>NC_137165.1:58829402-59429402 GCF_951394435.1 Stenella coeruleoalba | reverse complement strand
AGGTGGGGTGGAAGACAGGAGGCTGGGGTGGAAGAGAGGAGGCAGGGGTGGAGGACGGAAGGCTGGGGTGGAAAAGAGGAGGCAGCGGTGGAGGAGGATGGGCTGGAGACCAACACACCAGTCAGAAGGCCCAGGTAAAGACAGGAATGTCTACCACATAACAGTCCTGATGAAACACAATGTCTGAGGCTCAAAAACAAACAGAATGTCTCCAGACAATCGCTCTCAGAGCCTCAGCGCCCGAGCTGCCCTGTCTGGGAGAAGACGGCAGTCCTGGGAACTCCTGGAAGATGCCTGATGGCTCTCAGAGATCCAGTCTGGGCAGTTTTCTCTGATTTTAGGAGGTGGTGTCTGCAGTAGAGGCTCTCAGGGCTCTTTCCCAGCGAGACAGCACTCCCCCTCTGTTTTATATCCTCACACCTCTACCACCTGGAATACGCACAAGCTTATTCAAGTAGCTGGACCGAGGGTGACCAGCTGTCCCAGTGTGCCCGGGACTGGCCAGGTTTTAGCGTTGAAAGTCTTAGACAAATCAGGACAGTTTTGACTACGCCAATTTGCTGAGCTCCAAGGGCTCAGGGCAGGGCTCTTACTGTCACAAAGCATTCAGCTAATTCTACTCAAGACAAGCCTAAGACGGTGGACACCACACTGTGAAAACTGGCTGCAAGTGGGAGGAAGGGCGGGCAAGTGACCCAGGACCTAATCCTCTGCTGACCCCTTCTGATACCGGTCATCTCAAAAGCCTAGAACAAAATGAGCCATTTCATCCCCAAATACATCACCACACAAGGTGCGTTCCACCCCGCACAAGTCCCCAGTATGGACACCCCCTGTGCCCAGCCACTTGCTCTGAGAAAGCCTTTGCATGGGGAGGGTCCTGACTTCCGCTGCACACAGAGAGACCTGAGATCCACAAATACACACACTTGAATAAGGAATCTAGGAGCGCTGCAAGTGGGGTGTCCCTTTAGCCTGCAAATCACACCGTTTTCACGGTCTGTGTGTACACACTCACCACACACACACGCTTTCAAATACTGCAGTGTTGAATCAGAAAAACAGCAAACATGTTAATTTAACATCTGGGAGCCTCTAATAGTATCAGGAGACTGTCTCAAATCTGACCCAGCCTCGCTGAACTGCCTTCCTGCGCCTGCTCTCCCAAGTAACAGGTTGTTTTCAGCCTCCAGCCGGCAGTCGCCCTCGGCTGTAGATTCTCCACTATAAACAGGTAACAAGGAAACCTAATCATTAGAGTCTTTAAAAGACGGACAGACAGAAACACAAGGCAAATAAGTCACTTAATGACATCAAGCGGCACTAACCGACCACAAGGGCTGCCCCCCGCCCCTGCCCACATCGCCGCCGGCACTTCCCGGTGTTGGTCCCCGCGCCCCTCCCGGGCCCAGGTGATGGGACCGCGCTCACCTTCCGCAGAAATGCCATCCTCGGCCTGTACTGCTGACCTTGGTGTCGGATTGTCATCCTGGACCCTGGCGGACGCAGAACCTGGACACAACCGGAGGGAAGAGAAAGCCCTCGGAGAGCGAGCCGGCGTCCCCGTGCCCGGGCTGGGTTGTGCTGCTCGCGGCGCCCCCGACCCGCGCGCCCGCGCCCTCGGGAAGCTGCCCGAATCCGCGCCGGCCAATCAGCGCGCCGCGCCGCGGGCCGGGCGTGCTCCGCGCCGGCGCCCACCTGCCGCCAGGGGGCGGTGTCAGGCTCCGCCGGGGCCCGCGGAGCCGCAGGTGAGCCCCGCGCTCCCGGGACCCGCGTGGGAGGGTCTGTGGCCGAGGGCGAGCCCTTAAGGAGGATGGGACTTCGGTTAGGAAGGGCGACAGGCACGGGAAAGGGAGGGAAGGGATAGTTTCGGCGTTTGGGATTCACATATATACACCACTATATTTTAAATAGATAAAATGACTATACTCCAGTAAAAATTAGTTTCTAGAAAAAGGACATTTATGGCAAAAATAAAATAAAATAGATAATCCTGAAAGACCTACTGTACAGCACAGGGAACTTTGCTTAATATTCTGTAATAACCTAAATGGGAAGAGAATTTGAAAAAGAATAGGTAGTACATGTATATGTATAACTGAATCAATTTGCTATACACCTGAAACTAACACAACATTGTAACTCAACTATACTCCAATAAAAAAATTAAAATTTTTAAAAATGTTTAGAAGTGTTTAGGGGAAAAGCAAATTCTACGTGGAATTGGTGAGATGTTGGTTAACAAAAGAAAGGACGTGAAGAATAAAGAAGGAAAGTTGAAGTCCCTGCTGGGCCAGCTGCCTGGTCTATTTTTTCAGTTTCTTTTCTGTTATACGTTATTACAAGAGATCGAATATAGTTCCCTGTGCTATACAGGAAATCCTTGTTGTTTAAGATGCTCTATATCTGGATGGGAGTGGTGGTTATACTCAGGTAATCATGTTTGTCAAAACTCATCCAACTGTACTCTTAAAATTGGAGCATGACATTGTCTGTAAACTATACCCCAATAAAAAGACTGACCCGAAAAAGCAAGTATTATCTTGCAAGATGGCAGAGGGACATCGTGCTAAAATGAAATTCTCCTGTGACTCGGTCAGGTAAGTGGACATCTAATCATCATCACGACCATCACCATCGTCATCACTATAGTCATCTGCAGCCTCCTCTTCATCAACACACAGGTGTGATTCAGGACCTATATGGGGGTCCTGCTGCCCTGGATACCATACAATGGGATCTCCATGAGCCTGGCCCCTGTAGGATAAACCACATCCAAACACAATGATATGGTCCTTTACACAGCAGTGCCCTTTAAACCCCAGTTCCAAGGTCACCTCCCAGGAAAATGTCCCAACACCTCTGGTCAACACAACAACTAAGTTCAGTCCACCGTGCTTAGTGCTCAGGAGATAAAACCTAAAACATCCTGCTCTCAGCCCTTGTGCCCTCCTCCCAGACTGGGAGGAGGGGCAGAATCCTCAACAGTTCATCTCTCCATGATGGATGCCTCAGACCGCCTGCAGGCAGAGACTTTCTTAGAGGGGTCAGGGTTAGAGCAGCCGTGGGACACCACTGCCCTCACCCAGGCCCGAGGGATGGTGAGCCGGAGCCCTGGTGGGGGGCTGTCATCCTGGAGGGACACAGCCATGGCTAGAAAGGGTGCTGGCGGAATAAATACCCCGATTCTCTCTCCTCTGAGTGCTTCCCATTTGTCGGTCCTGACCGGAAGCCAGAGGGTGATAGAGGCCCGGGGATGCAGCCTGTCCGGATCAGCCTCCCAGGGCACACAGCCAGGCAGAGAAGGGCAAAGGGTTGGGGGTGGGAAGGACTTAGGGGAGGCAAATCGTGAAGAAGCAGCACCATGGGTTAAATGTCTTCGATAGCGTGGAAGCCCAGAGCACAGATCTTGGAGTTGATTCTGTGTCCCCAAGCACTCGGGACAGCTCGGTGACAGCACCACCCAGCCCGCACAGACGTCTCCCTGACTCAGACAGAAGTCATGTTGAATTCACCTGACTCCCTGGGCCACTGCCCGTGCTCTGGGCCATGTTTGCATTTCATATAATTCTGTCTCGTTTGCATTTTGTCACAAGTGTGTATTATGCTGGCGATTCTAAAAAGTCATATATATATTAAAAAATCTTAGATGCATGAATGTTTCTTCCTAGCTCCGCTGAGAGAGGCAATAGCTCATGAAAACATATTCTGGGAGGGAACTCAGAGGGCCTTAATTTCCACGCAATGAGCACACTGGGCCCACAGACAGACCCTCTCTGCACACCCACTGGTCAGCGCCAGTTCAGCAATAAAGGGAAGGAAGTGTAGGTGGAGCCCTACGTAGCCCACACCTACGCTTCTCCCTGCCTTTCACCTTCTCCAGAAGAAGCTACTTGAGACCTTCAGAAGCTGACCACACCTGGTGTGGCTCTGAGTGCTTGACCTGAGAGAGACGGAGAAAAAGAGGAACTTTTCTGGAAGGCTTCCTGCTTCTTCATCAACTGGGGATTGTTCAGAAACTATTTTGGCCCAGCAGGGGCTACCAGGTACCACCACCAAGTACAGTCCTAGAATAAAAATCCCATCCTTATCTTTTTTCTCCTAAATTAAATGAATTGGATGCATCCAGAGGTGATACTTGTCACAAGCATGGCTAGAGATAAACACAGGAAAACAGAACAAGATCACGCCTCCCTCTGGCCCCACCCTCTTCCCAACTCCGTGGGGTGCACTTCTGTCTACCTGTGGAGCAGGTCAGGCTGGAACTGGTTTTTGTTAAGGGCAGCACTGTTTCTCATTATAGAAGATTTGGAGCTATGGGTCTTTTAAAAATGACAATTACGTAAATTGGTACAGCTACCATGGAAAATAGTATAGAGGTTTCTCAGGAAACTAAAAACAGAACTACCATAGGACCCAGCAATTCTACTCCTGGGTATTTATCCAAAAAAGAAAAGCAAAAGAAAACCCAAAAAACCCTAATTCTAAAAGATACATGCACCCTATGTTCATAGCAGCACTATTTACAATAACCAAGACATGTGGTTTATATATTCAATGGAATACTACTAAGCCATAAAAAAGAATGAAATGCCATTTGTAGCAACGTGGATGGACCTAAAGATTATCATACTAAGGCAGAAAGAAAAAGACAAATACCATATGATATCACTTACATGTGGAATCTAAAATATGACACAAATGAACCTATCTACAAAACAGAAACAAACTCACAGACAGAGAGAACAGACTTGTGGTTGCCAAGGGGGAGGGGGGAGGGAGAGGGATGGACTGGGAGTTTGGGCTTGGTAGATGCAAACTATTATATTTAGAATGGAGAACAAGGTCCTACTATATAACACAGGGAAGTACATCCAATCTCCTGGGATAAACCATAATGGGAAAGAATCTTTAAAAATAATGTACATATGTGTCTAACTGAGTCACTTTGCTGTACAGCAGAGATTGCTGCAACTTTGTAAATCAACTCTACTTCAATTAAAAAAAAACTAAAAACAGAACTACCATATGGCCCAACAATTCCACTCCTGGGTATTTATCCAAAAGAAAAAAAACCCTAATTCGAAAAGATACAAGCACCGCTATGTTCAGAGCAGCTCTATTTACAATAGCCAAGATGTGGAAGCAACCTAAATGTCCATCGACAGAGGAATGGATAGAGAAGATGTGGTCCATATGTACAATGGAATATTACTCGGCCATTAAAAACGAATGAAATTTTGCCATTGGCAGCGACATGGACGGGCATGGAGGGCATTATGCTTAGTGAAATAAGTCAGACAAAGAAAGAAAAATACTGTGTGATATCACTTATATGTGGAATCTGAAAACTACAACAAACTAGTAAATGTAACAAAAAGAAGCAGACGCACAGATACCGAGAACAAACTAGTGATTACTAGTGGGGAGGGGTATGAGGGGAGGGGCAATATGGGTAGGGGATTAAGGGGTACAGACTATTAGGTATCAAACAAACTATAAGGATACATTGTACAATATGGGGAATACTTTATAATAGCCAAAATGTTATAGTAACTACCAATGGTGTATAACCTTTAAAAATTGGGAATCACTACATTGTGCACCTGTAACTTACATAATATTGTACAGCAACTATACTTCAATTTTTTTAAAAAAAATTTTAATTCAAAAAAGGAAAAAATGGCATTATGGGGAAAGGCGTTTTCACAGCTTGCAATAGGCTTTCGTTTTAAGACAGCTGAGGGCTTCAGGGGACGTGTGAAGGCCTCCAGGCTGTGCTCTGGTCCCTGCTCTGCCTCTCACCAGATGTGAGACTTTTTTCTAACAGCTTTGTTGAGGGATAACTGACATACACTAAACTGCATGTATCTGAAGTGCACACTTCGATGAGTTTCGATACATGTATACCCCCGTGAAACTACACCCACCTGTTACCCCCTGAAGTTTCCTTATGCCCTTTGTGATCCCTCCCCCGCGCTGTCCCCAGGCAACCCCCGACCTGCTTTCTGTCGCCCTGAATTAGTGGGAGGGGTGAATCTGATCAAGTTACCTAATCTCTCCAAGTCTCTACTTTCTCAGTAGTAATGAGAGAGAGCCCGACTTGATGAATTCAAAATTCCCCTCCAATTTGAAAGTCACATGACTTCAATTAGTGAACGGAAATAAATACACAGCTCAATCAGCCTGAAGGCTGGCAAGGTGGGATTTTTGTTTGTTTGTTTGTTTTTTGCAGTACGCGGGCCTCTCTGCGGAGCACAGGCTCCGGACGCGCAGGCTCAGCGGCCGTGGCTCATGGGCCCAGCGGGATCCTCCCGGACCGGGGCACGAACCCATGTCCCCCACATCGTCAAGCAGACTCAGAACCACTGCACCACCAGGGAAGCCTTAACAAAGTGGGATTTAGCACTCCTTACAAAGCGAGGCCTCTCTGGACTTAGACCGGCCATCCCAAAACGGGATTCCACGTGGCAGACATTCGAAAGAGCCGAAGAGCTGGGTGCCACCATGGACGTGCCCCCAACCATTCCTGCCACACGTGATCGGGGAGGGTTGGGGGAGAGGGGCAAGAGGGACCCACCTTAGGAGAAGAGACCCCAAGAAAATGTATTACTTGGTGCACCCCATCTGTATCAATCGTACTGAAATCCTTCTCTTCTGTCAAACATGCCCATCCCGCGAAGGATTTTTAAACCCAAAGCGTGCCAGCGAGGGTCCTCTACTGATGCTCAGGTGCTCCCCCTGCCGGTGGGGTGGCTCAGCCTCCAAAACCCTGGGTTCCCAGCCCCTCGTCCTGGCCCCAGCAGCCACCTCTGTCCACGGAGAGCAAGTGTCTTTCTTAGGGCTTTCCAAAGCAAGGGATTTTCCAAAGTTCCTGCACAGTCTGCTCTTTCCCTTGGTTTCCCCAGAACAGCAATGTCTGGAAGGGTACAGGAAGATGAATGCTACAGGAGATGCCAGGGAAATAAAAATATTAGCCCATGCAAGAATTTTCTTCTAAGACTATACTTTCAGGGATCATTTTTATAGTTCGTTACTACAGAAGTTTCTCTGAAAGAGATATGGGAACATATGTATATGTATAACTGATTTCACTTTGTTATAAAGCAGAAACTAACACACCATTGTAAAGCAATTATACTCCAATAAAGATGTTAAAAAAAAAAAAGAATTTTCTTCTGACATCCATTGCTTCCACATCACCCAGATGCTGCATTTGAAGATCAACTTCACCCATGCTCTTGGCTCCTATGTGTGGGTCTAATACTGCTCTCTCTTCTCTCTCTCTTCTCTTTCTAGGTAGGTAGGTAGATAGATGATAGATAGATAGATAGATAGATAGATAGATAGATAGATAGATAATGTCTGGTTACATCACCTGAACCTTAGAAAAGCCAGTCCTGCTCTTTCCCTTTCCCTCTTTATGTTTGGTACACAGCCCTCCTGGGGTCAAACTCAAGTCACTTTACAGACAACCAAATTTGGTGTTTTGTAAGAAGTGCAAACCTTTAGGGGAGGAAGGAGTGACTGCTAATGAGTATGGAGTTGCTTCTTGGGGATAATCAAAATGTTCTGGAATTAGACAGTGGTGATGGTTGCACGACCTTGTGAATAGACTAAAAGGACTGAACTGTACACTTGAAAACGGTGAACTGTAATGGTATGGGAATTATACCTCAATTTTTTAAAGCGCAAGCTCAGAGAAATCATTTTCCCCAGGTTTTGCTATTATGAGGCCCCCTCTCTTTCTCAAAAATCTTCAGCGGCTCCCTATCGCCTCCCTAATAAAATTAATTCTCTCCCAGTCTGGCCCGACCTGAACTGTCACCTGCAGTGTCACTGCCCCTCAACATGGAGTTTCTTTCTCTCGCCAGCCTTGAAGTCTGCTTTTTCACCAGCCTGTGGTGGATTTTCTCCCCCCAGGTCTTTCCCACCAGGTGTTCTGCTGACACCTCCCTCCTCCCCATTCCTTCACCACTGAGTTGGTGCCATTCCCGTGGCACTTTTTCACGCACAAATTTGGGTGGGACATCATTGGTGAACATCTTACATCCCCTGCTAATCGATGAGTTTCACCAAGAATAAGGTCAGCCAGCAGCTTGTGAGCAGCGGTCTCTGGGTTTGGGTTTTGGTTCTGGCGGGGGTAGACCTGACTGTGGCACTGCCAATTTCTGAGGTGTAAATACTCCTGTTAATGTGACATCAGTGACCACAGAATCACTGGACGGGAGGTGAAGATGCTTCTGTATCTGTTGGATTCATTTTGCAGCACCAAAAACTGCTAAGGATTAGCAAAACCTGAACTGGAGCATCGTTACATAAACACTGAGCAGAAAACTTTACAGCAACTAGGGGCTTCCCTGGTGGCGCAGTGGTTAAGAGTCCGCCTGCCGGTGCATGGGACACGGGTTCGTGCCCTGGTCCGGGAAGACCCCACATGCCGCGGAACGGCTGGGCCCATGAGCCATGGCCACTGAGCCTGCGCATCTGGAACCTGTGCTCTGCAACGGGAGAGGCCACAACAGTGAGAGGCCCGCATACCGCAAAAGAAAAAAAAAAAAACCACCACCACCAACAAAAAAACTTTATAGCAACTAGAACTGTTCCAGAAACTTCAGAGGTGATCTCATGGACCAGGGAACGGGGAGTCATTGGAATATTCGCAGCTTAAGAGGCCATGGTCTAGGATGTTGTAGACAAGACCTACACTACACTCAATGGTTGCATCTCTTCTGACTCTGAGAATTATTGCGTCTCAGATGGGTGTGGTTCCAAGGGAGTCTTGTATGGCTGGTATCACTCCACCAAGATCACCTTCAGAGCTGGGCAATCACCCCTTAGAAAGGGTTTTCTGGCTGCCCCGATCCACCTCTCCCACGCGCCTCAGGAAGCCTGCCCTTTTAAGCACACTCTTCACTCTGCATCGTATGTGTGAAGTTCTGCACACGAACGTTGGGCTTGCAGGGTGGTATCTGATATCTTGCGGGTAGATTTGACTTCCTTGAAGGCGGTGGTTATTTCGCCTGCCAGTCGCCAAGGGAAGAAATAGGTTCTACGGCAGAAAAAAAGAAGCAGCAATTCAGAAAGTCAGTCTTGGGTACCAGTCTGTTGCTGGAACTCACCTGCCCACCATAAGAGAGCAAGTCCAGGGCCAGGAAGAAATGGAGTCTGCAATCTCCAGGGATCACACCTCTTTTGCTAAGAAAACTGTTCTAGTTTCATGTGGTTTTTGCCATTTCCCGTTTGTTTCTCCTCTAGGGTTCATGACATTTTCACTCCTTGTTCCGGCACTCTCTGCTCTGTGTCAGGGAGTATTCAGTTTTGTTCAACCAACCTTGACTGAGCACCGTTTCTGGGCTGGGAACCATGTCAAGCACCCGTGGTATAAAGGTGAATAAGACACGGTCCTGCCTTGAAGATGTCTCCGGTAGAAAAGAAAGACATAAAATATAATTCTGGGATAGTGCAGTGGATGGTGTGGGAGCATGTGGAAGGCAAAAAAGAAAAGGAAAGAACAGAAAGGTGGTAAGAGCCTGCTCAGATTAAATCATAATGGTTTCGCGTAACAGGCCTTCGTGTACCTGCCCATTCACTGAGGGCTCGCAACAACCTAGGAGTCGCTGTCTATTATTAAGACCCCCAGGCAACAAATGAGTAAAGAGAGGGGAAAGGCGGGGAGGGAGATAAATTAAGAGATTGGGATTAACATGCACACACTACTGTATATAAAATAGATAAGCAACAAGGACCTACTATAGCACAGGGAACACTACTCAATACTCTGTAATAACCTATATGGGAAAAGAATCTGAAAAAGAATAGAGGTACATATATGACTCACTTGTAAGTCAACTCTACTCCAATATAAAATTTAAAATTTTTTTTTTAAATGAGTAAAGAGAAAAAATAACAAGCTGACGTTTTTGCCCCTATTAAGAGCAGAGCCAGGACTGGGACCCAGGCAGCCTGGCCTCTGACTTCACACCTCACCTCCATGCGATGCCAGGGTCCTCGGATCGGCCAGGAACTGCGTCCTGTGCCCACCTCAGTCGTGCACTGAGAGCTAGCTGGTTTCCCACAGAAAAGTCATGGTGTTAAAACCAGAAACAGAGAAAACTGGGTGCTGGGCAAGCAAAATCAACAGCTGTCCATGGTAGAGTCACTTCAGAAACGCAGCTTTTCCCCTCTCTCGGATTGTTGGCCTGGGATGAGTTTTCCACAGATGGTTATCTCATGTGTCAGAGTCTGAACTTACTTCTTCAATGGCTTCTGACACAGAGCGCCAAGCAGTTTTTCAGCAGGATTGTATATTTACATTCTGTTTGCCCAGAATGAACTAATTTCACCACGCCCTTGTTTGTGTTGGGTGCTATTACGTTTCTTATACCTAGACAATTCTAATTTTTCCTAGATTCTGTATTTGTACGTGCATAGTTTTCCCTTTTTAGACCAGAAAATCCAAATAAGAGGGTACTATCTCAGAGTTGTTAAGGTGACCCTCTGAATCCACAGGTGAGCCAGAAGGGGCCCCGGTAGGAGGGAATGACAGGTGTGCCCGTTCATCCCTGCCGTTTTAGAGGTGAAGAGGGCTGCGTTTGGGAGAAGAAAACGAGCCGCAGGTCCAGCACCCAGGCTGGGGTTCACGTTCAAAAGGCACTTCAGTGTAAAACCTTTTTTTAAAAAAATTATTTAGCGTCATTTCAGCTGTGCGATTGCATAAAAGCTAGACTTCACGTCATTAAAAAACGGATGTGCGCCTGCACTGGTAAAAAAACCGGCTAGAAAACTGATGGGGAGTTTGGGGGTACCCTACCGTGTTCCTGCATCTCCATTTTTAAACATCGTGATAAGGGGAATTTCCGCCGCTCTGCTAGCAGTGCTTCCAGGTGCGCACAGACACGCAAGGGCAGGCAAGGGTTCCGCGGTCCCCAGCGCCACCTCCCTTCCCGCAGAGGGGCCGGGCCCGGCCCAGACCATAGAGGCGCGGATACCTCCAAAGTCCTAGGGAGGAAGCGCAGGCTCGCGGAGGCGGACTTCCGCCGGCGGCCATTCCCGGCCGCCCCCTCCGGGCCCGGGTGCCAGCTGGGTGTGGGTTTCCTACGGGGAGCTGGTGGGGGGCGCGGACCCCGGAAGTTTGGGGCCCCTTCCCCGAAGTGGGGGATCGGGGTCGGCCCCTCGAACCCCCAGCGATGTGGACTTGTTTCCTCGTTATAACTCCTCGAGCCGTGGTGAAACCCGCCCTAAAAATACGTGATTTAGGCTTGTCTTGGTGTATCTGAGAGAACGACCGGCTGCCTGTGTGAAAAACAGTCAAGTAGCTAAAACAAAGAAGTGTGTCTTCGTGTTTCGTCGTGTGCAGATGCGGGGGGAGGACTTGGGGCGCATGACTTGGCCCTGCGCCCTGGAAGGAGCGGGGCGCCGGGGGACAAGGCGGCCCGGAAGGTCGGCACGGCCTCCCCCGGGCGGGGGGCGGGGTGGGTGAGGCTCCGAACCGAGCTGTCGCCCGGAAGTGGGCCTGGCGATTAGACCCCTGCGGAGCACGGGCCGCGGTTCTTCCTCTTCAGGACCGCGCTCGTTACAGGTGCTGACTGCCTAGACTTTTTGACTTCAGTGTCCTCGATTTTAAAGTGAGGATGGTATCGGCCATCCTGTTCTACTGTGGGATCCTGTCCTGCAGGGGGGGATCCTGTCCTACTGGGTGGGATCCCATCCTACTGTGTGATCCTGTCCTACCATATGTGATCCTGTCCTACTGTGTGTAATCCTGTCCTACTGTGTGTGACTGTACTGTGGCATATGTTCTTTAGTGAACCGGATTTACCTTCTCTGACACTATAAGATCGTGTTGGGGGAATGTTACCGCAGTGTGTTCCTCAGGGGAAAATAAAAGATGGACAAGTTTGGGATTTGAACTGCGGTCTCTTGCCACAGTTACTGATAGAATATTAAATTGTTCTGAGAAGCTTTGCAGTAATGGAACTCACCTAACTCTGTTTAGGCGGGCGTTTCTCCAGCATTTGACCACAGAAACTTGAGTAACACCCTATTAATATCTCCCCAACGCGGTTTTGACCGGAACACATTTTTGGGAGACGCTGACATAAATCATTCGCGTGAGCACAGACCTGTGCAACAGTCACTCTCACTTCTCAAAAGACATTTCAGAACTTTCTGAAAATCACCTGACTGGATTTCAGTAAGGATAGTTTCAGTTTTACAGACATTGGAGAAATTGGTCCATAAATAATGAAGTACTACAAGCTGTTAACATTTGGAAAAGGAAGTGAACCTTCCTCACCCTTCCTCCTTCGTACATCATGGACAGTAAATAACATCTTAACATCACTGCGCCGGTATTATCAGCGTATTGTCAGCATATTACTCATAAAGCAATAGGAATAATTACTTTGAAAAACACAGATCGTTCCAAGTGGAAATTCTACAATTCAGGGCTTCTGAATGACAAACCTTGGACATTTGTTGAAGGACCTACTTTAGTAAAACATGATTAACATTTCCTGCTATAAATAGAATGTAGCTAAGAAACGCTTAAGTATGTTGTATGTATATATGAAGTGACGTTCACGCGAAACTTGCCCTAACATTATAGAATAAAATTGAGTACAGGGACTGTCTTCAGCTTTATTCACGATGACTGAGCTGCTGATTCATGTGTTTGGTGCAAACCTCTATCAAGGGGAGCTTTGAAGTGACTTGGAAGTTTACTATGTTTCTAAACCTGCAGTTTCAAGCAGGACCTGCCTAAGGATGACAGTAACAAGACATTACAGTGTCCTTGTTCCAGTGTCTGGTCCTCCATCCTGTTGGGCCAGAAACCTACACCGTTCGCACAGAGATAACCAGGCTCCAGAGGACACACTAATGCTAACCAAACTCAAAAGGGACCAATGTATAAACCCGGAGTGTAAGGTAATTCCTTTCTAGTGAAAAATGTAACTATCAGGCAGCTGGCAAACTTTATTCACCAACAGTGTGTTCCTTCTTGAAAGAAGATCTACATGGGAGTCCAGATTCATATACTATGGGTACATCACATAGGAGACACATGGCATGGAATCAGGACAAGAATGATACCCAAGTTTAATGGCATTGGGTGTCTTCACCCTACAGATGTACCTGTCAGGTTAGCTAGATCTTCATTTTCCTGGGTAAAAGCACTCTCATCCATGGTGCTAGAGACAAGATAAACCGTTTTATCTCTTTGAACATCTCTTTCAGAGATGCTCGCCCCATATTCTTTCTCGAGCTGGAGTACAATGCAACTGACTTGGTTCAATCTTTTCTGTTTACAGCCGCCATCCAGCTGGACCTCCGTGAAGTTGCACCTGGGGCAGAAAGATAGGCTACTGAGTGGTCACACAGAGACTTTCCTCCCTGGGGGCAGAGGAAGCCAGAAGTTTGCTTGGGAGACCCTGTCTCTGTCTGCCTGAAGCACAGGTGAACTGGATTGTGGAGGGCACCTTGACAAGAAGCAAGATCACAGCTGGGGCAGTCAGGGAGGTCTGATGGAGAGGGCCACATAGTGCAAAGTCACACAGGTTTCTTCAGGAAGCCATCTGCTTGAACAGTGAGTAACGTGTGTCTGCGATGCAAAATTCTGCTTCTTTAAACAGAATTTAATGATTTAAAGTATATGCACCACATTCTGTCCGTGAAAATCATGGTTGTGAAAACATGTTCGAAAGATCTGTATACGTTGTCTTTTCTAAGTGAATATTATATTTCGATTAAAATATACGTACATATAACATGCTAATCAAAATGCGTTTTACTGAGGTCTCCCTCACCTTCAATCTGTTGATATATTCTCAATTGATGTTTTTCAGGCCCTTGACCTTCACCCCATAAGAGGCATTACAGTGTTCCCCAATTTTATGATTGAGAACGGTCTGAATAGGGAAGGGGCATAAAAGAAAGGCCAAATATAATTTTTCTGCTAATTAATTTCATAGAACAACCAGCAAAGATTTTAAAAATAATTTCCTGGTCACAACAGGCAAGAGAGAATTCATTGTTAATAGGTATGCAGAATGAAAATGAATCATCCTTGGGACTTCCCTGCTGGCGCAGTGGTTAAGAATCCGCCTACCGATGCAGGGGACACAGGTTCGATCCCTGGTCCGGGAAGATCCCACATGCTGTGGAGCAACTAAGCCCATGCACCACAACTATTGAGCCTGCGTGCTGCAACTACCGAGCCTGTGCGCCTAGAGCCCCTGCTCCGCAACAAGAGAAGCCACCACAATGAGAAGCCCGTGCACCGCAACGAAGAGTAGCCCCTGTTCACCGCAACTAGAGAAAGCCCGCGCGTAGCAACGAAGATCCAACACAGCCAAAAATAAATAAAATCATTAAAAAAAAAAAAAAAGAATCATCCTAGTCAGAAACATGGAAATGCAGGAAGGAATGAAAAATACCAGAAAGGATAAAAATATGGGGAATTAGTAATAAATATTAAATGTCAACCCAACAATTATCATGTCTTGTGGAGTTAAATTTATGTGTAGAACTAAAAATGTATGAAACAACACAAAAAGAGGAAAGGGAGAAACTTTTAGGAAAGGTAAAGTTGTCTAAGGTTCTAGCAGTACTGGGAAACTGGTAAAAGTAATAAATTGTATTAGACAGAAATAAGACAAGATTACATATTGTCTAATCTCTAGGATAACAACTAAAAGAAAATAATATTAATAACAGAACATATAACCTACAAGTTTGGGGTGGGGAATAGAGTAAGAGATAATATTGTACTAATCCACAAGAAGGCAAGAAAAAAGAAAAATGGAACATAAAACAGATTAGCCAAATAGAAAAAAAAATAGAAAGTAGGAATAAATCCAACTATATCAGCAGTTACTTTATATGTAAACGGACTAAATAATAAAAGAAAAAGACTAAGATTGTCAGATGGGATAAAGAAAAAGAAAACATGTAACTTCTAAGAGAGACACTTTAAATATACAGAGACAGAATGATTAAAGTAGAAGGACGGGAAAAGGTAGATTACACAAACCCTAGCAAAAAGAAATCAAGTGTATCTATACCAGTATCAAATAAGACTTTAAGGCAAGAAGCATTACTAGAACTAAAGAAATATCATAATGGGTCAATCCAACAAGAAGATAACAAGTCACAAATCTGTACATATTCAATGACATAACTTCAAAATACATACAGCAAAAATTAAACAAAGAAGAGACAAATCCACAATCATAGCGAAAAACTAACACACTTTCCTCAATAGCTTATACAACCAGCAGATAAAAGACCAATCAGGATATAGAAGATAAAACACACAATTAACAAACTTGACCTGGTGGCTATATGTAGAATTCTGTACTCAACAATGACAGAATTTACATTTTTAAGTGTAAGTGAAACATATACCAGAATTGACCATATAGTGAATTATAAAGAAAGCCTCAACCAATTTCAAAACATTGAAATCATTCAGAGAATGTTATTTGACCACAGTGGAATTAAGCTTAGAAATCAGTAATAAAAAGATTATATGCATTGTTTGGAAATTTTAAAATATATTCCTAAATAATTCATAAACTAAAGAAAACCCCCAGATATTAGAACATATTTTTAATTGAATGATAATAAAGACATAACTTATATAAAAACTCACAGGATTCAGCTAATGCAGGGCACAGAGAGAAACTTATAACCTTAAAAATGTACACATTAGAGGGACTTCCCTGGTGGCGCAGTGGATAAGACTCCACACTCACAATGTAGGGGGCCCAGGTTCCACCCCTGGTCAGGAAACTAGATCTCACATGCATGCCGCAACTAAGAGTTCACATGGCACGACTAAGGAGCCCAAGAGCCGCAACTAAGACCTGGTGCGACCAAATAAATATTTAAAAAAAAAAAAAGAATTCATTGGAAGAAAGACATCAAAAAAAAAATGTACACGTTAGAAAAATGGTAGGCTGGAAATCAGTGATTTATTCTTCTATTTCAAGAATGTATTAAAAGAACAGCAAATTAAATATAAGGAAAATAGAAGGAAGTAAATGAGAAAGATGATAAACAGTGAAGTAGAACACAAATATACAACGGAGAAAATCAACAAAATCACAAGCTGGCTCTTTGAAAATATCGTTAAATGGTAAACTAACAATACTGTCCTACAAAAACAAAACAAACTCCCAATATTAGAAATGAAAAAGAATGTCCCTACAGAGCCTACAGACATCAAAAGGATTAATAAACATATTATTTTTTAAACTTCACACTAAAATTTTGAAATTTCAGATGAAATGGAAAATTTTCTTGAAAAATGCAGCTTTCCAAAGCCCACTGAAGAAAACGAACATTTTAATATCTAATATCTAATAAATAAATTGAAGTTATTCAAGAACTTCCCACAAAGAAAACTCCAAGCGTACATGGCTTCACCAGTTAGTTCTCGCAAATATTTAAATAACACAAATCTTGCACAAACTCTTCCCGAGAACAGAAAAACAGAGTATACTTCCCAACTCTATGTGGCCAACATAACCCTGATAGAAAATTGGACTAGAATCTTACAAGAAGGAGAAATCACTGGCCAGTCACTCACGTTGTGATATAATAAAAATAAATATTTGGCCTTTGCCCAGGTTCCTGGCACACAGCTCTGAGCCCCTTGGAATCTCAGGGTAACAGGAGTGTCTCTTGTATGCTGATGAGGTGGCTGGTGCCTGGAAGCCCTTGGTGGTCACCAGAAAGAAAGAGGCCTGATTAGAGGATTGAAACTTCCAGCCCAGACCCCTAAACCGTAGGGAGGGAAGAGGGATGGAGATTGAGCTAATCACCGATGGCCAATGATTCAATCGATCGTGTCTACATAATGAAACCTCCATAAAAACTCCTAAACGACAGGGTTCAGAGTGCTTCTGGGTTGGTGAGCACATCAAGGTACCAGCAGGGTGACTTGCCCGGAGACAGCTGGAGGCTCCAAGCGTTACCTCACCCCCTATCTTGCTCTATGCCTCTCTTCCATTTGCCTATTACAGAACGCTGTCATTTACAATAAACCGGTAGCAGTAAGTAAAGCACTTCCCTGAGTTCCGTGAGTCGTTTAATGAAATATCTAAACTTGGTGGGTGGGGTGGGGGGCGGGCATGTGGAAGCCCCCAGTTTACGGCCAGTTGATCAGAAGTACTGGCGACCTGAGCCTGGGACTGGTGTCTGAAGTGGGGGCGGTATTGTGGGACTGAGCCCCCTACACCTAACTCCAGGTAATTAGTATTTCAGACAAAAAAAAGTGGCCAGCCATTTCAGCAAGCAAAGAATGGTGCCCGCGGCCAAGTCGTCAGCCACTGCGGCACTGCGGCCACCCTGGTGGTTTGCCCTGAGGGGAACACCGGATACAGAAAAACAGGCTACTGGCCCCAGAGGGTTAAGATGCAGATCTAAGGAATTTCAATGAGCCCAGACCCTCGCATCTTCCCATACATAGAAAAGGACTAAAATCATTTGCTTGACGCGTCTGTTTTTTGTGATTAGCAGTAAGCTTTTGACATTCGACTACACAATTTTTTTTTCAGCAAAAACTCCTCTATATCCTGACTCCTTCCTTGCCTCTTTGGAATGTTCTCCAGAGCTATGTGAGAGGCTGTCTCCCAGGCCATAGTCCTCAGTAAGGTCCCAGAATAAAACATAACTCACAACTTTTAGGTTGTGCGTTTTTTCCTTTCAGTCGACAGTGTCAAAATTGAGTTGAATTGTTAGACACCCAGTTGGTGTCAGAGAATTAGAGAACTGGTTGGTGTCAGGAGGGGGAAAAAACCTCACTTGTGAATATTAGATGCAAAATCCTAAATAAATTACTAGCAAATAAAACCAAGCATCCAGCTAGGGTTTATTTCAGGAATGCAAGTGATGCGATATACTAAAGTCAGTCAAGGTAAGTCATCACATTAGTAGAAAAAAAAATCGTAAACCATGTTGGTGCACACCTAAAAGTGATGACCTCAGGGAAAGTGGTTTCAAGAAGCAAGATCAGATGCATCTTTCCTTCCTCCCTCTGAGTCCTCCAGTCTGAGTTAATTTGTAGGAGAAAACTGCAGTCTGTTCCAGGCCTGGCCTGGCCTGAGCTACAGGCGGTATCACCTGTTAAGTCACAAGGACCCCTGATTACAGGACCCTCTGGCTTTGCATTTTGAGCCCCATCTCTGGTTCTGCATGTCTTTTACTGATGCTTCAATCTGCAAGACAAAACAGAAGGAGGCTAGCAAGCTGGTACTATTGAACAATTAATTATTGTACCAGGTGCTCTGGCAGGTCCTAGAAAAACAAATATCAATCAAGGTCCTGGAAGATTAAGTAACTCATCAAAAGTCCCACTGCTGATACATGTCAGGGCTGAGATATGAACGCAGTCAGTCTGGTTCCCGAATTCAGTCTTATTTATTCCGTGTCACTAACTCTATGTGTGGATCACTAAGCATAATACTAAGCTTTAAGTGTCAAATTGACATAAGTTACACCTGCTGTGAAAGTGTAAAGGAAAGAGATTAATTTGACTGGGGGTAGGTTGGTTTAGAAGAGCTTTAAAGAAAGAAGCAGCATTTAAACTGGAACTTAGAAGACGACAATTTTAACCAGCAGTGAATGAAGGTGAGTTAGTCAGGACAGACTGGGTTATGCTGCAGTAACAAAGGTTTAACACAACAAAGATTTGTTTCTCTTATGCAAATGCTAATTCATTGTCCTGGCAATGTCCAGGGCACTCCCCCAACGCCATGACTCAGGGATGCAGGCTGCTACCATCCATGGTCCACATGCCTTCACTAGCGCAGTGCAGGGAAGACACCAAAAGTGGAGAATTTGCACCTGTCTTTCAATGCTTTTAGCCTGGAAACCACACGTATCACTACTGCTTGTAGCCTGTTGGCTCTAAGACAGCACATGGGATATTGGGTGAGAATTTTTAGCCTCTGCCACTGAGAAAAGGGGCGTTCCAGACTGAGGAGCAAACATGTGCAAAGGCGTGAGAGGATAAAAATGCATGGTATGCAACGTAAGAGCAAAGAGACCTAGGACCCAATAGGCCTGGACGATCATTTCATAGGTGTATTAGTTTGCTCGGGCTGCCGTAACAAAATACCACAGACCGTGGGGCTTAAACTTTGGAAACATATGTTCTCACAGTTCTGGAGGTCGGAAGGTCTGAGGTCGGGGTACAAGCAATGTTGTTTTCTCCTGAGGCCTCTCTCCTTGGCTTGCAGACGGACATCCCTCTGCCCACGTGCCCCTGGTGTCTCTCCCTGTGTCTTAATCTCCTCTCATTAGGACACCAGACAAATTGGATTAGGGCCCAAATGAATGGTATCATCTGACCTTAATCACCTCTTTAAAGGCTTTACCTCTGTTACAGATTGAATGTTGGCATCTTCCCCAAATTCATATATTGAAGCCCTAACACCCGATGTGACTGTATTTGGAGGTGGTGCCTCTCGGAAGTTATTAACGTGAAATGAGGTCATAAGGGTGGGGCCTGGATCTGATAGGATTAGAGCTCAGGAGGAGAGAGACCGGAGAGCTTGCTCTCTCCCTCTCTCTCCCTGGGAACTCACAGAGAGGTCGCAGCTGCCTACAAGCCAGAGAGAGATGCCTCAGAATGAGACCCACCTTGCCGGCCCCTCGATCTTGAAGTTCCAGAACGGCGAGAGAATAGATTTCTGTTGTTTAAGCCACCCAGCACGTAGCTATCCTGAACGGACTAAGACAGTCTCCAAACACAGTCACAGTCTGAGAAGCTGGGGGTTAGGGCTTCGACACATGAAGCTGGGGGACACAATTCAGCCCATGACAACGGGCACGTGGAAGCTGTCAGGGAGGAACGTCATAGTTTGCCTTGATTCACAAGATCACAGAAGGCAACAAAAAGGGGGGCACGCAGAGGTGGGAGCCCGGAGAGCGGGTGAGTGCAACAGTTCAGACGGCAGCCCAAGGACTGGGAGGATGGGGGCATGCTGGTCCCTGGAGACTGGATTCGCCTTGGAGAGGGGAGGAGAACATGACTGCAAGGTGTCCAGGCTCCAGCGCAGGAAGCACAAAAGCAGCGGCCTGTCTTGGAAGAGGAAGATTTCAGTTTGCGCCGTGCTGCTGGAGCGGCATCACAATGTCTAGGGGACGACTGGAAACAGCGCCCCCAGCTCCGGGGGAGGAGGGCGGAGGGGCAGCCAGGGGGAGGGCAGAGCAGAAGCAGAGGGATGGGGCTGCAGGTGTCAGCGTGTGTGCAGACGACCGCCCTCGGAACTCGGGTCTCCCTTCCCCCCCACACACCACTACCTCCTGCTGCTACACGTCCACCGGGGGCCCCCCAAATGCGGCCAACGCCCTGACTCCTGCCCACCTAGTCCAAAGCCGTCCAGACCGATTGCTCCCTCCTTATCTCACTGTCTCACTCTGGCGATTTTCCTGCAGTTCATCCAATTCCATGTAACCTTGTATAAACCCTCGGTTCACAAGGCCCTTTTACAGGCATGAAGGTACCCATGGTCTGAACGGGGCAGTGGTCTTCCCAGCCTCGCGGACGCTTTCTATGTCAGCTCTGTGACCCTGGGCCAGTCATCTAACTTCTCTGAACCTCAGGGTTTTCATCCACTGCAGAAATACGCAATACCCGCTTCATGTACTTAAACAAGCAGTTGTGAAGATCAAATGAAAACACCGAATGTGAAACAGCGTTATCATCTCTAAGGCAATCCAGGAACAGTGACATCTGGGGTGGGAGTGGCAGTGATAGAAGTTATTGTCACATGATGCCCTTTAGGGGTCAACCAATAAGGTTACATGAGAAAAGCTCAGCCAGACAACCGAATCCAAAGAGAGCGACTGAACTGAGTGCTTCCTCTAGAGCCAACTGTATGATCGCTACAAATAAACAACATGATCTCTGTCCCCTGGGAGCCGGGGCAGCAAAATACGGAGACAGGTAGAGATGACACGGCACAGGATAAAGTGTGTCGCAGCTGGGCGTACGGGGGTGCTGCACAGGAGCTCAGAGGGAGCGGAGATCTTCTGGATGGTCAACGGGTGCTTCCTGGAGGGAGTGGACTTTGAAGGGAGCCCACGATGTGGCCAGGCCGGGGTGGGTGCACACTGACCTGGCTGCGCTGGAGGGGAAAGGTCAGGCGGGGAGCCCTGAACTGGAGACACGCCACCCGCCACCCCGGAGGCTGGCAGGCCCCCCCACGTCCCCAGGGCGGGAGGAGGGGGGACACACGACGTCCTAGGTCAGCGCCGAGGGCTGGGCTGTCCTATTTCCACCTGCTGCTAAACCGGCACCGGCAGCAGAACCACAATCCCGAGAGGCGGCCGAGATCAGGGGCAAAGGTCACGGCCGCTCCGGGCCCAGCACCGGCCCCTCAGCTGCCCGCGGGACCGGCCGGAGCCCAGGGCCGCCCGGGGCTCCTCGTGCAAGACCCAGCGCGAGCCCGTCCGCACAGACGCGCTCTCGGCTCGCGGGATCCTTCTGGAACGGAAATGACGCGTTTCCGCTCCACTCGGAGCTGCAGTGCTTGGCCTCCTGCAAGGTCGGGGCCTGGGGGCGTCTCGGGCCACGGGGGCACCGAGCGGCTCCCAGCGGAGAAGGGGGCGCGGGACACCCCAGGAGGTGGCCGGAGGGCGGCTGCTTCCCCCGGACGCGGGCGGGGACCGAGGGGCGGCAGGGGGTCACTCCTTCCCCAACACACACACACACACACAAACACACAAACACGCGCGCACACACACACACACACACACACCTGTTACGCTCATTTCTGATGACAGGGCTTAGAGCTCCATCCTCTCCCTCACAGCTTTGCAAGTTATACACAACTCTTCCTGAAAATACTGTACTTCGCTGGGTGAAGCCACCAGCTTCTTAGTAGAGACTCAGGGGGAGCTAGTTCGGCGTTTTACCTGCTCTGCCAGTTAGAAATGTAAACTCCTCTGACGAAAAAAAAAAATCAGCAGGCTCATTCCTTTCCCTTTGTGTTAAAAAAAATCAATCTACAAAGAATCTGAAACCCTTCAAAGGGGATTAACAAGAGCTATTTTCAAAAACGCAACAGACACAAATTTCTTTCCAGCAGGGAGGGCCCACTTTGCACAAAGGGTTTGCCAGGAAGAGGGGAACGTGTGCACCGTGTATGTTCTTAGGGAGTTCCCGTGGTCTGAATGTTTGTGTCCCCCCCAGATTCAACCTAACCCCCAAAGCAATCATCTCCCACAGTAGGTGGGGTGACGAGGATGGAATTCTCATGTGTGGGATCAGTGCCCGTATAAAGGAGACCCGGAAGCTCCCTCGCCCCTTCTACCATGTGAGAACACAGCCAGAAGTCTGCGACCAGGAAGAGGGTCCTCACCAGAGCCCAACCCTGCTTGCTGGTACCCGATCTCAGACCTCCAGCCTCCAGAAGAGGGAGAAATAAATGTCTGTTGTTTGGAAGCTACCCAGGCTGTGGTATTTTGTTACAGCAGCCCAATGGACTCAGACAGGAGTCTTCCCATGAGGGCACAGAATAATTTCCTCGGTAAATTCACTTAAGTGGTTCCCTTTGAAAAAGTTATAATAACTGTAAAGTGCAAAACAAAATATGACTGACCCCTAGGCTCAGAGAGGCAGCCTCAGCCACCTCCTTTTCTGAAGCAGAAACTGTCCACCAACAACAGAAAACTGCCTTGATTTTAAAGCTCTTCAGAAAGGATGATGCTGTGGCCTTTCTCCGAGCCCCCCATCACCTCTGTGTTCTGTGTGCATCCCTCCTGCGGGTCTCCTTTCATCAGACACAGGGAAGACCCCCCGGCCCTTTCCCAACACACAGACACACACACACACACACACACACACACACACACACACACACACACACACACACACACACACACACACACAGTTGACCAGACCACAGCCTCAGCTTCCCGGCTGTAACAAGAGGTCATCGTTGGCCTGTCAGACCCCACAGTAGGCCTAGCGTCTCCACTCTCAGATTCCAGCTCACTGAGGTATGACATCAAGCATTTCAAGGAATCCAGTCACTCAAAGTACCAGAAGCCATGGCTTCAACATCCGTCTGCCCACAGTCATGGTTTCTCCTCACATTACGTGGCTGTCGCTCTCCACGAGATCTCAGCGAGCAGAGCTCCCATAAACCAGAAAGGGCTCCCTGCTGACAAGACTCATCACGTCCTTTGCTGCGCAAAGCTGTAAGCAGTGATCTTTCTTTCCTCATAAGGGCTCGTGTCCCAACTACAGCGCTGCCGTCCACAGCCCGAATGCCCAAGCCCCCCACCATGTGGCCCCTTAGCTGCATCCAGCCTCGATATAACTTTTGTTACATCCCCAATAACCACTGAGAACCATGTCAAGTCTTCCAGGGCCTCCCTCTAGAAACAGAACTGCCTGTTGGCCATCGCCATTGGGCCCCAGTCAACAACACACAGGCTACAGATCCACGGCGCTGTGCACGTCCCTCCTCCTGTGTCCTGGTCCTCTTCCGGCTCAAGAGCATCCTCCAAGCTCCAGCTAAGCCACCACCAAATCTTCCAGAACCCTTCTGTGACACTCCACCCAGGATAAGGTGAATGCCTGCAAGGGTGCTTCCTCTACCCGCCAGGCATTTGCCACTGCACCTGTGGTGTGCCACAGGCTTGGTGTACGTGACCGCCTCCCACTACTAGACTAGAAGCCACTTGAGGACAGGGACCACGGCCCCACTGTCTTTGTTATCCAGCATCTAACGATGTCTGACACACAGTAGGTGCTTAATAAATGCTTGTTGTGGGAGGATTGTATAAATGATACCAGCAATTCTAAATCAGCCCAACCCTACACTATAATTTGAAAAGATACATGAACACCAATGTGCGTAGCAGCGCTATTCACAACAGCCAAGACATGGACGCAGCCTGAATGCTCATCGACATAGGAACGGATAGAGACCATGTGGTACATGTATACATATGTGTATGTATATACTAGGGACTATTACTCAGCCATAAAAACGAATGAAATCGTGCCATTTGCAGCAACATGGATGGACCTAGAGATGATCATACTAAGTGAAGTAAGTCAGACAGAGAAAGACAAGTATCATATGATATCGCTTATACGTGGAATCTTAAAAAAAGAAAAAGATACAAATGAACTTATTTACAAAACAGAAATAGACCCACAGACATAGAAAACAAACTTGTGGCCACCAAAGGGGAAAGGGGGGGAAGGATAAATTAGGAGTCTAGGATTAACATATACACACTACTGTATATAAAAGAGCTAACCAACAAGGACCTACTGCACAGCATAGGAAACTCTACTCAGCATTTTGTAGAGTAAGGGAAAAGAATCTGAAAAAGAATCTGAAAAAGCAGGGTCAATTCAGTGTGTGTGTGTGTGTGTGTGTGTGTGTGTGTGTGTCTGTGTGTTGGGAAAGGGCCAGGGGGTCTTCCCTGTGTCTGATGAAAGGAGACCCGCAGGAGGGATGCACACAGAACACAGAGATGATGGGGGGCTGGGAGAAAGGCCACATGTGTATATATACACATATATATTATATGCATGTATCACTGTTCTGTACACCTGAAACTAACACAACATTATAAATCACCTGCACTTCAATAAGTAAATAAATAAATCAGCCCAAAAGCCTCATTATGACCCCTATTCCTTGCAGTCCTCGCCGAGGACCACCTGTTTCCCTAAATCAAGAGGGAAGCTTTTCGGAGGACTGCAGCAAGTTTTTTCCCACCTCCCCCTAGATGGTCAGGGCTGCCGGGACACAGGAAATGACAGCCTGGGCCGGGAACAGAGCCCTGAAGGTGCCGGAGGCCACATTCTTCAGACACTGTGTGTCATCAGCTACTCCACCAGGTGAAGCTCCTGGCTTTGGATGCCCCACCTCTTTCTGCCACATCTTAAACAAGCCCAGGACACTCCGTGGTGGGCGCCCATCACCAGGCTGTGCAAACAGAAATCAGACGTGGGGCTGGTGGTCACGACCACGTACGGGTGGCACTGGGCCCGAGAGGGCAGCCTGGGAGCCACAGGAGAAAGAAGGGCCCTTCTGACCAGCACCATTCCCCCCAGCCCTGTCACAAGCCTGTCATTTCCTAAGCAGCTGGACTGGGAGTGGACACCGGAGGACCCTGAGTTAAACTCTCTAAGCTCAGGGAAAAGTGACCCCATCCATTCCTCTGGCTCACAGCCGAGTGGTCCTCTGAACTTGCATCTGACATTGCTTGCCTGCTCCAAATTCCTCCGTGGCTTCTTTTGGGAAAAATCAGACCACCTTTGAAAGGCACAGGAGATTTTTACCATGCACCTTTGCCTGCCTGTCTGACCTCACAATCCCCGTGGAAAAAAATCTCAGCAACAAGGAACAACTCGCCTTAAACACACCAGACTCGCACACACCTCTGCTCTGACGCACGCTGCTCCCGCTGCCTGGGTCTCCTTCCGCCTCTTCTGGGCCCAGCAGAAGCCCCGATGCAGCATCCTTCAGTCTTAGATTCAAGGGTCTGCTGGGCCTCCCCGGCTCCAGGAGTAGAATCCGAAGCCCCTGCCCACTAGACTCTGTACTTTATGTTCCTAGCATTGTAGCGAGACCAGCTTCACTGTATCACACCGACCGTTCTTCCAGTGCTGGTCCTTACTCGCCTCAGTTTCCTTACCTGTAAAATGGGGATAATTGTCAAATCTATCGCTGTAGTGTCAGTGGGAGGACTGACACCCGGAAGTAGCCGTAGGGGTTGGAAAGGGAGCCGGGGAAAGAAAGAAGGGCAATACCCCGTGCATTCCTGTGCAGGTGTGCAGGCTCCCCGCCCCCCTCCGTGGGTCACTGGGGTTACGGGGAGCCTCTGGGAACAAGAGCGTGGAGGGCAGAACACCCCCAGGACAGTGCGGCCCCAGTGGGGAGGAAGCTTCTGGTAACGGGCTCCTCACCGCCCTACATGGACCAAGAGGCAGCCTGGAAACTGAGATCCTGTGGTTATTAAGACCACAAGGGCTGCCCCCCGCCCCTGCCCACATCGCCGCCGGCACTTCCCGGAGTTGGTCCCCGCGCCCCTCCCGGGCCCAGGTGATGGGGCCGCGCTCACCTTCCGCAGAAAGGCCATCCTCGGCCTGTACTGCTGACCTTGGTGTCGGATTGTCATCCTGGACACTGGCGAACGCAGAACCTGGACACCACCGGAGGGAAAAGGAAGCCCCCGGAGAGCGCGCCGGCATCCCCGTGCGAGGGCCGGGTGGTGCGGCCTGCGGCGCCCCCGGGAAGCTGCCCGAATCCGCGCCGGCCAATCAGCGCGCCGCGCCGCGGGCCGGGCGTGCTCTGCGCCGGCGCCCACCCGCCGCCAGGGGGCGGTGTCAGGCTCCGCCGGGGCCCGCGGAGCCGCAGGTGAGCCCCGCGCGCCCGGGACCCGCGTGGGAGGCTCTGCGGCAGGGGGTGAGCTCGGACCGCAGCACCAAAGCCCGGGGAGCGAAAACAGTGCATCACGGGCCTTGGCCCCCCGGCTGGGCTGCCACCAGCTCCCTGCATGGGCCTTAGCAAACTGCGTAAGAGCATCTGTCTCCTCTTCTCACGGGAGAAAAGCAAGTGAGTGGGTTGGAAGGGACACCTGTGTGTCAGGTACTGTGAGGACGGAATGAGTAACCGGGCTAACCGGCAGTGGAGTGTGGTTGGCGGGGAGGAATGCTGCCCCGGCTCCTCAGATGGGCTGGCTCCGAACCCGGAATTTCCACTGGCCGTGCGGTTTCAAGCCAGTTACGGAACCTTTTCCCCATCTTGTCAATGAGAATGGTGCACACTCCCTGTGCTTTTTCTTTGTGTGTGTGTGTGGGGGGGTTGATTTGGGTTTAACATTACTGAGCTAATACATGTAAAAAGCACTTAAACAATATCATATGATCTCACTTATAGGTGGAATCTAAAAAAAATGATACAAATGAACTTATTTACAAAACAGAAACAGACTCACAGACACAGAAAACAAACTTACGGTTACCAAAGGGAAAGGGGTGGGGATAAATTAGGAGGCTGGGATTAACATATACACACTGCTATACATATTAACAAAAGAGATGATCAACAAGGACCCACTGGATAGCACAGGGAACTGTACTCAATATTCTGTAATAACCTATATGGGAAAAGAACCTGAAAAAGAATGGATATATGTATCTGTATAACGGAATCACTTTGTTGTACACCTGAAACTAACCCAACGTTGTAAATCAACTATACTCCAATATAAAATAAAAATTAAATTAAAAAAAAACAGAACCGTGACTGACACACGGTGAATGTCAAATAAACCATAGTTTCTCTTATGTCTCTTGGGATTCTTAAAAATGACCATTCCTAGCGTCTTCTTTATACCCATAGTCCGAGACCTATATTATCTCAGAATAATACAAGAAGTCTTGGAGTAGTCAATGGAGGTAAGAGTACAGACTCTGGAGTCAGATTACGTGGGATCAAATCTCAACTCTGCTATTTACTAATGAACAAACTGTGTGACTTTGGGCAAGTTACTTAATCCCTCTGTGCTTCAGTTTCTGTAAAATGGGAATGGCACAATGACCGCCTACATAACAGGGTTGTTAAGGGGAGGTAAAGGAGTACACAAATCAATAGATATCAGTTGTTACTATTATTAATATTAGTATCATTAAAGATAGTGTAATAGAAAGAGCACAAAATGAATGAAAATAGTCTCAACTTGACAACTACATCATTCCCCTGTCCTCAATTTATTCATCTGTAAAGGAGGGACTAGAGCGAACCAGTCTCCGACAGGGTGAGACCTCCCAGGTCTAACAGGCAGGATTCTCAGGGCCAGGGACTTGACTGTTTTTCGTTGTAGAGCTGGGCGCCCGAGCGTGGCAGATAACGCTGACGTCAGAAGAGGGCGGGTGGGCAGTTGCCGTCAGAGGGGCAGTCAGCAAACAAGTCTTCTGATAATCTGGTTCCCATCTCAGCGGAAGAGCCGAGTTCCTGCCACGCCACTCTGACATCTTAGCTCTGGGTTAAACTGCTAGTATAAGCGTTTCAGAAGCCAGACTCTGAGGTCTGGTTGATTCACAGGGAAATGACTTGCCAGAAAGCAATGAGATGCAGCGCCCTCCCTGGCGAGGCCGCTGCGATGGTGCGTGACAGAGGGCAAGAAACCGCCCATTTCATCCAGGTTCCCAAATTCATCAGGACGGGCAAAGTAATTTCAGAATCATTTTAAATTGATGTGTGTCTGTAATTGTTTCCCCATTCTCTTGTTGATTTGGGCTTTCTCTCTTTTTTCTCAATTAGGTTAGATGGTGATTTGTCTATTATGAGATCGTGTGTGTGTGTATGTGTGTGTGTGTTTACTGGAGAATCGGATTTTATTGAAAAGCTAGAACTTTAAGATCATCTAGTCATTGGATATTTATGCTGTGTAAGTTACTTAACAGATGTGAGAGGGCTCTGTAAACTAGAAAAGAACTTTAGATATCTCGAGTGGCCACCTGTATCACTTTGTGTCACCTGTGCCTTGCCTGACGTCCCCCAGTGGATCAGCAATGGATTTGGGATCAGAATCCAGGTGTCCCGAGTCCCAGTCATATTCGTGTCCCCCACCCTACAATGTCCCCCTCATCTAGGACACTTGTCAGTCCTGGTTCTAAGTGCTTTTTTAAAATTTTTTATTTTATGTTGGAGTATAGTTGATTTACAATGTTGTGTTAGTTTCATGTGTGCAGCAAAGTGATTCAGTTATACGTATACATATATCCAGTCTTTTTCAGATCCTTTTCCCATATAGGTTATTACAGAATATCGAGTAGAGTTCCCTGTGCTATCCAGTAGGTCCTGGTCGATTGTCTATTTTATATATAGTCTTGTGTACCTGTTGATCCCGAACTCCTAATTTATCCCCACCCCTTTCCCCTTTGGTAACCACAAGTTTGTTTTCCGTGTCTGTGAGTCTGTTTCTGTTCTCTAAATAAGTTCATTTGTGTCACTTTTTTAGATTCCACCTATAAGTGAGATCATATGTAGTAGCTCAGTAATCTTAAAACCAAAACCAAGCCCCCGCCAAAGAAGAAGCACAAGGAGGGTGCAGTATCCTCACTGATAAGATGGGGAAAAGGTTCCACAGCTGGCTGGAGATGCAAGAGGGAGTGGCGAATCCGAGTTCAGAGCCAGCCCACCTGGCAGGTCTTTGATTGCCCGCAGGACTTGAACGTCGCCGCGAGGAAAATGGTTTCACCTACAGGTCCCTCCACGTCCCTTCCCCCCACTCCCTGGCTCATATTTTCGACCATGTGACTTGACCCATGGCTAACTGGACCGGGGGCACTGGAGCACCTGACCCAGGCCACCAGTCCATAGAGAGGCCAACAACCTGTAACATGGCTAAGTGTCAAATGATGAACTGGACCAACCAGATTATCACTCTTGGAGGAACCACGTGAGCCAGTAGTAGAGGCGGCCAGATCTGAAAAGAAGCCCTGAGGTGGAATCGGGCCCATGGTGGGGCAAAGACATAGGTGAGCTAAAGTCGGGGCGGGGGGACAAAGTCTGAGCAGTGGAAGGAAGCCTGGGGTGGAAGTGAGAATGGAACAGCTGCACAGAGCAAGACAGAGAGACCCCAAGAGCTCTCACAAACGTAAGTGAAGGCCCCGGGGGCCCTTGTTGGCAAAGAGCAAATCGCACTGTCTCTAGTTAGTTTTTCGTGGAGGTAACGGGCTACAGATCGGGAGAATGATGGAGATACGGTATAGTTGTGTTTCAGCAAGACGTCTGTGGTCCACAGGGGAAAAGTGAACTTTATCACTGCCCGACCCCCAAAGCCCAAAACAAATTTGCAACCAGTCTGTAGCAACAGTAGGATTGTATCGCCATCGTATCTGCACTCTGTCCAACCTCACCCTATACCCACCCTGGTCTTGACTCCATAGTTAATGTTTCCCTTGCCTTGATTTTTAATTTATAGCTGACCATTTTATATTACGCATCTCCTGTATGCCCCACTGGCCCAACTGTGAAAAGAGACATGGTATAAATGAATACATCGTTCAGATGAGAATTAGCTTAAGTGGACTCGTGTCTGAATGATCAAATCCCCAGTTCTTCCTTAATCATGGAGATAGGTCTATAGTTGCATGTCACAGGATTTACCCAAAATTGCATCCTATTAAAAATCATAATGATTTGGATGACAACACTGGTGACATAATGTTTACATTTTCAAAGATGCAAAATAAAAGAATGGCTAATACATTAGAAAATAGCCTTTGCCTCCAAAAATTCTTGGCAGTCTGAGCTTCCTCCAGTGTGCTTTCAAATGCTCACACCGAATCAGCATCTCTGGGTAAATCTGCAGCGTCAGGGGTTTTGACTGTCACCAAAAGTCATTATTGGAATAAGTCATATGAATTTCTTTTAGGAAAAAATTCTGACTTGACCCCAAACGGTTGTCAAGATAGTCCATTCTGTCTCTCTACCAGGTACTGTAGGAGAAATTTCTTTCCAAGTTTAGCACCAAGAAAAGCTAAGTCTTCCCTGAAAAAGAAAATCACAATGTATCCTTTTCTCTGATCAAGAGAGATGTGTATCCAGTTTCCTTTTTCACCCTGATCAGCAAAACACTTCAAATCTGGCATTAGGGTCCCTTGGAGTAACTGGAATGAACTTTTGGTTTTTAATGTTTTTCTCCAATCTGTTTTCCTATTTGAGTTCGTATATCATCGGTTTTATTATCTGGGTTTTGTCATTTGGTAAGCCACAACAACTCCTTTTTGGAATGACTTGGGATATAAATTAATTACATAAATTATGTGAGTAATGAGTGGGAGAGACAAGGTGGGGGAGAAAGGAAAGAAGTGTACAATCTCAAGGGTCTTCAAGATAAGTGACTGTATTTATCCAAATATTTGTCCAATCTACACTGTTTAATTTGAGCCCAAGATAACGTGTGAGAGGGAGAACAGTGTGGTGAAAATGTATTCGAATTTGATGAACACCTTGCTTTCCTTACAAGACAATTGATTAGATCACGCCTGTCCATCTAAATTGATCAGCTCGGCTGGGAAGTAAAAGGATGTCTCATTCCTGCAACTTGAGATCTCCTCTCTCCCCCCTGCATCCACATAACTTCCAGGTGAGATGCGTGAGCAAGTGAGGGAAGGAGGAAGCGGGGAGGAATGGAGGGAGGTGGCTGGCTGCCAGGACTGCAGGAATTTCACACAGAATCATCTGAGCTAAGTGAGACCTCCTATTCACCCCCAGTTCATCCCCCCCTAATAAGGAATGTTCCCCTCCATCCCCACCATCCTAAGGAGTAGAGTCCCTGCAGTGAGTCCAGGGCGGAAATTTCCCGGAAACACTTGCTAGACGCTAACAAAGACAAATAGGGCCATACTGTCCCAGCCTCTGTCCCCCATAAGAAATCACATTCTACCTCCCTTATACAGGAGTCAGGTGGATTCTCCTTCATATTGACGCCTTTGCTTTCACAAGTCTCTTTCTCCCACTATAAATATATGCTCACTACTGAAAATCTGGAAATAGAGAGAAGTGAATTTTTTAAATTTTGATAATAGCTGATCTGGGAAAAGAAGTGTGAGTGACTGGGGAGGTAGGACGGAAAAGGGCGGACTGGGGCCACCAGCGCTGCTTGCCTGGGCAACTATGACGCTGTCTAAGGGGGTGGTGCTCTCTCCTGACCCCTTACCTGGCCAAACTCCAATTCACTCCTCCCACTGCGACAGGAGCCATTTTTTGTTTTAACTCCACATCTGGACATTTTACTCTTCTGCTTCGAGGGCTTCTGTTGTCTACCAGGCTCTTGGGAAAAAGCCCGTCTGTAATGAGTGCTGCAAGACCCCTCAGGTGCACCCCACCTGTCGCCCCCTTCTTCACTATGCCCCTGCCACACCGGCCCCCTTTCCATTCCTAGAACAACCCAAGCCTCCTTCTGTCCCAGGGCTGTCACGTGTGGACAAAACTCTTCTTCATTTACTTTTTTTTTTTTTTTTTTTGAAGAAAGTAGAGTTTATTAGTGGCCATAGGTGGGGAGGGGGCGCCAAGGCTCTCACGAGTGCAGGGCCCGCCATTTGTCCAGGGGGCCACGATTAGGGATGTACTTGACCCCACAGCCATCAGGAATGAGCCGCTTTTCTGCCACCATGTTTTCAAACTCATCCGCATTAAACTTAGTAAATCCCCACTTCTTGGAGATGTGGATCTTCTGGCGGCCAGGGAACTTGAACTTGGCCCTGCGGAGGGCCTCAATCACATGCTCCTTGTTCTGCAGCTTGGTGCGGATGGACATTATGACCTGGCCAATGTGGACCCTGGCCACTGTGCCCTGGGGCTTTCCAAAGGCACCACGCATACCCGTCTGGAGCCTATCAGCTCCAGCACAGGACAACATCTTGTTGATGCGGATGACGTGGAAGGGGTGGAGCCGCACTCGGATGTGAAAACCATCTTTGCCGCAGCTTTTCACCATGTACTTGTTGGCACAGATACGGGCAGCCTCCAGGGCTTCAGAGGAGAGCTGCTCACATTCATCCGACACCACGTGGCCACAGAGTGGGAACGCATCCACTTCTGCCTTCTTCCGCCCCAGGTCAAAGATGCGGATCTCAGCATCAGGGACGCCTCGGCAGAAGCGAGACTTGGGGTATGGCTTGTTCTTGCAATACCGGTAACAGCGGGCGGGGCGGCGGCCCATGGCGACAGCAAGATCTTCAGTGGCTGCAACGAAACATACAAGATCGAAAGAGCAGTCGAAGACAGGCCTTGGACTAGAGGAGAGAAACGGCGAGGGCACCGCACGAGCCACGACCGCCGACTACTCACCGCGCCGAAGGGAAAGAGCTCCATTTACTTTTGCACCTGGCTCACTTCTCATGTTTGGGGTTCCAGCCAAAACGTCACTTCCTCAGCCGAAAACCTTCCCTGACTTCCTCCCCAGACTGGGTTAGGTCCTTCAACTCTGCCTCTTCTTGGTCAACTTTCCACAACTATAATTCTTTTCACTTGTAAAAGGAAAAGGTTGGATTTGCACACCCAACTTTCTTTTTTTCTTTTTTTAAGGGAATTTCTTTATTTTTATTATTTATTTATTTATGGCTGCGTTGGGTCTTCGTTTCTGTGCGAGGGCTTTCTCTAGTTGCGGCGAGCGGGGGCCACTCTTCAGCGCGATGCGCGGGCCTCTCACTATTGCGGCCTCTCTTGTTGCGGAGCACAGGCTCCAGACGCGCAGGCTCAGTAGTTGTGGCTCACAGGCCCAGTTACTCCGCGGCATGTGGGATCTTCCCAGACCAGGGCTCGAACCCATGTCCCCTGCATTGGCAGGCAGACTCTCAACCACTGCGCCACCAGGCAAGGCCCCCACACCCAACTTTCATAGTAGTGTCAGTCACAGTAGCCCAAAGGTGGAAACAACCCAAACGTCCATCAGTGGATGAATGGGTCAATAAAATGTAATACGTGCATATAATGGAATATTATTCAGCCTTCAAAAGGAAGAAAATCTGGCACGTGCTCCAACATGGTTCATCATTATGTGAGTCTCTCGGTACCGTCTGTCTGTCTTCCTAACCGACCCTCAGCCCCATGAGGGCAGGGACCTGGTTCTCTTATCCACATTGCTATTTCCAGCACTTGGGGTAGAGGAGGCTTTTAGTCAGTATGTGAGAGAAGGAGATGCAGAAAGACTCACAGAGAACAGAAATGAGGGACCCCGGGGCCCAGGAGTCTCCGTTTCTGTCTCTTCAGCTCTCATAGGCCCTGCTGTCCATTGATTTTGCTGCCTGTGCTTGGATGCACGGACATGTCATTGCAATCACTTTACATGAGGTGGCACAGGGCCTTTCTGTTCCTGGAGTGCCGGAACCCCCCCGGAAACCTTCCAGATGATAATGATAATGACAACAAAACTCATAGGGCCAAGCGATCGTGAGCCCGGCGCTGGTGTGTTTTTTAAAGACAATCTTCATGTCAACTGGATACCCTGCCCACCGTTCAGGGGAGAACCTAGAGGCCCCGTGAGGCCTGGCACAGAACTAGGAAGTAGCAGAGGTAGGATTCCGGCCTAGCAGTGCAGCACCAAAGTCCACAGCCTAACTGCTATACTGCATTGCAATGCCCCCCCCCCCCCCCCCCCGCCCCGTGAAGTGTGGTGTAAATGTCTGTGGAATAAAGATGCAGGAGGCAAGGCGTAGCTGAACGGAGAAGGCTCCTCTCCCCTCCGGGCTGCTGCTCCCCGGCCCCCCCCCCCCCGCGCCTTCCCATCCAGGCGGCATCTCTTTTGCGTTGCCCACCCTGAGGAGCCCTGCCCTGGACCAGGTGGGAGATCCTGTCTCGCTGTGGCTTCCGCGGGCCCGTTTGACCCTCAGACGAAGCTCAGGTCTCCAACTTAGCCCCTATCAGAAAGAAAAGTGTTATTTCCACGTCCTTCCAACTGTGACTTTCCCAAGTCAGGGATTTTCCAGTTCCCACCCGGCTGCCTTCGGGCTCTGACTTTCCTGGGAAGAGCCCCTCTGGAAGGGCTCAGGAAGCTGACTGATGCAGGAGAGCGAAGGAAATGAAAGCAGAGGCACCTGCGAGGATTCCGTTCCACATCCACCAGTTTCACTTTCTTTCTTTAGACGCGGAGTTCCAGCCCCCGCCTCCCTCGCCCTTACTTCTCTTTGCTCCCCGTGTGGATCTCAGCACGGCTTCTCTCTCTCCTCCCGTTCCTGCCCTCTTCTCCCCGCCTCTCCACCCCTTCTCTCCTTCCCCAGTGACAGTAGTGAGCACCTTGACCTTGGAAGCAGCAGTCCTACCCTTTGGTCTCCTTTCTCTTCTTGGGTAGGCAGCTTTTCCAGGATCAACGCCAAGGCTGCCCTGCAGACACCAAACTTTTTTCTCTTTTTCGATCCAAACTCAGAAGTTATCTTCCGCGGTGACTGCTAGCATCCCGTACCTCCGGGAGGAAGCCGGCGCCCCCTCGTGGCCGGCCCGGGATCTGCGCTAGTTTTCCAGCCATTGGTGCTCCCTCACCCTCCCGAACACACAGTTCTTTGGTCATTTCAGGCGGCCGGCTTTGTCCTGGGCACTCGTCGAACCAGTTGCCTAGCTGAACTGGTTTGCTCCTCCTCGGCCTGAATCCCCGCCCGCACGTCCACATCTTTGACCGTTGCTGCGGGCCCGAAGCCCCCTGCGCCCCGGTCGGAGCCACGCTTCCTTCCTCTTCGCTGGGGCTGGCTCGTGCCTGCATGTGACACACAGCTTCCGGGGAACCCTGGCCCCTCTGGGACAGCGTCCCGAGACCCCGCATCCTGCCTCGGCATCGCACACTCTCCACCCGCGCCCCCATGGGACCCCCTTCCTTAAACAAACTGGCTTCCGCCCCCCAGAACTCCACACTGAAAGGCAGCGGCCCTCGAGGGGCCACTCCCTAGGGGCTCCCCACCTGCCCGGCCCAGCCCGGCCCAGAGGCCCCTCCTAGCTCCGCCGGACACGCCCGCGCTCAGACGTACAGGCCCCTCTCCTCGGGGGCGCGCGCCACCCAGCTCCGCCTCTTTCCAGCCACGCAGGTACCAGGCATGGCCGCCAGGTGTCTTCCCTGTGTCCAGCCTCTTGTGCTCAGGCCCCTGGGTGACCCATCGCACTTCTCCACCTCACAGACCCCCAAGGACCCCTGCTGCCCCTTCGTTCCGGCCACCCCCCACCCCCTAGAGCCACACCCTGGACCTTGTCCTCACCCAGAAATGTGCAGCCTCCAAATACTGGATTCCAGCTTCTGGCCCTGCGAGCCGGCTTCCGGGCCCTCCGGCTCTCCCTCCCTCGCTCCCCTCTCCAGGCCCGGAAAGGCCAGGGCACGCCCCGCCCAGGCCCTCGGGACACCGGGCCCCGGCGGCCACGCTACCCACCTCCTTCACAGGGCCCCAGGTCAGCAGGTGAACTGACTTCTCAGAGCCTCGTGGGCCCTGCCGCCACAGACGCGCCTGCACATCCCCCAGGCGAGCGGAAACCTACATGCAAGAGCGTAAGGGAAGCCGAGGAAAGCCCGGCTGTGACCCCCGTCAGCCTTGTCACCGAGGCTGCCAGCTCACTTGAGGCCTCAAACTACATGTCCCCCCTTGAACTTGGCGGATCCCTCTGCCACCCTTCCCCGCGCTAGCGCTCTTCCCCAGTGCCCGACCAGACCTCCACCACCGTTTCTGTAGGCAACGCGGCTGGAGGATTCTGCCAGAGGGTAAGGGGCCATTTCTCCTGTTCAAGGCCCACCTCCAGCTGTGTGTGCTCTTTTTCTTTTAAATGAATTTTTATTGGAGTAGAGTTGATTTACAATGTTGCGTCAGTTTCTGCTCTACAGCACAGTGAATCAGCTATGCCTGTACATATATACCCACTCTCTTTTAGATTCTATTCCCATATAGGTCATGTGTGTGCACTTGGGTCTGTTTCCTGCTATCTCCTTCTTGACCCTGCTCCATCCTGTCTCTCTGTCTCTGTCCCTGTCTCCCTGTCCCCTTCTCCCTTGGCTACTGGGCTTGCCAAGAATAGCCTGGTGAGACCAGTGATATGAGTCCAATTGTGTCCCCAAAGAAGTTATGCCCAAGGGCTTCCCTGGTGGCACAGTGGTTAAGAATCCGCCCGCCAACGCAGGGGACACGGGTTCAAGCGCTGGTCCAGGAAGATCCCACATGCCGCGGAGCAACTAAGCCCGTGCGCCACAACTACTGAGCCCACGTGCCACAACTACTGAAGCCTGCGCGCCTAGAGCCCGTGCTCCCAACGAGAGAAGCCACTGCAGTGAGAAGCCTGTGCACTGCAACGAAGAGTAGCTAGCCCCTGCTCGCCGCAACTAGAGAAGAAAAAAAAAGCTCGTGCGCAGCAACGAACACCTAACATAGCCAAAAATAAATAAAATTAATTAATTTTTTAAAAAAGAATCACATTGAGCATATTAAAAAAAAAAAAGATATGCCCAAGTCCTGACACCCACTACTTGAGAATGTGACCTTATTAGGAAACACGGTCTGTACAGAGAAAATCAAATTAAAATGAGGTCAGATGGACCCTAACCCAATATGACTGGCGTCTTTATAAAAAGGGGAAATTTGGACGGAAGGAAGACGATGGCCATGGGAGCGGAGTGATGCATGTACAAGCAAGGGGTGCCCAGAGTGCTGGCAAACACCAGATGCTGGAAGAAGCAAAGAAGGATCCTCCCCTAGAGCCGTCAGAGAGGGCGTGGCCCTGGCCGCACTTGAATTAGGACGCGGAGCCCCCAGAATGGAGACAGTGCATTTCCATTGTTTGAAGTCAGCCAGTGTTGGTACTTTGTTACAGCAGCAGCCCTGGGAAGGTCAGACAGCTGGGGAGGCGATGCCACGGTCAAGACCATCAGGTAAAGGTTCAGGATGCTCTAGTGGGCTCGTCACACTATTTCCCAAGGGTGACTCACAGCTCCCTGGAGAGAAGCAGGCTGGGACTCAAGGGCCTGGGCTTTCTTTTCCTTTCTTCTGTGTTTCCAGGAAGCCCTTGGAACAGATGTAGAAACAGCTCTTTCCATCCAGCCTGGCATCTTGCTTCCAGAGGCAAGAGGCTGGGCAGACCAGCAGGTTAACATTTAAGCAGGCCTGAGCATGATGCTCTCATGTGAAAACTGGGGCCTGGCAACTGGCCTCCTCCCAATCCCAATTCCCCATCCCCCATCCCCCCACCATCTCCCCATCGCCCCTCCCCCCCAGGCCTTGAAAGAGGTCTGAATTATATATTCAGTCAGTACTCGTCGCTCGCTGTTAGCACTCGGGAAGCAGGGACCCTGTCGTATTCATCTTTCTGGTCTGGGGCTCTGCTCCTAGGAGGAGCTCCCAGGTGTTTGGTAAAATGAATTTGTGAAGCAGTTGTGGAGTCATCCGTCAGGTCCACGTTGGAGCAACAGGACACAGAGGACCTTTACTCGGGGGAGGGTTTCCAGCCCCCTGTTCTATCAGGCTCCTGCCAGCAGCCCCTGGCAGTAGCCGTGTGATAACAAAGGATCCCACAGTTTTGCAGGAGACCCACAGCCTCTTTTCTCCCAAGCTCTCACCTCTCGGACTCCCAGACCCAAGGCGGGGCCGGAGGGGGCGGATGTTGATGTGGGACATGAGCAACTGCGCTTTCAAGTGACCTGTTGGCTGTCAGAGCTTCTCCAAGACAGCGTCTGACAGGTAAATGCAAGATGCTTTCCATGTTCCCAGGGCCACAGTCGGGGCAAAGTACCCCGATGGGTGGAACAGAAGCGTGGAGGGTCGAGGAACATGAGTGGCCTCAGGTCACATCCCCACACGGGCCATACAGAGCCCTCGTCTTGGTCTCTCGGTGTGACAGCAGTTGTGCTCCCGCCTGGAAAAAGCTTTACCGTATTTACATGTGATAAGGACGTTACCGTATTTACATGTGATAAGTTCGTTGCCGTATTTACAAGTGGTAAGTGCCACCCCGACTGGTTGAATGACTGAGCGCTGAGTGGGAATCCCATAGATCCTTAAGCATTTATTGAGCCTTATTATCTGCACACTGTGGTGGGGAATCAAAGGCAAAAGGCACAGTCACCAAAAAAAGAGTCAGCTTGTATCAGAGAACCAAGACTCACACAGACCAGCACAAACGGTGTAGGGAAGAGGGGTTGGGGGCGCAGGCTTTAGAGCCAGACTGGGTTCCAGTCCCAGCTCTGCCACATCCAAGCTGTGTGCGCCCTGGACACGTGACTCAACCTCTCTGTGTCTCAAGTTCTTTAAAAGTAAGACGGGAATGATACTAATCACCGTACCCACTTCATTGACTGAATAGAATATGCGTGCAGCACTTAACCCGTGTTAACTGTGGTGGTGATGATTATGATTGACTATACTGTTAAGTGAGATATTACATATAAAGTGCTAAGCAGTGCCTGGCATTTATGAAACACTCAGTAATATTAATTGCTATTACTATTATGATTACTATCACTTTTATTTTTACGTTCTGAATTAGTTTTCTATGTCTGTATAACAAATCACTCCAGAACTTAGCAGCTTAATGCAACAAGAAACATTTATTATCTCACTTATTATTAGTCTCTGTGGGTCAGGAGTTCGGCAGCCACTTACAGCTGCCTGGTCCTAACTCAGGATCTCTCAAGAGGCTGCAGACAAGCCATTACCTGGGGCTTGACTAGGATCTGCTTCCCGGATGGCTCACTCACGAGGCTGGCAAGTTGGTGCTGGCCGTTGGCAGTGGCCTCAGTTCTTTCCCACGTGGACCCCTGCTTGGGGCTGCTTGAGTCCTCACAATATGGCAGCTGGATCCTTGCCTGCAAAATAATCCAAGAGAGGCAGAAGCCACAGTGTCTCTTATTGTTTTTTATTGAGCCACAATAACCTACTAGCTATGGGGGTCGACCCTGTTCATTTTGGGAGGGGCTACACAAGGGTGTGAACACCTGGAGTAGAGACGCCTTGGAGGCTGACCACCACCACGTCCTAAATTGTGTGGCAGAGACTATAACTTCCATAGGAGTTCAGATGAGAGGGAGAAAAATGAAGGTAAGAGGGCTTAGGCAATGCGTGGAGGTTTAACAGCTCGATCTTGCGGGGTGTCCGTCGCCACTTCTTTTTCCTCAAATTCCTTGTTTCTGTGGCACTTGGACAGAGAGGAGGGTAGGACTTTGATAATCAGAAGGGCAAAGGGGAGACAGGGGAAGTAGGAGGAAAATTTTAAAAGAGGTGAACGGGATTTATTTAAGGGATAGTAAAAAGGAGACTAACATTGGGAAGGAAAAAACTCCAGAAATAGGGTGAGAGAGGCAGCCTGGGCTGCCTTTTGCCAAGGAGAGTCGCAAAAGCCAAGTAAATAGGCATAAACTAGCTGGAGTAGAAAGTAAACGTTAAGGGCATAAGGCTTTGGAGAAACATTTTCAAAATGCTTGCAGGCTTGTTTGATGTGGGACATTTGAGGCTAAAGAATTCTCAAAGGTGAAGAATGTTTTCCTCTAAGGGGGCATTCACTTCAATGCAAGCATGGCCTGGGGGATCAAGGCAATACCAGGAACCAGACTTTAATAGCTTCCTTATATCAGGGTAGGAAGCGCAAGTTGATAAGAAAGTTGGAATCGAGCATCCCAGCTGGAGAGGGACCTCCCCAAAGGAAACGTTGGAGTGGGAGATAGTCTATGTTTACATAGTGCTCGGGCCATGCCTGCAGTTTATACAAACTGCATCCTCGAGCCGCCTGACCTAGAAGAACCCACATCTGGTGCCCAGCCAGTGCCTGGAGGAACTGCCTGCCCAGCCCCAACCAGCCCGTGAGTGCATAGCTGCTTGGACGCGCCTGGGGAAGAGGACCGCTCTGCACACACTGGGGCCATGACGGTCACGTACGTGTCCCCTTTGTGTCCCGCACAGAACTACCTGCAACCCCTCCAGTTAGGTTCATTCATCAGGACAATAAGAAAAGCTCAGAACGCCCACCTTCCCGTTCTCCCTCTTCCCTTTCCCTTCTTTCAAAACAATTCAGATCCCATTCACCTGCTTTCCGAGGCCCCAGCCGAGCTCCCAGGCTGGTAGATGTGCTCTAACACATCAGCTGTCCCTGTTCCCCACTTAGCACTGTGATGGCTAGTTGGCCACTTGGCCTCGCCCACTGCAACCTTCCCGTAAACGCCCTCCCCTTCGTACCCCACAACACGCGGCACAGTGCCCGGCCCATGCAGACGCTCCCCACGTGTCCAGACCAGGCAGTGCTAGGCTGGCTTCACCCTCTATAGGTCAGTCCCTCCCTGTGTGCCAGCAGCCACAGGCTTGCTTTTGACCTGGACCATCGCAGGAGGAGACTGGACATCACAGTGACTCAGGCCACAGGAGGATTAGAGGAGCCCGGGGTGGGGGGGGGGGCGTGGAGGTGGGGGGAGCGGAGTGTGGAGGAGGGCTTGGAGGGGGCGTGGAGGGGGCGTGGTTAGGTCGGGGAGCTGTCCTTTCCCTTACAACATAGCAAAGCCTCAAGTCACGTTAGAAGTCATGCTTTCAAAGATAAGGTGACCATATGTGCGTGGGTTTATCTCTGGGCTTTCTATCCTGTTCCACTGACCTATCTTTCTGTTTCTGTGCCAGTACCATACTGTCTTGATTACTGTAGCTTTGTAGTATAGTTGAAGTCAGGGAGCCTGATTTCTCCAGCTCCATTTTTCGTTCTCAAGATTGCTTTGGCTATTCGGGGTCTTTTGCGTTTCCATACAAATTGTGAAATTTTTTGTTCTAGTTCTGTGAAAAACGCCAGTGGTAGTTTGATAGGGGTTGCATTGAATCTGTAGATTGCTTTGGGTAGTAGAGTCATTTTCACAATGTTGATTCTTCCAATCCAAGAACATGGTATAACTCTCCATCTGTTTGTATCATCTTTAATTTCTTTCATCAATGTCTTATAATTTTCTGCATACTAACACCATACACAAAAATAAGCTCAAAATGGATTAAAGACCTAAATGTAAGGCCAGAAACTATCAAACTCTTAGAGGAAAACATAGGCAGAACACTCTATGACATAAATCACAGCAAGATCCTTTTTGACCCACCTCCTAGAGAAATGGAAATAAAAACAAAAATAAACAAATGGGACCTAATGAAACTTCAAAGCTTTGGCACAGCAAAGGAAATCATAAACAAGACCAAAAGACAACCCTCAGAATGGGAGAAAATATTTGCAAATGAAGCAACTGACAAAGGGTTAATCTCCAAAGTTTATAAGCAGCTAATGCAGCTCAGTAACAAAAAACCAAACAACCCAATCCAAAAATGGGCAGAAGACCTAAATAGACATTTCTCCAAAGAAGATATACAGACTGCCAACAAACACATGAAAGAATGCTCCACATCATTAATCATTAGAGAAATGCAAATCAAAACTACAATGAGATATCATCTCACACCAGTCAGAACGGCCATCATCAAAAAATCTAGAAACAATAAATGCTGGAGAGGGTGTGGAGAAAAGGGAACACTCTTGCACTGCTGGTGGGAAAGTGAATTGGTACAGCCACTATGCAGAACAGTATGGAGGTTCCTTAAAAACTACAAATAGGGCTTCCCTGGTGGCGCAGTGGTTGAGAGTCCGCCTGCCGATGCAGGGGACGCGGGTTCGTGCCCCGGTCCGGGAAGATCCCACATGCCGCGGAGCGGCTGGGCCCGTGAGCCATGGCCACTGAGCCTGCGCGTCCGGAGCCTGTGCTCCGCAACGGGAGAGGCACAACAGTGAGAGGCCCGCGTACCGCAAAAACAAAAACAAAAGCAAACAAACAAAAAACTACAAATAGAACTACCATATGACCCAGCAATCCCACTACTGGGCATATACCCTGAGAAAACCATACTTCAAAAATAGTCATGTACCAAAATGTTCATTGCAGCTCTACGTACAATAGCCCGGAGATGGAAACAACCTAAGTGTCCATCATCGGATGAATGGATAAAGAAGATGTGGCACGTATATACAATGGAATATTACTCAGCCATAAAAAGAAACGAAATTGAGCTATTTGTAATGAGGTGGATGGACCTAGAGTCTGTCACACAGAGTGAAGTAAGTCAGAAAGAGAAAGACAAATACCGTATGCTAACACATATATATGGAATTTAAGAAAAAAAATATCATGAAGAACCTAGGGGTAAGACAGGAATAAAGACCCAGACCCACTGGAGAATGGACGTGAGGATATGGGGGGGGGGGGAAGGGTAAGCTGTGACAAAGCGAGAGAGAGGCACGGACATATACACACTACCAAACGTAAGGTAGATAGCTAGTGGGAAGCAGCCGCATAGCACAGGGAGATCAGCTCGGTGCTCTGTGACCGCATGGATGGGTGGGGTAGGGAGGGTGGGAGGGAGGGAGACGCAAGAGGGAAGAGATGGGAACATATGTATATGTATAACTGATTCACTTTGTTATAAAGCAGAAACTAACACACCATTGTAAAGCAATTATACTCCAATAAAGATGTAAAAAAACCCCAAAAAACAAGTCATGCTTTCCCAGGGAGGGTGTGAGGGGGGTGAAAAACTAGCCAGGGAGCCGTTGCAGCCTCAACTTTTCCTCCAACTTCTGAAGTCTTTAATTCAGCTCCAGCCTGGACCCAGCACCTCAAGGAGTTCCCTAGAATTAAGGAGTGTCTTTCACAATCTCAGAGACTCTGGGCAAAGTCCAGGGTCACCGTGTGATTCAGAGGGTGGAGTGGATGCTATAAATTATATATTTGCTTAAAAAAAAACAAACCATAAAAAAAAAAAGAAGAACAGTCTCGTGGGCCCGGGCTCAGGCATCTGTCTCGGGCAGTTGCTTTCTGACGGGCAGAAGCACCCTGGTTCCTTAAACCTCTCAGGGTCAAGCCAGTCTCCCAAGCGGGCACGCGGTCCCCAAGCCTCCTAGCATGTCTGCCTCTGTCCTTGCCCTCACACTATAGAGGCTCGTGGCTTTCCAAGTCCTGTGGAGGCTGCCTCTGAGGAGTCTCCGGACGGTTCTGTTCGCTCTCACGCCAGCCAGGTACTGTCCCTACACACCTGAATTGCTGCAGCCACCTCCAAGCTGCTCTTCCTGGCTTGGGCCCCCTCCCTCTCGTCCCCTCACGGGCACCAGCGCCAGGTGCATCAGACTAAAACTGCACGTGGCGCCCGCCCCCCCGCTCGAGAGTGTTACTGTGCTTTCTACTCAGCGACGGAATAAAATCTCAGCATTGTGACCTGACACCACCATGCCTCGTCCACCTAACCTGGCTGATTCTGATCAAACCGACGGCTCCCACGGTGTCCTGGGCACATGCCGGGCACCTGCCTGCAATGCCCTTCCTTTCTCTGCAAACAATCATTCCAGGCTTCCGTGCACCTCCCATGGTTTGGCCCAGGAAACAGCCACTAGCTCCAAGTAGCTTCTGAACACTTCAGATGTGGCTCGTGACACCGAGGAACTTAATTTTAAATTTTATTTAAATTTTAATTAATTTAAATGTAAAGACTGAAAAAAAAATTCGGCTCAGGTACTGGGAAATGTTTACGTCTGTTGGGAACAATTTGGTTTTGTGACTCTATTTTTTCAACTGTAAATTGTATGAAGTCTAAATACAGGCCAGATGTCCTCAATGAAAACTTAGCATCTGAGTTGAGATCGCTGCAAATGTAGAAACATACACTGGATTTTGAAGACTTAGTCCAATATATTAGAATGTAAGATATGTCTGTAATAATCCGTACGCTGATTACGTGTTGAAATATTTTGGATATGGTGGGTTCAATAAACTCTATCGTGAAAATCAATTTCACTTTTTTTTTCTAATGTGGCTACTAGAAAGTTTAAAATGACGTCTGTGGCTTGCATTATATTTTTATTAAACAGCCACGTTCAAAACTCTAGATTCCTGAAGCAGTGATCAGTAGAGTACATTTAAAACTTAGCATACACAACTTTGTATTTTTTTTAAATCTCCATATTTATATAACAAAATCATTGACCACCTTCAATCCCCAACACCTAGCAGCAAACGCTACATCATCTGACACCTATGTGGGCAAGGCACTCTGTCAGGCGCTTTACATGTTACCATCATACTGAGCCCTCTCGGCAACTCCGTGAGGTATGGGCATAATTAGCTCCATTTTTCAGATAACAGAAATGAAGCTCTGAGAGTTCAGGTGGGTTTTGCCAGGATTCTCATGGTAGATGCGTGAGGCAGCAAAGCTGGGATTTGATCCCACCCCTGCCTGCCTCTCGCTGCTGCTCTTTGCGGCCCCAGCTCATGTCTGATAGGCGTGGGCAGCCACGATGGATCTGCTGCTGAGAAGGGCGAGGGCTCAAGTTCTAGCTTCTCCTGGCCCACACAGGCAAACCCTGCCATCCTGCTTGCCGGCTGTGAGCAGGCCACTTGATCGATGTGCAGAGTGTGACGGTGTGTCCCAATCACCCCACCCCGTGCACACCCTTCAGCTAGTTCAAGTCACTTAACAGCTCATAATGTGGTAGTGTCTGGCAGTGCCCAGTTAGAGCACGTAGCGCGATCTGGGACCCTGCTTCTGCCAAGCGGGGCTGAGCCATGAGTCCCTCTAGTCGCCGCACATGACCCTCCAGTCCTGGAGGGCTGCAAGACCAGCTGGCAGCCCTCAGAAACGCGGGAAAACAATCTGGGAGCAGCAGGTGGTGCCTCTACTGATTTAAATCACCTGCTTCGATGCTGAAGGTACCAGGGAAGTTGGCTGTGTCCCTTGTCTCGGGGCCACATTCTGGTGCAGTGGGTGAGGGAGGGGACAGTTACAGTTCACTGGGACCAAGACTGGGATGGGGGATGGTGGGTGAGGTTTTGCTTGAAGGGCCTCACATCCTGCCTGAGGTGGTCCCACGGAACCCCATGTCCCCTTGGCGCTGGGTTTAACTTGGGGTCACTTCCTTTGCTTCCCCTCAGGCCCTGAGCAGAAATCCAGGGTAAGGGAAGAACTGAGGTTGGGCCAAAGCGCGTGGTGTGTCTGCTGTCGCACAGAGCACTCTTTGATCTCTTGCCCAGGGTGGCCTTGGGTAGGACGGCGATGCCCCTGCCAGAGGAGCGGAAGTCCCCGGCCCGGGACTGGCTAAGGGATGACTTCTACGCAGTGTTTCGGCCGAGCATTCATAGGTTTCCCCGGGGGGACCCAGTTCAAGGGCCTGGGGAGTTGGAGGTTTTTGAGGTCTAGTTTAGGCCCCATGTCTGTAAAATGGGGCAATTTAGATGGTATCTCATTATACCCTCCCAGCCAGTACTGCCCTAGCTCCAGGCAAGAGAAGCCCCCTTGCCCCCGACCTGTGCTTTAGAAGGTCCTGCTCTGACGCTCTTCTGCTGCAGTCCCTACTCACAGGGTGAGGCCAAGGGACCCACCCATAGCCTGTGCTCCCCCCCACACTAAATGCACCCACCCCTAGGGCAAGGGGTGTCCAATGGAGGCTGTAGGCAGGGGTGTGCACAGAGCATGGTGTGTGGGCTGAGGCATTCCCTCAGCCCCATGACCTTGATGACGCAGCTGTTGCTTTATCAGTTGGACAAGCAAATACTTTTTTTTTTTTTTTTTTTTTTTGTGGTACGCGGGCCTCTCACTGTTGTGGCCTCTCCCATTGCGGAGCACAGGCCCCGGACGCGCAGGCCCAGAGGCCATGGCTCACGGGCCCAGCCGCTCCGCGGCACGTGGGATCTTCCAGGACCGGGGCACGAACCCGCGTCCCCTGCATCGGCAGGCGGACTCTCAACCACTGCGCCACCAGGGAAGCCCAAGCAAATACTTTTGACTGAAGGAAACATGGTGACACAGACTAAAAGCCTGCTCTGTCATTTTATATAACTCCCCCCAAATACGCTGAGATTATTGCACCCACTTTACAGATTAGAAGACAGAGCCCATGCTCTGAATGCACTGTGCTGACATTTCCACTGGAACCTCTGCCCTCTGGTTGAGGTGAATCCTTACCTGACACTCCTGGTGCTGTTGAAAATGAATAAACCCCGCCCTACTTCAGAGTTCAGATTTGGGGGACAACATCCAATATGCATGTATTTTTCTCACTGTTGTTATCAACAGACCCTGTTGGGGAAGAGAGACATCAGCGTCTGTGAGTGAATCTGAGCACAGGAGAAAGAAGAGATTGTTTTTTGTTCTCTTCTTTCTTTCTTTCTTTTTTCCTTTTATTGAAGCGCAGTTGATTTACGATGTTGTGTTAGTTACTGCTATACAGCAAAGTGATTCAGTTATACATATATATACACATTCTTTTTTTACATATATTCTTTTCCATTATGGTTTATCATAGGATATTGAATATGGTTCTCTAGAAGAGAGATGTTTCAACCATAGAAGGGAGAGCTCAGGAAATACCTGGGACGACGTTCTGACCAGCACAATATTGCTAAACCTTCAGAAGGTTTTTAAAGAAGTTTGGTAGCTTCGTCCTCAAATAATCTAAAACTGAATCTCTCCTGTATGGGCTGAGATGGAGTGCATTTGTTCTATACTTTAATCCTCAGGACGTATCTTTAGGTATCGATACTCCCATTTTACAGATAGGGAGGCAAGGCTCGGATACGTTAACTGAGTTCTCCCCAAGTTCCCGTACTCTGCACCCTCTCTGGGAAACGAAACGACTAGCAAACAATCTGATGTGCTTCGTGTGGTTTAACCGGAAAAGCAGATAACCTCAACTCGCTGCTTGAGGGACTTTTTCCTATTACCATTCTGTGTATTAGCAGAAAAAGGGAAAGGAATCACAGTACAAAACCGCTTGCCACACACAGAGATGCTCCCTCTTGCTTTTATCTCCTCTCCATTTTCTCGTGTGTGGGTCTGGCATGACCCTCCCACGGCCAGGGTACAGGCAGCAGCTGAAGCGAGAGAAGGACCTCTGGGGCCGGCGCTCATTTTCCAGACCTCTGACTGTGATTCTGATTCAGCAGTGGGTTCCTTTCCCTGAGTCCTGCCCTGAGCTAGCCCTCCTTTTCCTTAGCAGCTGACACAGGAGTTTGGAGACAGATACGTCGATGACATTATTTGCTCCAGGGATAGCCAGGCTGTCATAGTCTGACAAAGGCAACGTGGACTGTTTCTCAGTGCCCCTGGGTGAGCCCTTACTGCACGATGGTCAACACGTCCTGGCATTTATACTGAGGCAAATGCTAGGTCTATAGGCCATGACGTGTGATGATGCCCGGCTAGCCAGCTAGCCAGGATCGTGGTTCCTGCTACTCCATGTTCCGAGGGGAAAAAAAAAAAAAAATGCAGCAGCTGGACTGGGGGTAGAGGATGTTAATTTAGAGGAATCAGCTGAGATTTTGCACACTTAAACTTCTTTGGAGAAACAGAGCTTATGTTAGAGGACCTTTACCTGTTACTGGCAAGGGGCAGCCCATTTACAGCCAATAAAACATAAAAAGTCATCCTCACCTTGAAAAGCTGTAAGGGAAAAGAAAGGTGAGAGATTGAGCTAGGATGTTTTGAGTTTCCCAGAAAGAGCTTCAGATTTCCAACCAAAGCCTTGTGTTGAGTGTTATATAAATAGACTGCCCATAAATGCGTCCGATGCAGTAAGCAAGGTGTAAGGGTTTCTAAGAGAGCTGGTGTGTGTCTTTCAGACACAGGCTTTTGACTTTGGAGAAGCTGAGTGAGGTCACAGCTTGTCAACACCAGCTCATGGATCTTTCTCGGAGGCTGAGAAAAACACGACCAGTAATTAAAATCATGTTCTCCTTTAATAACAACAGCAACAAAACCCACTGACAATGCAATTCCACATGCTGCATTTCATACAAAACTTTCCCCATGAGAGGCTTATTCTGGTAGGGGCACCACTGCATTTCATAACAAAAGAAGTTGCCTTTTCATATGGAACGCACGCTAAGGGAACATCTGGGGCTTCCGCCACCATGTAAATATTGCCAGAAGCGTGGGTCCTCTTTTCTTATTTCTACATCAACCACCTGGAACATTTTACAAACCAGAGCCTGCACTCCATCAGAGAACATCTTAGTAGAATCAGCCTAAAAGCTGGTAAACTTTGAGGTGGCAGTTAGCCCGAAAGGGGCTGGGAAAACAGACCAAGCAACCACCCAACAAATAAACAAATAAACTTAACTGTTTGTTCCTTAAATTTGATCTTCATACACTTGGGCACTCGGGGAACTACCGCTTTTCGGCATATCAGAAAGAGCCCTGAGTTCAGAGTCAAAAGGGGGGATTTCTTAGTTCTGGCTCTGCAAGTAGCCAGGCTGAGGGAGGCTGTGCGTAGTACACCACTCAGACCTTTCTTCCCTCAGTTTCCTCCTGCTCTGGGAGTGACCTTAATGCTGGGTGTTCCTGTCAGGCTATTGTGAGCAGAGAATGAGATCAAGTAGGTCAAAGTGCTTTGCGGCAGTTAAAACATTACACACACACACACACACACACACACACACACACACACACAACTGTAAGGGATTTGTATTATGGGAGGACTAGAGAATTCCCTTCCTCCTGGGACAGAAAGGAAGATATGAAAAACCCATGCCTGTTTTACCTGTAAGAAAGAACTAGAACCCACCTATTCGTAACACTGATGATGAGACAGAAGACAGTACAGTAACGAGAACCGTGGATATGTCGTCATCCTTGTTAGAAAATTAACACATGGTTTCACCATCCAGTAATGTGACTGATTTTTAAATAAACATTTAAATGGGTGGGGTCCTGTCCTGAGTAGTGAGTAGTCACCTTGGCAGGTGATACACTTATTTAAATTATATGTCCCATCATTCCAAAAAAAACATTTTTGTTTTTAACTCTTCTTTTGGAATTGTTCCTAGAGCCTCTGGCGCATTCTTTCGAACATGTCTGAGGGTGACAAATTTTTGTCCTTTGTGGAAAATACTGATTTTTGTAAACAGCCCGAAGTTATTTGGCATGGAGTTTGGTAAACGGGCTAAGTAATGCCACTTTTTTAAAAACTGTGACTATAAGATAGGAAAACTTTCTTTCAGTTCCCACAGCAAGTTACAAATGGTTGGAGCTCCCTGGTGGTCCAGTGGTTAGGACTCCGTGCTTCCACTCTAGGGGGCACGGCTCAACCCCCGGTTGGGGAGCTGAGATCTGCAAGCCAAGCAGCACAGCCAAAAAAAAAAAAAAAAACAAATAGTAGATTTCAGAAATCGACAGTATTGCTAGAAAGGATCCTTCATAAGGTGCCCACATTAGAGTAGGAAAGCCATCTGGAAATGCATTTCTACAATTTTAGTCACACCTTCATTATTTATCTAGCAAGACTGTTTGCCACTAGACTTAGAGTTTCCAGAAAGACAAGAGCACTGCCACTAATTAACTGTTTAATCATTTTATCACAGCTCCTCTGGGCATCTGAACCCCTCATTTGCATATGGATTAACTGGCTAATACAGATGTTTCCAATGAATTCACATCTGGGTCTATTGAAAATGGAGTAGCCAGCCAATCCAATTCCAACCAAAAAACTCTATATTCCCTTAAAAAGTTCAGAATTTATTTTTGGTTATGAAACTATCTGAAAATTAGAATATCACTAATATCATTACAACGTAACCTGAAGCAACAGCTAGAGTGGATTTGCTTCTGGTGCAAATAATTTAAACGGTTAGCACTACTTTAAAATAATCATCATCAGGGAATTCACTGGCCGTCCAGTGGTTAGGACTCTGTGCTTTCACTGCCAAGGGCCCAGGTTCAATCCCTGGTCAGGGAACTAAGATTCCACAAGCTGTACGGCCAAAAAAAAAACCCCAAAAACCATAATCACACTTCTATTCACTGAATATTGCACAATGTTAAATGAATCCAAAGACTTTTATGGAAACTATTGTTTTCCCTACTTCATTTTTTTTTATTGTGGTGAAATTTACATAACATTAAATTCATCATTTGACCATTTTAAAGTGTATAATTTGGGGGCATTTAGTTCATTCCCAATGTTCTGTGAATGAACCATCACCACTATCTAGTTCCTAAACATCTTCATCACCCCAAAAGGAAAGCCCATATACCCATTAAGCAGTCACTCCCTGTTCCCCCCTCCCCCTGCCCCTGGCAACTACTAATCTGCTGTTTCTATGGATTTGTCTATTCTGGGCATTTCATATCAATGGAGCCTTACCTGTGTGGCCTTTTGTGACCGGCTTTTTCATGTAGCATTAATGTTTTCAGGGTTCATCCACATTGTAGCATGTGTTAGTACTTCATTTGCTTTTACGGCTGAATAATTGCGTTCCATGGGTACACCACGTTTTGTTTATCCATCCATCCATCCATTGATGGATTTATGAGTTGTTCACCCCTTTGGGTTCTTCTGAATAGTGCTGCCATGAACACAGCTGTACATTTTTTTCTTTGAACGCCTGTTTTCATTTCTTTTGGGTCTATACCTGGGAGTGGAATTGCTGGGTCATAGGGCAATTGTTATGTTTAACTTTCCGAGGAGTCACCAAACCTCTAGCTCATTTTAATGCTCATGTTTTCAAGGTGGCTTGATGACCAGACAGTTAGAAGCAGTTGGACAACTGCAGCCAGACTCCAGGCTGGGCCCAAAGAGGTCTCTTTTTTTCAGAAACACTGATTAGAGCAGCTGGGCTTGATCTGAGCCAAGCTCGTTCCAACAGAAGGTTACAGGCAGGGCTTGGAACAACTTTCTCTGCTGGTCTACATGTCACAACATGAACTGGCAGGGCGGGAATACCTTCCTGCCTCCTAGAGATCCTTGGTTCTCCAATTATGTTGCACACACTACTGGAAAAAGAAAAAAAGATGTTAACTAACTAACTGATAGGCTTCTCTCTTCCTGCTTTTGTAGAATTCAAATTAGCATCTGAAGTCCACATAGAAATGGGTGTTTGGGGGCCAATGCTATATCCCTGTCCTGGGCAGAGGTCCGTCCTCTCATGGTTGGAGAACAGAACTTCCCAAACACTAGCTGAGGCTACAGAGATATCTTGCATCCCGGGTGGACTTTTACCATCGATTCTGCCTGAAGGCATGGCCTAGTGCTTCTGACCCTATCAATCCACAGATACTGGAGTTGAACTGACCCTACTTTGTATATTGTAGCTTATCCACCCCTGTGGGCTCGGCCAGGACAACAGGAGGTAATCCTACTGTAGGTATTGTTTACTGCAGCCAATTTACCGAGTCATGAGGCTCCTCAGCCATTAACCCAACCCGGCCAGTAAACTGATTAGCACTGATTTTTAAATTTAAACGTGTTCATGAGCCTCTCAGACTGCTGACCTCCTTCTCACCTCAGTGCCTGACACAGAAGTTTCTGAGCCCCAGAAGCCCCAATCAAGGAGCATTAGGGCTGCACTACCATAAACAGAGACCGACCCAAATGCCTTTTTCCACTGTAAACTAGAATACTAAGAGAGAAGAAGTCGGCTTCCGGGGTCCTTGCGATGCAGTCTCTCTGCCAAGCCAGCTGTCACTTGTCGCTTGTCTCCTGGCAGCCCTTCAGGTGTCCTGGCCTGAATCCGCTACTAAGATAGAAAAAAAGTCCCTCGGCTGGTCATATCCTCTGCAATCTGGCAGGAAACCTAAAATTTGCCGGCTCTTGTCCTCGGTCTGTTTGCTTATCTGCTTCCTTCTAGGGAAGAGCCTGCATCACAGTGTCCGGTGAAGGGGGATTTTCACCATGACCTCACCCTCCGGCAGCTACTGTCCAGATTTCAGCGCGGCAGCTCGGGTGGAAACCCACATCAACGAAACATCAACAATCGCTCCTGGCACATCTCAGAGGAACGGCAAGGTCTGAGAATGACAAAGGGAGCTGCGGGTGGGGCTGGAGGAGGATGGATGACGTCTGGTCACAGTTCTGGGATGTCAAGGAACCCACTTTAAGAAAATGCACCAAAAACTTTCCAAGCTCGCGCTCGCTGTTTGTATAACTTCGAACCAAAGACTTCGAAATTACGTGACAGCCGGCGGCGGGGAGTAACCAGGAGTAAGAACGGCGGGAACGGCTGGGGAGCCCAAAGGGCAGTGCCCGCGACCTGGTCTCCGGCCGCCCGGGCCGTCGGAAGTAGCCCTTCTGCACCTAAGTGGGTGCAGCCAATTCAAGGGCAACCGAAAGGCCGGCTCCCCAGGTGCCTGCCCCGGGCGGAGGCGCCCGGCCCCGATGGAGGTCACGTGACCACAAGACTCCGCCCAGCAGACACCTCCCCGCGCGCGCCCGGCGGCGGTCGCGGGCTCGCGAGAGAACGTGAGTCTCCGGCCCGGGGCGCGAGTCGGGGGAGCGGCCGCGGCGTGCGCGCGCGCCCCCGGGAGGCTGCGGGCGCGCGCACGCCCCGGGGCCACCGCCCCTCCCGGGCCCGCCCTCCTTCCCTCCCTCCCCGGCCAGCCTGGCCCGCCCTGCCCGGCCCGCCCTGCGAGTCAGTCCGCTGGCTCCCTCCCTCCCCCAGCGCGCTCGGGCCGCCGCAGCGCTCCGCGCCCTCGAGCCGCCGAGCCGGAGCCGCCCGCCGCCCGCGGAGGAGGCGGAGGAGCCGGAGGGGCCCGCCGAGGCGGCGGCGGCGGCAAGATGGCGGACTTCCTGCCGTCGCGGTCCGTGCTGTCCGTGTGCTTCCCGGGCTGCGTGCTGACGAGCGGCGAGGCCGAGCAGCAGCGCAAGTCCAAGGAGATCGACAAATGCCTGTCGCGGGAGAAGACCTACGTGAAGCGGCTCGTGAAGATCCTGCTGCTGGGCGCGGGCGAGAGCGGCAAGTCCACCTTCCTCAAGCAGATGCGCATCATCCACGGGCAGGACTTCGACCAGCGCGCGCGCGAGGAGTTCCGCCCCACCATCTACAGCAACGTGATCAAAGGTGCCGGGGGTCCCGGGCCCGGGGGCCGGGGGCCGGGGGGGTCGCTGGGCCCGGACTCGGGCCGCGGCGCGGGGCCGGGCACCGCCCTCGTTCGCTCTGTCCCTGGCGGAGGACCGGGCCCGGCGGGCGGGAAGGGGGCGCGGCCCGGGGGAGAGGATGCCCGGGGGCGACCCGTTCTCCCCCTTGCCGCCCGGCCAGGGGGCGCGGCGGGTCCCCCACCCCCAACCCCGCCGCTGGCCTCGCCCCCTGCGAGAGGGAAGTGCGGCGAGCCGGGTGCTCCGGAGCGTGGGGTGACCTCTCCTGTCCTCCCTCCGGACGAGCCAAACCCAGACCGTCCATCCTCACCCCACGCCGGGGCGCTGCCCGCCCAGCCTCGCCGCCCCGGTTGGTGGGTGACCCGAGTCACATGGGGTCGGGGCTGCTCCCAACTCCTGAGCCGGGGAGTTCTGGAACCGCCGCAGTCAGGAAACTTGTGCCCGAGACCCTGCTCAAGGGCGAAGTGTGACAGCTCTTTGGGGCAAGGATATGAAACTTGAGGGTGTCCTATTTACTGTGCTGCTATCAGGAAAGAGTGCACCATACAGTCAGCCTAAAAAAGTTAGCGGTGGTTTTTCGCCCCAGTGTCACGGTCGGGCAGGATGTTTGCCTGTAATCACCATGCAGCACGTTCCACTCTTCTTTTGCTTAATAATTGGGGGCGGGAGGGAGGGGGTACCACACTTGTTTCTACTACTTAAATGAAATCGTGTGTTGATACAAAGAATCTTCGGCCTAAATGTGATGCGGAGCCTGTACAGGTTGAGTCAATGAATTAGTGTTGGCTTAGACCATAGGCTCTGCTGCTGTTTGTGGGTATTTTTAAAATTGAGAGTAAGCTTTGTTCTCAGGTGAAAAACACACAAGAATTTTAGTTCTGGGCTTTCAAAGAATTACACAAGAGGGGATTTTATTTTTGTCATTGGAGCGATAATTAGCACTCATTTTTCTCACTAGCACCTATTTTGTACTTTATATAAAAGGCATTTTGGCAGAGTTGAATACAGAGCCTGGTACTTCAGGTGCATGAGGGTTCTGTGTTGCATCTGGGTAGCAGTTATATAGGAGCTGGTTATAGATTTCAGGCCTATCCAAGCATCGTTTTTTTTAAGGGTTTTTTTTTTTTCAGGAAGTACCTAAGTCACTCTTTGGTGACACTTTTTTTCTCCCGGGATTGAGTAGAGGAAAACTGCTTGGGGGTGGGGGGGGTAAGGATGGGGGAAGGGCACTAGGCCAGGAGCTCACAGACCACAGCCAGCCCTAGTACCTCTGACGTTAAGCTGTAAAAAGTGGTTGTATTTATCCTCTCTTCAAGTTTAGAACCAAACTAATTAAGGTCTCTTTCAAGGCCGAAGACTGCCTAGCCAGTCCTTAACCGAAGGTACCTTTGTATCCCCATGCAGCTGAACGGTGCAGCTGAACGGAAGGGATTCTGTCAATGAATAGAGCCAGCATGTTAACTGGTAGTCAGCCAGGTAAACACCTGGTTCTTCATGTGCACGGGCTCCTACGCGTGACCTACTTCGAGCTTTGACGATGAGATGCAGTCACTAGCCATCTGCATTTTTTGAGTTGGCGTGATCAGAAAATTGACAGCAAAACGGTTTTTCAGTTAACCAAACAGATGACCTAATAGTCCTGTGATTGTTAAGAGGGACTAAAGGTAACAGTCTAGTGTTAGAAATAATGGGTTTGATTTAATCTCTGTGAGTTGAAATCTCAGCTTCTACGTCTTTTTTGCAGTTGGTCTTCCTCCTTCTAGGGAGGTCTGACTCCATTCTCTGCGTTACACTGATTTGAAGCTTGAGATGGGAGAAGTTTCTGAGCTTTGAATGTGATCCTGGAAGACTCAGGGTTAAGCAGGGTGCTCAGGGACCAAGCAGATCACAGGGTGATAAGTTTGGTTCTTGACGTCTCATAAATAAACGTCTCTTTGAGAGACTCATAAAATCTTGCTTGCAGATCTTTCTTCAGAGCCTGGACATCAGGCTATGCAGCATAATTTCTTTTTCCTTTGCTAGTTTTTGTTCTCTTGTGACTGCGTTCTACCCAGGAGTTAGTTTATAAATTAGAACATGTTAAAATCCTTTAGGAGGAGCACTTGTGTTAATTGTATTTGCTTTGCAAGGCTCTAATTTTATGATTGTGAACAACTGTTAGTTTTTTTTTTACACTCTGAGAAGTTGCTCCTGTTTGTCTTGATGTTGGTCTCCAGTTTTGGAGGCAGCAGGCCTGGAGTACTTAAGAAGTTTAAGGAAATAATACTAGAACCAAATCTCTGAGAATATCTAATGACTCCCATCACACTTTTTTTTTTTTTTTTTAAACAAAGGTATGAGGGTGCTGGTAGATGCTCGAGAGAAGCTTCACATTCCTTGGGGGGATACCTCAAACCACCTCAATGGAGACAAGCTGATGGCGTTTGATACACGGACCCCCTTGACGGCCCAGGGAATCGTGGAAACTCGAGTTTTTTTACAGTATCTTCCTGCTATAAGAGCATTATGGGCAGACAGTGGTATACAGAATGCCTATGACCGGCGTCGAGAATTTCAATTGGTAAGAGATTTGGTTTTTTTTTTTAATGTTGTGATTTTATTTTAACGGCATTTATTAACATCTGATTCTAACACACCTTTTTCACTGACTTCCACAATATAATGTATCTATCCAGAATTTTAGCCTCAGAAACTTGGATTGCTCTATAGATGAGCTTTTTAAACTGAGCAAGATAAAAGTAAGGTAAACCCCATAGGTTTGGTGAAGTTGTTATAATTAGTTGGTCATTTTTCCTTTTTGAAAGTAAGATCATCATGATTTTCTCAGGCACTTTCAAATTATTAGTTTTTTTCTCCTTTTAGAAGTAATCTCTCAATTCCAGCAACAATATTGATCTTTCTAGAAACTGACCTTTTACTCTTGGATTAAGAGTTCAGTAACCTGATTGTTCAGATGTGCTCTTTATCCTTAGTCTTCAGAGGTATTTATTTCATGATTCAGATTAATTTAATCTGTAAAGAGGTTAAAGTCCTTAATACTGTTTAACAGTCATGCTTTTTGTATATTTGCATGCTGTGTTTTTTTAAGGCTTCTAAGCACGTTTTACAAAATGTTCCTTCTTAAAAAACAAAAATAATCTGTTATTTCTTATACCTCTGTTTCACATGGGAAGCACCTAGAATTTATTTTATATTTATCATATCTACTTTATCTTAAACGAGACTCCCGTAAGACTTTGTAGCTATTATACAACATTGAAGAGAGAGTGGAAAAGGATCTGATCTAGGTTAAAGATACAAAAATAATGATTGAAATAGATTTTTTTAATCAAGTGTTTTGTAATTTAATTGTGAATGCTTTGATTGTATTCGGGGTTTTATTTGGCAAAGACCGGAAAGGTCCCAGGAATGATAGCCATCTAGACTGTATGCAATTTGGAGGGAGTTCAGATCTGAAGTGTTTTACTGTAATGTGATCAAAATAAAGTGACAGTTAAAAGTAAAACTGTTTAGAAAGTTGTTTGATGATGTCACTGGCATTAAAGCAATTCACATTTCTGGGTGTGGCTGCAAGATGATGTGCAGCCAGCAGTCCTTGCTGTTACAGTTTGTACTCAGCAGCAGTCTTGGCAATTAAGAGTTCTAGAAGAGCGTTCACGTTTGCTCTTGATAAAACTGAGACCTGAATCTTTACTTTCTCTGAATTATGGCCCTGGTGTGTAACATACAGCCTAGCACTTGATTATGTATTGTCTGGTATAGTTCTCTTCTTTAGTGTGTGTATCTTGTCTGTTAATTTATCCATTAATGAGAGACAAGGGCAATCTCACATAATTGTTAAAATTGAGTAGCTGGCAGCATTATATGTTGAATATTATGAATTAACTTGACAAGTGACCTCCATCTAATTCTCAGACTTGGGGTTAATTTTTGTCTTCCACACACCCCTTCTCATCTCCCTTTACCCACCCCCCTGTTTTTTTGGGGTTCTTTTTGCGGTACGCGGGCCTCTCACTGCTGTGGCCTCTCCCGTTGCGGAGCACAGGCTCCGGACGTGCAGGCTCAGCGGCCATGGCTCACGGGCCCAGCTGCTCCGCGGCATGTGGGATCCTCCCGGACCGGGGCACGAACCCGTGTCCCCTGCATCGGCAGGTGGACTCTCAACCACTGCGCCACCAGGGAAGCCCCTCCGTCCTGTTTTTAAGTGCTGCTTATTCTCTTCTAAATTCATTTTCTCAACAAACCACACTTTTCACTATGAATTTTCTCAGGATGTTATTCGTCCTTCCAGGTCAGGGAAAAAGCATCCATCTGTAATAGCACACGCTACATATTGATTCAGTGAATAAACAAACGGCTGTACTGTAATGTTCTCTGTGGGAAAGTTCCATAAGTCCATTTAATTGAAGTTGGACCTCGGTGACACTTATTGAATTTGAACGTTCACATCTTACAGTCTCATGGCCATCGTTGTGGAGAAGGCATTCCTGAGGATTTATTCGCCATTAAGAACGAATGGGTAAAACCACTCAGGCTGAGGACCTGCAGGTTCTTGACTTGAGCCAGCTGATGCTTTCAGAGCAGAGAAGGCCTCACAGACAAGGAGAGACGAGTTCCAGAAATACTTCTTTTCTGATGAAAGGTAGAGACACAGGGAAAGAGGAGCAGGGAGAGATCTAGTGTTAACTCCTGGAGGACAGGGATTTTTTTTCCCGTGTGTCTCCTCGGCATTGTTAATGGTATACCTGGCACAGGTAGTAGGTGCTCAGTGAGTGCGCTGGATCAGTGGCTCTCAGACTTCAGGATGCTCCGTGGTGCTTGGCGTGCTGTTGACCCTGGGGAGGCACTTTGCCTACTTCAACTTTTCCTCGGGGTCCTCTTTGGTTCCTTCTCCCGCCACACACACAAAGCCCCGAGTCCTGTCTTTTCTGCCTCCAAAAGTCTCTTGCATCAGTCCCTCCTTTCCACCTTTCCATGTCCTGGTACCTCCTGCTTGGACTCCCAGGTGATCTTGTCCAGACACGGCCAGGTCTGCTCAGAAAGCTCTGCTTGTTCTCCACAGCTTCTGGAACAGAGTGCAACCTCTCCGTGTGAGTCCGGACTCTCACTGGCTTGCCTAGGATTCCACTGTCATTAGACCACATCACATACCCTGTGACCTCTCAAATCCCACGTGCCCTGGGCTTCTGCATCCGTGGCCGTCTTCACAGAGTCCCTCTGCCTGGGTTCTTCAGGCCCGTAGCTGGTTACTAGGTCTCCCCCTTCACTTAGAACAGCGCCAACCAGATTTTAATGTGACTGCATGTGGTCCATGGGCCCCTTGAAGCAGATTCAGCCGGAATCATTGCTTAACCAGAACAGAACAGTTTCCTCAACTCCCTTCCTTGCCTGGGGAGCCTGGGAGGAGCCCCGTGGTCTGTATCTGTGGCAGGCCGTAGGCCGTGGGGTGGGTTTGCTCTGGGGCCACCGTTCCGCCGGGCCCAACCTCTCCTGCGGGGAGCCTTCCCTGGGCCTCGCGCTGGACGGGGATGCCTTTCCTTAGCCTGCCTGCCTGCCTGCCTGCGTGCCGACCCCCATCTGGTGCCTCACCTGGTGTTCCAGCTCTTTGATTTGTGTTTTCATCTCCCTCTAAAGCAGAATCTCCTTTGGTCTGCCTTTTTTTGGTCTTTTTCTCTCATTAACGTAGGGCCTGACACATTTTATTTCCTCATTTTTTTTAGACGATCTGAGTTATAATATTCTTCTAGAAAAAAAGAAACAGTCCTCATTTTTTTCCTGGGAAACATGAGTGTTTCTGTATGCTAGTTTGTTAATTTTCCAGGAGATGGGAAGTTCTTGTATTACAGAATCAATTTTTCTTTTTTGTTATGTTTAACAATGTAGTATATTCTTGAATCTTGGATAGAAAAAGTAGTCATGGGGGAAATGAGAGGAGTTAGCAGATAAAATAAGAAAAAGTAGCCTTTTTGGTTTCAACTAACCCTTGATTATTAAATTTATTAATGCAAATTTAAATGCAAAAAAATGGGGGCAGTTTTTAAGCCTCCCTACAGCTTTTTTGCTTAAGATGAATGACCGCCCTTTAATCAGTTTTTGGGACGAGGGTAGGGTAGTGATATCACAGCTTTGGTTTTTAGTTTTTAGCAGGCCGTTCGTTTGTTAGTAATAACTTTGGGTGCAAACATGAATGTTTTCTTTCCCTAGTTCCCAAAGGCAAACATTTCCTTTTCTGGTTAGTCTCATTGTGGGTAAGCTAAATAGCTTACTGTGGAAAAAGAAAAGTCTAAAGATTCAAGTTGTTGTTACAGCTTATGGTGCCTTTCTCGTTCGTATAAGCTAGCACACTGAGGACAGTATATCCTAAGAAGTGGTCTCTTCTAGGTCTCAATTAAATAAATGTCTGTAATGCTCTGCCTTGGCTGTACATTCACCATAGCCTGCCACTGTACTGAGGAGATACCCTCTCTTTAGAAAAACTCGCGTGACTGTAACTAGGGAATTTGCTAACTTAGAGGACTAAAGAGATGGCTGGGAAGCGATGCAACTGGGGACATGTAGCAGGAGTCACTGCCAGTTAGATTGTTCTGGACTGTGTAACACAGTTACTTATCCAGGAATGTAAGCAGAACGCATAGACCTGGTTACACAGGACAAGAAGGCGTGTGACTCTGGGAGGAGCACTGCTGCGTCTGTACTTACTGTGACGGTGTCAGCGTTAATACAGCTTCCTGTGATGACCGGGCTTTTCTTTGCAATTCCTGCCACTGAAACCATTTTCTTTGTTATCGTGGTACCTTGGGTTAGACTTAATTTTTCATACTCAAGTAGTACAGTTTGTGCTTGAGGATAGTTACACTTCTCCAAGCTGAGGAGCTAGTTTTTTCATTAAGACAACTCTTCCCTCAGTCTGTGTAACAAAGTACCTATTTAGCCTCACGCAGCGGCCTGCAAAAAGGAGCTGAGTGCTCAGTAGAATAGGAACTTCCCTTTGGGCTGAGGGATTCGTTTCTTTGTTTGCACTGCAGTATGGATTTGAAATACTATAGAGTTAGAGGCATTTGTTTGTTCTTTAACGCTAGATAGGATTTGCTTTAAAGGGTGAATTACTACTTTCAGTTGTAAACTATTTTCAGTTTTCTGTCGGAGAAGGGTTTTGTCCATTTTCTTTACGAATAAAATCAAAGAAGGACTTTGACTTCAAGTTGCTAAAAACCTCCTGATTCTAGGCTTAGGATGAAATAGTTCAGCCTATATAACAAGGATTATATGTTACATTAGGAATTGTAGAGATTTTTAAATTTAGGTCTATGGAATTTGGTTTTGGTAAACTTGATCCAATGTCACAATGGTCATGTGTTATCCAGGCCTTGGAAACCCAGAGCTGTACTGCTGTTTACGTTGAAAACAAAGAGGTGGTTTTGGCACGTGCTTATAGTTTTCATATAACTTGGTGAGATTTTGTGTGTGTGCACGTGTGTGACACATACACATGCGCGCCTAAGTCGATCTCTTGATTTGTTCTATCCAGTTGGTGTGTTCATGTTTACATGATTTTATTTTTGGTAGAAACTTGACTAGCTGTGGGATATCCGAACCCTGGGTGCTGAAGAGGGATTGTAAAATACTGTGCTGCCTTTTTTTTTTTTAATTAATTAATTAATTGATTTATGGCTGCATCAGGTCTTCTTCGTTGCTGCGCACGGGCTTTCTCTAGTTGCGGTGAGCAGGGGCTGCTCTTCATTGCCGTGCACAGGCTTCCGACTACGGTGGCTTCTCTTGTTGCGGAGCACAGGCTCTAGGCACGTGGGCTTTAGTAGGTGTGGCTCGTGGACTGTAGAGCACAGGCTCAGTAGTTGTGGCGCACAGGCTTAGTTGCTCTGTGGCATGTGGGATCTTCCCAGACCAGGGCTCGAACCTGTGTCCCCTGCATTGGCACGGGGACTCCTAACCACTGCGCCACCAGGGAAGTCCTTGTGCTGCTTTTTATATTACCTTTTATTGCTCTTCTTTACTAGAGTGTGGACCTAACTCAGGAGAGAGACTTGTGAGCTTGCTTTTAAGAAAAGCATAACGGCCCAAGGACTTCGTGCGTTGCACAGTCCCTGTTCATCTGTCACAGATAAGCAGCAGCCCATCCAATCTGCCGTATCTTGTCATATTAACCCCAAACAGGTGCCAGCTTCTTTCTCCAGAGAATTACTTCAAGTGCTGATAATTAATTACATCACTTTTTAACACCTTATGTTTTACAAAAATTGCTTTGTACTTGTCAGAGTACATTAATTATTTCTACCACATACACTATCATTTAATCCTTAAGTAAAAGAAAACAAAGGGAATGTGGGCTGTTGTCCTCATTTCACAGATGAAAAAATTCAGAGACAGAGAGGTTCCTTCGGCTCACAGAGGTAGTCAACGATGACAGGATAGACCCTGGAGCCTCAGCCTGCTGACTGCCTGTGCACAGAGCCCCACTTTGCAAGCCCTCCAGGGCTCTTTCCTCTTCTGAGCAACACCCTGCACTGATAGTTAACACTCCCCTAGTTAAGTTCTAGCATGTTATTTTAAATGTATGTAAGGTTTTCTTACAGATACAGAGCGCTGCACCGGTACGCACACAGTTGTTTTTAGTATTCCGAACTTTCCATAGTTTCCTTGTGCCATTCCTTTTTTACTTTATGAACTTAGATTATGGTTACAGTGGGAATGGTAATAAACGTAAATGTAATGGTAAATTTACTAAGTTAGAGAGGTACAGTTTATCCTAACCACCATGCATTAGGGTGAAGGCTGTTTGAATGTTCACCTCCTTGAAAACTAACTACTAGTGACCCTCAACTGATGTTTCATCAGTCAACATGGTTTTCAACGTACCCTGAAACATAGAAGTTTAATGGCAACCAGTTATCTGAAAAGCAGCCATATATTTTTTGTAAGAAAGTGACGTTCTGAAATGGGCACGTATCTGGTATACAGTTGCGCAGATTTGCTCTTGGTTTGGAGGAGATAATCAGAGCAGTCTTAGCTATTTTTATGAATTCCTTTGCAGTGTTTCTCATGTAGTTGTCACATATTTCATTCTGCTTATGAGCATTCCAGATTGTAGTTTGTTGCAAGTTTTTGTTCCAGTTAGAAAGTACCTATTTCTGGAAATTAGCAGTGATTTTTATTTCCTTTTTTGAAAAATTTTTTTTTTTTCTGGCTGTATGATACAATTCACTTCAGTCTTTGTTGTGAACGTTTTTTTTTTTTACGAGATGCCTTTTTTTAAGAGACTTTGTTACATCCACATTAGCAGAGCATTATTAGAATGAGCTGATATGGATCAAGGAAATAGTTTTGTTTTGAAAACTGGACTTTAGTGGCCTTGGCTACATTTACCAGTCTCTTTCAGCGATGGTAGTTGTTTGTCTTAATCTTTCAAATTTAATCTCTCTTCTTTTGGCAAAACGAATAAAAAAGATTTTTAAATCACTGCAGTGGGTGAACTTTTTCATACACAACTAGTCTACAATAGAAGCAGAATACTTCAGTAGAATTACCCTTCTCTGATTTATTTTGGTTTTTGGTCTAAGTCATAAGACTTGTATACTTGGTTTTGCTACATGGAACTTTACTTTGTATCTTCCAAACAAATGAGAAAATAACCATGTTCAAATCTATTCATTTATTTTCCATATTGTAAAACATTATTACAAATGGTTTTAACGTGGGGACCTTAAAATGTGATGTGGTTTTCTGCTGTGCTGTGCAATAAAGTGGAACTAGGTGGCCAGACGGAACTCGTGTGGGTTCTGCCTCTCACTGTGTGAGATTGAGCGAGTCCCCCAGGCTCTCTTTCTCTTTCTGTGACTGTGAAATGGGGATGATTCAACTACCTTTGTTAGTCGTCGTAGGGATTACATGAGGTAATCCACGTAAAGCCTTTGACACAGTGCCTGACACACATTAATCATTTTAATATCGTTAGCCATTAACAGCCCTAGTATATGCCATATCCACAAGCCATAAGTAGTTTCCTACGAGATAAGAGTGCTGTAAACTTTGATTTGATTAACTCTGTGAACTTGATTTCCCATATAAAAATCCTGAATTGTAAACAGTGCAGAATATGACTTACAGTCTCATTAGACCATTTGGCATCTCTAATGAAGGCAGCACCAGGGAGAGGTTTGAGGTTTTCATTGTTACGTCAGTTCTTGTTTCCTTTCCAACGTCACCGTGCTTTGTTTCCAGATCGAAAATTCATGATGTGGCTCTTCATTTCTTCATAGTACCTTTTTAACATTTTGTGAAAATGGGGATGATATGTTCTCAACTTTTAACATTAGAAACATTAACCCCAAGTATCCCACCCAGCGCGACGTCCGTTTGAAAGTCTTCTCTCTACTTATTTTATTTTGACTGTTTTTCTCATACATAAATTACCATACTGACCCAAATTAGCTAATTTTACCTTACCTTTCACTGTATTGATTGTATAGTTTCCATTTCCTTGACAAATATACAAACTTTTAAAAAATGTTGCTTAATCTGTCTTCCTGACAGCTATAGCAATGTCAGTTCGGAAAGCCCTTTGCTTATGTATTTATTTTAAACAAAAAACATTTTATAAATGACAGGTCTATATCTTTATGGTTAGTTCTTGTATATATTTGTAAATGATTTTTAAAACACAATTCTAAGGAATCAAATGTAATAATGATAATTAAAATGCTTTGAAAATAAGGCAGTGTATAGATGTATGGTAAAACTCACCAGTACTGATCTTTCCCATTTGCACCTTGAGATTTCTAGCCAGAAGTATTTAATTTGGAGAACGTGCTCCTGAGACGCTTCAGATGTGTGGTCTGAATTAGCCAAAGTTGTCTTCCTGCCAGCGGCGTCGTGAGGTCACCGCAGCATGGGCGCAGGTGCTCCGTGACTCTCGCCAAATGTGCCGCTTTCTGTCTTTCCCTCTCCCTGCTCGGTTGTTTCTGGCGCCCTTCCCCCTGCACACATGCATCCTCTTTCCCTTTTTGCCATTTCCTGTGCCTGTGGCCTGGCAGGGGTGTTGTGAGGACTCACGTTGAGGAGGGTATTTGGGCTTCTTTTCCAACCTAAAAAATTCCTTATATTCATAAAATACTGAATCATTTTTTTTTAAGATTTCATGTTACTTTTTGTGAGATTTTAGAACTACTGACCACTTTGTTAAAAAAAAAAAAAAAACACCAACTTTCATTAGCCTAAAAGAATAATGGAGCAAAATAAACAAATTTCAATTGTGCTCCCCTAAAGAAAATGAAATTTTAATTTTTTTTTTTTTTTTTTTTTTTTTTGCGGTACGTGGCCTCTCACTGCTGTGGCCTCTCCCGTCGCGGAGCACAGGCTCCAGACGCGCAGGCTCAGCGGCCATGGCTCACGGGCCCAGCCGCTGCGCAGCCTGTGGGATCTTCCCAGACCGGGTCACGAACCCGTGTCCCCTGCATTGGCAGGCGGACTCTCAACCACTGCGCCACCAGGGAAGCCCCGAAATTTTAATTTTGCCATTTAAAAACAATGTTAGCCAGCAAACAAAACTCTTGTATTGTCACCCCCGTCCCCCAAAATAACCCAGTGTGTTTGGGTTCTTCCAACCAGTGCAGCTACATTTAGCCTGTTAATAGGACATCTCTTTTCTCCCTTCTAGAGAGGTTAAACAAGAAGTGCTGGGATAATGAGTACTGTCATGGGGGTGAGAGACTTTCGCTTTCCTTTTCAATATCCTGGTTACCATTTTTTGATCCCTGGGTAATCTTTTAAAAATTATTTTCCTGTTAGATAGAATGAACTTCCTCAATAGAAATTGTATAGAGAGTCTGTCCTCTTATATCATGTGACTTGCATTTAGGCTTCACGCTGTGTAGTGTGGTGGTTTCCATTTATTGATATTAAGTAAAAGAAACACTCACAGAAGCTGCTGGCAGTGAGCAGTGGCTCTAGCTTCTCCAGGTCGCTAGCGAGTTGCTCACAAGGGGTTTCCTGGCCAGCTTGGCTCCGCGAGGCCTCACAGATGAGAGGATGCACACACCTGTGCTTCAGACAGGTAAACTTGTCTGCTGTTCAAATGTCCGATGGTCTCTTAAATTCATTTTTAGTAATTTTTTTTAAATCTAAATAATTAAATGCTTCATATTCACAAAGCTGCAAATACTATATATCCTAGTTGAAATATTTTTAAAAGAGTGATGTGATTTAGCCTACTGAGTTAAATATTGCAGTACAAATGATTTCCCATTTTTAACTGATACTGACTTGCCACGTTTGCAGTAAAACTGCCTTTGTTAGCTACAGCTTCAAAAATGCTGGGGACATTGAATCATCGTATAGATTATATACACTTCAGCTCTAGGCTAGGGTAAGGAGAATTATACTTAACTTTTTTCTTGACTTTTTAAACTGTTATGTTATGATCAAATGCTACAATCAATTTTAAGATGGCGTTACAATCTAGTAAGAAACCAAGGTTCCCATCTCTTGTATTTTGCACATTTGGCCTTAATGTAAGATAGCTTTCTTTTGAAAAAGGTGCTTTATTTAAAAAAAAATCACTCTGTAGAACTTTATTCTTTTGATAGGAATATATATACATATCCATTTGATATTTTTATATGTAACTGTATTTTATACTATGTGCAGATATTAAGGTTTAGGGCATTACTTCAGAAGTATCCGTTTTTCATCATGATAATCTGAATTCTTTTCTTCTCAAATGTGAAAACTGAAGAGCAAGTGTAAAAGAACAAGAAGGCCTTGGGTAGCACATTTCAGGAGACGTATTCCTCTTTAACAAGAGTTAAGCCTTAGTGAAATCATGGTACCTGGCAGCTTTCAGCAGCTGTTCAGGGACATGTTACCTGCCACCTGTTAGTGAGTCAGGTGCTTTTCTGCAGGCTGGGTACTTGCTGGCAAACCACATGAGAGTAATCTTTGTTCCCGTTGATCTTGGATGCAAACAAGTAAATAATCCCACCTGTGATAAATGCTCTGGAGGAGAAGAAGAGAAAGCAACGAGAGGGCAGTCAGAGGAGGTGACACTGAAGTTGAGACCCCAGGGGTGGGAAAGGGTCGGCCAGGCCAGGAGAGGGGAGAGTTGGACAGGCAGAAGGAGCATCACGTGTGCAGGGCCTGCCGCGGGCCAGGGCTCGCCTGAGTGCGGGAATCCGAGGAGAGGGAGGAGAGCCTTTGGGCTGTCCTGGGGGCCCGAGCAGCCCCAGAGCTGGGAGGCTTCTGCAGAAGGAGCCCTCCTTGTCAGGGGGTCGCCATGGGATGCATCAGGGACACTTGGTAGGGGAGTCATGGGACTGCCGATGGATTGACTGAGGGGAGGGAGAAAAGCATGAGTAAAGAGGGGCTTGGATTTCTGGTTTGACAACCAGGTGGGCAGTGATGCTTTTTGCTGAAATGAAAAGACCCTGTGAGAAGGAAATTTGAGGGGGAAGAGTACGGCTTTAGTTTGGGTTTATTGGGTTTTGAGCTTTCTGAGACATACAGGAGGAATCAGGTAGACAGTTGGGTATATATGTCTGGAATCTAGAACAGAGCTTCGTGCTAGAGGGAGAAATTTCAGAGTTGTTTGTGTTCAGATGATATTTAAAGTCTTTAGAACGCGTACAGTTACTCAGGGAAAGGGCGTAAAATCAGTTAGGGCTCAGGAAAGAGTCTTAAGGAACCTTCAGACTGTTTGAGACTATTCAGAGGAGGAGATGCTAGCGGAGATGGCCAGAAAGGTAGAAGACGTTCAGGAACGTGTAACGCCATGGGGGCCGGGAGAGGGTTTTAAAGAAGAATAAATGGTCAGGAGCGCCACGTGCCCCTGAGAGGTCTCGTGAGGTGAAGACGGACGTGTCCATTGATGCCGGACAGCAGGAAGGTTACTGCTGGCTGGCAGGTGATGCGAGGAAGTGGAGAAGTTCTCTTGAAGTCCAGCTGACTCTTCTCATTGCCCTTTTGCAGCGCGTTCAGCCCACCTGACGTACTAGGTTGGGTTTTTTCAAGCCTTTTTAAAGTCTAAGAGTGTATTGTATTTATATTAACCAATTTCTTTGAATCTCACTCTCAGAAGAAGAGTTAATATCAGTTAATGATAGTGTTAATCTGTTGGGCCAGGCAAACACAAATAATGTTCACTTGAGACCATTGCTTATGCAGTGAGGGCGGTAACTTAAAAGCGATGCTCCTTCCCTCCTTCAGCAGGCGTGTGCTGAGTATCTGCCCACACCATGTTCTGGGATGAGCAGGCCCTGGGACTCAGGAGCTGCCTGGCTGGCCTGCCTTCACGGAGGCTCTCGATCCAGTGAGGAGCGCACAAGTCACCCAGCGGTGGCTGCAAATGGTACAGTAAACGGGTGTAGAGTGCTGCATTGGTACCCTCTCTTCCGAGAGTTTGCAGAATCAGCAAGTGTTCACTGACTGAGAAGAGGCCTAGGAGGGCAGGTAGGCCAGTTCGCTTCGCTTTGTACATAAAACCCAGGTCCATCAGGGTTAAGGTCGTAGCTAGTTTGGGTGTGACAGTCATAATTACTGCTGTGCTTCCCCGTGTCCCTTAATAACACATTAGCCCCGTAGTGACTTAGAAACAGGAATTGATACTCCAGCACACGCTACGAGCCGTTACCCACATTCATCAACATGTAAAACATTCCAGGCTGCATGTGTCTTTGCTGCCTGACCTGATTGATCGGAGGTGAGGGGTGGCGTGCGGAGCTTCTCTGCCGCCGAGATCGGGGTGATGGCTTGAATGTGAAATCCATCGAAGTCTGGGTTTTCCTGTCACCTGCTGTGATCTTAGGCATAGAATTACTTTGTTAATTAACGTGGATTATTGCGTAATGTTTGAGTTGTGGGGATTTCAAGATGCATTGCAGCACATCGGCCCAGAGCAGAGCTTTCCATCTGGTGTCCGTTCACAAGGACTTCTGGGTGTTAAAAAGTGCTTGTATGAGCCCCTCTATTTAGACAGCAGGGGAATTGAAACTATATTTGGGAAGTTATGTCTTATGTTGGAAAACTGCACATTCTTTTTTTTTTTTTAACAACTGAGGTCATTTCTTTTAGAATTCGAGACATTTCTTTATATGCTGTTGGGATTGTGTATGATTGACCCTTTTCAAAAAAGTATTTTAACTTTGAGGAATTTTTAAGGGTTCAAAACTCTAAGCTTTTTAGTGTTATCATTATGTGAAAACTGAAAAACAGGGAAGCTGTTTTTGTTTTTTGATTTGAAATGGGCTCCAGAATCTAAATTAGCTTTTTTTTTTTAAATTTAGATTTTAAAACGTGTGTATGCCCATTGTAGAAGATCATCTAGTTGGCCACCATCCCTCCACCCCGAGACATCTGTGTTGACAGTTGGGTGTATTTTCCTCCAGTATTTGAATACACTGTTGGCTGTTGAGTTAAACTTTTCTGTAGTTTCTGTACAGTTTTCTATCCTGTTCATTTAATGTGCCATTCGCATTTCTTGGAGGAGGTGATTTTTCTCAGAGGACTGGTAAGGCATTCTTCTAGAAATGGATGTGCGTTTTTGACTTATATGGAAAATTCTTTCATATATACGTATTTATGAATAGTAGGGTGGTAAATAGTAACCTGGAATAAATAATTCGGTAAATCATGCCACGTTGCTGCCGTAGTGAGCAGCACCGTACACCGTGTCAGAGCTAGCCCGCCTCTGCGGTGTTCAGCTCCTTCCTCACACTTAAAATGTGTGTCTGATTTTTCAGGGAATAAGATTTTATAAAGAAATGCTGGCTGCCACTCTGAAACCTGTATTTTAAAGAAGCGGCTGTAATTCTTATATAGGGTTTTGAAAATAATTGATACGTTAAGATAACAAAGTTGAACAGCATATAAGTGTAAGACATAAGCACCTATAAATGCTTATTAGACATATGGCCAAACTCTTTTTTCTGTCTCTTCAGGATGAAGCATTTTAATAAAATAAAGGCCTTCTTTTTTGTGACATCTGTAGTAGAATTATTAAACTGCGTTTGCCTTTTGTGATATATGTCAACTGGAATTTGGTGGGGCGACAGGAGTACTCTTAGAAAACTAAGATCATTAGCTTTAAATCATTTTGGTGATAAGTCTAATTAGAAAACTTGATATAAAAAAGAATTTATTAATTTGTGAGCAGTGGCAAGAAAACGGCAATTTACAAAATAAAGTGTTAACTTCTTTCCAAAAATTTCTTATTACTAATATCGTGCACTAGTTTGTTTTTATAGCTTATATGCAAGAAAAATCTGAAACTAACTGTTTAGAGGTATTCTTTCTGAAATTCTGTTTAGGCTATTATAAACTATCTTAGTTTGGAGAGCTATTTAATTTGAAAAATATTTTCAAATGTTTGGATGGTTTTTAACGTAACTGACTAATTTTGGCTCTTTTGGGAGTTTTGACTGATGTACATAGAAAATGCCAGCAAGAAATTTGGAAGTGCATTCAGTTGGAGCCTACTTAATTTTGACCTGTCTACAGAGCAAAAGAAAATAGCTTGTATTTCTTTGAATATAAGTAAATACTGTCTTTCTCCTTGTGAACCAAAGAACAGGCATGAGTGGTAGTACTTTATGCTTCAGTGATAAAGATGACAGTATCCCCTTATTAAACATGTGCTGTGTGTTACTTCAATACCTTACAATGTTTTTGTCCAGAGAAAAATGAATAGAGAAAGTCATTAAAAAAAAAAAAAAAGGTAGGTCATCTCAAAGATAAGAAATAGTAAAATGGGTCCTTTGTGAAGACCAGGCAAAACAAGAATGTTGGAAGGGCAGGCAGATGAACGCAGAAGTGAGGCTGTTCGTGGCGAGGGCCTGAGCACCAGGAGAGTCTCATGCCTACCCTGTGTGTGGGCTCGCCAGCCGCTCCATTGTAGTTTATTTTGAAATAAAAACTAAGGAGGAAAAAAGACCCAGAACCCATCCAGTAAGAAGTATTACCTTCTGTCTTTATTACTAGCCACGTCCTTATTGAAAGGAGGAGTCTGGATTCATTAGCCAGCTTTGACCTCAAATATTTCCATTTTGTACCTTACTTATTTGGCATTTAATTTTTGCTGTAAACCTTCTATATAAGTAAATGCTAGATGGAAAGGCTTATATTACACAGAGTCTATTCATAGAATATTTAAAGCCTCCTTATTTAGATGTGGCTTCACCAGGATATTTGCAGGGCTGAAATTACAAGTGTATACAAAATATGAATTATTGATTTAAAAAAAAAAACAACCGTACTTCTAGGTCACTTTTAAAGGCAAGTTAATTAGTTTCCTACTGAATAGATGTTCTCCAAATATATGCATAGTGAAGCCTGCCTAATGAATATTCAGAGAACATTTCTACCTGGCTTAGTTTTGGGATTATAAGACAGATGAAAATTAAAGGCATGTTATAGGTATACAGAAACCTTGCTACGGCAATCAGGGCAGCACCATACGGCAGTTGAGTTCACAGTTGTAACCAGTTTAAAGAGTAAACAGATTTGTAATTTTATGTCTTGATTCCTTTTCCTCTTTGAATATTCCAAACTTGCAAATGGAAGGACTTAAAGTGCATGGCAAGGGTGTGAACCACTTTAAACCGTTGCATTTAGCTATTTTAGAACACAGACCTCTGTTCTGTAGTTTACTAGTACTTCAGGAAGTGTTTGTTGTTTGTAGTACTTGGCTAGTGGTTGCTTCTCTATATAAAGAGAAACTGGATATTAACTTCGAGTTATGCCATCATTTTCAGAATCACATGTGTACTTAGATTTCAAAAGAAAATTTCTCACTGCTTAATTGTCTTGGTAATATAGAGTTTCTTTGAATTTTAATATTTCTTGTACTCTCAAGAAATATGTTTACTCTTAAAAAACTATTTTAGGTGATGCTAATCTCATAACTAAAAGGGCCTCCACACATAAAAATGGGATGCTTTTTTTTCTTTTGGCTGCGTTGGGTCTTCGTTGCTGCGCACGGGCTTTCTCTAGTTGCGGCGAGTGGGGTCTACTCTTCGTTGTGCTGTGCAGGTTTCTCATTGCGGTGGCTTCTCTTGTTGCAGAGCACAGGCTCTAGGTGTGTAGGCTTCTGTAGTTGTGACTAGCGGGCTCTAGAGCGCAGGCTCAGTAGTTGTGGTGCACGGGCTTAGTTGCTCTGCGGCACATGGGATCTTCCCGGACCAGGGCTCGAACCCGTGTCCCCTGCATTGGCAGGTGGATTCTTAACCACTGTGCCACCAGGGAAGCCCGGGATGCTTTTCAATTCACTTCTTTCTTTCTAATTGACTTATTTCTTCACAGTGGATTTTCTGCCATTTATAGACATACCTAATAAGCCTGCAATTAAATTCCAGACATTTTACAAGATTAAGCAACAGTAGTTCATTTTAGTAGCAAACTGAAATCCACTGCATTACTTATAGTTTGCATTTGATGGAATTCTGTTACCTCTTTTTTCATTCCACAGTGTGATTTTCACCTGCTTACCAGGTAAAAAGATAGTGCTCCTTATTAAACACTTTGCATTGCTTTATTTACCTGTCATGCAAAGTTTCAGTGTCTGTTGCAGAAGCAAAATAATTTTATAAGTTTAATTGAGGTTTTAAGTTCATTAGGGTCCTATTGCTAAAATATAAGTAGCAGTTCTAATACTTGTTCTCATTTATGCTTTTTTTAGCTGCTTAACGGTGTTACAGCTAGAGTACCAGGTGCATTAATTTTTAACCACAAAAATCTCTGGGAGTTAAGTTTTGAAGGCTGTTGGACATTTGAAAATGGGCTCTAGGAATATGGAGAGGAAGGCTGCTAGAACTGTAGTAACACAGGAAATAAAGTGTGTCTGAATCACCAAATCAGTTTTTAAAAAAGAGAAAGAGGGCTTCCCTGGTGGCGCAGTGGTTGAGAGTCGGCCTGCCGATGCAGGGGACGTGGGTTCGTGCCCCGGTCCGGGAGGATCCCACGTGCCGCGGAGTGGCTGGGCCTGTGAGCCATGGCCGCTGAGCCTGCGCATCCGGAGCCTCTGCTCCGCAACGGGAGAGGCCACGACGGTGAGAGGCCCGTGTACCACAAAAAAAAAAAGAGAGAGAGAGAGAAAGAAAGCTATTTCTAGACTTAATTCTGCTGTTTATGTCACAATTCAAATATGTCAAATGGAGGCCTGATGCTTTTCATGTGAGACCTAGTTGACCTCAAGTAAATATTGCTTGAAACCTACTTTTGTAATAAGATGAAGAAGCTAAATAAGTTTCTGATCTGGATTCTTAATATTCTTGGCATTTTTACAAAGCTTTTAATAAAAACCCTAGGTGATTTGATATAATCAGTATCAAAAGGTAAAATTAATATAAAATCCAGTTTTGAATAAAATCTGCTGTCTGTGCAGATCTGAGCTGATGCTGGAGCCGGCCCCTCAGAACCATGTCTCGTGGGCCTTCGGAAAAGTTTGGTTTGGTGGAGTTGTGGTGGGCCTGGGGGTCTTTGTCTCTAAGGAGCACGTTAGGTGGTTCTGAGGCACTGCCAAGATTAAGAAGCGCTTGGCTAGCGCAGGAGTCAGAGGCTTTCTGTAAAGGGCCCGGTGGTGTGATACCTTAGACGTCACATGCCAGGAGACAAAATCAGTGTAACAGGAGAGAGCTCAGGTTTGCACAGATGTTTTTATTGACGCAATTCAGAACATAATAAAGTTGCCTACGGTTTTTTGTAGTATAGGTTTACTAATGAGAAGAATTGGATTCTTTTGGAAGGGGATAACATTTTGCTTAAGTAGGGTTCAGGGTTTTGGTGTTCCCTGTTATCACAGTCAGGTGCAAATGTTCATCCCTTAATGATTTTACACGTTCCGCCCTTGGAAGTGTCTTTGCACACAGATGGGTACTGCCAAGTGAGCATTTGGGGGAGTTTTTTTGTTTTGTTTTTAATTTTCATTTTTTTTTATTTATTTATTTTTGGCTGTGTTGGGTCTTCGTTGCTGCGCGCAGGCTTTCTCTAGTTGCGGCGAGCGGGGGCTACTCTTCGTTGCAGTGCGTGGGCTTCTCATTGCAGTGGCTTCTCCTGTTGCGGAGCATAGGCTCTAGGCGTGCAGGCTTCAGTAGTTGTGGCTCGTGGGCCCAGTAGTTGTGGCTCGAGGGCTCTAGAGCGCAGGCTCAGTAGTTGTGGCGCACGGGGCTTTGTTGCTCCGTGGCATATGGGATCTTCCCAGACCAGGGCTCAAACCCGTGCCCCCTACATTGGCAGGTGTATTCTTAGCCACTGTGCCACCAGGGAAACCCAAGCATCTGGTTTTAATTGAGCATAGACTTTGCTTGGAAGACATTTAGAGAATTCTGTTAGCTTGTTCCTGGTGTTTGCCTCTGGGCATGTCATTTACATTGCAGGTTTACCAGTTCCAGTCGTTGCACAGTTAAATGGGTTTTGAAGTATGGATTTCTTTTTACACTTGTATTACGGTCTGAAAGATGTTGCTGGAACTGTAGTTTGACTTTAGAAATGTATATCTGCTGCACATTTGCATGAGAATGGAGGCCTACTGTTTTAACTTGACAGCAAAGAAAGGGTATAAAGCAGTTGGACATTGCTTATGATTCCAGTAACACTAATTGTCAACATGATTTTACCACAGTATAAGTTTGCAAAAAACTGTTTTGCCTTTTAGTTTTGGATTGAATTCATTATGAAATGTAATCAAGTCTTCCCTAAAGCTGATTTTGAAAAGCCATTCAGTGTTCTGCATTAGTGGTTGAAGGTGGTTCTTGTTCAGAAAAAATTCGATTTCATCCATTAGTTCAAAAAGTCTCAGTAAAAACTTACCTCTGCCAAGACATGGAACTGGTGTAATAGGGCAAATCAGCATATTCAGCTTCTGTTTCTGACAGAAATTCACGGAACTGGTGATGGTCAAGTCCATGAGAGTGAATTAAATTCGTCGTTAACAATACTGGTTCAGTAACAATATAGATTTAATGTATTTCCTACAGAGTCCCTGCTGGTGAAGAGTACATGATGTAACCATCTTCACAGTCTTTGTAAATGTGTCCTTTTTCTTCTCCACACAGTTTTACCACCGTCAGTTGTAGTACGCGTCCCAATTCAGGTTGTGCTGATGTAGTGTTTGCTCAGCTTCCTTGACGATATCCTCATCTGTAGTTCTTCCACACAGCCTATTCACACAGGCTTATTCTTCAGTCACTTCACCCTTGGCATTGATCCCTTGAGTACACAACCGCTGAGCAGTCCGTGGCAGTCCTTGCTTGGCTAACAAATGCGAACTCCTTGGAAACTTGTCAGCTATCAGCTGCCGTCTCATTTTCGTTTTTTCCCTCTTGTGAAGAAATTCTGTGATGAGCTATTCCATTTAAAATTTTGTAATTTTTCTGACTATTGCTTTTCTGTAGGAGTTGGGATTATTTTGCAGAGTGCTTGTCTGGTAGTGTTGGTGTCCGTGTGTACTTTTAGCGCAGTTGTAGGGTCATTGCATAATAAACACGGGGCTTTGCCATCTCATTTGATATCAAAATGATCCACATTCCATTGTGCCTTGAAAGCGCGACACAGAAAGTCCTCTTCTTTTCTGCTTGTTTTGCTGGACGTGCACTAGTAATAATAAAAAAACAAAAAGTCGTGGTATTGCACTACTGATGACACTTGAAACATTTTCACGTTATGACTGCGTCCGTGCAGTTCGTGGTGCAGAGTGAAGAGCACCACGCGTGGCCTGTCACGACTGCTCTCCTGGCGGCGGCCAGGAAGCAGCTGTAGACAGTAAGGACATAAACCGATGAGCACGGCTGTGCTCCGATGCGGTGTTATTTATGGACACTGAAATTTGAATTTCATATCATTTTCAGATATCATGAAGTAGTCTTTTAATTTTTTTTTTTCCCAAACTCCTTAGATGGGCCACACAAACACAGACAGTGGGCTGGGTCTGGCCTACAGGTCATGGTTGGAGGACCCTGGGCTAGAATATATGAAACACAAGAAGGGAGCGCCCCAGTGGCTCCCCCTCTGCCGCAGTGGCATCCGCTCCGCTCCTGTGCTACTCCCGCAGCTCTAGGGCCTGGGCCGTTTCCACAGCCCCTGTTACAGATTACCAAACTGCTTTCTAGAATATGTATGCCTTGCTTTTAAAATATCTGAAGTTGATCCTTATCTCTATAGACCTTAGATATTTAAATAAGACTTTGAAGTTAAAATCTCCTCTAGATTGTACCTATATTGTTTAAGTAGAGTTGTCCCCTTCCTGTTGCTATAAAGCTGCTAATAAATGAGTATATTCTTCTTAAAAAGCAGATAATTTCTTCTTGTGTATTCTTTGGCTATCTAGCTGAAATTCCACATCCTTTTTTTTTAAATTAATTTGTTTATTTTTGGCTGCTTTGGGTCTTTGTTGCTGCGCACGGGCTTTCTCTAGTTGCGGCGAGCGCGGGCTACCCTTCGTTGTGGTGCGCAGGCTTCTCATTGCGGTGGCTTCTCTTGTTGCGGAGCACAGGCTCTAGGCGCAAGGGCTTCAGTAGTTGTGGCACGCAGGCTCAGTAGTTGTGGCTCGCAGGCTTTAGAGCACAGGCTCAGTAGTTGTGGCGCACGGGCTTAGTTGCTCCGTGGCATGTGGGATCTTCTCGGTCCAGGGCTCGAACCCGTGTCCCCTGCACTGGCAGGCGGATTCTTAACCACTGCGCCACCAGGGCAGCCCCTCCACATCCTTTTAAAGTAGTACATTCTAAATCCTGTCCTGTATATATTTTAGCCGTGCACAAGAGGGTGCTGAATAAATCTGTCACTTGTTTGATAACTGGGCCAATAAACTGCCAGGTATCCCTATAATTACACATTTGTTTAATAGAAGTTATTTTCTAATTTGTGTTCTCAGCTCTTCTGTTACCTTCAAACTCAGGGTCCCTGACCCGTTTTGTCTCTGCAAGCAAAGACAGTCTTTCTAACACATGACTCTTGTAAATGGGGACGACATTGAAGCCATTCCTAGTTTAGGCTCAGCTCTGCAAAGCTGACACAAATTAATATCATGTCATTTTATTTTGTCCTTGAGTTAACTTCACCAGGGTTCCCTGGCTTTGTCAGTAGCAGAGCCTGTCTTGCGAGTAGAACCCAGGCCCACTGGCTGCTCTGCCCTTGTTTAGGCAGAACCCAAACATCCACAGGTTAAGGAAGTACGGAAACTTCAGGAGTGCCGCGCCACTGCGGACGCTTCAGCCTTGCTTCGGTAACTAGAAAGTTATCTCAGCATTTCAAACAGAGAAAAAGAACTAAGGGATGACCTAAAACATCTGAAACTTAAAAAGTCGTAAGTGCGAAATGGCTTTTCTTTGGAATTTTATTAAAAATTCCCTTCCGTAACATAAATCATACTGTGGAGAGTTACAATAGCTCTCAAGTCATAACCAACAAAGAGTGAGTCTTAAACCCGTGGTCTTTCTTGCCTGATACATGAAATTGTTTACTTCTGTGTTAGCCAGGAGACTAAGCAACACAACCTGAATAATGAGTCACAACAAAAGTGACTTTAAGGGTAACAGACACGTAGATAAAGGAAAGAAGAACTTAAATTTAAATCAATTGTACAAACTGAAATTGTTGCCTAGGGCAGACAGAGCTCTGGTGATTATGCATTGAACCACGCGACTTCCTCGTTTTACTGACGGTTAAATTGAGGCCCAGACAAGTCTAGAGACTTGCAGATGGCTCAGTGTTAGGGAAAGGACTAGATTTAGTGTTAATATTAGACAACCAGAAGACTTCCGATCACCTCTGAACCGGTTAGGGAAAAGGATTTGAGGGGAATCACCCCCTGGTTAGTCACACTTCGTTCACCGGACACTTGGGGAGGAGGGAGCCAGGCCGCCAGGTGCCAGGCCCTGAGCGAGGTATCCGATTTGCATGAGGGCCTAACGCTCAGACAAAAGACCAGGGCAGAAGCTCTCGGTTACTGAGAACAGAGATGCCGTTATTCACTTTCTATGTCCTTCATGGTTCAGTTGCAAATAACACACATTTTATATTTTTTAGTTTGGTGGGGGTTTTTTGTTTTTTGAGGTTGTGAAAGATTTCTCTCTCTCTCTCTCTCTCTCTTTTTTTTTTTTTCCCAGTAAAAGGTCTTTAAAGCTACTGTAAGAAATTTCCCTTAGGGCTTCCCTGGTGGCGCAGTGGTTGAGAGTCCGCCTGCCGATGCAGGGGACACGGGTTTGTGCCCCGGTCCGGGAAAATCCCACATGCCGCGGAGAGGCCGGGCCCGTGAGCCATGGCTGCTGAGCCTGTGCGTCCGGAGCCTGTGCTCCGCAACGGGAGAGGCCACGACAGTGAGAGGCCCGCGTACAGCAAAAAAAAAAAAAAAAAAGAAATTTCCCTTAAATTACCTAATTCAGAAAAGTATTCATCCTTTTATAGCATGTGTGTGTTCGCATATGCACGTGTGCGTTTGCATGCGTGTGTTTAAAACTGTTTTGTTTCAGAATAGGTTCATTTGGCTAAACTTCATCTCTTAACAGTAAGAGTTACCACCACGTGCATTAAAAGATGATTAAGATTATTCTTATGTCTCCCACTTCCAGTTTTCTCACTAATGCAAGGATTAGTAGTATCACCTATGATGTAAATAGCTTTTTTTTGAGGAGTTATTTTAAACCAAAATGTGTTTTTCTTAGGAATAATATTTTAAAGCATTTATAATCCTTGAGTCCTGGCCGGGTGATGGGGGAGAAGGCAAAGGGGACTTTATTTAGGACTTAAAGTATTAGGGATAATCCACGCATTTAAATGTGTGAAATGTATTAAAATGTTTTTATTTAGATTTTATACAGTCTCAAGTGCACAAAGGACTTTGTAAATACACTGATGAAACTTTCTTCAGTAGAAGCTGAAACTTAATAACAGGAGCACGTGCATATTTGTGTTATATTATTTGATTTTGGTGAGATGATGAATTCCTAATAAACAAAGGTATGTAATAATTTGAACCCCAAAGATCTAAGATTCCCTCTTAGGGAATGCAGTTAAATCAGGAAGCTTCAGTGAAAAGAACTTTCTAAATACTTTTTTATATTTGTATTGTAATACCAAGAGAAGAACAAATAGGGATGATTTTTCCTTTTTTCCTTTTTTGAAAAGAGAATATAGTCACTCACAGAAGTGCAAAGTTACCTTGTCCATATTTTAAATAGCGAAAATCAAAGCATATGTAATGCAGAACTATTCTTATCATAAATCCGAGTCCACATTTATTAATGGCATTAAGAATTTTTTGGATTACAGATAGATAATATAATGCATGTACTGTTTATTACGTAATCTCCACACTTCTTTTGTTTTTCTATTTATTTACTTATTATTACTTTCTATTATAATTTTTTGGCTGCGTCGGGTCTTAGTTGCGGCATGTGGGATCTTTCGTTGCGGTGCGTGGGCTCTTCGTTGCAGTGCGCGGGCTTCTCTCTAGCTGTGCTGCACAGACTCCATGGCGCCTGGGCTCTGTATCTGTGGCGCGTGGGTTCCAGGGTGCGTGGGCCCTGTAGTTTGCGGCACACAGGCTCTAGTTGAGGCACGCGAGCTCAGTAGTTCTGGCACGCGGGCTTAGTTGCCCCGCGGCATGTGGGATCTTAGTTCCCGACTAGGGATCGAACCCGCGTCCCCTGCATTCATTGCAAGGCGGATTCTTTACCACTGGACCAGCAGGGAAGTCCCTCCACACTTCTTTTGCAGCAAAACATTTGAACAGTTTCACTAAGTAGGAGAAATAAAGACTATAGAAGGAGCCTCAGCCGCTTGAGGTCAGGTTTTGCTGCCAGGTGGGTGTAGGGGTGAGCATACGAGCAGCGTGTGGGTCGGGTGAGGGGTTGCGGAGCTTAGCTGTGTCAGCCCCTGCTTTAATTGCGCTCTTAACGGCATACATATTTCGTATGTAGCGATTGTATCGAAATAATTGTTACCTGATGACTTACACTATGTTGTTACGTTAGTGTGCCAAAATTTATTAACTCATTCCCGTGATAAGCGGGGAATAACCGTCCAGATCTTGCTGTTGTGGGCAGCGCCAAGGAAAATATCGTTTTGCTTGCGTCGTGTTATGTTCAGTAAATTCCTTAGAATATGCAAAACTTCGTGAAAAGCTTTATACTGCTCGTACTCTCTAAACAGTTTGTGTGAACTTGCAAGGTCGCTAGCATGAGTATACCAGTTTCCCAACACCCTCAGAAATGGTGGGTTCGGTGTAAGCGTTTAGCTCCTAAAGGGGGAAAGGCTTGCTGCTTTCGATAATATGTTCATCTTAGGGTTACTTTAACCTTCGTTTATTTGACCATTAGTTAAACAGCAATATTAATTGAAGTAAATTTTTGTGTAGTTGAACCTTCATTGTCAGTTTGGATGTGGAACGTGTTATTTTCTCTTTCACACAGAGCTCCTTTGCTCTGGGGTCCCAAAGTGATGAGCAGCAGCCCGCACAGTGTGGGGCCGCTGCGAGTCCGCATTCTAGCTTATTACAGAAGCATCTGTAAGACACTCTCCTGTGATCTTGGCTTATTTTTCGTCCTCATAGTTTCACTATTCATATACTCAGTGTTGTAGCTGTTGTGTAGGAGAGAATCAATAGGACCTGTGTGTCAGTGAGTAGTAGGCGTATTAAAAACGTTGGATCTCTTTGCCTTAGTAATTCTTCTGAGATCACTAAGAATGTAATTCAAGAGCGCATAAAGCTGTTTACACAACATTATTTATTTTTAAAATATTAAAACCTTATTTAAAAGGTGGAAATAACTCAAATATCCAACATTAGATTAGCGGTTTTAGTTAACTTTTTAGCATATAAATACTGGGAATTATTTTGACCATTAAAATGTGCTTACAGTTACGTAAGTGAAAAATAAGGATGCAGAGTTGTCTATATTATTTCAGCAGTGTTAAATATACAAAAGGTGATTGGAAGGCAATCTCTTCAGGCGTTAACTGTAGTTGTTTCTGAACGATGGAATTAATGATTATTGCCTCTTTCCTTCTTTGTTCCTTTTTCTAATTTTCAAGTTTTCTACAGTGAATTTTACTAATTCTAAAATCAAGGAAAGTCAATTAATGCAACATATAACACCAGTCAAAAAACACCTTTTTGGGGCTTCCCTGGTGGCGCAGTGGTTGGGAGTCCGCCTGCCGATGCAGGGGACACGGGTTCGTGCCCCGGTCCGGGAGGATCCTACGTGCTGCGGAGCAGCTGGGCCCGTGAGCCATGGCCGCTGAGCCTGTGCGTCCGGAGCCTGTGCTCCGCAATGGGAGAGGCCACAGCAGTGAGAGGCCCGCGTACCGCAAAAAAAAACCAAAACCAAAACAAAAAAACACCTTTCTGAAATGTTCTGAATTTCATTTAAGGTATTTAACATTATGTAAGTATTCAATATGCACATTACTGAAAGGGTAACAGTTCTGTAAGTCTTACTCATACAGAAACAGAGTGACTACTTTTTATCACATTTGTCCAAGAGACTCTACCGTGTATACTTCAGTGTAACAGGATTGGTAATATTCGTTTGAATTTTACTTTTTAAAGTACTTTAAATATATAGCCTCATTTGGGTTGTACAGACAACTCAATAAGTAAATATTGATGTTATTTAAAGATTAAGCCCAAATTCCCTTTGGCCTATATATGTTGTCCATCATAAAACCAAAAATATTATGTTTTTCATTAAAATGGATGAAATAATGCAAAGTACCTGTACAGGCTTGACCAAATAATCTCTTCATTACCCCAGAATGAATTTTTTGGAAACTTTTTCTTTTCCCTTCTCTTAAAAATCATCTTTAGGTGCTATAAACACTGTACGAATGTTCCAGGTCCAGAAGAAGGCAGACTCATCTGCCGCTGCTCCTTCGCAGTCACCAGGAGATCGCAGCCAGGCCTCCCCACCCCCCCTTCCCCCCGTGCCCACCACAAGCACATGCCCGTGTACGCGCTCGCCACCATGTGCTTTAAGGCAGCAGTTCTCAAGTGCGGTCCGTGGACCACTGGGGATCCCAGAAACCCTTTAAAAGGAGTCTTCATGTTCAGCACTCTTGAGGGTGTCACTTAAGATGTTCTTTCCCTTCATTAAGCTGACACTCGCACCGATAGAACAGAACAGCAGGGCTGCAGTTGCCAGCCAGTGCCTGAGCGCAGATGGGGTATCAGCCCCAAACACACTACTAGTTGGTGTATTCATCACCGCTCTACATCTGCAGTTCAAGACACACACGCCAGGTTCACTGAAGAGATCCTTGATGAAGCAGTGAAAGCTGTTCTGGGTCAGTCTCAGCAGCTCCGTACTGCGCCGCATGCCGGCTTGGGCGGCGCCCTGCAAACGCTCCTGCAGCAGGACTGCGGTCTCCAGGGAAAATACTTCTGTGACTGGTGGTGACGGGAGCTGAGCTAACTGTATTTTTCGTGGAACACCATTTCTACTTGAAAGAAACAATCAACTTACTCAGACTTGGGCATTTGACAGGCATTGTTTTAGAAAATGAATGAAGTTTAGCCTGCCAGTTCAAGGAAAGTAACGGTGTTTGTTGCCATTGATAAAATTTGAGCTTTCAAGTGAAAATCAGAATTTAGGAAAACTTGTATCTGCCCACCACTGTGAGGTTGTCAACTTCCCAAGCCTTAAGGCTTCTTATGAGATCATTATGATGTTAATGAATATGATTTTCTTAATATTATGTCATGAAACATGCCGACATTTGGAAGAGCTGTATACTTAATTGCCCACCATGTTCCATGTGATCAGCGCTTGGTGTTACAAAATTGTGGGTGGGTGAAAGACCCATTCAAAGTACAAGATAGACCAGTGAATTTTAGTGTCTGTAACAAAAGTGCAGAAAGTTCATCCGTAGGCTTTCCATTCCACAGGGACGTCACTTTCAAGAAACTACCGTTTGTCAAATTCTGGTGTAGAAACAAAAATATCTACAGTTACAAAGGTTATCAAAATGCTCCCTTTTCCAATCAGCATTCTTTGTGAGGCCAGATCTTCATATGCTACAGCGGAAACGACCTGTAGTAGCAGTTCAGATGCAGAAACAGAAGTGTCTCCCTGGCTTTTATGAAGCTACACTAAAATATGTTAACGTGAATGGGTTTATTATTGATATTTTTAAATGAATTAATAAATATTTGTTAGAGTGTCTCAGTTTTACTTTCTAACGTGGTAAGTACTGGTAACCATAACCCACTTAAACAACGTCTTTTCGGGATCCTGAAGAATTTTAAGACGTATGAAGGGATCCAGAGACTCAAATCTTGAGAACTGCCGCTTTAAGGCCTCGTGACTCAAACTGTGGTCCCAGAAATCACCTGAATTGCAGGAATTACGTGCCCGCCCCTGTCCCCTCAGATGCCCCCTCAGAACCTGCAGTCAGACAAGGTCTTCAGGGAATTCTCTTCTGTGTGAAAGAAGCACTGCCTTCTGGAGCTCGGGCAGGACAGGTGCTGCGCCGGTAGAAACCCAGCAGGACAGGGAGGACCCTGGGAGCCTCCAAGACACAGCCCCGCGGTCCTTTGTTCGAGTGTTTCCTCTTAGGAATGTGTTCTCATGCACTTTAGATGTTGGAAATTGCCTGAGGTCTGATAGAAGTCTGGGCTCAGAGAGAGTAGACTGATCACTCAGGTAGGGAAGAGAGGTGAAGCCTGCAGCATTATTCAGGGTTCAGGAGCACAAAGGCGTGTCCGTCTAGGCGCTTGCCTGTTAGGTGTTCTCACCTCATCCCTGCTTCGCTTTTGATATAAACGTGATTGAAGAATGTAGACAGCAATAATCCCACCTGACTTGTAGTTGTATGTGTATCGCAAAAGCAGTTTTCACCTTTTAATTACATCTTCCCTTTGGATACACAGATATATCGGAACACGTACATGCGATCCTGTCCGAATGGATGAGTGCTTGGGGAATGGCTTCTGTAAGGACTCTGTGAGCCTCGCCAGGCTGCAGCACTTTGACAGAGGCAGACACTTTATGTGTCTTCAGGGGGGTTAGCTGCTCAGTCTGAAATTGGTGACTAAACAAAGTATGTTTGGATTTGGATTAAGTGTACAACCAGACAGTTTAATATAAACTGCTGTAGCAAAGTCTTCCATCCCTAAGCCCTAATAACTTTATTTTCTTCTTGTTTTCAGGGTGAATCTGTAAAATATTTCCTGGATAACTTGGATAAACTTGGAGAACCAGTAAGTTTTCAGACTGAATGTTTCTGTTTATTGCCATTTGAAGGCAGTAGTTAGGATAAGGAAACTTAGAAAAATGATGTATTAAGCGGTATCCTTTTTCCTAGTGGCAGTATGCCGACTGTTCCTGCTTCATGTTTTCTCCCTCTCCTGTCCTGACCTCTGCCAGTTCCTTGAGGAATGCCCTGTCCACTATTTTGTGAAAGTAAAACTCTTTATGGAAAGAAGTTTATGCTTGAGAATGAGGTGGCACATTAACTAGCCTACGTCAGTGTCTTTTGCCTTTCTGTAAGTGGAAACCGAAAGAACGCGGTGGGCTGATTGATTTCAGAACTTTTCAGCAAACGTTATTTTCCAGTCCAGGACCCCCCGTGTGTTGGGGTGGAGCGTAGGAGGCTGGATTCTCAAGGCCGTGATGTGGGAGGAGTCGCCCTTGCAAAGGAGCTGGACCATCAGACTGTCCTGTAGTGCGTCCTTGAGGCCGTGGCCGACTGGCGAGGGCTGGTGCTGGCCGCTCTCTGTGTTGGACTTGTGCAGAGATTTCACTGGAAGGAAGCTTTGTGCTGCTTAGAAAATGCTCGAAAACCATTGCCCTAGCGTCAGTGGTGACCCATTCAATTGAGGATAGCGTCGTATGCCGCCTCTTAAACCAGATTTCTGTTGTAAAGTTTAATGTGGTTTTATGGGTTCTTTGAGATGTTTAAAAATAAAACAGAAGGAAAGCACAAAATGAAACCTATTGCAAGTAGGAAAGTACCATATGTGTGTCTAGAACGCTAAGTTTTGCATTTTCCCTTATTTTTTTATATTTTGCTAAATTGCACTTGTCTGCCGTTCAGTCAGTATGTGTTTCTCCCACCTGTTTCGTAGACACAGGTGCTCTAGAAGTTAGGGTCTCTGTATTTGTCTGTTTCTGTTCACTCAATCCACATCAGTGAGACTTTGTATTAAGACTTGTTTCATTGTCACTTTTCCGTGTGGTCAGATTGCAATAAGCCTTAAAAAAAAGTTCCGTATAAGCCCAATGGAGAGAAGCTTTAGTAGGTAAACTAATCCTCTAAGAGTTATTTCACGTTTTCTGATCCCAGTAGTGCGCATTCGCCCCGTTCTTCTCAGTCTGCCTTTTCGGACAGGCCTTCCTTGAGCAGCCATTCGAGGTGGGTCCCCTCCGCTGTCTTCAGCGTCAGCACTGGCTCTTCTCAGGCTCGATTGTTCTTGTTACAGTTGGTCTCTTCACTTACAGGTTTTGCTGGTCTTTCCCCCACCTCTTTCCCCGAGGGCAAGGACCTCGGGTCTTGGTTGTGAAGGACTGAGTCCTTGCTGCCCGGTGACAGCGCCTGGTGCCTCGTAGGCGCTCAGCAAATAGCGTCGGCGCGAGTGACTCAGAGCCAGCCCCCGTCAGCTTGTACTGCCTGCTTACAGGCTTACGCTGAGAACAGTTCTGAGGCCACATCTGGAATAAAAACAAAGAAGTGTTTTTGTGATCAGTAGGTAGTTGTAAAGGCGAGGAGAATCAATGTGGGTGTGCTGCAGACTGGCCGCCCACTCTGTGCACATCAGACAGGTCACGGGATTGCGTTTGCTTCGCCATCTCTGACTGAAGTTCTAGGACCGTTGAATCCCCGCTGTGTGCCAAGCCCCATGGCCCTCTGGGAGATGGAACCACAGGGGTCAAGGACAGGGCTCTGCAGCCAGACCACCAGAGTTCCAATCCCAGTTCCATCGCAGACTGGCTGTGTGACCTTAGGCATCTCTAGACGTTAGTTTCTTCATCCACATCATAGGCATAGTGAGAGAACCATCCCCGTCGGGCTCGGGGGCGATTACGTGAAATAAACCCCATGTCTCAAAAGTCTGCTCAGGCTGCCATAACGAAATACCACATGCTGGGTGGCTTAAATAACAGACCTTTATTTCTTGTAGTTTTTGAAGCTAGAAGTCCAAGGTCAAGTTGCTAGCATGGTCGGTTTCTCGTGAGGACTCTTCCTGACTTGTAGGCTGTGGCCTTGTCGCTGTGCCTTGACGTGCCCTTTGGTCAGCGCACACACGTGCAAGAAGTGTACGGCCTCTTCTTTTTAAGGCCACCAACACTTACCTGATTAGGACACCACCCATATGACTTCATTTAACCGTGGTCGCCTCCTAAAAGCCCTGTCCCCAGAGACAGTCACACTGAGGGTTAGGGCTTCAGCACATGAACGCAGGCGGGGTGTGCGGGGACGGTGCCGGAACGCAGTTCAATCCGTGGCGCCCAGTGAGGTGTTCAGGTTGGTGCCTTGCAGTTGTAATATCTGCTCGTCATTAGCTGTTTGGTTCTTTGACCTCCATGTTTAAGGAACTCATTCTAGTCAGAGACAAAACTAACATACATAAAACAAGCAGAGGACGATTAAATGAGACTGATGGTGAAGATGGTGTTAGCGCATGGATGGAGAAGCTGGGGCTAGCCCTTGAGAGGACGTGAGCCTGGGCGGCTGGGGGGACGAGGGGACGCGCACAGCGGGCCATGCCTGGGGTCAGGAGGCACATCTGTCTGACAGAAGTGCTTGGCTCTAACGTGCAAGAACAGGTTTCAGGAAGGCGGTCACCAGGGTCTGGATGCGCCGTTCGCTGCACAGTCACGCATCATGCTGACGACATGCGGCGGTCTCAGGATGTGAGGCTCGTGCAGCTCTCCACGCTGGGCTCTGGGGAGCCTGACGAGGTGGGGCAGAGTCTGCCGGTTCCGGAAAACAAGGAATAAGGAGGGTCATGGAAGCCGGGTCAGCGAGGTCTGGTCTGCTGCAGGGAGGGGCCTCACCGCCAGCTCTGAGGGCATGGTGCAGGAGGGGTGGTCTCTGGGGGCTTAGAGGTGGACCCAGGAGGTGCGGAGGACCAAGGGGCAAGATGGTAATCCAGGCTGAGATGTTAAAAAACGGGGGCAGTGAAAATAAAGGGGGGAAAGAAAAGGTGAGGAAGGTTCAGAGAAGGAGCAGCGGGATTTGATATAAAGTAGGAGGTGATGGAGAAGGTCCACCGTGAGGGGCAGGCTTGGGGTGCGGGCGGGGCAGGACGTGGGCAGGAGAGCGTCCTGGTGGACGGGGCTGGGGACGAAGACGGTGAGTGTTGGGACTGAAGAGGCTGCATCCGTGGAGGGCTGTCAGGTGCGCACAGGTAGGGGGGCCGTTGCTGCCTTGGTTTCCCTCTCTTGGCAGCAGTGGTGACAGTGGGAACCGCTAGACAGTAACACACGGGCTGTGTGCCGAACCCGGTTCCTAAGCGCTTCACCCACTTGCCGTGTTTAGTCCTCACAGCACCCCGTGGGTGCTGTTGTCTGTGTTTTTCACAGGTGAGAAAACTGAGACGCAGAGAGGTTAAGTGATGACTTGTCGCAGGTCACCCAGGGGCTCGGGAGGCCAGCAGCTTCCGTCCATACGTCCATCCATCTGTCCAGGGTCTTGGTGTAGACCCTCCCTCCGAGGCACCGCTGTGTCCGGGCACGGGTGCCGGCAGAGGAGAAAAGCTGGGGCCCTGCCACGGAGACGGCCCCCCGCCAACAGCTGGGAAGCCCCGCAGAGTGAGCTCGGTCAAGGGCGCAGAGCAGAGGCCGCGTTGCAGCAGCGAGAACATAGGCGACCCGGGGAGAGCTGCCGGTGCTGCAGGCAGGGGCGCAGAGCAGGGGCCGCGTTGCAGCAGTGAGAACATAGGCGACCCGGGGAGAGCTGCCGGTGCTGCGGGCAGGGGCGCAGAGCAGGGGCCGCAGGGGGCAGAGAACCTTGACTTGGGGCCCCGCCGCTGTTGACGGAGGGGCGAGGAGCCGTGACCGTGGCCGTGGACACGCAGCGGCAGGCGGCTGCTGGCACGGTGGGCGTCACGCGTGGACGGACACTCGGGTCGTCCGGCAGGCTGAAAAAATCATAGGCGCCTTCATTTGCGGCGAATTTCGAACCAGTGCGGACGCTAACATTGCAGCGTATCTTGCTGTTTTATGATGAGAATCAGAATAGCATTGATGCTTTAATGTTACCAGGGGATTGTCATTTAAAAGATGCTTTTGTTTCCGTATCCGTTCGCTAGCCCAGTTAGTAGTACATTAAATATTCTCATTACTCCGGGATTACTGAGTAGGAAACGATTCTTTTTCTTTTCCAGGATTACATTCCGTCACAGCAAGACATTCTGCTGGCCAGAAGGCCCACCAAAGGCATTCACGAGTACGACTTTGAAATTAAAAATGTCCCTTTCAAAATGGTTGATGTAGGTGGTCAGAGATCAGAAAGAAAACGTTGGTTTGAATGCTTCGACAGCGTGACATCAATACTTTTCCTTGTTTCCTCAAGTGAGTTTGACCAGGTGCTTATGGAAGATCGTCTGACCAATCGCCTGACAGAGTCTCTGAACATTTTTGAAACCATCGTCAATAACCGGGTTTTCAGCAACGTCTCCATAATTCTCTTCTTGAACAAGACAGATTTGCTTGAGGAGAAAGTGCAAATTGTGAGCATCAAAGACTATTTCTTAGAATTCGAAGGGGATCCCCACTGCTTAAGAGACGTCCAAAAATTCCTGGTGGAGTGTTTCCGGAACAAGCGGCGGGACCAGCAGCAGAAGCCCCTGTACCACCACTTCACCACAGCCATCAACACGGAGAACATCCGCCTCGTCTTCCGTGACGTGAAGGACACCATCCTTCACGACAACCTCAAGCAGCTCATGCTCCAGTGACGTACAGAAGACTCGCTGTCTTCGTACCTTTTTGTCTTTTTGATTGTTTTCGGTTTGTTTTGTTTCTTTAAAATAGAAGTTTACAACAGGAATTAGAAAAATCTTGATTCTGTGTTTAACTTCTTGGAAATCTTAGTCGTTCTTCTGCGGCCTTTGGTTGTGGCTGAGAGCCGCTGAGTAACACGGGGCCAATATCTGCTGAGGCTTGGCCTTGATCTCTTTCACTCCGGCTTCCATTGGAGTGGAGTCATTTCCTGCCAGACCTCAGACAAGGCATCCCTCAGGCTTTAAATTCTTCCACTTTTCAAACTGAATTCTCCTGTAGTGCCAAGTATAGAAGGTGTCCTTAATATTTGTAGGCCTGAGGTTGAGAATGTTCAGTTCTAGAACGAGTAAGATACCTTTTGTTCGCCCTGCAGGTAGCAGCCACACTTGTGCCCAGCTTTATGGTGACCTGTTTTGAAAGGGCCACTGGAAAATGTGTGATCTAAGGAATGGCGTTCTGTAGCTTCACCCAGATTCAGCCTTCACGGTTTTCTGATTGCTTATATACACAGCAGTTGTTTTGTTTTTTAAATTTCTGTGGTTTCTGAAGGCAATATTCTGGTGTGTTTAAAGTTTACATGAGGATCTCTGGTCTGATGGTAATGAACGCTCACAAATGGTCCAGGGGAGCACAAGGCAGGCGCATGCCATCCGTAGTGTTTTGATTAAAAGTCATGAGTGAAATGTTATTTGCCCTTTTCATATTTAAATATCATGTAATCAGTGTGCTATACGGGAAACCTTCTGGCCATAGCAGCAGCTAAAAACGTGCGAGAACCTGATAACAGGACGTCCTAAATAAATACACCCTTGCCCAAGAATATTATGTGTTTTACTCTCAGACTTTGAAATCCTGTCTCAGCTGATGTGGGTCCTTACGGTGGGATCACTGCTGCGCCATCACAGACATTGTCCTTTCGCTCTCCTGTCTGTTCCCATCAACTCCAGACGGTGGCATTTTTGGGCTTTTTTTTGTTTTTTGGAGCTTGCCAAGGGCAGTCTTTTCCTGCCACGCTATTCACTTCTATTGGAGATTCTCACTCATTCTTGGTGTGTCTCTGAAAGAGTGTGTGTGTTCGCAACATCATCGTTTACGAAATTCCAGCTTTCTTGAGGTACATTTTGAAGGTTTCAAGGATACTTTCAAGAATAAGTAGTAATTTTTTTAGTTCATACTGAAAGGTGATTACATTTGACCTCCTCCACCACTTACCAAATTAAAACGTACCCATGAAGTAGCTTTGCAATTACAGATACATTCATAGTGAACTCATCAGAGTGGCTGGTTTGCAGTACTAAAAATACTGCCCTGTAGGTTATGCGTAGTGTCAGAATTGGATTAGAGAAACAGATGTACAAGACTGGTGACAGTTTGGAAAGTCTGATGGCTTTTCTTCCTTTCCTGAAAATTGTGATTAAGACCGTGATATCTTTCACTTTACTGTATAGCTGACTGTGTTCTCAGGTATTTTATTGGCTAGAAAGTCCTTGAAAGATTGGTCAACATTCTGGATCACCCAGCCTTTCTAAGACAGTGGCTCTGGGTCTGTCTTGCTGTCTAGTAAGAATAGGGCTTTGCAGTGAACTGACCAGGGATTGTTCTCAATGTACCTGACTTTTCTTGCATTTGAAACTCCACCATCATTACCCCCATAACTGCCAGTGTTTTCGTGTCTTGGTTGACACCTGAGCTATTGACATGTAGCCCTACATCCTGATGCAGGCGTCCATAGTGCAGCAGAGTTCACGCACATCAGAATAGTTCTGTATCTATAGTGCTGCTTACCAAAAAGAGTGCATTGTTTAATCCACAGAGTTAGAACCATTTCAGGGCCGAGGAGTATCTGAGTATATGCACAGTAACGTGGAGACTTTGGGTGGAAGGTCTGTGTGTAAATTTAGCAAATGGTCCTATCGAATGGCCAAAGCATCATTTCACTCCAGTGTATGTATAAAGAGGAAGGTTACTCTCAGTTAAGTTATATTTCAGATCTGAAATACATGAACCATAAATACTGCCTGACAAGCACCATTTTGACTACCACAGAGAAATGTTAAAACACCAAATAGATAGGATATTACTTTGGGCATTTGAGATTTCCTTTCCTGACGTGTGTGAAGTCTCAAAGTCAGCTTTCTTTTAAAATAAAACCTAGCCTATATTTTGAGGCAGTAAATTACTTACATTTAATGGCAGGCTGGTTTAGACACTCAGTGGAACTTTAAGTTCCAATCTGAAGGCTTTAGTCCGCATGTTTTATATACTGTACTTTTAAACCGTTTGAAGGAGTCCTATACCTACAGCATGAAAACCAGACCCTTTTGAAACACCACTGTGTGAAGAGGGAGATGAGATTCAGTGACAAAGCTGAAAGGGAGCTCATAGTTTTGCCCTATGCCAGTGTCCCCCCAGTCTCTAAAAATGTAAGTTGGATTTAAAGCTGTTCAGTGTGTTTGATTTTCTAAGTCTTCATGGTTATGATTTGGAATAAAATGTGCCCAATTCTCTATTACATTCTCCTCTTAAGTCTGAGTGTCTTCTTGCTTATTAATTCTTAAGAAATGTCACACAAGTGTCTTCACTGATCTTGAAGAAATTTATAGTATACAGAGTTGCCTTATAAATCAAAGAACAGCACAGAGTTTTGCCTTGATTATCTTATAGGGAAGAGGTATTGTCAGACGTTTTCCTGAAGATCCAAATAATGTAATGCCTCTGTCAGATATTTTTAATAACCCGTATCATTGCTTGCTGCCAAATATATTGCATTGAAATCTTCTTCTCAATTGTATTGTCTGGAAAGGGCATTTGACAGCTAGATCACAGCAGCGACCAAAGAAGGCATCGTGGAGTGAACATGGTTTGGCTGTTTGGTTTGGTTTGAAGCTGCACTGGCGTGTATTTTACATGGTGAAGGTCCTCTGGTTAAACTCCCAAGGGAGTTTGTCGAGCGAGGTCCTTGTTCATTTGTTGGCAGTGGTCAGTATAAAGTAGAAGAAAGGAAGATTCCCTTAATACCAGAAGTGATTAGAAGTGTTGGTTCAGACTCACAAAAATCATATGCCCCAGAATTGTTTGTAAGCGGGAATGAGTAAATCTGAACTTCCAATGTATACCCCAATACTTGTATTTATGCTTTTGGTAAAATGTATTTTCAGCATTAGTACACATATCCGGTGTTATGCCTTATTTATGTGAAGAATAAAGTTACCAAGTTATGTTCTGTTATGTTCTGAAACTCAAATCACTATTTGAGAAACCCTCAAATTGGTGCTTTCATTATATAATGATACATTTAGACAAAACCCCAAACCAAGCCATTTGAAACAAGATTCTCTTCATTGCAATTTGTAGCAATGTTATTTCTGTATATGTAATGAGAAGGCTAAATACCAGTGTTAACTCTTAATTTCTTGTTTGAATCCATGAAATCGTGCCTGTAAAGCTCAGTCAAACATTTGTAATAAACTCCCTAATAAATCTAGAGACAGTCACTCTGTTACCTTTTCATTTCTTTTAGTTTTAATTGAGGGATCGAGAATAAATTTTGCATGTCTTTTTTCAGTTGGAAATCTGACTTTATCTCTCTTTCCCATCATTTCAGTACATAAAGTTACATTAATTACAGATGATCTGTCCATGTGTTTGTGCTGCTGGACAAGAAGTACTGTTTTTTTTTTCTTTTTTTTAGTGATAGGACACAGGTTGGCTCTTCAGTGTAGTAAACATGAGGAAGGGAGGGACTTGTACGTGAGTGGTGTGTACATGTCCCCCTGTTCCAAATAAAGCAAGTGATAGTACATACCCATTATTTTATGGTACGAGGTTAGGGCTTAATAAATTTATAGAGAGATTAAAGTATAAGTCTAAGCCGGACCATTTTAAACAAGTTGAACTTTATGGCCTTTTCAAGTACCATTGAGTTGATACTCACCTTAGGCTGATAAGTGATTATTAACATAATCTGAAGTACCAGTGTTTGTGCCACTAGCATTCTTCTGTCTGTACTTGAATGTATAGTTAGCATTTAAATAACTCTGTTCATTCTTGTGACATCTAGGTCTAACCATCTGATTTCAAATGCCAGAGCTCGTAGGGAACAAAGAAGTGTTAATGATAGGGCAGTCATTTCTGGGTTGATGAGAGATTCTGCGACCTTTCCAAAACCACATTACCTTTGATAATGAAAATGTCCAGATGGATGGAAGGAGGGACCCAGTACGCCTACATCATCAGTCAGTGACGGTCATGGTAGAAGTATGCTACTTACCTGTTCTCTGATTTGGGTTTGTCTTTGGAAAGCTCGTTTATAGTATTTCTTGCCATAGTAAAAGGGCTGCATTTGTTCTCAAATCATGCCTATTTGATGGCTCTAGGGAAAAAAACAGAGGGGGCAGGTAGGGGTTAATTCTTGGAAAGTATATGTAACAGTGCAACAGACGATACCATTTACCCTTTCTTTACCTCTTACTTGAAAGCAGAATCGCAAAATGTTTAAATGGCTTTACTAGTCTAAAGGTGGGGCTCATTTGCCACGGAAGCCTTATCAAAAAGTCTATTTCATAACAACCTCATAGATACTGTACCTAACAAAACATGATTTGTATTAGCTCTGTATGAAAGTATTTGTGGCTTAGGATTTTTTATACATATATCTTTTTATAACTTTCCCAGAACTGAGCACATTATCTGATACTGTTGTAAATTTTTTTTCTGTCAGTGCTTTAGTTCAGGATTGGCAATAAATTATTTCTACAGGAGGTCTGAAAGTGGAAAGAATGGTTTGATTTGATAAAATGAGTTGCTAGTCATCCAGGCTTTTTACTTTTGTACATATTTTGCAAAAATTTTGCCTCTTGCTATTAATATTTGCTTTGTAAAAATTACGGACGTTTAATAAACATTTATAAACTATTCCATACTATGATGTTATTTAAATCTGATTAAATGTCAAGTGTAAAGCAGACACTTAATATTTGAAAGCAGAGGTTTCACCCAGTGACTGAAAGCACAGAAATCGCTCTTTTGTCAGATCTCCAGCGATACTTTGACTTAATACTAGTCTGTAAACGTTTCCTCACTGAAGACGGAGATGCGGGCTTCAAGAACGTTCCCAAACACTTGTTTTGATGTGGGAATGGGGAACACCCCACTTTTCTCTCTGCTCCTCTTAAAATCGCTGAAATTGCCCTAGGGTGTCTCTGGGCTCACGGTTTGTCCACCTGCAGGAGTAATGCTGCTATGTCTTTTGTCATCAAAATAGCGTTTTAAAAACAAACCAACATGTTACACTCCTTGTTTCAAGAAGCTTTAAGATGATGATTTACAGAAAAATTGCAAAGATAGTAGTTTCCCTGTACTCCACACTGTTGGCAACAGTTTCCCCATTTACCGTCTTGCATCGTACTAATTAACATCTTGCATTATACTAATTCACCATATTGGTTCAAAATTAATGAACCAATATTGGTAATTTATCCTTAAGCCCATACTGTATTCAGGTTTCCTTAGTTTTTCCCTGTTGCCCCTTTCTGTTCCAGAATCCCTCCAGGACACCGTCTTACACTGATTTGTCCTGTCTGTCTGAGCTCCTCTCAGCTATTACAGTTGCCCAGGCTTTCCTTGTTTTTGATGACCTCGGCTGTTTTGAGGAGGAGGAGTGCTGGTCAGGTATTTTGTAGGTTGTCCGTCCGTTGGGATCAGCCTGGTATCTTCCTTGTGATCAGACTGGATTCTGTGTGTGGGGACCACAGGGGTAAAATTACCACTCTCGTGAAATCACGTCGCTCGTCTTTTCCCTTGGCAACTTCAGCCGAATTAGAAGTTGTTGAGTAACTTTTGGTATGTTTATACCTTTTCTTTAAGTGGCGTTTATGGGAAGCTGAGCATGTACTTTTCTTCCCCAAAGCAGAATGAAGGGCCTTTTCCCACAATCAGAATTGCAAAGCAGGTGTGAATAAATGTTCAGTGGTGATGGCTGTAATCCAGGACTGGTTGCTTCCAGGCCTTTCTGGCAAAATAAAAATTGTGTCCAAGTCCTGACCTTTACAGTGAGATTTCACTGTTGGTCCCAAGAAAAACTGAGATAGAAAAATTGGGGCTTAGAGATGTTTACAAATCTACAAATACCTACAAATTTCTAGATTGGAAACAGGTCATTAGATTAGCCTTCGTTAGACTTAAGATCTTTTAAAGTGGAAACTAAACTCACTTGCATTTGAATCCCCCAAAGGAAACCAAGAAGTCTTTACCAAAAAAAAAAAAAAAAGAAAAACAAACCTTTTCTTAGGCTATTGTTAGAACGAGAGAATATTGATTTGTCGGCGGAAACAGCTAAAAAACTATTGTCCACTGAAGTGCTGGGCCCCATCACAGAGCCTTGGCATGAGATGCTCTCAAAATGACCTGTTCCGTTGCCCACAATGTGGGTTGTTGAAAGAGAAAAGAGCCTTTGGTCTCTTGAGAATGCAGGAAACCCGCAGTTCATAGGTTAAACCAGAGGTTTGTTTGGTGACGGGAAATTTGGCAAATCCTCAGAAAAGGAATGACTTGGGCATTGTTTTAAAAGACACATTGTAACTTTCCCTCAGAAGTGAGCGGGGCCCCTGGAATACAGCATCGCAGCTAGAGGAAGGGGTATCTGCCGAGCACTGTCACCTACACTTCCCGAGTGTCCATTTTCCGAGGCCACCAAGATGACAAAGGGCTCAGACAAGGGTTCCATACAAAGTAACTCTTCAGGGCAGAGGGTTAATCTTCTGTGCTGGCCCCAAGGATACAGAGGGAAGTTATGTCCAGAGTGAACATTTATACTGAGTGGAGGAGTGTGTTGATTTATCTTTTCCCCGTGAAGGTACATGATAGGAAAACAAGCAACAAAGTCTTTTTAAAAGTCGATCATTCTTTTGTAATTAAGTCCACGGCCTTGACTTGGGGCTTGATTTTCCTCCCCCGTCAAACGTGGAAGAAGAGAGACTTAACTCTTAAGATGCCACGAGGTCAAACACCACTGACCTCGGGAGAGGAAAAGTAGAGTTGTTTTCTTTTTCTATTATTCTCCGTGGAAAATCCCAGTGCTTGTCGACTTGGAGATTTAAATCACTGGTTTCATTTAAGGCCAGAATGAGTATATCGAAACTTTATCCCAAAAGGAAGAGCGTCACAGCACCCAGGGCTCAGCAGTACTGATGAAATTCCACATTCGAGCTAGCGTTGTCCGGGCTGCCCTCGCATTTCTGCAGCAGGTGATAGTTTGGGGGAAGATGCTATAAATCAAGGTAAAGGAGGATGACATTCCAGACCAAGGGTGGATGCCCAACTTTATGGCGATAATGAGCGTCAGTGTAACACAGGTGCACTGGACAGCATAGCCCTCTCCAAAGTGCATGGAACAGAATCATGTTCAAACACCTGTCCAACATTCAAGGCGTCAACCTCCCTCTCCAGCCAGCCTGCCCTTCCAGTTTCCTTCACACCAGCTGAACTAGGTAGCTGTTTTCCCCACGTCTCGCCTCTCTGGTTCTCTTGGCCATGGGCCAAGTCCTGCTCACCCTTTAAGGCCTCACTCTGAGGAGGATGGCGGGATGACTACCACCCCGAGGCTGGAGCAGTTTCTTCCTCTGTGTGCGCCTCCCATCCTACCCCTCTCCCAGGGCACTTACTGTAGAGCGATTTACGTTCACGTCTTAATGCTTCTGCTCGACGGTGACACGAATCCGACATTGTTACACAGATGCTTTTGCTAAGCTCCCCGTGTGCCCGGCTGACACGTCTGACTGTTCCCAAGAGGCACCGACACAGGGTCTCCTCCTTAGGAGACTCACAGTCCAGTTGTGACGGGAGCCTGAGTGGAACCAGCCTGAGGAGGGGTGGAGAGAACGTGTCCCTACTGTGTGGACAAGTGGCCCTTGAGTGCACGGTCACTAACTTAAGGAGTTTAAGATTAGACCAATTATCTGGGAAATAAGGAGCTTGAGCTCAATGGTTTCTGTTCTTTACTACTTTCAGATTCTTGAAAGCCTTCTAGAATATTCCCACTTGCAACAAAAATTGTTCATAGCGTAATATAGTCTATAATACAAAATTCCAGGAATTCCCTGGTGACCCAGTGGTTAGGACTCGGGGCTTTCACTGTCGAGGGCGCAGGTTCAATCCCTGGCCGGAGAACTAAGATCCCGCAAGCCACTCGGCGAGGCCAAAAATAATAATGATAATACAAAATTCCTATGATAAGGTCTTCAAATTTTCCTGAAAAAAAAAAAGTAAAGAGAGGGACTTTATGGGGAAAATTTTAAGTATGTGTCTTTGAGGACCCTAAGGGGAACTCAGTAGGTTTTTGGAAAAGTGACCCCCCCCACCCCGTGTGTTGTTATTTTTTTCCTGCACTCTTTTCCTCATGGGGAATGTCCTTGTAACAGGCCATAGATATTCAAGAGTGTGCTGTTAGTCTTTCTGAGGTGTTGAAAGTCTGGATCTGATAGCCTCCAAAACTCACTGGAGTGTTCAGATGTGTGAAGGTCAGATTCATTCATTTTATGGTCATTATCTTAGTTCAGCCTGCTATAAAAAGTACCATAGACTGGGTGGCTTACAAACCACAGAAATACATTTCTTAGAGCTTGGGAGGCTGGGGGTCGGAGACCAGGGTTTGAGCAGAATCAGGTTCCAGGGAGAGCCCTCTTCTGGTTTGCAGACTTATCCTCACTTAGCTGGCCTCTTCCAAGGGCACTAATCCATTCATCAGGGCTCCACCCTCATGACCTAATCGCCTCCCGAAGGTCTCACCTCCAAATACCATCACATGGGGATTAGGGCTCTGACAAATGAACTTGGAGGGGATGTATTCAGTCCATAACAGTCATCATCAGGATTGGTTTCAATCCAGCTTGATTTCTGCCTTTTTTTCCCTCTAAGAAGGACCTGTTTTTTGTTTGTTTTCAGTGGATCAGTGCAGGGGTAAGAATCCAGCAGCTCCTGAGTATCTTCTGTCTAACACCTTTTTTTGGTATAAACTTCCTCCATATAATACCAAAAACTTTTGGTAAAAAGAAAAAAAATCTCGCCAATCTTACTAGGCTATCACAGCCACTGTAAATAATTTTAATGGCTCTGTCTAGTCAGTTTTCCCTATATATGATTCATTAACATGTCATTAGCTTAAGTCTCAATGATAACTGTTATATTTTTTATTTTTAAAAAATTTTATTTATTTATTTATTTTTGGCTGCGTTGGGTCTTTGTTGCTGGCGTGGGCTTTCTCTAGTTGCGGCGAGCGGGGGCTACTCTTCGTTGCGGTGCACGGGCTTCTCATCGCGGTGGCTTCTCTTGTTGTGGAGCGTGGGCTCTAGGCGCGCAGGCTTCAGTAGTTGTGGCACGCGGGCTTCAGCAGTTGTGGTGCACGGGCTTAGTTGCTCCATGACACGTGGGATCTTCCCGGACCAGGGCTCGAACCCGTGTCCCCTACATTGGTGGGGAAAGGTGGGGAGTTTGAGGTCTCAGAGCCCCCCAGCAGGAGAGCAGCCCAAAACAGATAAGGCAGATTGGGGAGGATGCTGTGATCCAGGAGATTAGGACACTGGGACCTGGATGCCTCAAAGGAGTTAGGAAGATGGAAAAGAAAGTTAACCTGTGTTTAAACTGTGCGCAGAGCCAGGGCTCTATGGGGAGAGCAGGAGCTGACTTGTTTTCTCTCTCCTGCACTGCAGACAACCTGCCCTCAAAAACTCACAGCCGGGCTTCCCTGGTGGCACAGTGGTTGAGAGTCTGCCTGCCGATGCAGGGGACACGGGTTCGTGCCCCGGTCCGGGAAGATCCCACATGCCGCGGAGCGGCTGGGCCCGTAAGCCATGGCCGCTGAGCCTGCGCGTCCAGAGCCTGGGCTCCACAACGGGAGAGGCCACAACAGTGAGAGGCCCGCGTACCGCAAAAAGAAAAAAAAAAAAAAAAAAACACCTCACAGCCCAGGTACAGCGGGGGTTGGGCTGTGTAGTGAAGCTGAGAACCCAGGCACTCTGGGAAGACAGTTTCTAGGGGAAACACATCCTGCATCCCAAACACCCAGCTTATAAATGATCTTCTGGATCCTGTCCTACTTGCAAACCAAGGCTTGATTTGCCTGTAATGGGCCAGCTCCGGCAGTGCCAAGGGAGAGAGGCCATTAGCAGAAATGAGAAGCAAACTAAAATCTTCTAGTCCATTAGGTTAAAAGGGGATTTTTCTAACTTTTATTATTTATGATTTGTGACTTCGGTTACTGTTTCCCGGAACAAACAGAATGTTACAGTTCTACTTCAACTTGCTGGAGCAAATAGATGCTTATCATCAATGTCACTGCAAATTGCGAAGCAGTCCGTCAGCACGGCCTTCGGCGCTGTGGCCTCTTTGTGTAGTTCTTTGATGTCTTGTCAGGCAAGTCATTTTCTGAGCCTCAGATAGTTTCCAAAAAGCTGCCACAATCGTGTGTGTGTGTGTGTGTGTGCGCATGCACGCACATGTATACACACAAATGTGTGTCTATATCTATCTTGCAAATGAACATAGTAAACTCAGTGAAATGAGCAAACGCAGACTTTGGTTTTTACTTTAAGAACGTCACTCCCTGAAAAATAGGAATTGGGATCCCAAGGATCTCCTGTGGGTGGCATTGAGGACTCCGTGGGTGGGAGCTAAGAAAGTGAACAGGAGGGGAGGAAGAAAGGCCGGGTCCAGTGACCTCGGGACCCCTGGAGGGTGCTGCGATCCCACTCCCACCCTGGCCACCCCACCCACTGCCCCGGCCTCTGCTGAAGGCGGTCGCACAGTCTCCGTGCTGGAGCTGCATCTGAAATTTACAGTTTTTCTTTCACGTTCCCCTTTTTCAGTCTCCAAGAAGGTGGGGGGGAGGGGATGAATGAGACACAAACGAAAGAGGAAGTGTCTCAGCACTAAGGAGACATCCAACACCCCACTCGACCAGTGACCTCGGTGGAAATACTGAGGACATCCTCTGTGTCCTCTTAGGCCTTCTGGGAGCGAGGGCAGCTGCTACCCAGAAGCAACCAGCTTCCTCCTGGCCAGGTCATCGGCGTCACCTGCCTGGAGGTAGAAGAAACTCTGGGGGAGGGTGCGTGGGGCATTGGGGCCGGATGTGCCCGAGGCGGGGAGGCCTCCCGGCCCCCGTGTGACCCTCAAGGCTTCTTCCCTACGAGCTGCAATCCACTGAGCTCCCGACGTGGGGAAACCAGGCTGTGCCCATGGAGGTACCATCCGAGGGGGACCATGAGTCCAGCTCGTTCTCCAAGTCAGACAGCTGCCCCCGCCATGAGGGCAGCTGGTGCTAACTCAGGGACAGGGGAGGACTGACAGCCTCTGAGGGAGAGGACAGATGTGAAGATGGAGGGCAAAGGCTGGTGCAGAGGAAACAGGAAAGAGGGCATCGCCAGGGTGATGCTTGAGTGGTGAGAAAGCACACATTTCTTATGCCACGTAAAAATACATTTCTACTGGAGTCCACGTCACGAAAGACAGTGGTGAGACGTGCTTAGAATAGAAACATTCGAAAGGACAGGAGAGTACACAAAGGAAGAGAATCACTTGAGAAATCACAGAGAAATCACAGAGAAATAACCTGGGTGAACATCACAGAGAAATCACAGAGAAATCACAGAGAAATAACCTGGGTGAACATTGGCTGAACCTTCAGACGTTTTCGTGCCATGCGTTTTTCAACATAATTGCGATCATCCGGGACCTCCCAACTGGTACAGACTGGCTTTTCAATCCATTTCTTTCTTTTTCCAGAAAGAATTCTCTGCCTCTGAGGATGTGTATCACAGCATTGTTTATAATCCGGAAAACCTGAAAAGCCCATGTTCATCGTTAGTGTTTCAGTCAAGCAGTTATAGTCTCCCAGTAAAATAGAAGCAGTCATTAAAAAGATTGATCTCATGCTGTGATTCACATAGAAGGATGTTGCCAAGACCTGGCTGAATTTTTTAAAAAGTTTTCAAAACAGTATATATCACTTGAGCCCATTCATATAAAAACGTGGGTGTCTGTGTGTGTAAGGATGTTTGCCAAAATTTTAATAATGGTTCTCTCCAGAAGGAGGGCTGTCTGGCTGTTTACTTTATATATTTTTTGTACCATTTACATATTTTTTGCAAGGAACATTTACTAATTTTATGTTTTTTAAAACTATTCATTTTGAGAAAAAAAATTAGGTAAATCTATACTTACTGATATCAAATATATCCACTATAAAGTGAGTGAGGGAATTCCCTGGTGGTCTAGTGGTTAGGACTCGGGGCTTTCACTGCCATGGGCCTAGGTTCAATCCCTGGTCAGGGAACAGAGATCCCACAAGCCATGCGGCACAGCCAATCAATCAATCAATCAATCAATCAATCAATAAAAAGTGAGTGAAAGTGAGAGGAGATAGAAAACCTATACACAATACGGTACCATTTTGGTATTTAACATTTCTATACACAAGTTGGCATATTTTATATATATAATCTGCGAGTACAAAAATATATACATTACAAAGGTTAAGTATGAAATTTACATATCCACTTTACACGTATATAAAAGCAAGTTGTTGTTTTTTTCAAATAAATTTATTTATTTTTGGCTGCATTGGGTCTTCGTTGCAGTGCGCAGGCTTCTCATTGCGGTGGCTTCTTCTTGCGGAGCACGGGTTCTAGGCGCACGGGCTCATTAGCTGTGGCTTGCGGGCTCTAGAGCGCAGGCTCGGAGTTGTGGCGCACGGGCTTAGTTGTTCCGTGGCATGTGGGATCTTCCCAGACCAGGGCCCGAACCCGTGTCCCCTGCGTTGGCAGGCGGATTCTTAACCACTGTGCCACCAGGGAAATCCCTAAGAGCAAGTTTAAAAACTTGTTATGGTGGGTGCTTTTTTATAAAATCATGACACTGTGTTATATCTTAAACAGTAACGATATTTCCGTTGTGAGGGTGGGCAGTATTTCAGGCTGAGTCTTGGAGGAGGACTGGCCAGTGCAGGACAGCCCGGAGTGAGGGAACAGCACGTCCCCAAGGAAGGCACAAAGTCACAACAAAGCGGGTGCGTTTGTCAGCCTATCGCCCCTGGCATCTGAAACCACGGAGCTCTCCCTCCTTCTGAAATTTCCTCCTGGCTTTTCTGGGTCACTGTCTTCTCTGGGCTGCAGTGGCTCCAGTCAACCACACAGGCACTTGGGGCCCTGAGGGAATGAGGCACTGGACAGTGACCTTGGTTGTGTCGGGCAGGGACTCTGTAGAGAGCACGAGGATTCAACCGACCTCGTTCATAATCTCCTGGAGGCTCAGGCCTGGGCACCACGGGAGAGAGAACCTAGAATCTGGGTCAGTGGACTTGGGCTCAAGGTGAGACATCCCCGCCTCCCCGCCATGGCCTGTCTCAGATGAAATACACTACCTCTCTGAACCTCAGGGTCATTATCCATAAAATGGGACAATACGAACCTTACCCCATAGGGTTGCTGAGAAGGTAGTATCCAAAGAAGCTGATTCCAGGAAGGACAGACAGCCTGAAAAAAGCCCAAAGGCCAAAACGCCAAGCCCTGACATTTCAACAGGTCAGGTTTTGCTAAAAACCCATGCTCACGAAAAGTCCTTGTGATACATTCTCGTGGTCAGACGTGTCAGTCACAGGTTCTAATTACGGAAACTCTCTGACAAAACAGCCTGTTGACATGAGTCACCGGGTGGTTTAAGTCTCAAGGCCAAGGTCTCTCCTAAGAATGGGTTGCAGACATGTACATTCTTGGGAAAAGACAGCAGTGGTTTGGAATCATTTTCATCCAGGAGGATGAATTTACAGTCCAGAAAGTAACAGCCTTCTGAAACACCAGGTGGTGAATATAAAGTCCCAGGGTCTCCGTCCTCCGACTTTCCTGAATTTCCTTCTCTCGTATTTGCTTCCGTTTGGAGTCCTTTCTTTTACGTACACACCTCTGTTGATTCAGGATCCGGCCTGGTAACCTGGGTAAATTACTTCACATGGCAGTTCAGATAACTTCAGTCCACTTGTAAAGCACAGATGGGAGAAGAGTCTACTTAAAGTCGGGGACTCCACGAAGGGACCTCAGAAAGGAATCGGCTTTGGTCGATGGGCCTAGGTGGGAAAGGGCGTGAGAACGTCACTTTCTCTCAACGGCGAAAATGTCTCCTTCCTAAATGTTTGCATCTCCTCCCTGGAAGCTTCTTGAGCTTGTTTTCCGAATGGTCATCATGTTGGATCGCACTGAAGGCTCTTCTCTGCCGGATTCTGTGGCCTGGCTGTTAGAAGCACAGACGTAGAAGATTCCCCAAGATCTGGCTACATTTTCTTTTAAAGTTTCAAACAGTGTGTGTGTGTGTGTGTGTGTGTGTGTGTATATATATATATATATATATATACACACACACATATATATAACTTGAGCTTACTTATGTAAAAACGTGGGTGTACCTGTGTTTCAAGTTGTTTGCCAAAAAAGAAGCAAACTCACAGGTCTAGAGAACAAACTAGTGGTTTCCAGTGGGCTCTGGGAGGAGGGGCCATATAAGGGTGCGGGAGTGAGAGATGCAGCCTATTGGGTGTAAGACAGGCTCAAGGATGTATGTACAACACGGGGAGTATAGCCAATATTTTGTAATAACTGTAAATGGAAAGACCTTTCAAAATTGTATTAAAAAATTTGAAAATTGTCCTAAAAACATGTTGGCCAGAATGTTAATAATGGTTAGTAACCACGGGAAGCAGCCACGGGTTTAAGCCCCAGCTGTACCCCTTGTGAGGGGTTACGAAACCTCTCTATTTCTTTGTCTCTGAAGCTGGATAGAGAGTTAGTGTGACGATTACGGGGCATAAAGGAGGCACTCCGTCAATGCTGCCCTTGGACCTTGAAGAAACGGGTGCTGCCCTCGGCTGTAGCAGAGACCCAGAAAACAGAGGGCACTAGTTGAAGTAAAACACGACTTACTGACATTGGATGTCCCATGGGGGTGACCCGGCGCGTGGAGAATGGGTCAGAGTCAAGTTCACAGAGAGAATGGGGCGGAAAAAAAACCAATGTCATTTAGCTGCCTCCCTCAGAGGTCATAGTTCCCAGGTCAGCACATTCACTCCCCACGAGGCACAAGAAGCCAAATTCTAACAATTCTTCCTGGGAAACCCGGGGAATCCGTTGGACGACCCCAGTGGCCCCTGCCACCCAGAGACATGAGGGATCAGAGCCTCCCCGGACCTCAAAGTTGATTCTCCTGGACAAACTTGGAGACAGTGACCAAAGCTTGTCTCTTTGACCCTCCACTTTCTGACTGGCCCATTCCTAAGCTATGTTACAAGAGAAGGTTTAAAGTGCTTTTGTCAATATGCTTTTCTTGTATTCTCCAATTACATCGTCTTGCTGAAGGACCCAACGCTGACTTCTTAAGGTGACGACTTTGCTCGAATCTGCGCGTGTTAGTTTCATACGTGAACTCTCCAGGTAGGGTTGCCAGATACGAGACAGGGTTCCCAGTTACATTTGAGTTTCAGATCAACAGTGAATAATTTTTCATGTATGAGTATGTCCCAAATATTGGATGGGACGTACTCAGACTAAAAGATTATTTGTTGCTGCTCTGAAATTCTAATGAACTGGGCATCCTGTCTTTTTCTTTGCTGTATATATCTGGCAACTCCCTGTCCATGGGAGATCTTATTTCCTTCCACCCAAGTACTAGCCAGGCCCGACCCTGCTTAGCTTCTGAGATCAGAAGAGCTTGGGCTGGACATATGCAGGGTGGTATGGCTGTAGGCAATCCTACTCCTGGGCATATACCTGGAGAAAACCATAATTCAAAAAGATACATGCACCCCAGTGTTCAATGTAGCCCTATTTACCATAGCCAAGACATGGAAGCAACCTAATGTCCATCGACACATGAAAAATAAAGAAGATATGGTAATATATACAATGGAATACTACTCAGCCATGAAAAAGAATGAAATAATGGCATTTGCGGCAACGTGGATGGACCTAGAGATTGTCATACTAAGTGAAGTAAGTCAGACAGAGAAAGACAAATATCGCATGATATCACTTATATGTGGAATCTAAAAAAAAGATATAAAAGAACTTATTTACAAAACAGAAGCAGACTCACAGACATAGAAAACAAACACATGGTTATGGAAGGGGAAGTGGGGGGATACATCAGAAGCTTGGGATTAACAGATACGCAGATAATAATAGATTGTTATTATCTATATATAAAATAGATAATCAACAAGGACCTACTGTATAGCACAGAGAACTCTGCTCAATATTTTGTAATAACCTGTATGGAAAAAGACTCTGAAAAAGAATGGATACATGTATATTTATAACTGATTCACTTTGCTGTACACCTGAAACTAGCACAACATTGTCAATCAACTATACCCCAATATAAAATAAAAATTAAAAATAAAACAAACAAATAAAAATCTTATTTCCCTGTTTCCAAATTCTTGGAGGGGGTGACCTGGGGGATGCTTCTATAACATATACACAGTCCTGCAAAGGTAAGCATGGTCATTCTTTATGCACAAAGACACATTTCCACACAAACAGCAAGTATCTCCCCATGCGAGGCACGGCTTTGCTGGGCGGCTCCAGGAAAGAAGAGGCTGGTAGATCACAGTCTTTGCCGTCAGGGAGCTCGCAGAGTAGACCATAGTGCAGTTAACCGCAAAAACCAGAGCAGAGCACAAGAGCCCTGCGGAGGTCTCCACGCCTTCCCAGTTCAGGGGAGAGGACATGGCATTGGCTTGATGGGGCCATATGGAGAAAGACTCCTTGTTGGGGTGGCATTTAGATGCTCCTCGATGTCACTGAGTGGAAGGAGTGACTTAAATGCATGCAAAGTCGAGGGAGAACTTCATGCATACTTGGTGGCTTCTTTGGGCAGAATGTAGATGACATCAAGAGACAAAGAAGGGGAAGTAAGTCTGGAAAGAGGAGGTGAGGTTCAAGAACCACAGAAAAGAAGCCAAGGAAAGAACCCAGAGTCACCCCAACTTTTTGTGCGTATACTTTTCAAATAAGGAAGTATTCCCAAATGTTCTCTTGGGAGAGGAGGAGGTGGGGGCTTACCTAGTCCTTCGAGGAGAAGGTTTCATCCCATTGAGAGTGAGTTCCTTTCACAAAAGGTTGCTTCTGTGGGTGAACTCATTCCTGGGGTCCAGCGAAAGGTATGAGAGAGAATCAGGTCTGGCCAAGTGACGTCTAAGCAAAGGTGGCCGTGGAAGACCACATGGATATCGCTTGCTTGACAGATTAGATACAGTCCAGAGAAGCTGTCCAGGAAATGAATTTCTGAAAAGTAAATTTATTTCCCAATTTTTCAATTAAAAAACGAGCATCCTGGGCTCTCAAACCTAATTTGCTCATTTCTTATGTGACCTTTAATTTAGCAAGTGTGTGAGCTGAAAACCCTGGTGAGACTCAGTTTTCTCATCTGTAAAATGGGAGTGTGGCCCAAATCACTATGTTTTCCTCCAATTGACCCAAAAGAAAGCTCTTGGTGAGGGAGGGGTTGGCAGGACAACAGTCCCGCTCAGAGGGCCCCAGGGCACCTGCAGTTCCCTTAGTCCCTTCTTGATAAGACAGTGTGGATGAAGCAAGTCCTAGGAGCAAGCCAGCCCACAGGAAGTGTACTGAGGGGGAGAACAGCCCCCCATCGCAGAAGAATTAGGCTGCACCTGGAAAGATAAGGCACGTAGAGTGCTTGTGACAGTGAACACTACAGGCCTGCAGTGGACCACACCTCCTAGTATTCATGGCCTCTTGATGTGCAAGGTACCCATCCTTGAATCTGGGCTGCTTCAAGCAATAGAACGGGACAGGGGTGACTCTGTGCTGGCTCTAGGCCAACATCTTAAGGAAGCTCGGGGGATTCTGCTCTTGCTCTCTCGGGAGACCTGAGCTACCACATAGCCTGCACCCTGTATCCTGTTGGAGAGGCCACGTGGAGAGGGAGAGGCCCTGGGCTCCGTGGAGAACCGAGGACCCAGCCGGACCCAGTTTGTCCCTGTTACAGGCCACCCTGCCACCCCTCGCATGTCCCCACCCACCTCCACTCCTGGGTCACCTGACACGGGAGCGGAGACAACACCTCAGACGTTCCACCCAGACAGAGACCAGCCACCCCGTGCCCTTGTTTAAATTCTCGACCCACAGGTGTGTGAGCAAATGGCATCGCCGCCATTTTCAGCTCTGATGTTCTGGGTGCAGCACTGGGTCATGAAACCCCACACTCACAGGAAAGGTACACCATCCCCCCCAAAAAATATGTCAGGAATCTGTGCTGTCCAGCTGGTCGGGTTTCTCAGGGTCAAAAGAAAGGATGTGCGCAGTTGAAACCACAGGCAGGAGCACTTCCTATTGGGGACCAAACAGGAGTTCCCTGAGGACCGCAGGTTCCTGGGCTCTGGGCTGGGAATGGGTGACAGCCCCTGGGGGGGTTCTCAGCTCTTGCTCAGCAGCCCTGGGCTGAGGGACCCGCCCCGGCTTTGTTCAGCCCTCGCTGTGCTCCCCCAGAGAGGCAAGGACACGGGGAGCTGTGTTCTGGGGAGGTTTGGTGGGGACCAAGTCGGGGGGCCCTCACCTCCTGGGAAGCAGCAAGAATGAAAAGAGATGGGAGGCGGGGAGGGGGAGGGGGAGCGGGGAACCACCCTATTCAGCAGCAGAGGCAGCTCTGGGGGCTCCTTCAGTCACCCCAGGACAGGAAGCAGGACGGAGAGTGGCAGGAGAGGACCCACCCGGATGGGGCCTACATTCAGGGCCTGGACTGGGGGCCAGGGCTTCCCGGGCAGGGGCAAGCCTGGGGCTCTGAAAGCAGCTTACACTTCCACGGGGTCAGGAAGGGGCAGGGTGCTCTGCCCCCAGGGACACCCCCGAAGGTGCAGAAACAGGAGCATGCTGCCTGGGACAGGAGGACAGGTGACAAACAAGCAGGCCAGGCCAAGGTGGCATAGGGACCAGACTGCGATGGAAGGCTGGGCCTGGGTCTGGCCCATCACTGACTGTCCAGCAGCTAGCACACAAGAGATGCTCAACAGATGTTTGCTGAATAGAGGCACAGAGAAAGGATGGGGGATCGTCCTCGGGAAGAACCTGACCAGGATGAGCAGCTGTGGTAGGAGGGCATCTCCCGGGCCACGGGCTCTGGTCTAGCCTGGGCATCACATCGCCAGGTGACGTGGGCAAGTTGCCGCCTCTCTGCAGGGCTCAGCTCTGTGTCCGTGAATCAAAGGTGTTAGGGGAGAAGTTTCCCCTGTGCTCAGGGACTTGGTGTCTCTGAGATCTGGTGACTAATGTCGAGTGTGGATAGGGTGGTGTCAGGAAGGGAAGGAGATGGGAGGATCAAAGACAGTCCTGAGGAGGGGCATGGAGAAAATAAGGCAGCTGTCAGCAGAAACCGGAAGTCAGAAGGGAGAGCTGGGCTGGGGGGGAATGATGACATGTTTGCCGTTAGGGAAGTTTAAAAGGGACAAGGGCACATCTTCAAATGGGCAGTGGAGGCAAAAAAATCACAGCCAACTAGAACATTCTCTCCATGGCCCCCCAAAAGACAGCCAAGGGCTTCCCTGGTGGCGCAGTGGTTGAGAGTCCGCCTGCCGATGCAGGGGACACGGGTTCGTGCCCCGGTCTGGGAAGATCCCACATGCCGCGGAGCGGCTGGGCCCGTGAGCCATGGCCACTGAGCCTGCGCGTCCGGAGCCTGTGCTCCGCAACGGTAGAGGCCACAACAGTGAGAGGCCCGCGTACCGCAAAACAACAACAAAAAAAACAACAAAAAAAAGACAGCCAAGTCCTAATCCCCCCAAACTGTGAAGGTTACCTTACGTGGAAGAAAGGTCTTTGCAGATGTGATTAAGTAAAGGTCTTGAGATGGGAGATATGCTGGATTATCAGGTAGGTCCTGAATGCCCTCATGTGTGTTCTCTCTCTCTTTTTTTTTTTGGCTGTGCTGGGTCTTTGCGGCCAGCAGGGGCTACTCTTCGTTGCGGTGTGCGGGCTTCTCATTGCCGTGGCTTCTCTTGTTGTGGAGCACGGGCGCTAGGTGCATGGGCTTCAGTAGTTGTGGCTCGTGGGCTCAGTAGTTGTGGCGCACGGGCTTAGTTGCTCCACGGCATGTGGGACCTCCCCTGACCAGGGCTCGAACCCGTGTACCCTGCATTGGCAGGCGGATTCTTAACCACTGCGCCATCAGGGAAGTCCCATGTGTGTTCTTATAACAGGGAGGCGGAGGGAGATTTGACACCCAGAGGAGAAGGTGATGTGAAGACGGAGCAGAGCGAGATTTGAAGATGCTGGCCTTGAAGATTGAGGGATGCCGGCCACAAGCCGAGGAACGACGGCCACCCCCAGGAGCTGGAAGAGGCAAAGAGCAGATTCACCCCTGCAGCTGCCAGAGGGGGTGTAGCCGAGAGACAGTGTTTTCAGACACCCAGCCTCCAGGACTCTGAGACGGAAGACTTCTGTTCCTTTAAGCCACCAAGACTTTGAGGTAATTTCTACCAGCAGCCACAGGAAGTGAATACACTGGGCGTCCCCTCAATCACAGACTCTTAACTCACCACCAGGTCCCTCACCTGGGCCCCAGGTTAAGTGCTTTGGGTATGTTATCTCTCACCCCTCTGAAGAGCCTGTGAGGCAGGGACTGTTAGAATCCCCACTTCCCAAAGGAGGAAGATGAGGCACAGAGGTCGGACAACCCTTCAGAGGTCGCAGAGCTGGCGAGTGATAGAGCTATACAGAGGTGGGTGACTCCAGGGGTGACCCTCTTAACCACTGCGCCGGCCTCTGTCCCAGCTGAACACATGCTCCTAAACATGACACCCACACAAGCTTGCAGGTCCTGGTGATGGAAGTGGTACCTTCTTCTTTCAGTGCCCTAAGTTATAAAGCTACTACGTATCACAACTGCACGTAGAGCTTGTTAGTCCCGTAATGGGGCTTTGAGCATCTATGTCCTGAGACATGTCACAGGGCAACAAACTGGGACCCTAAGAGGCGGTGGCTTGTTCACCGCCTTAAAGCTGGTCCCTGAAGTTAGAGCCAGAATCAGAAGCTAATTCAGAATGTTCCCACCCTATATTTTAGGAGCAAATTAAGCAGCTGAAATGTGAAAAGAAATGCCGGCTTGGTTACACGACCCTCGCTATCTAAGGCAGACCCAGGACCATGCTCCCGAACAAAGATCTGAAGTCAAACACACTCTCCTGACACACGTGTTCTGGGCACGTGAGGTGTGATGCTTGCCGCCCCCCAGAAGGTGCAAGGGAAGTGGGACTGGGCACTTCCCGGATGACTCATTGCACGGGGTGGGGGGCACCTGCCAAAAATGGGCCCATCCACTGGCTGACTGATGGCCCATCAGGATGCCCTCCTACTGGGCGAGCAATTGGATTAACCAGAGCAACTCCCTGGAGTGAATTGGAGAATGTGGAGAGGATTGACGAGAGACAGACAGACAGACGAGACAGAGCAACCAATCTCCAGAGCTACACTGCATCCGGAAACTTTCCCGGAAGAGGCGTGCATACCCTCCCTCCCCACCCCTAAGGCAGCCTCAGCGACTCTCCATTCTTCTGGGTGGATCGAGCCTCCTGGGTAGCTCACAGGGCACAAAACAGAGGCAAACGGACACAATTAGCAGCATTCGCCCCAGTTTTTGTTTTGCGTGTTTGCATTCAGATGTGTACGTCTTTCTTTTTTTTTGGCCATGCCACGTAGCTTGCGGGAGTTCCCTGACCAGGGATTGAACGCAGGCCCCCAGCGGTGAAAGCTCGGAGTCCTAACCACCAGACTGCCAGACAATTCCTAGATGGCTACATCTTTAATTCCTTTTTGAGGTGATATTCTTTTTTTTTTAATTTATTTTATTGAAGTTTAGTTGATTTACAATGTTGTGTTAATTTCTGCTGTACAGCAAAGTGATTCAGTTATACATATATGTTAGATATTTTTTCATATTTTTTTCCATGATGGTTTATCACAGGATATTGAATATAGTTTCCTGGGCTCTACAGTCAGACCTTGTTGTTTATCCATCCTCTAGATAATAGTTTGCATCCAGTAATCCCAAACTCCCAGTCCGTCCCTCCTCCACCCTCCTCCCCCTTGGAGGGGATAGTCTTATAAAATGCCTTCCTGAATTAATTTTGCTGCCCGTCACCCTAGCGAACCCACCTGGGCAAGTCAGATTTGCAAGGGCGTCCTCTCTACTGAGACAGGTCCCAGGAGGGCCCTTAACGGAACCAGCTTCAGGCAGAGACCACACTGTGTTCCTCTTTTTTCACGCTCTAGGGGCCAAAATGAGATGGGGCAACCTGGGACCCCGTTTTTTCTATACACTCTTGTCTGAATTAAAAATGTTCGAAAAATGAATGTTAAACCCTTCACCCGTGGAGGAATGTTTAGTATATTCCTGAACACAATGCTAACTTGAAAAAATACCTATTTTGTGCTTGCCCATAGTAAAAATAGAGCTGAACTCTATAGGTCATTGGTCACTGATGTAGTACGGGTTTATACCTGTGTGCTCAGCTGATCGCAAGATCGGGGTGCGCGTGTACTGTGCTCATGGGTCCCATTCATATAAGGCTGAACTTCACGAACGGCACCCTCCTCCCCCCCACCCGCCAGTATCGACAGGACTCCTCTCTCAGGGGACCTTGAGCTCAGGTGTCACCTTTTGGTGACAAAAATGGCATCACAGACCGAGAATTTTTTTTTTTTTTTTTTGCGGTACGCGGGCCTCTCACTGCTGTGGCCTCTCCCGTTGCGGAGCACAGGCTCCGGACGCACAGGCTCCGGACGCGCAGGCTCAGCGGCCACGGCCCACGGGCCCAGCCGCTCCGCGGCATGTGGGATCTTCCTGGACCGGGGCACGAACCCGTGTCCCCTGCATCGGCAGGCGGACTCTCAACCACTGCGCCACCAGGGAAGCCCACAATTCTTTTTTTTTAAAGAATCAATTTTATTTAATTTTGGTTGTGTTGGTTCTTCGTTGCTGCGCACGGGCTTTCTCTAGTTGCGGTGAGCAGGGTCTACTCTTCATTGCAATGCGTGGGCTTCTCATTGCGGTGGCTTCTCTTGTTGTGGAGCATGGGCTCTAGGCGTGTGGGCTTCAGTAGTTGTAGCACGTGGGCTCAGTAGTTGTGGCACACGGGCTCTAGAGCGCAGGCTCAGTACTTGTGGCACACAGGCTGTTGCTCTCCGGCATGTGGGATCTTCCCGGACCAGGGCTCGAACCCGTGTCCCCTGCATTAGAAGGTGGATTCTTAACCACTGCGCCACCAGGGAAGTCCCAAGCTTGCAATTCTTTCAAAATATAGTTGACCCTTGAACAACATGGGCCATTAGAAGCACCGACCCCTTGCAGTCAGAAAATCTGCATATAACTTTTCAGTCACCCCTCTGTATCCTCAGCTTCACATCCATGGATTCAACCAACCGAGGATCTTGTAGCACTGCCGTTATGTATTTAGTGAAAAAAGCCTGTGCAGAGGTGGATCTCTGCAGTTCAAACCCCTGTTGTTCAAGGGTCAACTGTAAACAGTTTTGTCACTTGATCGATAAGAAAAAAGTATTGGAATGGTTTTCATTTTATTTTGAGTAAAGTTGAACCCTTTTATGTTAATGGATCATTCAAAGTACCCGTTCTTTGTTCGTTTTCATGTCATGATGTCCATCTCCTTAAAGTCATTTAAAAATCCTTCATCTGCCATATACTTGGCATTTCTTTACCCCGTTCTGCAGTCTTCTAATCTTGTTACAAATTTTCTTTTTTTTTAATTTTCTTTTTTATTATTATTTTTAAAATTTATTTATTTATTTTTGGCTGTGTTGGGTCTTCGTGTCTGTGCGAGGGCTTTCTCTAGTTGCGGCAAGTGGGGGCCACTCTTCATCACGGTGCGCGGGCGTCTCACTATCGCAGCCTCTCTCGTTGCGGAGCATAGGCTCCAGACGCGCCGGCTCAGTAGCTGTGGCTCATGGGCCTAGTTGCTCCGCGGCATGTGGGATCTTCCCAGACCAGGGCTTGAACCCGTGTCCCCTGCATTGGCAGGCAGATTCTCAACCACTGCACCACCACGGAAGCCCACAAATTTTCTTTTTGGACAACTTGGATGATTCTAAACATGAGAACCTCTTCCAGAGGTTGCTTTGCAGCAGTAGGACAGGGGCTTAGAATGAAAAACAGGACTTAGGAGTATCTTTGAGTTAAGGCTGGGAGGGCAGGAGTCATGTCTGGGGCTGGCTCAGGGGGAGCTGGGCGTCCCTTTTGGTGAGGTCGTGAATAAGGGTTTGAGGAAACAGGATTACAAAGGGCCAGGTGTTCCCCAGGTTCCTTCCTAGGAAGCCGTCAGGACAGAGGGGCTGGTGAGCGCGGTGCGAACTTGGGGAAGAATGACGGGAGCTGGACAGAAAGGAGCGAGTGGGAGGCGGGGGCTTGTTCAGAGGCCGCCAGTGGCCGCATACCCGCTCCGGGCCGTGAGTCCACCTGCGGCCGCCGCGGACTCGCTTCCGCGCCGGTGGACTCTGTCACGCCGAGGGCTCTGCTCACACCCATGGCCAGCCGAGCACGTGCACGAGCAGCTGACCCCGCGGCGCGGGCGCGGCCGGGGAGCGGCGCCCCGGAGAGCGGCGCCCCGGGAGGTCAGGGCGGAAAGGCCGAGCGCGGGGCTGATCTCAGCGCCTCGTGGCCCCTCGTGACCGCGCTTCGCCGAGAACCTGGGGCCACGGCGGCCACTAGGACTCGGGCCCCAAGCCCTCGAGACTGCCTCGCGCAGCCGGGCGTGGCGTGGAGCGCGGAGCGCGGAGCGCAGCGTGGGGTGCGTGGGCGGGGCGTAGTGCGCGGCGTGGGCGGGGCCGTGACAGGGCGTCAAGGAGCGTGGGCGGGGTGCGTGGGCGAGGCGTGGGGCGCGACGGCCAGACGTGGAGCGCGACGGCGGGGCGTGGAGCGCAGCGGGGGCGGGGCATGGTGCGCGGGGCCTTGACAGGGCGTCAGGGGCGGGGCACAACGGTGCGTGCCTGCTACGGTGGGGCGTGGCGTCGCGCGAAGAGGCGGGGCACGGCGTCGGGCACAGGGCACGGCGCAGGGCACGGGCGGGCGGCGTCGACGCCAGGCGGGATGACGGTGATGGGGTGAGGGTGACGGGGTGAGGGTGACGGGGTGAGGGTGGCGGGGCCGGGCTGGAGCCTCCGGGCTGGGGCCTCCTGGCCGGGCGGCCGGCTGGTAGAGGATAGGGACGGTCGCGGTCGGTGGGGAGGGAGGAAGATGTGGGAGGAGCAGCCTTGGCGGAAGCGGGGAGGACGGCGGGGGCGGGAGTATCTCGGGAGAGCCAGGCCAGGCTTCCTTGGGTGGAAAAGACGAAGCGACAGTACCCGGGGATCCCCCAGGCCGCCCCCTACCGGGCCGGCTCGCGCTGGCGCGGGGCCGAGCCCAAGGAGCGAGTTGCTATGGACACCCGGCCAGGGTGGCCGTCCGCTTCCGGTCCCGGCGCGCCGGCAGCTCTCGGGCCCCCATCCCCCGAAGTGACCCCCATCCCCCGAAGTGGCCCCCATCCCCCGAAGTGACCCCCATCCCCCGAAGTGACCCCCACGTGGGAGGCCTCCTGACCTTTGACACCGCCTTTTTACCGTTAGGGTGAAGGCACCACGCGCTCCCGCCCAGGCCCAGACATGCCGGTCCTTGTGAGGCAGAAACTTGAGAGGGAGCCGTCCTTTCCCTGAAGGTGGGTAGAACGACAGGACGTTGTCCTGGGGGAGAAGTCGCATTTCGGCCCATTGTGGAGCAGTGAGGACGGGCCTCTGCTCATAGGAGAGCTTTGACAAGACAGAGCTTCGTTTGGGGGATTTCTTCCACACTCTGGAACGTCAGAGTTCAGATGTCCAGCCAGGACAGCCATTCGCTTAAACTTGCCCATCAATTGCCTGTCATTAAACTGGAGGAAATGTAGATAATTAGAAAATATGCTAGTTCCAGACAGTGACGTCCAGTTTTTTCCTTTCCTCCCTCACAAAGCCTCGCGGTGGAACAGCTGTCTGACCCGTTCAAAGGGAAGGATGAAATCTCTGCGCAGGCACGCGATGTGAATGGAAGAGGCGTGTCACTGTGAGTCTGGCTTTTAGTCACCTGGTGTCTTCCTCAGGGTGACACGACCCGGAGACGATGAACTTCAGTGGCTGAGATATATTATTAGCCTGCAGTTAAGTTACAGAAATGGCAAGATTTACATTAGTTCTCTTTCCATTCGGTCGTGAACATCTTTGGGTCACACTGGAAAGGATGAATATTTTTCATGTGGCCCTAATGAGTCAGTTCACAATATTATTACCTAAATGGCAGAAGGAAATGGGAAATCAGGTCACGTCTTATGGTTACCACTAGTTTTTATAATAGGAGGAGGTTCCCTAAGAGATGGAGGAATGAATATCATGGTTGTCTTTTCACTCTTTCAGAGACCCTCCCCAAGAAATTGATTAGAAATGGGCAAAGCAAACAGTAATTTGGAGTGATCACTCGAAGGCATTAGCAATCAATCAGTCATTCCGTGCCAGGGAGAAATAAAAGATGTCTGTGGAGGATGTACATAGATTAGAGTCACCAGTATGGGTGTGCATTTTATATTTGACTACTTGTGTCTTTCTGGTAGATGCAAACAGTACGGCACTCTGAGCGCACACTAAAGACAGCTCTCATCTCAAAGAACCCAGCGCTTGTGTCACAGTATGAGAAGTTAGATGCTGGGGAAAAGCGTCTGATGGACGAAGCCTTCCGGCCAGACAGTGATCTCTTTGGACCCATTACTTTGCATTCGCAGTCAGACTGGATAACCTCCCATCCTGAGGCTCCCCAAGACTTTGAAGAGTTTTTCAGTGATCCTTACAGAAAGACACCTTCTCCACAGAAGCACAGTATTTATATACAGTGCATTGGTATATATTGGATTTGTTTGGTTTTGCAATGGTGCTGTGGCCAGGGATAGTTTGGGGTGTCGATCTCATTTAAGTGGGCAGTTTTTATAATCATTTTTGACATTCATTCCCAAGGTGGAAGTTTTGTAGCCAAACTGCCTTAAAAGAGGATGTTTTGTTTCTTTCTAATTCGTATTCACCTCAGTGAACGATAAAGGTGTATTGAAAATTTACAGTTGGTTTGTGTCTAATCCCAAATTTCTAATTGTAGACTGAGGTAAAGGCTATTTTAATCATCTCATAGTCTGTCTTTAAATTTTCTTCCATGCTATAGGATTGCTAGGAAACACCAGAAGTATCAGTGAAGAATATGTGAAATGGCTCAAGGGCTACTGTGAAGCATTTTTCTATGGCTTGACAGTAAAACTCCTAGAACCAGTTCCTGTCTCTGCAACGAGGTGCTCCTTTAGAATCAATGATAACACGCAGAACCTACAGATTCATGCAGGTGAATTAAACAGCTTTACACTTTGAATTGAGCTATATGTGTGTGTGTGTGTGTGTGTGTGTGTGTGTGTGTATATCACACGCGTGTTTCTTTTTAAATAGGGCAGATCCTGAAGTTCTTAAAAAAGAAGAAACCTGAAGATGCTTTTTGTGTTGTGGGAATAACGATGATCGATCTTTACCCAAGAGACTCCTGGAATTTTGTCTTTGGACAGGCCTCTTTGACAGATGGTATTCCTTTTTGACATTGTTGCTACCTAAGACTGTATAGTATCTCTGGCGCGGCACCTGCCGTAAAGGGAAGGGTGCTGCTGATAGACCCCTTTGATCTGGGTTTCTCCGCAGGTTGGCCATTCAGCGCCTGTGTGACCTGGGAGCTAATAATACCTATCTCACAGTGCCATTTTGAGATGATTTACATAGAGTGCTGGTCTGTAAAAGTGTGTACATATGCCTGGCACATATATAGGCCTTCAGCACAACAGGTGGTGAATGTAGGTAATTCCGTGGCAAGGTGACTTAAATAAGGATATTTGAATTGTCATTAATGTCAGTGAAACTCTTGCTGATTGTTTTTCAGCTCTTCTAGTAGTCTTCTTGCACAGATGAGGCAGCTGTAGACTGATTGACGAGTGTGCTTCATATCCAGCGTCTCAGGACATTTTGTTATTTTATTTATGGTCAGTTTCAGTCTTTGACTTGAAGTAAAATAACCTTTGACTCATTGCGAGCCCTGCTTGATAACCCTGGGGGTGGGGAAGGACCCAGAAGCAGATCGTACTTTTGCCTATTTTGGTTTTCTTTTTGCCTTCTCCCCACCCTCTGCTTTTGCTTTTATTTTTCTCCCCTTTTCCCCCAGGATCTAAAACAGGTTTCAAGGGGAAAAGTCCAGTAAACTGAGGGGCATGATAGTGCATTAGCGTTCTAGGTATGGGGAGCAAGTACCAGGGCCCGTACGAGTACAGAGGTTATAGACTGGCTGTCACATCAGCCCCGGGGTTTGTTGGGGTGGGAGCTCTCGCTAACAAACGTTTCTTCCTATTAGAGACACACCTCTTCTCCCAGTTCATTAGGGGTGGGGGCCTAGGGTGCTGTGGGGCCTCCTCTTCCCACCCACACCTTCATCCTCTCCCACCCCTTCATCCTCACTCTCCATTTACATTCTTACAGCGCCAGCCCCCCCGCCCCCATGACCTCACTAACTAACCCACTCTCTCAGAGACCTGGGTCACTGCTGTCCCCCTGAGCTTTTGTACGAGCTTTCTATCAGAAATAAATTTGTATGAGCTAAATCTTTATTTCCCCTTTTATTATTAACCTGATAGAGATAGAACCATTAAAAAAATTTTAAACAATGTATTTATCTAGATATTGTTAACTAATCTATCTTATGCATTTGAGGAGGTCAGGAAGCACTCCCCCCAAATGTTTCTATTTCTTTTTTTTTTCCTCAGTAAGTTTCTTAAATATTGTGTGATGTAAGAGAAGATGTAGTAGGAGAGCAGGGTTGATCTGCTGTGCAGTGAGACAGTATCCTACTACAAGTGACTTCATTCTCTCCAAGTTTATAAAGATTGGTATTTTAAAATTGAGAAATTTTTAATTACCAAAGGAAGTAATCTGTTGGTAGGATTATTAGAAGAAAAAAATGTTCTTGCTGAAGGTATTATAGTGAAATATACCCACACTTGTTTGGTCAGAGGAGGTCACTTGTGATGTGAGTAGGTTTAGTTTTTTCTTAATTTCCAGAATGCTCTCTTCCCCTAAATCTCAAATACCAAGGTGGAGTGAGGTGCAGTCTTCTTGAATCAAATTAGGTTGGACAAACTTACTACGAATTCACTTCCTTAACACAAATGTTCCTTACTACTTCCGAAGAGCAGCTGAAAGAGGCACACGTGCAAGCAACACCGTGAACAAGTGGAATCGTAGAGCAGTCAGTCCCCTGTAGAACGAGTGGCGCGTCAGTCTGTTCTCTGTGCAGAGATGGTTGAAACTAGCCTAGATGTCACAGGAAGTCAGTTACAGGGGTTTGCTCTGCTCACCGGCACAGCTGCAGAGAGAGTTGTGCTGGGTTTACAGGGGGGGAGGACAGGAGAGGTTCTTCTCTCTGAAGGCAGGGTCCAAACATGGTCACCAAGGCAGTGGGGCAGTGGCCGGATGTCTTCCTGTATAGCAGGGCACGAGGGCAGGACGGGACCCTCAGTGACATGCACGGCACCGAGACCTGTTTACCGGGATCTTCCAGAGTGAGGTCATGAGCCTGCGGTTCATTCACTCTGTCGCTCCTTTTGGAGTACTTTATTTGGGCTATTTAAGAAAATGACTTCTTTTTTTATTCTTATTTTGCCACTTGGCTTGTGGGATCTTAGTTCCCCAACTAGGAATTGAACCTGGGCCCAAGGCAGTGAAAGTGCAGAGTCCTAACCACTGTACCGCCAGGGAATTCCCCCCAAAATGACTTCTTTTGTGGGGAAAAAAACTTTGTGGAACTTAAAATTTCTCAAGAATTTGACGTCAAGATCATTAAGTTTTACAGAGCAGAGCAGGTTGGTTAGCAGAAGATTCTGATCGGGAAATCGGGGCAGAAGTCTCCTTTGTCCGGGCGAACCTTAGCCAAGCTTACTGGGGCTGCGGGCACTCCCCAGCCAGGTGCCCAGGCGGGCTCTTTTTCAGTCTTTTCTTCAGGAATCTTCCTCTTACTCCGTCGTTGCTTGTCTTCTTTTCCTAGGTGTGGGGATATTCAGCTTTGCCAGGTACGGCAGTGATTTTTATAGCTCCCACTACGAAGGCAAACTGAAGAAGCTGCAGAAGAAGTCTTCAAGTGACTACTCGGTTTTTGATAATTATTACGTTCCTGAAGTGACTAGTGTTTTGCTGCTTCGGTCCTGTAAGGTGAGCTGTTCGGACGATCCACCAGGAGTGTTTTTTTAAGAGATCTTGATCCCCTGCCTTTGTATGTCGACAGTCCTTAAGGTAGTTTTATAAATGACTTTGTGTCATCTGTATACTTTTGGTGGATACTGCTTGACTGAAGTTAGCAATAAAACCAGAATGTAAATGGTACCTTCGTACTGAAATGTACAGTACCTGTGACGGTTTTTTGTCCTGTTAGTGACACGCGGCCTTGGCTGTACCCGTCTCCTGACCATTAGCTTAATTCCAGAATTCTGGGCAGGTAGGGACGCCGTGCTCGTCAAGTCGGGCTAACTCCCGGGGGCCTGCGGGACCCCTGCGCTCTAGCTCCTGGCGGGGAATGGGCCTTCCCCTTGGGCTCCGGGCTGCCTACTGCAGCTGCTGGTTCTGCTGCTGGTTCCTCGTGTCTCCCCCTGCCCTGCTCTGTGGAAAGCCTGTCTCCTCGTTTCCCCCTTTCTTCATAGCCAGACGGGCTTTTCTGCTTTCACCACTGCTGTGTGTCGGGGGTAGAGAACGACACCTGATGGAATGACGGGTTCAGGGTACAGCCGACCGTTAAGCGACATGGCTTTAAACTGCAAGGGTCCCCTTACGTGCGGTGTTCCTCACTGGTGCCATAGGTACTGCCCTACCGCAAGGGCCCGCGGAACTGCGATGCAGAGGGCTGACTGTAAAGCCAGAGCAGGTTCTTGACTGCAGGGGGGTCGGTGCCCCACTCCCCCTCGTTCAAGGGTCAGCTGTACGTTCCCTGCATTAATCTGCTTGTTAACATGCAGTTCAAGCTGCTCCCCTGCTACCTACCAGCTGGGCATCTCTGGGGGAAGGGCCTCAGAATCTACGTGTTGGCAAGCATCCCACTGGTCCAGAGCAGTGGTCTCAACCAGGGGTGGTTTTGCCACCCAGGGAATATTTGGCCGTGTCTGGAGACATTTCTGGTTGTCACAGCGGGGGAGGAGATGCTACTGGCGTCTGGTGGGTGGAGGCCCGGGCTGCTCAACACCCTGCAGTGCACAAGACACCCCACCCCGACCCCGTCAAGGAATGATCCTGTCCAACATGTGAGTGGTGTCGAGGTGGAGAAACCCTGGGCAGGGGAGTACTGAAGCCCAGAGAGGAAGGCAGTAAGACATTCAGGGAAATGAGGGACTAAGTCTTGGGGCAGATTGAGGTTTTGGTGGTGATGGTAAGGGAGCTCATTCCTGTGAATTGGTTTCTTGGAAGAGCATGCAAAGAAGGGGGTGTACCTTGTTGCTGATGACCGTGCTGCTGTAAGCCTCCATGTGAATGTCTTGCAGACTTTAACCCATGAGATTGGACATATCTTTGGACTTCGGCACTGCCAGTGGCTCGCATGCCTGATGCAAGGCTCCAACCACTTGGAAGAAGCTGACCAGCGTCCCCTCGACCTTTGCCCCATCTGTTTACGCAAGTTGCAGAGTGCTGTCGGCTTCCACCTTAAAGACAGATACAAAGTAAGTGGGGGAAGCCATAAAGGGGGAAGTGGTTATTTAAGTAGCAAACTACCATTTTCTATTAGGCCCTTCTCTGGAGGTGATTTATCAGAGGAAATTAGTGCAAAGGTAAGCAGGAAGCTGTGGTTTAAAAAAAAGTGCAAAGAAATATCTTCCTTAAAAACTTTGACTTGCCTTACACTTAGAATTCAATGAGAAATGGTGGAAGAGGTTTCTGTGTCTCCCGTTCATTTAGGGCCAGAGAGCTTGACTTTGCAGAGCAGAATAAATATTGATAAGTGAGGGAAAGTTCATGTTTAAAAACTCTATGAAGGGACTTGCCTGGTAGTGCAGTGGTTAAGAATCCGCCTGCCAGTGCAGGGGACACGGGTTCCAGCCCCGGCCCGGGAAGATCCCACATGCCACGGAGCAACTAAGCCTGTGCGCCACAACTACTGAGCCTGCGCTCTAGAGCCCGCGAGCCACAACTACTGAAGCCCGCGCACCTAGAGCCCATGCTCCACAACAAGGGAAGCCACCGTGATGAGAAGCCCACGCACCACAATGAAGAGTAGCCCCCGCTCGCAGCAACTAGAGAAAGCCTGCGCACAGCAATGAAGACCCAACACAGCCAAAAATAAATAAATAATAATAAATTTACATTAAAACCCCCCCAAAACTATGAATATGTGGAAGCGATTTATCTTTCCACACATGGGACAAGGGTATGATATTCATTAGGAGGAAGGCATGATTTTAAGAAGGAGGGAAAGTATCTAATCTCGATGTGCAAGTTAATGTCTGTGTGTCCACAAACATAGCGACTGCAATCCCTGTCTACACGTGTCTTCACATATGTATATCTGGCATGCCTATGTGTACACTTAACAGGTGTATACGTATCCCCGTGAAATTGCAACCACGATATAATAATGCCTGTGGAACACCTAGCAAGTTGAGGAAAGAAAGTAATTATCCTCCCACCTTCAAAAAACTGTGAGGACTCAGTGTAATTCTTCTCTTCTGTGCATCCTCATGACTGTCCTGTGTGCTCACAGCTGGCGTGTTTCTGGTGCATGCCCTTTGACAAGCATGGTCTCACCTTCGTGACCATCTTTATCAAATGGAACAGCTCCGTGGGGTAGCATAAGTCACCGATGTTGATAACTTGATTTGGAAGCTAATGTTTTTCTCTTGCCTAAGTCTGTTTTGCTGGGATTTGTTAAAAGGTGAATCTGTTTTTCAAGGCGCTGGTGAGGTGGGTTGATGCTGAGTCCACTGACACACCTACAGTTACTCCAAAACATAGTCGTGAGGATCCTCTGAGTTTGCCAAAACCTGTGGAAGCCTTTAAAGAATGGAAAGAGTGGATAACAAAATGCCTTGCTGTTCTCCAGAAATAAGAACCTTCAAATAGGAGTAATTAAAATAAACACTTGCACATCATGCTTTCATTTGGGTGGAGTACTGTACTGTGTTGGAATAAACTGTTACACTGATTCTGCGCTGTGTCAAAGTAACAGTGGAATTTTTTTTCAAAGCACTGGAACTTGGAACTTCGAACTGGGGCTCATTTACAATGATAACAATTCGAAACGCTTTCTCTTCTGTCTTAGTAGCCTGGGGTGTGGCAGCAAGCACGGCATTTCCATTCTTCAGATATGTTTATGTCTCCTGAGAGAGCCAGGGCCAGCCGTAACTAGTAACTAACGAGTCCTGTAAACATAGCTCTCCCTGTCCTGAGAAAGGGTTTCCAAGGAACATAATTTCCAGAGGATGATTTCTGGTTCAGTTTTTAGAAAGAGGTGCTCCCCGTCTGCTGACCGGGCCAAGTCACTTTCTCCATTCACACCCCTTCTGCTTTTCTGCAAACTTTTCCACCCTTGGGGGCTGCCTTACCTCTTTTTTTCCTTTGCTGATTGTTAGCTCATCCCTGAAAGAAGCAACAGCTCACTTCAGCTTTTAGCAGCTTAAAACATGTCCTCTTCTCAAGAGTATTTTCCAGTGAAAACGCCAGTGGCGCTTGCAGTGCGCCGTATGCTGTGGGGACTGCAGTTCTCAGCTCTCAGAGAGCCCTTTGTGAGGGGTCTTGCGATGATTTGTTGTAGTTGTTGCGGAGTGCAAGCTTGTCCCGCTGGCCGGCACGGCAGGCCAGTAAGTCAAGAGGCGAATTTTGGGGGCAAGGAATAGTGACCTTATTCAGAAAGCCAGCAGACCAAGAAGATGGTAGACTAGTGTCCCAAAGGAGTTAGAATTCAGGCTTTTAAACTAAAAGGGGCGGGGATGTGGTTGGTAGAATTCAGGCTTTTATACTAAAAGGGGCGGGGCCGTGGTGGGTTGTTGCAGACTTCTTGGTGTCAGAATCCTTTGTTCTTGCAGCTGTCCCCTTAGGTCAGGTCACCATGTTCTGTGAACCTCCAACAAGATAAATGTTATTCTCTTCTGCAGCTCTTCCTCTGTATATGGATGGAAAAGTGTTACACCCTTCAAGGTCAGAGCCTTGAGAATGGGCTCTTCTGTATATTTCAGGCTCTAGGCAACATTCTTAAATTGTAGCAAAAGTGGCAGAACAGGAAGGTTAAAGTGAAAGACACAGACCCAGTATGGAGTCTGGTCGGCTCTTCCCTCTTACATGCTGGTCCTTACGTTGTGAGTGTTGCACTTTTTCTGTTGCATTGTTTCTTTGAGTGAGAGCGCCGGGTGGGGTTCCCCGTGGGTGTGCCAGGAATGCCCATGATGGCCTGTCCGGCTGGGAACATGGGCTGGATTCCCACCGTGGGGAACAGGGCGAAGACCTCAGACCTGAGAGCCGGAGAGCCTGCCTCAGCTGGATCCAGTCTCCCGGAAATCTGGAAATTAGAGCAAATCACATGACTGCATGCCCAGCAGATTCCCACTTCTCCTTTAATCTTGAGGGTGAAACTAAAGGTAATTTTTTAACTTTGATGCCTAAATCCTTTCAGTTATTATTTATTGCAGTATGATTTAAAGCACATTTGAGAACCGAACCAACGGTTTCTCTTCCATTCACTCTCCTACTCGATTAAACCTCCCTGAGTCATTTAGAAAATGGTGGTTTGCCGTTAAAACTAACTGGAGGGCAGACGCTTGGTCATTCTAATACTGCAGAGAGAACCCAGTGCAGCGTGGACTTTTGTGGATTGTATTACGGGTTGTGTATCTTCCTGGAGTCATGCGCTTTTAACTCTTCTCCATTCCGTCCAGTTTTCTTTCCGGTCAGCGTTAGTTACAAGCCTAAAAGAACTCAGATTTGGCTGTGTGTGTCAGTGGGGGTTACAGTTATTTGGTCAAGATAGAAGCCTGTTTGCACCGCCTTTGCACTGTGAGACCAGGAAAAAGGTCGATTGAAACAAATCATTCACTCTTGTCACAAGCTGGATGAGCGGAAGTTTTAGGTCATGGGCACTTATTCAGAAATCATCACTGAAGTGTGTATAACCAATTATTGCATTGCATTTACTTTTGGAACATTTCTTAGGGTTAAGTTAGATAATTTGTTTCCTGCAACTAAATTTATACACTGTAGGTAAATCTTCGTAGTTTTTAAGAATGATTTTCACTTAGTGACAAACAGAAACCTATGCAGCTTTTGCTCTGCAAGTGCTGAAGGAACAAGGTATTTGGGAGTAAAGAGAGTAGTTTTCCACGGGTGAACACCATTCTAGAAAACAGTGAATCTGGAGCGTTCACGGTGGCGCCCAGGGACTCAGCAGTGTCTCTTGGGGCAAGGGAAGGGTTACGTTTTCAGTTCAGGCCGCAGAGACTAAAGCGGGAGGCCGAGCGCGGCCCCGGCTCCGCAGCAGAGATGCCCACGCCGCGAACGAGCGCGCTCCCATCCTGGTCCCCCGACCTCCCTCCTCCCCCTCTCCCTCCTCCTCCCTCTCCCCCGCAGGAAGCGCCCGGCAGCTTCCGCCCGGGGCTCCCCCGTCCGGACCGACCGGACTGCGGGGCGCAGCGGGCCTCCCTTCCGCGGGACCGGACGACCGAGCGCAGCGCAGCCACGTGGGCCGCAGGCGGGGCTGGAGGCCGGCGGGCGAGGGGCGCGGGCGCAGAGCCGTGAGTGCATCCGCGCGGACCCAGCGGTGCCGAGGCCTGTGGAGCCTTAACCTCATTCCTTGTTTCGGCTCCGATGGGTGATCAGAGCGGCTCCGGCCGGTGTAACACGAGCCACTGTGGCAGGGCATGTTTCTAGGAGCCCCGTGAGCGCGTGCAGAGAGAAGCAGGTGAAATTAATGTAATCGTGTAGTCTGCGTGCTCCAGTACGTCCAGAATATTACCAACGGGCGATGGGTATAAGACTTACATATTGTACGTTCCTTGCGTGTGTGTATATGTGTGTGTGTCTGGGAATAACTAAGACCTAGTCTCCCGGCAGGTTGGATGTTTGTAATACGGTATTGTTGTCTGTGTCGTCCCAGTACTGTGCACTCATCTCCAGGATTTATCTATCTACTGGTTGAGAATTTGGATCCTTAAACCTTCGCTCCTGTTCGCCCTCCCCCAACCCCTGATAACTACCATTCTCTCCCTGTTTGTATCAGTTCTGCTCTGGTAAAGCCCACGTGTGTGTGATGGCATACAGCATCAGTCTTTCTCTGCTTATCTCACTTCACATTATTTTCACCTACTGAGTCTTCAAATTCCGCGTGTGTTTTACTGGGGCAGCGCCTCTCAGTTCCCATTGGCCGCATTTCAAGTGGCCAGCAGGTCCCACGGGTCCTGGCTGCTGTATTGGACGGGGCGGAGCTCAGTTCGGACCGATTTCTAGTCCGCATGCAAAGATGTCCCTGTGAAGCTGAAGTAACAAGGGAGTGAGGCTTTGAAAGGGAAAGGTCACGGGGTCTCCGGACAGTGTGTACAGAGAGGGTTCACATTCAGGCTGAAAGTGGGGAGCACTGGAAGGGTCTCTGGGTTCCCTGTAGATTTGCCTTGGGACTTGCGGGTTTTCCCGGTGGCGGATGGAGTTTTACTGTCTCCTCCCATTGCGAAGGGCCTGGTGCGTCCTTTCCACTTTTGGAAAGCAGAGTTGGGAAGTGTTAATGTGCAAACAAGCCCGCAGTAGTGAAGTAAACTCTTGTGTAGTTAGTTACACCAATGGCAAAGGTGGGACCAGATCTCCCCAATTTCAGGTTCTGCTTTGTTGTCACTGTGCTGTATGACCTCATAAGGAGTAAAATAACACAAGCCAGACACCTAACCAGTTTTTTTTCACATTGTTTAGAGAAGAGCTTATAAGATTAAACTGTCTTTCAACCTCTTTTCTATTCAAGTTGGGCCATCTGGGGTTGCTCAAAGTCAGAGAAATCACAGTGCTTTGCTTGAGCACCAAAAAAAAAAAGAAGCTCAATATACAGAAAAGCACTTGCTACCAGTTGAGCCACTGGGGGGGAAAAAAAAAAAGCATTGTGAGGGAATTCCCTGGCGGTCCAGTGGTTAGGACTGTGCTTTTGCCGCCAAGGGCCTGGGGTCAGGGAACTAAGATCCCACAAGCTGTGTGCGGTCCGTTGCGGGTGACGGGGGAGGCATCATGAAGAAGAAGTCTGCTGGAAAATAGGTTAAGTCAAAACAAATTCTGCACCAGCAGTGTGTGTTCAAACTCACAGCATTCCGTTCGCATTCAGGCTCCCTGTATCTGCAGGAGGATTGGTTCCAGGACCTGCCCCCTGCCCCCAATACCAAAATCTGTGGATGCTCAAGTCGCTGATATAAAATGGTGTAGTATTTGTATATTACCTATGCACATCCTCCAGTATACCTTAAAGCATCCCTAGTTCACTTACAATACCTGATACAATATAAAGAGTTGTAAATACAATGTAAATGCTATTTAAATAGTTGCCAGGCATGTGGGAAATTCAAGTTTTGCTTTTTGGAACTTTCTGGAAGCCTTTTTTCCCAAATGTTTTCAATCCTCAGTTGGGTGGCTCCTCAGATGTGGAACCAGCAGATACTGAAGACTGACGTACCTGCCCTAGTGGTGATTCCTTCCCACTGTTTGTTTAGTCTCCGATAGATTTATGTTTTCTTCCTCAGAGCTGACCTGCCCATATAGGACCTTACTGCCCTTTGACACCCATCTCAGATGTGGACCAGCAGGGTTTTTTTTGAACAAATTTATTTATTTAATTTATTTTTGGCTGCGTTGGGTCTTCATTGCTGTGCGGGGCTTTCTCCACTTGTGGTGAGAGGGGGCTACTCTTTGTTGTGGTGCGCCGGCTTCTCATTGCGGTGGCTTCTCTTGTTATGGAGCACGGGCTCTAGGTGCGCGGGCTTCAGTAGCTGTGGCATGTGGGCTCAGTAGTTGTGGCACACGGGCTTAGTTGCTCTGTGGCATGTGGGATCTTCCCAGACCAGGGCTCGAACCTGTGTCCCCTGCATTGGCAGGCGGATCCTTAACCACTGAGCCGCCGGGGAAGTCCCTGGACCAGCAGGGCTTTTTTTTTATTTTTTTAACATTTTTATTGGAGTATAATTGCTTTACAGTGGTGTGTGTCTGCTATATAACAAAATGAATCAGCTATACATATACATATATCCCCGTATCTGCTCCCTGCTGTGTCTCCCTCCCACCCTCCCTATCCCACCCTTCTAGGTGGTCACAAAGCACTGAGCTGATCTCCCTGTGCTATGCGGCTGCTTCCCACTAGCTATCTATTTTACATTTGGTAGTGTATATATGTCTGTGCCACTCTCTCACTTCGTCCCAGCTTACCCTTCCCCCTCCCTGTGTCCTCAAGTCCATTCTCTACATCTGCGTCATTATTCCTGTCCTGCCCCTAGGTTCTTCATAACCTTTTTTTTTTTTTAGATTCCATATATATGTGTTAGCATGTGGTATTTGTTTTTCTCTTTCTGACTTAATTCACTCTGTATGACAGACTCCAGGTCTATCCACCTCGCTACAAATAACTAAATTTCATTTCTTTTTATGGCTGAGTAATATTCCATTGTATATACGTGCCACATCTTCTTTATCCATTCATCTGTCGGTGGACATTTAGGTTGCTTCCATGACCTGGCTATTGTTAATAGTGCTGCAGTGAACACTGGGGTGCATGTGTCTTTTTGAATTATGGTTTTCTCAGGGTATACGCCCAGTAGTGGGATTGCTGGGTCATATGGTAGTTCTATTTTTAGTTTTTAAAGGAACCTCCGTACTGTTCTCCATAGTGGCTGTATCAATTACATTCCTACCAACAGTGCAAGAGGGTTCCCTTTTCTCCACACCCTCTCCAGCATTTGTTGTTTGTAGATTTTCTGATGATGCCCATTCTAACTGGTGTGAGGTGATACCTCATTGTAGTTTTGATTTGCATTTCTCTAATAATTAATGATGTTGAGCAGCTCTTCATGTGTTTGTTGGCAATCTGTATGTCTTCTTTGGAGAAATGTCTATTTAGGTCTTCTGCCCATTTTTGCACTGGGTTGTTTGTTTTTTAATATTGAGCTGCATGAGCTATTTATATATTTTGGAGATTAATCCTTTGTCCGATGATTCATTTGCAAATATTTTCTCCCATTCTGAGAGTTGTCTTTCCGTCTTGTTTATGGTTTCCTTTGATGTGCAAAAGCTTTTAAGTTTCATTAGGTCCCATTTGTTTATTTTTGGTTTTATTTCCATTACTCTAGGAGGTGGATCAAAAAAGATCTTGCTGTGATTTATGTCAGAGAGTGTTCTTCCTATGTTTTCCTCTAAGAGTTTTATAGTGTCCAGTCTTACATTTAGGTCTCTAATCCATTTTGAGTTTATTTTTGTGTATGGTGTTAGGGAGTGTTCTAATTTCATTCTTTTACATGTAGCTGTCCAGTTTTCCCATCATCACTTATTGAAGAGACTGTCTTTTCTCCACTGTGTATCCTTGCCTCCTTTGTCATAGATTAGTTGAGTATAGGTGTGTAGGTTTATCTCTGGGCTTTCTATCCTGTTGCATTGATCTATATTTCTGTTTTTGTGCCAGTACCATATTGTCTTGATTACTGTAGCTTTGCAGTATAGTCTGAAGTCAGGGAGTCTGATTCCTCCAGCTCCGTTTTTTTCCCTCAAGACTGCTTTGGCTATTCGGGGTCTTCTGTGTCTCCATACAAATTTCAAGATATTTTGTTCTAGTTCTGTAAAAAATGCCATTGGTAATTTGATTGGGATTGGGATAGGTAATTTGATTGGGATAGGGATTGCATTGAATCTGTAGATTGCTTTGTGTAGTAGAGTCATTTTCGCAGTATTGATTTCTTCCAATCCAAGAACATGATATATCTCTCCATCTGTTTGTATCATCTTTACTTTCCTTCATCAGTGTCTTATAGTTTTCTGCATACAGGTGTTTTGTCTCCCTAGGTAGGTTTATTCCTAGGTATTTTATTCTTTTTGTTGCAATGGTAAGTGGGAGTGTTTCCTTAATTTTTCTTTCAGATTTTTCATCATTAGTGTATAGGAATGCAAGAGATTTCTGTGCATTAATTTTGTATCCTGCAACTTTAGCAAATTCATTGATTAGCTCTAGTAGTTTTCTGGTGGCATCTTCAGGATTCTCTATGTATAGTATCATGTCATCTGCAAACAGTGACAGTTTTACTTCTTCTTTTCCAATTTGGATTCCTTTTATTTCTTTTTTTTCTCTGATTGCCGTGGCTAGGACTTCCAAAACTATGTTGAATAATAGTGGTGAGAGTGGACATCCTTGTCTTGTTTCTGATCTTAGAGGAAATGCTTTCAGTTTTTCACCATTGAGAATGATGTTTGCTCTGGGTTTGTCGTATATGGCCTTTATCATGTTGAAGTAGGTTCCCTCTATGCACACTTTCTGGAGAGTTTTTATCATAAATGGGTGTTGAATTTTGTCAGAAGCTTTTTTTTTTTTTTTTTTTTGCGGTACGCAGGCCTCTCACTGTTGTGGCCTCTCACAGGCTCTGGACATGCAGGCTCAGCGGCCATGGCTCACGGGCCCAGCTGCTCCGTGGCATGTGGGATCTTCCTGGACCGGGGCACGAACCCATGTCCCCTGCATCGGCAGGCGGACTCTCAACGACTGCGCCACCAGGGAAGCCCCAGAAGCTTTTTCTGCATCTCTTGAGATGATCATATGGTTTTTATTCTTCAATTTGTTAATATGATGTATCACATTGATTGATTTACCTATATTGAAGAATCCTTGCATCTCTGGGATAAATCCCACTTGATCATGGTGTATGATCCTTTTAATGTGTTGTTGGATTCTGTTTGGTAGTGTTTTGTTGAGGATTTTTGCATCTATGTTCACCAGTGATATTGGTCTGTAATTTTCTTTTTTTGTAGTATCTTTGTCTGGTTTTGGTATCAGGGTGATGGTGGCCTCATAGAATGAGTTTGGGAGTTTTCCTTCCTCTGCAATTTTTTGGAAGAGTTTGAGGAGGTTGGGTGTTAGCTCTTCTCTAAATGTTTGATAGAATTCACCTGTGAAGCCATCTGGGCCTGGACTTTTGTTTGTTGGAAGATATTTAATCACAGTTTCAATTTCATTACTTGTGATCGGTCTGTTCATATTTTCTGTTTCTTCCTGGTTCAGTCTTGGAAGGTTATACCTTTCTAAGAACTTGTCCATTTCTTCCAGGTTGTCCATTTTATAGGCATAGAGTCGCTTGTAGTATTCTCTTAGGATGCTTTGTATTTCTGCGGTGTCTGTTGTAACTTCTTTTTCATTTCTAATTTTACTGAGTTGAGTCCTCTCTTTCTTTTTCTTGATGAATTTAGCTAATGGTTTATCAATTTTGTTTATCTTCTCAGAGAACCAGCTTTTAGTTTTATTGATCTTTGCTATTGTTTTCTTTGTTTCTATTTCATTTATTTCTGTTCTGATCTTATGATTTCTTTCCTTCTGCTAACTTTGGGTTTTGTTTGTTCTTCTTTCTCTAGTTCCTTTAGGTGTAACGTTAGATTGTTTATTTGAGATTTTTCTTGTTTCTTGAGGTAGGCTTGTATAGCTATAAACTTCCCTCTTAGAACTGCTTTTGCTGCATCCCATAGGTTTTGGATTGTCGTGTTTTCATTGTCATTTGTCTGTAGGTATTGTTTGATTTCCTCTTTGATTTCTTTAGTGATCTCTTGGTTATTCAGTAACGTATTGTTTAGCCTCCATGTGTTTGTGTTTTTTTATGTTTTTTCCCCTATAATTCATTTCTAATCTCATAGCGTTGTGGTCAGAAAAGATGCTTGATATGATTTCAATTTTCTTACATTTACTGAGGCTTGATTTGTGACCCAAGATGTGATCTATCCTGGAGAATGTTCTGTGCACACTTGAGAAGAAAATGTAGTCTGTTGTTTTTGGATGGAATGTCCTATAAATATCAATTAAATCTATCTGGTCTATTGTACCATTTAAAGCTTGTCTTTCCTTATTAATTTTCTGTTTGGATGATCTGTCCATTGGTGTAAGTGACGTGTTAAAGCCCCCCACTACTATTGTGTAACTGTTGATTTCCTCTTTTAGAGCTGTTAGCAGTTGCCTTATCTATTGAGGTGCTCCTATGTTGTGTGCATATATATTTATAATTGTTATATCTTCTTCTTGAATTGATCCCTTGATCATTATGTAGTGTCCTTCCTTGTCTCTTGTAACATTCTTTATTTTAAAATCTATTTTATCTGATACGAGTATTGCTACTCCAGCTTTCTTTTGATTTCCATTTGCATGGAATATCTTTTTCCATCCCCTCACTTTCAGTCTGTTTGTGTCCCTAGGTCTGAAGTGGGTCTCTTGTAGACAGCATATATATGGGTCTTGTTTTTGTATCCATTCAGCGAGCCTGTGTCTTTTGGTTGGAGCATTTAATCCATTCACGTTTAAGGTAATTATCAATATGTATGTTCCTATTACCATTTTCTTAATTTTGAGGGGTTTGTTTTTGTAGGTCGTTTTCTTCTCTCCTATTTCCCATTTAGAGAAGTTCCTTTATCATTTGTCGTAGAGCGGGTTTGGTGGTGCTGAATTCTCTTAGGTTTTGCTTGTCTGTAAAGCTTTTGATTTCTCCATCGAATCTGAATGAGATCCTTGCCTGGTAGAGTAATCTTGGTTGTAGGTTCTTCCCTTTCATCACTTGAAGTATATCATGCCACTCCCTTCTGGCTTGTAGAGTTTCTGCTGAGAAATCAGCTGTTAACCTCATGGGAGTTCCCTTGTATGTTATTTGTTGTTTTTCCCTTGCTGCTTTCAATAATCTTTCTTTGTCTTTAATTTTTGCCAATTTGATTACTGTGTGTCTCGGCGTGTTTCTCCTTGGGTTTATCCTGTATGGGACTCCCTGCTCTTCCTGGACTTGGGTGGCTATTTCCTTTCCCATGTTAGGGAAGTTTTCAACTATAATCTCTTCACATATTTTCTTGGGTCCTTTCTCTCTCTCTTCTCCTTCTGGGACCCCTATAATGCGAATGTTGGTGCGTTTAATGTTGTCCCAGAGGTGTCTCAGATTGTCCTCAATTCTTTTTTCTTTATTCTGCTCTGCAGTAGTTATTTCCACTATTTTATCTTCCAGGTCACTTATCTGTTCTTCTGCCTCAGTTATTCTGCTATTGATTCCTTGTAGAGAATTTTAGTTTCACTTATTGTGTTGTTCATCATTGTTTGTTTGCTCCTTAGTTCTTCTAGGTCCTTGTCAAACATTTCTTGTATTTTCTTCATTCTATTTCCAAGATTTTGGATCATCTTTACTGTCACTACTCTGAATTCTTTTTCAGGTAGACTGCCTATTTCCTCTTCATTTGTTTGGTCTGGTGGGTTTTTACCTTGCTTCTTCATCTGCTATGTGTTTTTCTGTCTTCTCATTTTTCTTAACTTACTGTGTTTGGGGTCTCCTTTTTGCAAGCTGCAGGTTCGTAGTTTCTGTTGTTTTTGGTGTCTGCCCCCAGTGGCTAAGGTTGGTTCAGTGGGTTGTGTAGGCTTCCTGGTGGAGGGGACTGGTGCCTGTGTTCTGGTGGATGAGGCTGGATCTTGTCTTTCTGGTGGGCAGGACCACATCTGGTGGTGTGTTTTGGGGTGTCTGTGACCTTATTATGATTTTAGGCAGCCTCTCTGCTGATGGGTGGGGTTGTGTTCCTATCTTGCTAGTTGTTTGGCATGGGGCGTCCAGCCCTGTAGCTTGCTGGTCGTTGAGTGGAGCTGGGTCTTAGCATTGAGATGGAGATCTCTGGGAGAGCTTTCGCTGTTTGATATTACATGGCGCCAGGACGTCTCTGGTGGACCAATGTCCTGAACTCTGCTTTCCTGCCTCAGAGGCACAGGCTGCCACCGGGCCGGAGCACTAAGACCCTGTCAGCCACATGGCTCAGAAGAAAAGGGAGAAAGAAAGAAAGAAAAAAATAAATAAAATAAAATAAAGTTATTAAAATTAAAAAGTAATAAAAGAAAGAAGAGAGCAACCAAACTGAAAAACAAATCCACCAATGATAACAAGCACTAAAAACTATACTAAAAAAAAAACAAACAAAAAATGGACAGACAGAACCCTAGGACAAATGGTAAAAGCAAAGCTATACAGACAAAATCACACAAACAAGCGTACATATACACACTCACAAAAAGAGAAAAATAAAAAATATATATAAATATTAAAAAAAAGAAAGAGCGTAACCAAATCAATAAATCTACCAATGATAATAAACTCTAAATACTAAACTAAGATAAACATAAAACCAGAAACAAATTAGATGCAGAAAGCAAACCCCAAGTCTACCGTTGCTTCCAAAGTCCACCGCCTCAATGTTGGGATGATTCGTTGTCTATTCAGGTATTCCCCAGATGCAGGCACATCAGGTTGATTGTGGAGATTTAATCCGCTGCTCCCGAGGCTGCTGGGAGGGATTTCCCTTTCTCTTCTTTGTTCGCACAGCTCCTAGGGTTCAGCTTTGGATTTGGCCTCTCCTGTGCGTGTAGGTCGCCTGAGGGCGTCTGTTCTTCGCTCAGACAGGACGGGGTTAAAGGAGCAGCTGATTAAGGGGCTCTGACTCACTCAAGCAGGGGAGAGGGAGGGGTACGGAATGCAGGACGAGCCTGGGACCAGCAACTTTTGAGCACCGTGCTTTCAGGCCGTCGAGCTGATTCGTAGAAGCACCAGACTCTTGAGTGTAATCGTAAATAGGTACCATTTTTTTTCCCTCTGGAAAATGTCAGTGAAAAATGAGGCACTCGTTAACTCATCCATTTTTTTTGGAGCATCACCTGCAATGTGCCAGGCCCTGCTCAAAGCTTTGGGGATATAGCGGTGAACAAAAACTGCTATGCCTTAATGATAATAAGTGAGTAAACAATACTTGTATAACCTCAGAGTAAAGGGGTAGAAACAAGTGCTGTTTTGGATAGGATATTCGCACATGCCTCCTCAGGGGGGTGACTTTTGCGGGGGGGACCAAATTGAAGGCTCATGTCATGTGCACATCTCAGGGAAGCGGGACCAGGCAAAGGGAACCACAGAGGCCAAGGCCTGAGGCGTGTGATTCCAAGGAACAATAATAAAGCCGGTGCAGTAAGAGCCGGGCAGAAAGTACTAGACTTGGGCATGTGGTCGTGTACAACTCATGCTTTAAAAGGATTGTTACAAGGCTTCTGTCTGGAAAACGAAGGCCAGGGTGGGCTGGGGTACATGTGTGGTGAGAGCGGAAGTGGGCAAACTTGCTGTAAGACGATTGCAGTGATGGAGCGAAGATGACATTGACTCGGATCAGGGCTGCTGGCGGAGTTGGCAAAGGCAGTCAGGTTCTGGATATATTTAGCAAGCAGAGCCAGTAGGATGTGGGGAGAGGATCAGGCTTCTGCTGAGGACAGGTTAGCGTGGCCCTGCTGCCCTCACACAGTCGGGAGACCCACAGTGAAGTGGGGACTTAGCAAGAGAGTAGAGAAGGTAGAGTTTGGGTCGAATTCTAGGGGAGTAAGTTGCTAGGATGGTTAGCGTGCTTGTTCTCTTCTTGAGTTGCCGGAAAGGTAGATACATAATATAAATTCATGGCCACAACAGTTTGTATTTTTTTCCCATAACCTTGGGTGAGCTATATTTTAAAAGCCTTTATAGATAAAGTGTTCTGGGGTATCAGTTTTGCTGTCCCATTTCCCCACTAGGAGATCTATAGTCACTGTGGTCATTGTGATTTGGCCGTGAGAGTTTTTCGTACGTGAAAAACGAAATTTTGCAAGTTCCTGACCTTGGCACTTTTCTTGTTCAGCACCCTCAGGCGGTCATGACAGACACTGAACACCAGGGGGAGCTAGTTTCCTTACTTATGCAACAGAGTCTGGCCCACCTGTTGGAGACTGTAGGCCTCCCCTGTATTAACCATAAACCTGAAACCCAGGACAGCTTCTCGTTTTGCAGTGCGATGTATACTTATAGGAGTGACCTTTTAGCGTGTACCATGTCTGGATTGTCTTTAAATTGGTCGTTTTAATGAATGCTTATAACCATTTAAAATTTTAAGGGCAGTGGCTTCTAAATTCTAGGCGTATTAGTGAACCCCATATCTGGGAGCTTTTAAAAATAAGGATTCATGGGACTTCTTTGGTGGCCTAGTGGTTAGGATGCGGTGCTGTGAGTGCCGTGGGGTGGGCTCAATCCTGGTCGGGGAACTGGATCCCGCAAGCTGTGCAGTGCGTTGCGGCCAAGAAGAGAAAAAAAAAAAAAGGGATTCATGATCATTTCTGATTTATAATATTTGAGAAGTAAAGAAATCTAAATGTAATAAATACCTCAAGTGACGTGAATGGATGACTCGGCCACGGAACTCTGAGTTAGAATCTATATTTTATCACCAGGTATTGAGTGAAAGGAAAGGCAAATAAATGTACAAAAGCTACCCTACACGTTATTGGAGTCGAAAATTGATAACCTGGTTCAAAAGCTTGGAAACATTGTATCTGTTAAGGATGCATTTGTCTTAAAAGAACACATGATCTTATCTCATTTTTACAACTGGAATGATTTTATTTTGGGAAGGGAAGTGGTCTACATTTGTAGTGAAATTATTTCGTCAGTAACGTGGAAGCCAAATCTCTTTAATCACAGGCAATGAAACCTGATAATGTGCTAGCAGCTGTTTGATCTTTCCTATCTTTGGCACCTGTGATCTAAGGGTCACTCTGGCCACGATGATCCTTTCCCATCAGTCAGGACAGCTAGTTTACAGTTTTGCTACTGGTGGTACCTGTCTGATCAGTGGGGCCCACAGGCCAAATCCAGTTCACTGCCGACTTTTCTTGACTGCCTGCAAACTAATAATGATTTTTACGTTTTTGTGTGGCTGAAAAAAATCAACAGTATTTCATAGTGTGTGAAAATTTTATGGAATTCAAATTTCAGTATCCAAAAATAAACTTTTATTGAGATGGCCATGCCCATTCATTTACATTTTGTCTATGGCTGTTGGCGCCCTACAGAGGCAGAGCTGAATAGTTGTGACCAAGCCTGTGTGGCCTGCAAAGGCTTAAATAGTTACTATCTGGACCTTTACAGAAAAAGATTTTGCAGACCGCTGGCATGGAAAGTCCGTGCTGTTTACTTACAGGTTAGAGCAGTTCTTAGGCCTGTTCTGTAACTACGTATGGTTAGTCTTAACTATTTTCACTTATTACTTTTGATAGGCTGAGCTATCTCTCTGTGGCCACCAGGATATCATTTCATTCATTTATTTATTTTTTAATTTTTTGCCATGCTGTGTGGCATGTGGGATCTTAGTTCCCCAAACAGAGATCGAACCCGTGCCCCACTGCATTGGGAGTGTGGAGTCTTAACCATTGGACCACCAGGGAAGTCCCCATTCATTTATTTTTCATTTATGAAATAATGATGTTCAACTAACACGTCTTGGAAACGTTTATGTGTCTCTAGTGCAGTTAAAAGATTTTGCACAAAAGCTTTTAAAAACGTTATTTGACATGAATCTTCCTTGAGTTTTTATAACTTTAACTGGATCCAACAATGAAGGAGTCATAACTTTATAACTTTATAACTTTAACTGGATCCAACAATGACAAGGAGTCAATAAAAAACCGAATCACTTTCTTTAAATAAAAAAGCCATACATTTATTGCAAATCTAGAAGTACCAGAATGTCACAGAATACAGAACAAATCAGCAATCCTGTTTTCATTTTCTGCCAAATATTTAAAACCTTGATTACTGACATACTGAAACTGGCATACATTTTATTTTCCATGCAATTAACAGAATGGACGTCTTAAGCAGATCGCTCTGAAACCAGATATAAATATTAAGTTGTATTGAACATTCATAGTAAAAAAGGCTGTAAAGTGCTGAAGTCATGAAGTCTGCAAAAGTGCCACAAGCTCCAAGTCCTTCTCTGGTAGTGACAGAGATTTGCTACATCCAGCTTGTTCTAGGTGTGTCTGTTTTTGACAGACACGTTGTCATTTCCTCCCCAGCCCCTCCCCAAAGTTTTACAGATTGTCCTATTTCTATGGCTGATCAAACACTGTACAGAAACGTAGCAGGTGGTGATGAACTATGCCACTTTCATTTCAGTGCAGAGAAATATTCAAGCTTGTGTGTACCTGTAACCAAACTAGGCTTGTTATATTTTTTTTCCCCCTGAGTTGTCATAAATTAACAGTAAATGAATAAAGATGGAGCAGCGGTACTGACCATCACCTGTAGAGTGAGATTCAGGACATTATGAGTACGCAGCCAACCTGTTACCCTCATACTTGCCCTTTTACAGAAAAATGTGCACATGAGAAATACTATACATGTAATGTAACTCCAAAAAAAACCCAGTGACCAGTTAACCCGATAACTCTGGTAACGTAGAGCAATCAGGGTTTATATGATATAACTCATGATGCTAAAATAAATGTCTCTGCTATCCCACGTGAAATGCAGAAATGCTTCAACGGTGAGATTAAAAAAAAAATCAGAAATGCTTCAACAATTCAATGAAATGTAATTCTGATCAAAGAAGATCCTCAAGTATTCTTAGGTGATAAAACAAATCATTTAAAAAAGCTAAGGCGATTTGCTACTCATCATCATCACCCCCCCTTGAAATGACGCACGTTGTCGTTAATCAAACTGAAGAATCCTTAAACTTGGCCTTTTACGAGAGTCACTTTACAAGTTAAGAAGTATTCTTTGAGGCATGTAAAGGATTGCAGAAAGGGGGTAGAAATTCTGCTTATGTCTCAGATTTTCTTTCTTTTGATTACTTTATTCATTCTAGAATAACTTAATAATAAATAGCGGTTTAAATTAAAGACACTACAATCACATATTTCTGAATAATTAAAAGCAATAGGAAACACATTTTTGAATGCTGTGCTGTGTGTTCTGTATTGAAATGCTTCTGGTAGTGACTGGCCATAAAAAAGTGGTCATCTTCACATTTATGAAGTTCAAGTTACATATATTTTTAAAATTTCCGTTTACTAGCCAAATGTTTGGTCTCAAACTGTACTTCATTTCCATGAACTATGTGGAAAATTCAGAGGCCCTAATTTGTTAATGGAAACCTCAGTATTTTTCAAAGGGTTTTAAACAATTTGTTCATATTTCTGAAAATTAGAAATGTTTTAAATGATGTAAGCTTTTTTTTTTTTTTTTTTTGTAATGGCCAATTTCATTGCAGTGGCCTCGGCCAGATGTCCTTTTCCAAGATAGTAGTTTATCACATGTGAGAGCTCTTAAAACCACTTTGCCAATTCATGTCACTCTTAAAACCGGAATGCGACCCCGAGAGTCCTGTGCATCTTCGTATTGCTACTGAATACAGCCAGGTTGATGTACAGAAAGGGTGTTCGGTGGTTTTTGTTTTGGCTTAAAAAACAAGCGAAAAGGAAAACTTACAAGAAAAAAAAGAAGGATGTTGGTAGTGGTGTTCACGCATACATTCCCTTTAGAGTGTAGTCTGGAAAGCGGGTGGGTGGTCCACATCTCTGCTGCCCTGGGTCCCCTGTCCCCCACCCTCTCCAGCCCCCAGGAAGGCTGGTGTGAATGACAGGCGTATCACACGGGCTCCGTTTTCATAGGAGCTCTGTGCTCAGTCTTCCCCAGGTCCATTTCAAGAAAGTCTTCTGGGATGTCTTGTAAAGCTTTCCCACGGTGACTCTCGGCCTTCCCTTCCCCGGCTCGGGGACGGCGGCACAGCCCCCTTTTACAGGGTCTCACGAGGGCGAGGCACACAGCGGCCACAAGCATCCCAGCCGCGCAGGAGTAGAAGGCTCTGCTGTAGATCTTGCTCTGGTCCACCAGAAGCCCTGCGGGAGCGTCAGCACATTAGCCACAAAGACCCCCCCGCCAGGCTCCCCCAAACTCAGGCACTTCTCAGGCTCTTTGCCTTCCTTGTTTTGTCTGTTTTTTTTTGTTTTGTTTTTAAGAAAAAAGCATGTGGAAGGTAGGAGTCTTTTCTAGACGGGAGAGAAGATGTAGACAAACGTACAACCTACTTAGCACCAGAGAAAATGCTGTCACTCAGATGTTCTTTGTGGGCTGATCTAAAACTTGGGAACGGTGAGATGCCCACTCCTTTGGAAAGCTGACATCCTCTCCTAAGAGGAAAGAGCTCTTTTATTTTCACTCGAGTTCACTTCAGGTATCTTTTCACATGGGGTAAGGTTTCTAATCACAATAACCTCAAGGACTTATTTCAGGGCTAACATGTAAAACAAAGCCATGTCCTTCCTACAGGGAAATATTCTGTAGTGATTAGTGAAGCGCTCTGCAGAGTGCTGTTCTAGGTTCAGTTCCCTAAAACCCCTCCCTAGAAGGGAAGCTGGCTTACAGAAGACCCTTAGTTCTGTTATCCCAAAAGTCAGAGGGTAATGAGGTCAGAAATCCAAGCGTTCCCCGCCCCCGCTGCGAGCATTTTTCAAGGTAGAAAAAGCCCGGGCAGCTTGGGCTGCAGACCCAGGTTCTAATCCTGACTTGGTCACTGATTTACCATTGGGCGGTACGCTGACATTCTCTGGCTTTCACTTTCCTCATATTTAAGTCAAGAGAGGTGGCTCGGGTAACCTCTATCCCGACACCTCTAAAATTCTCTGCAAGTATAAAAATCAATAGTTTTATTTTCCATTCGACTTGAATAGGAAGCTGGCACTATTAGTAAAAGGACAGTATACTACAGGTGGAATCTAAACTGTGACACAGATGAACTCATCTACGAAACAGACTCACAGACTTGTGGTTGCCAAGGGGGAGGGGGATGAGGGAGGGATGGAGTGGGAGTTTGGGGTTAGCAGGTGCAAACTGTTAGATACAGGGTGAATAACAACAAGCTGCTACTGTAGAGCACAGGGAACTGTATTCAATATCCTGGGATAGACCGTCGTGGAAAAGTAAAATATTGTAAAAGGATAGCAGACAAGGGTTTTACTTTGTGTATTTAACTTACCTGCAAGTGGCGGTCCAGCCAGTCCCGCGATGCTCTGGAAGAAGACATAGACGCCAGCCGCTGAAGACATCTTCTCGATTCCCACGACGTCGTCCTCAGCGAGCAGCGGGATGTGGGTCCCCGCCACCGTCCCAACCATAATCCCGGAAAATACACTACAGGACATGAGACCCCAGAATTCAGTGGCAAAAGTAAAGGCAAACAGGGACACGGTCAGTAAGACGACACAGATGAGCTCGATGTAGATCTTGCGGATGGGCTCTCTGTTCAGGACCAGCCCAGCCCCGATCCTCCCGAACACTTCTGCGATCGCCATCGCTGATAATAAGAAAGCAGCGCGGTCCCGGTCCAGGCCCAGACTGAGGCCCAAGGGAATGATGTACAAGGACGGGGCGAAGAACCCCAGGGTGACGAAGAGACCAAAAAACGCGTAGCAGATAAAACTCTTCTCTTTCAAAACGGAGAAGTCCAGCAGCGGGGCCTTCTGGCAGCCGGGCTTGGGGCCGGGCTGGCCCAGGGTCTGCCGCAGGTCGGCCTTGGGCTCGAGCTCTACGGTCGTGTGACCAGGCACGTTTTTAGGTGAGGTAGTTAGTTCTACTCCTGAGTCAATGGAATCTATCGAGGTGCGGGTTTTCTCGTTCTCAAGCATGTATTGCACTTCTTTCCGATTTTCGTGGGCGGTGGTTTTGGGGGTCCCGGGTCCTTTGATGATGATAGGTCTGAGCAGCGCCCCGCAGACCACGAGGTTGAGCTGCAGGAGACCCACGAAGAGGAGGCTGTACCTCCAGCCGATGGTCTCCTTCAGGGCCGTGATGGCTTGGGTGGGCGGGAGCAAAGGAGAAAGAAAAGCCAAGGTCAGAAACGAACTCAAGACCGGGGCGGGGGTGGGGGGAAGCGAGAAGAAACGCAGACCGGGAGACGGGTAAACACAAGTTACTTGGCCGTGGGAATGCAGTCGACACGCACTACCCTTTCTTCTAGGCTTTGGGGGCTTTTAGGACTCGCGAAGGAGGAAGGTGCGTAAGGATGAGCAGAGATACACGTTTTCAGCCCAGGCCTCTGAGAGAGCTCTGGTGGGTGCCTTCCGCCAGGCAGAGACTCGAGATGAACCAAGTCCGTGACCCACATCAAGGTTCGGCAGACAGCCGTCTGCGGGCCAAATCCAGCCTGTTACTGGATGATAAACCTTGACTAGAACACAGCCGAGATCATTCTTTAATGTCGTCTACGGCTGCTTCTGTGCTGTCACCACAGAGAGGAGTGGATCCCACAAGGACTTGCCCGTGACGCCTGAAATATTTCCCCTCTGGCCTCTTCAAGACAGAATTTCCACCCTCTGAGCTAGATGGTTCTCCATCCACTCCTTCAACCCTCAGTAGTAACAGATGAAGGAGAGGATAAACGAAGAATCTAAAAGCTCAGAGGCTTATCCTGGAATTAAGACACTTACTGTGTGGATACAGTACGGTCCTGTGCAGTATTGCTGCAGTTCTCCGCTTGCTTTGTGGAACGTTCTACCTTCCTGCCGGCCCAGAGGCAGCCTGGAGGGGGGACTGGGCCCTGGCTGGGGTCCTCTGGGGGTTGGGCGGTGTCAGGCCAAAGGGGGCTTCAGGACCCATAGTGAGAAGAGGATAATGCGGGCCCCACGAGACCTTCAGGAATTTTCATCATCATCCCACAAAGGTGAAATGATGTTCATTAGAATTTCATTTCACTAGATTCTCATTCTCTGAGAGCTGACAGTCAGGTATAAGAGACATGGTAAGTTGGTTCCTGAGAAAGAAGATCAGCTTAGCAAGACAGCCCCGAATTCCGGGGCTCGGGGTCTCCATTTACTGTCGTAGCATGCTTTGCTCACACCTCTTCTCCCCCTGTTACTATGGGAAACTCAGAATTGCAAAACCTTTCAGGCTTGGGTATTTCAAAGTGCTCTGCCCTCCTCTGGCAGTGATCGGTCTGCTCTTCTTTGCTCCAACCCACATTCCTGGAGTGCCTGCCTGCCAGGGATGTGCTAGGGACAAAGCCAACCAAGATGCAGTGTCTGCCTTCAGGGCGCTCACAGGCCACTGATCCTCCCCTCAGTGTTCTGTTCTGAAAAATTTCAAACGGACGGAAAAGTGCGAAGAATGATGCCTATCTGCCTGCCCGCACTTCAGCGAATTTCAACAGTTAACATTCTCCTCTGTCTGCCTATTTATAGGCAAGCATACATTAATTTTTCTGAACTATCTGAAAAGCTTCAGACATGACACGTCACCCCTAAACACTACTACGTGTATCTCCTTTGGACAAATCCGCCGCGATCCACGGACACATTCACCAAGAAATGGCAGAGTAAGAGGTTAATCTAAGTCTCTAAGGTGATTTGTCTGCCACTGGCTAGTGAAATTCACAGGTTCTCGTTAAGATAGGGAAATAAACCAGGGATAAAAATCTCCCTGTGAGGGCTTCCCTGGTGGCGCAGTGGTTGGGGGTCCACCTGCCGATGCAGGGGACGCGGGTTCGTGCCCCGGTCCAAGAAGATCCCACGTGCCACGGGGCGGCTGGGCCCGTGAGCCATGGCCGCTGAGCCTGCGCGTCCGGAGCCTGTGCTCCGCAACGGGAGAGGCCACGGCAGTGAGAGGCCCGCGTACTGCAAAAAAAAAAAAAAAACTCCCTGCGGGATTATCCGCACACCATTCATGAAAGGGACTTCACTAGCACAGTTTAAACCCGCAGTGAATATGGCTCTTTTGACCAAGGAGAGAAATAGAATAATAGGAACAATCTGAAATCATTAAATCATCTATTCTGGAATGGCTGTTTCAAGCCTTACCACTGAATATGTGCCATTGTATATTCCTATTTATGTAAACTTGGACCAGTATGAAAATGTCTTAATTCCTAAAATCGGGGTTAGGGAAGACAGATCCTGAAACTGTGCTGGAGAAGAGAAGACAATTAACCTTTCCTTCTGCACGCAGTCGAAGCTGTCAGTCTATTAACTGACGGTTGGCAAGAGTCAGTGTAGCAAGAAGAGCTAGTTCACGTGAACACGTAGACTGTAGTCGTCCACTTACCTGGTGCAAAAGCAAACATAGCGAAACATTCTCCTGTAGAAGCAACAGCCGTGACCACAGAGCGTCTTCTGTCAAAGTACTGTGACAGAATGGTGACAGTTGGGAGGAAGCTAAAGCAGTATCCCAGACCTGTGATGGAAAGTCAGAAACGACAGAAAGGACCACATCCTCATTGATGCCAGAAGAATGCATTCAAAGATCTGGGGTTTTTGTGTTCATATTTAAAATGATAAGTTCTGGGAGCCCAGAAATTCATTCTGGAAAATAGTGCTGTAGCAAAAAAACAAAACAAAACAGGTTTCGTCAGAGGTCTGGAGAAACTGCAAGAGCTGTTTTGGAAAGCTAGGAGTTAAAAAAACAAACCTGTTCTCTGGTTTTTTTCCGTACTTTTCTGCAATGTTTTTCCCCCCTATTTATATAATCCACAGTGGACAGAACTCTTATCGAATATAGTTTTTATTTAAGACTTCTATTTGGAAATAAATGAGTTTTGGTATGTGTAGAAACATATGAAAAGATTTAAAGTGTTTTGAAAGGGAAAAATTTTTCTCAGACCCCGAAGAATAAGTCCGGCACAGACCCTCCCCTACAGCTCAGGGTCCTCACAGCCTGACTTGGGAAATCTCAGCTAAAGAAACGCAAACCTTGCTTTGTGAAAATGATGTCTTTGGGCTGCAAACTATCACAAAAGAGAAGTTCTCTTTCTCATTGGTAAATATTAAAAAAAAAAAAAAAATCAGACAAAAAGTCTTGGGCATTGATTGAGGAGAGGTTCCCAGGGGAACACCCTGGAGCCCATACAGACCAGTTCAAAACCACTGATCTGGGACATTATTAATTTTAAAGAAAAGAGAGAAAGGGAGAAAGAAACACACTTTGGATTTGATTCCCTACCCCCCCCCCCCCCCGCCCCCGCATTGTTCTAGAAGCTAAGTCTCTGGAGAATGAGCGAGCCCAGGAGAAGCACTTACCAGAGATGATGCCGATGGCAATGTACATGTGGTAGACCTTCTGTGAGAAGGAGGCGATCACCATGCCCACGCTGACCAGCAGCCCCCCGACCATCACCACCAGACGGTGTCCAAACCCAATGCTCAGGACGGTGGACACAGGAGCTGCAGCAAGAGCAAAACAGGGTCTCAGCTCCCAGAGGCGAAAAAGCCTCAGCCTCCCTAGGACTCCCTCTTTTAAAAATGTGTTTAGCATCTTTATGGGAGTTTAACTGCTTTACAATGGCGCGTTAGTTTCTGCTGTATAACAGAGTGAATCAGCTCTGCATATACCCTAAGATTCCGTCTTGTTTAATTTTACGTTTTCTAACGTTTAGTGAAGTGTAGTTGGTTTACCACGTTGTGTTAGTTTCAGGTGTACGGCCGAGTGGTTCAGTGATACGTACATGTGTATACACTTGTGTTTTAAAACTATTATTTTCCCGGATGGTTTATCCCAGGATGTAGAATGCAGTTCCCTGTGCTACACAGTGGGGCCTTGGTGTTTCTCCATCCCTATACACTCACTGGCACCTGCTCACCCCATCGACCCACCCCATCCCTCTCCCTCCCCCTCCCCCTCGGGAACCGCACATCTGTTCTCTGTGTCTCTGTGTTCTCTGTGAGTCTGTGGTAAGATTCCATCTTTGAAGCCTTTAACATGGAGGTGATGATGTAAGATACAGTATGCATTTTGTGCAATGGTTCCTTAAGTCAGTTCAGGACTTATTTTACTATTTGCACAAGCTGGACAACATATTTTGGGGGCTCCTTGAAGAGAAATCAAGAGTCATAGTATAAAACATATCTTTTGTCTCCGATGAAAGATTTTGACTCACCAGGAGCCCCTATAAGATTGGATATGCATTAAATTTGTTATTCTGTCATAAAAATGGGCTTTTCCTGTGATTGGACGAGGCACTTTTTTTTTTTTTTTTTCTATACTCACTGCTTTGGATTCTTTTTTAAAAGGCTCCGGTTAGGGTCAAATTCCAGCTCAGTTCCATTTGACTTTTTTGCAAATGATATGAAAGTGTGGTGAATTCTGTTATGCATACCAAAAGGAGGCTAGCTATGGGATGGACAGTTCAGAGTGGCTGATGAATTACAGTTGGCGTAGCTTCTGTGCTCTGTATCCTCCGGGACATTTAAATCTGGAAGATGAGCTTCCTAGTCAGATGCTACTTAGGCTCCCACTGATACCGCCTTGAGTACAATGAGATAAGGGAACCCTCCAGAGTTGGGGGGAGGAAGAACAACATCGCACATGCTGGATAGAAAGAGCTAAAAAAGGAGTAAGTTTTGTTGGGGTTGGTGCATACCTATCTCTTATGTGAGTTGAATGTAAACTAATATATTAATATAGCAAATAATGAAATCACTAGGATCATTTTTAGGCAGTGTGTAGACTCAAGGCATTAATGACTGGAATAACAGCATGAAGAACAATTATCTTCTGGTATAATAGTATTAGCTGGAAATTTCTTGTTGACTATATTATCTTTGGTTAGAAAACGGCTAAAAGTTCAGCTTTGGGATTTTCGTTTTATTTTGGTTACCAAACGTAAAATTTTGGTTCTAATTCATGTAAGTTATCTTTCCAAGAAAGTAAACATCCTGCCAATTAAGAAATTAAGTATCTTAATACTCAGACCGGAACTAGAAGTACTTCCGTGAACCGTGTAGGAGAGGGTATCAGGGCTAACGGGAGAGATTCTGACTTTACTCGGTAGCGAAGAACAGTGGAGCTACCTTTGTGAGACAGTATAGGGCTGAAAACTAAGTGCCTTTAACGACAGGCTTAGAAAACTTCAGAGGCAATGGTTCCGTGACAGGATATTAGGGTAAAGTTAGGGAAGCTGAAGTTCAGCCCCGTTAACTGTCTGCGGTAAGTTCAACGGCCTTGCTTTCTCAGACGACCCTGGCGCGGCCCCTGACAGATGGATGAACAGTCATGAGACCTCAGGGATGTGCTGAATTAGGTCTGAATGGGACCAAGTGAAAATCAGTATGTTAAGAATTATACTACAGTCCCATTCATCGGATGCTGTTGGATCTGGGAGCTGGGCAGACCGATTAGCCAGTGAAGTCCTTTAGGGAAACAGGTGTTTGGAATTCAGAATATCCTCTCTGGGCAATATGGGTAGTTTTCCCATACACCCTTTTACACCTTCCATCTTTCTCCTTCATGTAGTCGCATTTTCATGTTCCCAACCTGTTTCCTCAGCATGTTTTTACGAGACCAGGACCCAGGATGCCAAGAACTTTTAATGCTTCTTTAGGAAATGACCACATTCCCATTGAACCGGGGTTTGCTATTGTCCTCAAAATAATCTGCAGTATCCTAAGAGAGTGCATACAGTAGGCGTTTAATACGTGTGCATTAAATGGAGGCAGTCAAGTCTGGCAAGTAGACTTTTTCCTTCAGCGCCTCTTACATAATCAGGCAGACCGAAAGAGGCATATGCTTGTATAGCGCTTAAGCTGGAAGATGCACTAACCTGTAAATGTTAAGACAAACACACAAATGGATATTATCCATGAGATCCTGCTATTGGATTCCTCAAAACTGTCCATTAAGTCATTGAAGAAGACACCAAATGACTTGATGATGCCATAGGTGAAGACTTCAACGAAGAAAAAAGAAACAGCTACCACCCAGCCCCATCCTCCATCAGGCACTTGAGTATAAACGTTGGCTCTGGAACAAAGCTGTGATTTCTTTTGGGTCATTCTTAATCTAAAAGAAAAAGTTAAAAAAAAAAATTAGACCAGCAATGGCATGAGGGTGGATGATTCTAACACTCGACAGATGAGAACTACTCACTACATTTCTTAGGTTGATGAATATTTAAATCATGTGCAGTTAGTGTGAAGTCTTTGAATAATAGTATCTATCTATCTATACATCTGTGTCATCTTTTGTCTGTCATCTTATCACATTTATGTCTATCGTTATCTGTCTCTGTCATCTATCATCTATCCGTCTTCTCTATCTAATGAACCAACTATGTTTGCATTGTATATGGAGCCGCGAAAGATTTTGGGAAGGCAGACTTCCAAGCTATGGCAGTTAAATGGAAAAACTAACCAAAAAAAACATGAAGAGCCTGGGCAGAATACTTAGAGGCACTTTGGAGGACAAAGAATGGCCACCAGACCAAGGATCAGTGCAGACCTTGAACCTGAAGACAAGTTAGGTAAAGGAAGACCGAACTGACTGTAAGGAATGTGGATCAGAAATGAAGCCTCGGCAAAGAGAGGCTCCGAGGCCACCTTGCAGGGGCAGCTAAGTGCTGGAGGAATCCTGCATCTCTGCTTGGTGCCCCTGGTCATTCAGACCATCCTACCTCCTACTCAGCAACATTCTGATTATGGTCTGGGGTCCCATATGGCTGTACCTATGTGAACGGAATGTGACTGCAAATTAAAATTTGGGGATTCTGTCTTCTTGGTGTTGGTTTAGCATGAATGAGTTCCTCAAAGTCAGTCGCCACGTGGTGTATGAGAAATGGAATTTTTCCACACAGGACCAGTACTCTAGGATATAGTGACCAATAAGGCACTACCAATTTGTGGGGTCTGGACAGCCAGGGAACTTAAACCAAGTTACTCCTGACCTTGCTATGCTTTTCCATTCAGGTTGCAACCAACATCATAGAACATCAGATCCCTGTGCCGTATCACCACTACGGGGAAACTATATTTAACACTGGAGGCAGGGTCGTTTAAGTCTTCCGCGGCAGGCTCGAGCACATAAAACGCAGACATTTTCAAAACCTCTGCAATTACATACACTTTGAAACAGTCATGTGTGTTTTTAACCCAACTAAAAATTAATACCTATAAATAACAAATGAGTCTGTGGTCTCTGCGCTCTTAATGGCAACGCACCTTGAGTTTAAGAATTCTCTATAACTATGCAGTTGTAGCCAGGTGAATTTTCAGGATGCGTGGATGGCCTAGCCGCGAGTTGTCACGTTCACATACGAAGGCAGGTTTTATTGAAAATGGAGAGCAATTGAGAAATAACAGGACAAAACCTCATCTAGACAGTAGACTTCCCAGTTTCTGCTACGGGAATCCAGTATTCGGAATTTGCTCTGAGCACCTTACAAAGCAGCAAATCTGACCTAATTTCATATTGTTCAGCCTATTGATAGCATGGTAGCCTAGTACTCTGAAAGGACTATATACTCACTTATTACTCTCTTACTGTTGGCTATTTGGTTGCATAAATAGGGCATAAGATGCTTTAAGACGCTGTGCTCCCTGCAGCAAAGGCCTCTGCATTTTGGTGTGTGTCAGTGTGGCATGCCTGAGAGCTGAGGGCAAAGGTGGGAAGAGCACTTAAGTGGCTCTGGGTGTAGGGTAACAATTACAGACCAGTTTGTCATTCATGTTCCCAACACGGAAAGCAGCTGATTTAACATGGGAACCCCGAGCCCTCCAGCAGCTGAGGTTTTCCCAAGTCCCCTCCTCCGTTAAGACTTTCAAAGTCTGCTCCCAAGATGAGGCACCTGGGGCAGAGGAGCTGACAACGGTAGTGGGCTTAAGATTGAGAAGGAAAAAAAAAAAAGTACATGCCAGTGTTGGCTTTGGAACCGTGTTCAGCCCTAGGGAGCGGGGTAGGAGGGAAGGAGGGGCAGTGCGGGGGGGAGTCCACAGCTCAGGTCCCCCTCCCATCTCGCCCCCCCTACTGGGCCACTCCTTTGAGCTTCGCCTTGGAAGCCCAAGACTCCTTTACTGGTCTCTCAACTGTCTGGTACGATTAATCTTTCTGAAATGCCTCATCGTCATGACATTTTTCTGCTCGGACTTTTTCAGTGGCTTTCCTCTTTCTGAAGGACAAAATCCACGAGATCAGCTTGACTTTCAAAGTCCTTCCTAATTGGAAGCCCCTGCCCCCCACAGATCTCAGCAGCCTTAGTTCTTCCTGTTCTGTTGCTTGACTCGCCAGCCACCTTGCCTGCGGCGCGCCCCTTCCCCAGGCTGGAGGCCCCCCACCGCTGGCGCCGCAAGGGCCCGCTTCATCACATCCTCCTGCTGCATAAGGCTTGCTCTGACCCACTCGACCTAAGGAGCTCTCTGCACGGGACAGGCGCCCTTTAATAATGGGCTGCTGTCTACTTGTATGCATTTATCTTATTTGCTCAGTTAAACTGTAAGCTCACGGAAAACAAATCTGGGCCTATTTCTCTTTGCATCCCTTCCCCACCCCCCCCCCCCCCCCCAGGTACCTTGCACACAGCTTTAATTAATTCTTTCCAACAAAGTAACTGCTGGGTGCCAGGGCCTATGCTAGGGGCGACAGTGACAATACAGAGATGGCCTCTGCCTCCCTGGATGAAATTGTTTGTCGATGATAATGATAAGGAACCTTAAGACTGAAATCCCATCACATTTGAAAACCATTCAGCCATGTCCTCCCGGAGCTCAGAACATTTCTGACAAGCAGTGGCGACTAAGTCCAAGGCCAGGTCGGCACGAAGGGTGCCCATAAGACCTTAGCATTTTAAGAGAGGGCTCGGGGCCAACTTGAATATAAACACATTGGGTAAAATTGATAAAGGCCCCAGAGAGACAGACAGAAGCCCTCTCTAGCCTAAAAGCACTGCAGGACCAAGGCGCAGAACCTTTTGGTTGGGTTGCATTTCAGAGGGTCAAGACTAGACTGCAGTTTTTGTAGGAAGACGAGGTTACCTACTATGGGAAGGCTCTGGGCGAGGCCAGCGCTTCAGTTCTGGTGATGGGTGCCCATCTCTCTCTTTCTTTGCCTGTTGCCGTCGGTGGTTTAAATGTGCAAGATGGGTGGGGCTGGAGGCCCCGGGGTGGGTGGAGTTAGAATTACAGAATGTTACAACCAAAATGGGATTTGGAGCCCATCTGGGTCCATCTCCTCTTTGTAAAATCCTACTCATTTTGCAAAATGGGGAAGCCGACCCCCAGAGAGGGGAAGGGACTGGACCGAAATGGTCCAGCATCTGATCTCCTGTCTCCCCGGGGCCCCGCTGTATCAGGATGCAGAACAGCATTCTGAAGGCCAGGGAGGGGGCGTTTCCTACAGAGGTTGTGAGGACTCTTCCACCGCGTCACTGTGTGACCTGGAGAAAGTCACTGCACCTCTCTGGGCCGGAGTGCCTCACTCGTCAAATGAAGAGGCTGGCTTTGGGGGCCCTTACAGCCCCCCAGCTTCGGCAGCTGACACTTCTGTTGTTCAGCACTGAGTTCGCAACCATCCGATTGCTCAGGTGAAACCTAGTGGCCCAAGGAGACCTGGGAGCTGGGAGGAAAGTGCAGGTGCCAGACGGTTCTTACAGACGCGGGTGTAACGGAGCCGGACGCTGGCTGGAGCTGATCTAGGACAGCCGGCTCGAAGGTGGCAGCTGTCTGACTGCTTTCCTTCTGTTCACTCTCTGAGCTCCTTCTGGGTGTTCAACTCCTCTGTTTCTTTAAACTTTACATCTGGGCTACTCCCCTGAAGCTAGATCCAAATATAACTCTCACCTGCATTCTTAGGTTTGGGGAGGACAGCTTTTTTATTGTTTTCCTGGGATCATCATAAAAGAAAGATGACACCCCAGAACCCACTGATACTCCCAAGTTTACGCCTTCATCATCCTAAAGCAGCCTATGCCCTGGTATATTGAGCTTTGAAGATCACAGTACAGAATGATAATAGAATAACCTGGTTTCTGTAACATACGGTTGAGGACGCCTTGCACACAGGGCAGTCGGCAGCTCTTTCCAGACCCAGTGCCTGGCCATGTGCCTGGCACACAGTATGTGCTCAATAAAAGTTCACTAAACAAAGCATGCGTCTTGGGGCACTCCTGAAGCAATGCACGGCTCTAGCCTCCTGAAGCCCAGTCATCAAGTGAGGAAGTCCCTGCTTGCATAATCAGTCCTTCCCCTGGACTCTTTCCTACCATCCCCTCAGCAGGACGACTGGCTTAACAAACGGGTTGGCCTCTACAAACGAAAGAGAGAAAGGCCTGTGGCTTCAAAGGCTCTAAGAATTCCAGAACATGGAAATAATGTTTTGGTTTTACGGGCATGTGAATTTCCCTGACGGGATGGGATGGGATATTCGTTTACTGTGGGGGGGATAGAGCCGAGCGAGGAGCAACCCCACGGCCTTGGGAGAATCACCTTGCTGCTTGATTTTCACTGTCAAGAGGTGAACAAGGGAGTTGAACTAGACGGAGGTGATCTCAGATCTCTTCCTGCCCTAAAAATCTACGTTTCTCTGATAGCCTTTGACCCCCACTTGCTCCAAGTTACCCTTTCATCTTTCTCAATTCATTTTTGAGTCCTTTGACGCAAGGTCCACAGGTCTGTCTCTGTGAGGCCCTTGTGCGTTATTTGTTGAATTTCTGTTTACCATTAACTGGCCTCACGCTCATGGGGAAATGACTTTGTTCCTAAGTTTCATCCTCTAAAAGCAGGGGTGAGACACAGAGGTCTGGAGGGTAAAATGCTACGATTCTGAACAGGGGTTCCTGGCAGCCATGTCGCCTTCCTCCAAATGTTCTCCCAAAGGAAGCAGAACGGACAAAATGCACTGGGTGGTTTGGAGTAATTTCCTATGAGCATTTGGTTGTCTAATCTTAAATAAACGAGAATTCTGCCAAGGCTTGGAAATCTGCTATAGCTGGGACTCTCAACTGCGATTTGATTTCTTGAGAAAAGCTGTCCCCTGGAGGCATGAAGAATGCAAAATATTGGACTATGATAGACCGTCAGGGTGCCAGTCCAGGGTCAGATCAGAGCAAAGTTCAAAATGCAGCCTCTGGATGGGCAGCGGTGGCAGCTGCTGGTGTGGCTGGTGTGAACAAAGCCTCAGCGAGCCACTGCCAATCTCCATTCTTCTTAAAGGCGTCGCCTGGAGAACAGCTTTTGACAAGTTGTTTCCAGCCCTAGTTGTCAAAACCAGCCTGTATTTAGGTGAAGCTCACTTCAATTCTCTATTTTTAAAAAAAACAACAAAACCCCCAAACCTAACCTGGACGGCAGCCTCAGCTGCTCTGAATCCCTGGAGAGCACCGATTCACCCCCTTTTACAAGATCGTGATGTAGAAACCTATCCCCTAATTTAAGTGTCGTCCTCAGGAGTTCCACCGAGGAAAGTCCTTTTTGGGAAACCACAGAAGGAAAACTCAGGGTTGGTGGTTCTCATAGAGAAGGAGCTTTTCCACTTGGCTGCACTGTTTATTTACATACTGGAACTATCTTGGACACTTAATGATGAGAAGAGGTATTTCTGTATGCACCAGGCAGGCAGGACGTATTATTGATCGCCCCCCCCCCCCCATGACAGGGACTGGTGCTTGGACATGGGGAGATGCATCACTTAGAGATCTCTGCATAGCACTTGGGGCTGTTTTTGCAAACAAGACCCTCCACCCAATGCACTTAGTATGATTTGCAAAATAGTAAGATTACCGAGAAATCCCATTCCCAGGGTAGAAACCGTCTCCTTTGAGAAAGAGCTGACACGGTGTGTCTATAACTGCAAACAAAACCAGCTTCCAGGATGACAAGGTGTCATTGCTTGCTCTTCCCCGGTTGACTCCGGGGAGCTTTTCTCTAAGACTGACGCCCCCCGTGTTTGGTGACATGTTACATGCCACCTAACAAAGTTCTATCATCTGTCTGTGGGAGAGTGTGGCGGTCTGGTTTAAAAAAGAAAAAAAAAAAGAAGCAGAAGGAAATAACCCATTTCCTCTGCAAAACCATCCTCCCTGGCTACAGCGCCGCTCAGCTACCCGGGCGCTTTCCCGTGGTTGGCAGCCCTGGGAACCTTGGAAGTTGAGCGGGACCAGCCGTCAGCCGCTGACAGCCCTGACGGTCAAGGTGGACGAGCTGCTCTCGGCGGGGACATGCCTGCCTCCCCGTCGGCCGCCCCGGGTGCGTGTGTCAGGCGGGGGGAGGCCGGGAACCCCGCTTTCCCTGGCGCTGTCTGCGGGGCCGCCCTGCGCGCGCGCGCCAGCCTGGGGACGGTACCTCTGACATTTCGCTCCTGTGACGCGCGGGCAACTTCATGCGGAAAATCCGTGCAGGGAGCTCAGCGCGGCGCCCCCCTCGCCCGACAGCCTGGGGGCCCTCGCCTGGGCCGGGGGGCACCCAAAGGCCAAACCTGCCTTTAGGTGTTTTCCGGACACCGACTGTACCCGGGCCACCGACAGGCAACTCTCGGCTGCCCGCAATGGTGAGAGCGCGCCATTCCGGGGGCCCCGGGCATTTCCAACTGTCAGAGAAGATTTGGGGGAATAACCTCTCCAAAATGTTAAGCAGTTAAGTGGTTTCCTCTTCCTCCCTCCAGCCTCCCCCACCACCAGCCCCCCAAAGCTCCCAACATAGCTTAAGAAAAAACCCACCCACACCCCACCATCAAACTTTTAAACATGTAAAATGATAAAACCAACTCACCAAGTTAGAAGGGAAGAGAATAAACCCCAAAAGGCTCCCAATAAGGCGGAGGCCAGGCCGCCCCCTCCTTATAAGCCGCTCGGGAACACGAGAGAGGATTAACCCCTTAGGGCGTGGGCCCGAGCCTAGGGCAAGTTGGCTCCGGCGGGCGAGCCCCGGGCGCCCGCCCCGCCGCGCCCGGCTCCGGCCCCCCGCCCGCTCCCGCGCCTCGGGCCCCCGCGCCGCGCCCCCCGCCCCCCTCCCCGCCGCCCGCGCCGCGCCGAGCCGTGCGTGCCGCCGCCCGCGCCCCGGCCCCGCGTCGCTGCCTATCGCTTATCCTATACCGGCTGCAGCCGGTCTCCGCCGGCCTCGGGGGCGCGCCGCCGACCATGTGCTGCGAGCGCGGAGCGCCGCCAAGGAGGGGGCCGGCCCGGCGTGCGCGCGCCGGCCCACGTGGACGAGGCCGTGCCGGGCCCGCGCCCGCCCAGGGCCGGGGCCGTGGGTCACGGAAGGTAACGGCCTCGCCGTGCCAGACCCCAGACCGGCCGTGGGGTCCCGCGGGGCCGCCCCCCACCCGCCCCGGCCCCGCGCATCCTGGCGCGCCTGGCGCGACCGGACCCCGGCGCTCGGCCGCACTGTAAGCGGGGCGCGCCGGCACCCACTCTGCGGACACGTCCGGCCGGACGTGCGGGGTCCCCGGGCCGCCTCCCTTCCCGCCGGCCCCGCCCGCGCCCGGAGGGCTTGGGCTCCGGGCTGCGGCGGCTCAGCGCCCGCCCCGGGCAGAACAGGTTCCTTCCAGTTCGGGTGTGAGCTGCGCGCGCGGCGCCGCGGACCCCGAGTTCCTCCTCTCATGCCCGCTTCCCCCGATTTCGTCAACTCGCGCACCCCAGCGGTTCCCCTGGGGGGGGGTGTGCGGGCCCCAGGAAGCTCGCGGCCGGCTGTCACGGGCGCTTTGCTTTCCCCCCTTTGCTGCAGAAGCGACAGCATCGCGTTGCGCGCGAGGGATGTGGGCGAGCAGCCGGGCTGAGTCAGCATCCCCGGCCCGGGGCGCGCGCGCATCCTCCCCGCCAAGCGGGAGGCGACGTCCACACAGGTGCCAGGCCGCAGAACTCGCGGGGAGCTCCGGTGGGCGAGGGACCCGGACGTCGAGGGGCTGCGTGCCCCTCATCCCTGAGTCCCGGACCCCAGGGTCACAGGGGGCTCAGCAGATGATGCTCGGGAACCTCAGTAAGGAGCTCGTCACGGGGACAAAGCCGTGTGTTGGGTGCCAGCCGTTTCGGAGCCCGCGGGGGCACAGACTCGGCCGCCCGGTGTCCACCTCACGTCCCCAGGGCCTCTTTGAGAACTGCTCGGAAGCAGAATGCCTTATTTTCCGCGTCCCCCTGCCGACTCGCACCAGCCGCTCCCTGCATTGGGTTCGGAGAATGTGCTTCTGGTGTGAGAAACTCGGGAGAGCCTACTTTGGGGGTGCGTGTACCTAGGGTCGCCACCGGGAGGAGTCGGCGGTCTGAATCGTAATAAAAAGCCCATTGCGGTCGCTGCCTGATTTCTCCCGTGATTTTGGCATCGGGTCTACTGGGTTAAGTGCCATTTTGTGCTGTTAACAAGCTCTGGCGTGGGTTCGGGGAGCAGGTGTGTTGGCGCAGAGTGCCTGCTTACGACCGGGACGGTACAGCCGGGGGCCACTGATGAGCTTTGCAACCTTGCCCGAGTAACCTAGCTTCCTGGGGACAATCATGATATTCCCAGAATCAAAGGATCTAATTGATGATGCCGGTGAAGGACGGATCACAGCGACTGGCGTTATGTATGGTACGCCCTCACTAGCCAGTAGCTCTTACTGTTACTGCTGTTTGTGGCTTTCCAAGTCCAACAGCTGACTGCAGCACACATCCTGCACGCGGTCCTTTTTCGAGCTGTTCTTCCAGGACTCCACACGTTATGAAATTTAGAATGTGACTTTAACCACCGGCATGAAAGCACTTGATGCTAAAATAGGAATGCCTGTAAATATAGTTTAGGATCTTACAGTGCCTTGGGACCTGTCCCTGCTGAGTGTGGAAATGTCATATTTAACATGACACAGCACATACTGTATTGAGACCTGCTTAGGAACCTAGGGGTGCAGCCCATTAGCTATAGCTGAGTGACAAGCAAGTCACCAAAGATCTTGGTGCTTCAGCTTCTTGGTTTTAAACATTAGGCAAATAATGCAGAAAGCCCTAGGGGTGAATGGACTTTTGGGAAGGTCACATCTGAGCGTATGACCAGGTGAGATGGCTAGCTGTTGGAGGAGCATATGACTGTAATGATGATAACAATAATAATGTAATGCTCTTTTGTTAATATTAATTATACCTATTAGTATTTTTTTTGCACTTTTGCTTTGTTCCCTGTATTAGGTGTGGTTCATGTGATCTAATTTTAAGCCCATCAGCAACCTTCTACAGTTGACACTCATCTCCATTTTACAGATGAGAAAAGTTGAGGCACAGAGCATGGAAGGGATTTTCCCCAAGGTTTAGACACACTGTCTCTTTTTGCAACTGAGAGCGCTTCCAAGTATGACATTTGCCACCTGCTCTCGGATAACAGCAAAAGGTGTCTGGAAACCCAACCCCTGTCCAGTCTTGCCAGCCACAAACTGGTGACATTTGCCCACCATGATTAGAGGCTGGCTTCACCTTGTTCCCTGAATCCTAGTGAGACCAAGTGTGAAAACCCCTGTTTTTCTCTCTCTTCCAGGGAAAGCAAAGGAGGGAAAGCACTGCATTACCATGCTAATCAATTACCTCCCCCCCCCCCCAAAAAAAAGAAAAACAAAACTAACTCTGTTTAGTTCTAAATACGAACAAAAGGACCTTTAGAACCTGGAGTACAGAACCAGAAAAATCAGGAAATTAAGTTCAGGGTTCAGCGCCCCTCTTAGCCTCTTCTGTTGTGTCTGTCGCAACCCAAGTGGCGGCAGAGCCCCTAGGGCCCTTCGTTTACAGGGGGCAAGGCTATAATGATGCCTTTAGAAAGTCCCACAACATCTCTGGAAATGCATTGGCTCCCGAGAGCTGTCCCCACTGCTGTCTCTTTTCTAGCCCTCCTGTTTTGGCTCATTTGCATGAGAACAGGTTCCTTTGTGCAGACTTGGCCTGCCGGGTCTCTGTCGACGTTCCGAGTCCTTCTAGTCTGCATGTTGGGTTGCTAGGCAGATATGACCCTGGCTTGCAAATAAGCTGCCTGCATTTACCAGCCCGTGAGAACTTCAACTTGGGCTAAGTAGACTGAAAGGAATCTTGTCTGGAGCTCAGGGAAGTATAAGCCCGCTTTTAAGGGCTGGGTCCTGAGAGCAGCCAAGGCAGAGGGGGAGCCCTGGAGGGGCTCGTAGGGAGGCCTGGACAGCCTGCCCACCGCCCGCTCTCCTCCTTCCCTGTGTCGGCACCACGTGCCTGTCTTACCATGAGTATTCGATGAACTCAAACTCTCGCTTTAAAACGTTAATATCTGCTTCTCCGGACAGCACGGAACTTCACAGACTTTTCCCTCTAGGAATCCTGACTCTCGAGGTGGAGGTGCTGGGTTTATCTTGAGGTTTACAGGATTTCCCCCAACCCTGACATTTGATGGTTTGAGGGAAACAGAAATGCATGTTTTGGGGAGAATTTGAAGATTTCCCAATGGGAAGATCTGTTCTGAGGCACAGTTTTGGGGGAATCACTTTTCAGAGCATCAGCTCTTTCCTGAAGCTGATTTGTCTGAGAATTCAGCATGGGGCAGGCCCGCTGTTCCTTTATTCCTGCCTGGTGGGCCTTCTCTTGCTTAGTCAGAGCCAAGATCTCACTAGGGTGCCCTGCTCTAGCTGTAAACACCTCTGGGGGGAAGGTCAAAATATTATGTCAGGGAAAGCTCCTCTCTTCAAGTCAATATGTCCCATCTCCCAAGTGCATCTTGTTAAAGATGCATTTCCAAGAAAGTTACCTTGTGCTTAATAATGATTTGTCAAAATTGATAATATATGTTGTTTGATTCTAAACAGTTACTTACAGTAGTAATGATAGTGGCTCGACCCAGAAGAGATTTTTTTTTTTTTTTAACACTTGGAGCAAAGCATAAGCAATTAAATTTCAATTTCTACACAAAGTCTGTGTTCCAGAAAAGTAGGATAAGGTAATTCACTACTTCTGAACATAAAGGTCTAGTATATTGAGATAGAATGGAAATACAGTTTTGAAAAAAAGAGAGAAATGATAGAAAATTTCCAACCTAATGAGAACTCTTCTCAAGTAATTTTTGAATGAATGATGGTGGGAATTCCCTGACGGTCCAGTGGTTAGGACTCGGCGCTTTCACTGCTGGGGCCTGGATTCAATCCCTGGTCAGGGAACTAAGATCCTGCAATTGCTCTGGTGTTTATATGACATGGGATACATTGAAAAGCATGGTTTAATAGTTTTGTTATAAAAGTCAACATTTATGGATACAATTGAAGTGATAACTTTTGCAGCTACTTAGAATTGTGATGAAGCAATGAAGGTAACTTAACCCTGTGTGAGGGTTTTAGGGGCTGAATGTTTGTGCCCCTCACCATTCAGATGTTGAAGCTCCTCCCCCTCCCCCCTCCCCCCTGCAATGTGACAGTATCTGGAGATGGGGCCTTTGGGAGGAATTAGGGTTAGATAGGTCATGAGGGTGGGGCCCATATGATGGAATTCGTGCCCTTATAAGAAGAGGAAGCGAGAGAAATCTCTCTGTCTCTCCCTGTCTCTCTCTGTGAGCACACACTGAGGAAAGGCCATGTGAGGGTGCAGTGAGAAGACAGCCATCTACAAGCCAGGAAGGGAGCTCTCACTAGCACCTGACCTTGCCGGCACCCTGATCTCAGACTGCTGGCCACCAGAACCAGGAGAAAATACATTCCTATTTTTTAAGCCACCCAGTCTATGGTACTTTGCTATGGCAGCTTGAGTTAATACGGAAGGGGTGTTTTGTTTTTCCAGATTCTTTTAGTGGGGAACCCAAGCAGAAACATTTGCAGGCCAATGAGGAGGATCCGTATTAGTATGAGGACAAGCAAGATGAGGTTCCCTGTTCTCCCTGGAGAGAGAAAACAAACCCAAGAGTCACCACACTGGACTGTGAGAGGCAAGGGAGGGGGCTGTGTAATTGAGAGGTTTGGTGGAAGATGCTATAAATGTTAAGATGCACGTGAACATGGACTCTAAGGCCCGACTTGGAACCCCAGGTCTGCCCTGGTAGCTGTGTCACCTTGGGCGAATTAACCTCTCTCCACCTCAGTCTGCTCATCCACGAAAGGGGGATGATAATAATAATAATAATACCTCCCTCAGAGGGTAGTTGTGTGGGGAGCTTAGTGCTGTGTTGCTAGGTTAACTGAATTAACCTGTGTAAGAGGCTGGGGGCGTTGAGGAAGATGGAGCTCGGTGGGCCTAGAATGGGTAGGAAAGTTCTTGCAAGCACTGGCAAGGCGGAGGGGTGAAGGATGAAGAGAATGAGAGGAAGGTGGTGGTCGGGGGAGAGTATGCTGGATTTGGGGACAGGGAGATCACCTCCCCACCCAGGGTACCAGGGGCCTCTGGTGACCTGAATTCTCTCACGCCTGGTTACCATTCTGGGCAGTGTTGATGTATCACTGTGTGCATTGCGTTCACTCTGGAGTAACTTTTACTTGGATGTTAACACTGACATTTGTCCTTTTTTGTCTCCATTGTTTACTGCTCCTGTAGTTTTGTCATTTTCTCACTGCTTATAAAGAAAAAAATAGAACAATGGCCTTGAGGAGGCCTCTATAAATGATCTCAAGCCTGTTGCAAGAGTCCTAAAAACAGAACAAAACAAAAATTAAAATTCTCGGAACCAAGTAATTTTAATCACATTGCTTTCAGGAACAAATACATGTCATATTAGACTCATGGCACGGTCGTGAGTCATGAAGTTTTGGAAAGTGCTGGGTGTGGGACCACTGGGTTTTGTCCCCACCAAACCAGACTTCCTTTGGATAATTGTTGACGTCCCACCCATCATGTTCCTCAAAGTCCAAGGAATGAAAACCTGCTCTCCTGCTATGTTTCTTGCCTAAAGGGAGATGCTAGCTTTCCCCATCTTGTCTAAACACGCACAGCCTGTCCGGCTGCTCCCTGGAACAACACACACTGTCAAGCTTCTATTTTAACCCTGTCAGAGCAGTGCATCCATGCATTTCCAGGTGGCTAGCGGGATGAGGCAAGGAAGCTAGAAGGATGCTCCCGGACTGCGTTAGGCGTTTGAGGCAAGGAGGGACCCTGCCCTGCTGTGGTCGGTGGAGGGCTCTGGCCTCTGTGTTGAGCTCAGATGCTTAGTAGGGATCTGGGGCGGGGCTGGGTACAGGCAACATCCATCCATCCTTCCATCCCACGTCCATCGCTCCTCCGTCCGGACAGCCTCTGCTCATACAGCCCACTCATGCGCACTGGCGAATGCAGTAGTTTCCCAGGCCACAAAACCACACCTCGGAGGATGTGGTCCGTACTCTCAAAGTGTTTACTCTAAAGAGAGGACACATATGTGATTGTCACCTAAAGCAGCACGTCAGCAAGGGCGCTTTTGCAAGTGAGAATCTCAGAGGCAGGGGAACTGAGAAAGGTCGTCTGAATTTAGGGAAGTGATGAGATGAAGCTGAGTTTTCAGGGTGGAATGGAGGCTCGGCCGTAGTGGTTCAGGTCAGATGCACTCATTTGGCAAATATGGGTTGAACGCTTCCTGGATTGGGTAACCGGATTATGCAGTGTGTGAAGCAGATAGACATCCCTTCCCTCATGGAATTCACATCTTAGAGTTGTGGTGTTTTCTTGTTGGAGCAGTTAGTTCAGTGTCGTGGACAGGTAATCCTTCTGGGTGTTTCTGATATTAAAATGTAATTCCCACTTTCTTTTTTAAAAAATTTTTGTGGGAGTATAGTTGATTTACAATGTTGTGTTAGTTTCAGATGTACAGCAAAGTGAATCTGTTATACATATACATATATCCGTGCTTTTTCGGATTCTTTTCCCATATAGGCCGTTACAGAGTATTGAGTAGAGTTCCCTGTGCTGTATGGTAGGTCCTTGTTAGTTATCTGTTTTATATATAGTAGTGTGTATATGTCAATCCCAATCTCCCAATTTATCCCTTCCCCTGTTACCCTGGTAACCATAAGTTTGTTTTCTACACGTGTGACTCTATTTCTGTGTTATGGGTAAGTTCATTTGTACCCTTTTTTTTTTTTTAGATTTCACATATAAGCGATATCATGTGGTATTTGTCTTTCTCTGTCTGGCTTACTTCACACAGGATGACAATCTCTAGGTCCATCCATGTGGCTGCAAATGGTATTACGTAATTCCCACTTTCAATTGGCATCATCAGCAAAGGACGGTTTCCCTCACAGCCCCTCTACATCTTGACCTCGTACTGCTACGTTGTCCAAAACCAGATTTGCTGGTAGGCAGTGTACTCCAAGGACCATGCTAGGTGTCACCAGAGTCTGCCCGGGACAGAAGGACCCAGCTCAGGTTTTCCCAAAACAGCACCGACAACCATGGGATTGTGTGACCAGGAACTATAGTTTGGAGCTTTGAAAATGCAAATCAGGATGACTCTTCACTTTCCCTTTGGCCTTGTTGTAACCATAGTGTTTGTATCTTTTACCTTTTCTGGGTTCAGAATCCAACAGCCAGGAATGCTGACAGACAGTGACGACCAAGAGTCAGCCAATAGCTGGAGGGCGTCTGGTCTCACCATCTAACTCGGAACAGTTTTGCTTAGTGTTAACTGTAGCGATGCTTTGACTTTGCATATGGTACTTTTCCAGAGCACTCTCATGTCTGTTACCTCCTTGTCCTCAAGCCAGTTGAGAGACGGGAGAATAAGAGTCCACATCTCTGAGCACTTATCGGGAGCAGGCACTCGTGTTGGGTTATTTCATCCTCATGTTGGGTTTGGGGTGGAGGAACTTTTCTATGGCTCTGTTTTTCAGGTAAGTGGGGAAACTGAGGCCCAGAGAAATTCCATAACCTATCCAAAGTCACACAGCTAGGAAATGACTCTTCTGAATCCTGGACACATATTCTTCTGCAGACAGGCCATTACATCCCCAAAGCCAATTCTCCAAAAAGCAGATTTGCCAAGTAACTACTTCACTGAATTGAGCTTTTTTTTTTTTTTTTTTTTTTTTTTGGCAAGACCGCATGGCTTGCAGGATCTTAGTTCCCCAACTGGGGCTCGAACCCCGGCCCATGGCAGTGAGACCACAGAGTCCTAACCACTGGACCCCTGGACTGCCAGGGAATTCCCTGAATTAAGCATTTTTTTCCCCCAAGTTTTGGTCTTATCCTTACTTCTGCCCCTGCTTCAGCCACAGAGGTTCTCAGATAAAACTTAGCTCGAGGACTTCCCTGGTGGCGCAGTGGTTAAGAATCCGCCCACCAGTACAAGGGACACAGGTTCGAGCCCTGGTCCGGGAAGATCCCACATGCAGTGGAGCAACTAAGCCCGTGTGCCACAACTGCTGAGCCCGTGTGCCACAACTACTGAAGCCCGCACACCTAGGGCCTGTGCTCCGCAACAAGAGAAGCCACCACAATGAGAAGCCCGCGCACCGCAACGAAGAACAGCCCCCTCTCGCCGCAACTAGAGAAAGCCCGCGCGCAGCAACAAAGACCCAACGCAGCCAAACATAAACAAGCAAACAAATTTATTTTAAAAAAACCAAACTTAGCTCGAATCTCTCTTAGCAGGCTTGGGCTGCCATAGCAAAATACCACAGACTGGGGGCTTACACACAGAACTTTGTTTCTCACAGTTCTGGAGGCTGGGAAGTCTAAGATCAAGATGCCAGCTGATTTGGTTCTTGGGGAGGAGAGAGAGAGAGAGAGAGAAAAAGCTCTCCCCTGTCTCTTCAAATAAGGGCACTAATCCCATCAGGAGGGCTTCCCCCTCGATGACCTCCTCTAACCCTGATTGTCTCCCAAAGGCCCATCTCCAAATACTATCCTATTGAGGGTTAAGCCTCCAACACAGGAATTTGGAAAGGACACCAGCATTCAGTCCATAATGGAATCTAACATATTTCATTGTAGAGGTGCAACAGATCTGGGGAAAGGATAAATCTGCAAAAACAGAAGAGACAGTAGGTAGCGTTTAAGAGAAAGTTTTCCCTCTTCTCATGCAAAAATGACACAGGAAGAAAATGAAGCTTTGACACATGAACCCCAGTCAGTCTTCTTTTTCTTTCTTCACAAATTTATTTATTTATTTATTTTTGGCTGCGTTGGGTCTTTGTTGCTGTGCGCGGGCTTTCTCTAGTCGCGGTGAGCAGGGGCTACTCTTCATTGTGGTGCGCGGGCTTCTCCTTGTGGTGGCTTCTCTTGCTGTGGAGCACGGGCTCTAGGCACGTGGGCTTCAGTAGTTGTGGCTCCCGGGCTCTAGAGTGCAGGCTCAGTAGTTGTGGCGCACGGGCTTAGTTGCTCCGCAGCATGTGGAATCTTCCCAGACCAGGGCTCGAACCTGTGTCCCCTGCATTGACAGGCAGATTCTTAAACCACTGTGCCACCAGAGAAGCCCCAATCGGATTTTTGATGATACTAACAAATGATTGTTTATTTAAAAAAGGGGGCTTTACTAGAATTGCAATTATACTTTATTTTAATTTTTGAATTTTTTTTAAAGCCTTTATTGAATTTGTTACAATATTGCTTCTGCTTTATGTCTTGGTTTTTTGGTCGCGAGGCATATGGGATCTTAGCTCCCTGACCAGGGATCGAACCTGCACCCCCTGCACTGGAAGGCGAAGTCTTACCCACTGGACCGCCAGGGAAGTCCCTGTGATTATATTTTAAAATAATTCTTACAATTTAGAGAGCTACATAGAAATGTTTGTTGATGAAGTTGCATGATATCTGAGATTTGTTTCCAAATAATCCAGTATAAGTGGAGGATGAGGGAAAGACAAGTAGGAGGGGAGACGGGTAAAACCAGACTGGCCCTGTGTTGATAATTGTTGAACCTAGATGTTGGGTAGGTATGTGTGAGTTTCTCAACTTCTGTATTTTGACAACTTTCATGACAAAAAGTTTAATAAGTAATAATAAACACCGCTTTGTAAAAAGTCCTTAGACATTTGGCAAACAGGCTTTAAGGGAGTGGATTTCAGGTAATTGACTGTAAGCCCTTTTCACTGGATCCCACCCCTCATGATTTTTCTTCTCAAGTGGAGGATGGAGTTTTATAGGAAGGATGTTATTCAGAGACCCATCTGCTCTCTCTGTTTTTCTGACCTGTGTTCAAGGACCCAGATATAATTTCTGCAGGGCTGCTGAGTTTTAGATGCGTGGTGTGATGTCACCTCTGATTTCCCAAGTTGGCTCTTGCCATGTGGCTTCCTTCTGGGACAGTCCCAGCAAGTGGTTCCAGCCTAAAGCCAGGCAGGATGTCATCTGTTCCTGTGGATGAGTTTCCTGGCATCCCTGGGGTCACAGAGGTTGATATTCCCAACAGGGTGTGGCTATAGGTCTTCAAGCGTAACATTTTTTAAAAAATTATCTAAGTGGAATTGCTCTCCCAGTTTGGATGGAGGTATTCAGAGATTTCTTTTGCTCCAGTTAGAAGATAAATGAGTCGGGGGATGTAACGTACAACAGGATGACTAGAATGAACCTGCCGTGTGGAATATTTGCAAGTTGTTAGGAGAGTAGATTCTCAAAGTTCTCACTACAGGAAAAAAGCATTTGTTTTTCTTCTCTGTCTCTCATTTTCTTGCGTCTCTACGAGATGATGGCAGGTAACTAAATTTCCTGTGGTCATCGTTTCACAATATATGTGTGTCAAGTCATTACGCTGCGTGCGTTAGACTTACACAGGTGCTGTACGTCAAAGATATCTCAATAAAATGAAAAGAAAAAAAGATGACAGAAAAAAGATTTCCTGTGCATCCTCTGTTGAGCTAAGACTGCGGCCCCGCACATATGCTCTAAGAAATCTTTCCGAGTTGGGCCAGCCCCAAACTGACATGTTGGGGTCTAGAGGCAAAGGGAAGGGGCCTTGAGGATGTTTATTACACACAGATGTTAAATGACCATCTGATATTGGCCACCACAGTAACCGGATTTTCCTCTGCCCTTGGGCTTGGATGAGGGCGAGGCAGAATTTAAGGAGGTGCTCACCGGCAGGGCTGCGCTGACGGTCAGGGCACCTGAGCTGCAGCGCCGCCTCCTTAAGTTTTGCGCCCTGGGCGCTTGGCTTGCCTCACTCCAGCACTGTCTCTCACCTGGACTCACCTGGGCTCACCTGGACTCACCTGGACTGTGACAATGGACTCTTAATCTCTCAGTAGAGCAGCCAGAGGGATTCTGTTACGTTGAAAGTCAGAGCTCGGTGCTCTTGCCTGAATCCTCTGGCTCAGGAGAGGCTGTCTTCCTCCCGATTCCAGCTAATCCTCGCCCTTCCTCACTCCGAGGCTTGTCCTGCGGCTTCTCGGCTGCCCTCACGTGCCCCAGCCCTGCGCCCTGCTGGGTTCTCTGCCCGCGGCATCCCTTCCCGACTGAACCTCCCAGAGCTGCAGAGCTTCCTCCCCTTCTCTCCTGGATCCACCTAGAAAGATCACCTTGTCAGTGAGGTGGTCCCCGCCCTTCTCCTTTAACTCGCACCTGCTCACTGGCTCGCTCTCCCCAGTCCCCTTCCCGTGGTGATTTTCTCCCTGATGCGTTTCCTGGGTCCACGTCTTCCCCTCCTCCCCCCAGCAGGTAAGTGGCAGGAAGGCAGTGGGCTCTGTGTGTCATTCACTGCTGAACGCACAGCGCCCAGATCGAGACCTGTGCCTCGGTCCCCGTTCGCCGGATGGATGACTGAAGGCACGGGGTTTGCGGGGGGGGGGGGTCATTTCCGACAGACGTGGGCAGCTGGTGCCCCGGGACCCCCGCGTGACTCCTGGCTGCAGCCAGCGCCCCCAGTGACCGCGGTCCGACTGGGCGGGTGAAACCACAGAACTCTGCAGCCAGCGGTCACACTCCCTCTGCGCCTTTGTCTTTCTTGGCCTTAGCTCATCCGAAGCTTTGTCTTTGGAAAACCAACAGAGCCCTCTGCCAGAAAGGTCTGCTCCACTGTCTTGTTGCTTCAGCTGTTTGCAAGGCGCTCTTGCGGGCTGCTTGGCCACGGGGGGCCCGCGGGGAGCCAGGGTCAGGTATTGGGCAGCCGGCCCGGGTGTGCAGCCTGCAGAGCACATCTTCGGGGCAGCTCCTCCTTTCCAAGGCCCGCAGCCCGCCTGTGAGTCGTTTCCGTGATGAGTACCCTTCCCCATCAGCAAGCCCGGAACCCACAGGGAGGCCGGACGTTAGCAGGCCCAGCGGCCTTGCTTTACGGCGGGGTCGTGGAAAAGAGCACAGACCATCGCAGAGCTGATTGGCAGCCGGAGCTCCTGAGGACACGGGCGGGGTTGGTGCTGTGCTCAGCAAAACCTATCCCAGTGAGCTCAGATGGCCCTTCCTTGGGCGTGTTTGTCGAGTAGGTGGTTGGTTACCTTCCAACCCAGTGGAAGGAGCGGCGAAGGCTTTGTCAAATGCTCCCCCTTCTTCCTAAGCCCCCAGGAGTGCTCCTTGCCTGTGTCCACTCTCCCTTCTTTTATTTATTTGGCTGTGTCGGGTCTTAGTTGCAGCGCGCGGGCTCTCTAGTTGTGGCACATGGGCCTAGTCGCCCCGCGGCTTGTGGGATCTTAGTTCCCCGACCAGGGATCGAACCCGTGTCCCCTGCATTGGAAGGCAGATTCTTAACCACTGGACCCCCAGGGAAGTCCCCACTCTCCCTTCTGAGATGGGGAGTGTGACGTGTAAAGAAAGTTTGGGAAAGTAACCTCAGATAAGACACTGAGCCGGTAGTCTTTAAAAAAAGAGCTTTAAAAAAGATCTTGGATCTTTAAAAAAAAAAAAAAAAAAAAAGCACAACGACCCAGCCTTATTGAAGTAGGATCGACAAATAAAAATTATATACAACGTGATGTTTTGATATACATACACATTATAAAATGACCACAACCAAGCTAATTTAACACACCCGTCACCGTACATAGTTACCTTATAAATTTTTTGGTGGTGGAAACATTGAAGATCTACTTTCTTTGCAAAATTTCAACTACGTGATACAGTTTTACGAACTCTGGTCACCATGCTATACATTAGATCCTCAGAAGTAATTGATTCTTTTTTTTAAAACAATATTTATTTACTTATTTGGCTGTGCCGGGTCTTAGTTGCGGCACGTGGGATCTTTAGTTGTGGCATGCGAACTCTTAGCTGTGGCAGGCATGTGGTATCTAGTTCCCTGACCGGGGATCGAACCTGGGCCCCTTGCATTGGAAGTGGCGTCTTAGCCACTGGACCGCCAGGGAAGTCCCAGAAGCCATTGATTCTACGTAACTGGTTGTTTGTACGTTGACAAACTCCCTTCCATCTCCCCCACCCCCCAGCCCCTGGCACCCATCGTTCTCCTCTCTGCTCTTGTGAGCTCTACTTTTTTAGATTCCACATGTGAGTGAGATCATGTGGTATTTGTCTTTCTGTGCCTGGCTTGTTTCACCTCACACAGTATCCGCCAGGTTCATCCAGGTTGTTACGAATGGAGAAGAATTTCCTTCTTTTTAAAGGCCCAGTAATTCCATTATGCGTGTACAATGCACACAGCACATTTTCTTTACCTATTCACCCATTACTGGGTACTTGGGCTCTTGTGAATAATGCTACAATAAACATGGGGGTGCCAGTAGCTCGTCAAGATATTCATTTCATTTCCTTTGGATATATACCCAGAAGTGGGATTGCTGGATCATATGTTTGGTCTAGTTTTAATTTGAGGAACCTCCATACTGTTTTCCATAATGTCAGCTTGGATCTTAATCAAGGTCCGTGGCTTGAAGTCCATTCTTTGAATGTCTGACTTGCTTTTTCCCTTTAGTTAAAAACAATAAGTGGGGAAAGGATTAAATGTCTCCCTGGAGGTGTGGGCGTGAAGGCTAGGGCAATGGTGTACTGGCTAAATTAGCTTATTTCCAGGCCATAAAAATTTTAAGTATTAATGATTCTCTTTGAAAACCTCAGAGGAATGTTTTATCCACAGAATTCTTAAGAAAAACAATCTGTTTACTTATGTTCCCACCTTAATTTTAACTTCCTTCTTAAGTGGGTTTTTCTCCCCCCCTGGGGCGTTTTGTGTTGGGTCATTCTGAAGTGGATTATGGGTGAAGAATGAGGCCGCTCTAGTGTTCCAAGCTAAGTAGCTTTAGGAAGAAAAGCTTCCTGCAACTGTTGCTCATGGTCAGAAGCCAGTAGAATAAGGCAGGTCAACAAGTGTTTGTTAGGCACCCTGCTTGTGCAAAGCCTCTTTCTTCTAGAAAGGGAGAAGTCTTTGGGGCCTCAAGATCAACAAATACCAGTTGAATCTAATTGAGTTTGAAATAATAACTTTCCTTTTGGAAAACAGAAGAATTCGCGTTGCTGAACAATTGATTCATTGCCCTCCAGATGACCATGACTGTTGACTCGGAATTCCTTTTATTTTGATTAAGTGCATAGCTGCCTATCCTTCCGAGTTTATCTGGATCTTCCAGAACTTACATACCTCCAACCACTCCCGTCCATCTGGGTTGGCTGGCCGGCTTGGTCGGCTGTGCATTCATTCCTCAAGGGCAGGGATACACAACTGGAAATGGCATCTGTCACAACCCCAGCCCTACTAGCACCTTTATATATTAGTATTACTGTTATTTTTTGAAGAATGCGACTGTTCATTTGTTTATTTATTTGGTTGTGCTGCGTCTTAGTTGCGGCAGGCGGGCTCCTTAGTTGCGGCTGGCGGGCTCCTTAGTTGTGGCATGCGAACTCTTAGTTGCAGCATGCATGTGGGATCTAGATCCCTGACTGGGGATTGCACCTGGGCCCCCTGCATTGGGAGTGCGGAGTCTTAACCACTGCACCACCAGGGAAGTCCCGCATCTTTGTATATTATAATAACTTGGTTCTCCTTTAATGGGTTGGGTGTTCCACGGAGGTTTTTAAAATCTGATCCAGAATTTCAAGTCTCTGTCTCCTTACTAGCCTAGTCAGTTTAGGGCTTTTAGGTGAACTAGGGATAAAATACGGTTTTATTTATTCTGTGTTTCCATTTGCAACCTGCAGTTGAAAGCATAACCTTCCATTTCTGTCTTTCAGAACTCAACCTGATTTATTGTTTTGTGTTTTTCCACTGAAGCTGAATCATCTCTAGTTAGGTCTCTAGTTAGGTTAAGTATCAGTTAGGTTAATCACCTCCAGTTACGTTAGTTTTCTTCTCGGACCAGAATCTGGATATTTTTAACTAAGCATCTTGCTACTCAAAATGTAATCTAACGGCTACGTTAGAAATACAGACCCCAGGTCCCAGCCTCACCTACTGAATCTACATTTTAATAAAATCTCCAGCTGATTTGTGTGTACGTCTAAATGTGAGAAGCACCGGTTGAGCATGTCTTAAGATTTTCTTATTAAAAATTACATTGTCAAGATGTAAAGGGACACATTTCCGTTAAACATTTTTTGGACATTTTCCCCTAACATTTTATTATGAAACATTTCAAACGTACAGCAAAATGGAAAGAGTTCTACAGTGAGCTCCCTAGACTGTCCACCTAGATTCTGCCATTAACTGATTTTTTTTCCTTTCCTTTTCTTCCCAATTAATTTCTATCAGGAATTTTATATAGAGGGACTTCCCTGGTGGTCCAGTGTTTAAGACTCCGAGCTCCCACTGCGGGGGGCCTGTGTTCAATCCCTGGTACAGGTACTAAGATCCCTCATGCCACACGGTGTGGCAAAAAAGCAAAAACAAAAACGGACTGCTCCTTTATCGACGAATTCCCTGGCGGTCCAGTGGTTAGGACTCAGCACTCTCACTACCGAGGGCCCAGGTTCAATCCCTGGCCAGGGAACTAAGGTGCGGCCAAAAAGAAAGAAAAAGAATTTTATATAGAAATGCTAGTTTACAGCATGACTGTTAGAAAGAATCATGTCTTGGTAATAAGGTAATAAGGGTCTCACCCTTTCTTCTAGAATCCCTGTGGGTTTTGACAAGGTCGCGCTTAGTTTGGGAATTTCTTGTGAATCAGAGAAGCACAGTGAGGTAGGAGGTGGGGTGCGCTGGGATTTCACAGAGTGCTGCGGTGCTGGTCCCTTTACCCCTCCACCCGGCACACGGGGCCTCGGTATATGCTCCTCTATACGGTGAGCGGGTTATGAGAGATCATCTCTACTGTTGCTTCCAACCCTGTAATTGTAGGTCTATTGCAAATATTAGCATCACTCTTTCTCCGGTGGAGAAAGCGATGAACCCGTTCAGTAGTTGAATAAGAAGGAGAACATCTGTCGGCATGGAAAAGTGATTATTTCCTAAGCTACTGAGTAAAACACAGCTGCACCGGCAGTTTCAACTCTGTTTTCTTGTCAATTTCTGTTCTTTCAGGAAACCTTACAGACACATGAAGCCTTCAACCATCTGGAACTCAGAAACTCGACTGGGACTGACTGTGGCTTCTAGACCGTCCAGGTGTTCTGCAGATGTGAAAACTTATCCCACACTTGCCAGCTGGAGCCCCGAATAGATGCAAGGCTCGAGCTCCGGCTCTCACATCTCTGAGCACAGAGGGGTCATCTCCTAAGTGGCCAGGGAGCAGTTGTTGACACTGAGGTCTGATTGCTGCACACGACCCCTCACCTTATGGGGCTGCGCTGGAGAAAGTCAAGTTCAGGGTCGTGAGTTTCCCAACTCTCGTGAATTAGGATTCCAGACGCGGGCCTCATTTCTGTAGCGCCCACCATCCCTGTAGGCATCACCACCACCACCATCACCACGAGCATCTTCTTGGAAACTCCACCACTGCATCACTGCACACAGTTGGAAACCTCCCCTGATCGCCATGGCCTGCCCTTTCCTAAAGGTTTTGTTGGTGGGGGTGAGTTTCCTGGGATGTCTTTATCCTCTCGTGGATTTTAGCTTCAGTGGGGAAACAAGAGAACAGAAACCGAATTTCGTGATCATTTTGGCAGATGACATGGGGTGGGGTGACCTGGGAGCAAACTGGGCAGAAACGAAGGACACTGCCAACCTTGATAAGATGGCTGCAGAAGGAATGAGGTGAGTCTGAGATGTCAAGCCGGCATCTCTTTGGATATTTCATCCTGACTCTTTTGGGGGGAGGGGGCCGCATAGAGCACTTAAAGAGCAATTGATGGGTCCATGTTGATTTAATTAATTGATTGATGAATTTGGTTTGAAGCCAGTACAGCGTCATGCAGGAGTCCATCCATCCGTCTGTCCATACGATAACTGTTCTTTTTCTGGCCATGCTGCACAGCTTGTTGGGATCTTAGTTCCCTGGTCAGGGATCGAACCTGGGGCCCCGGCAATGAGAGCACTGAGTCCTAACTGCTGGACTGCCAGGGAATTCTGATAACGCTTATTGTGTGAGTGTCTGTGTGAGTGTCTGTGTGTGTGTGTGTGTGTGTGTGTGTGTGTGTGTGTGTGTGTGTGTGTGTGTGTGTGTATTAGGAGCTGGGAACACAAAGGTGAACAAATAACAGTCCTTGCCCTCAAGCTCTCGTAGTGGAGACAGGTTGAAAGGAAAGTACAGATTACAGTCGAGTCCGAGAGGCTGCATCAGGAATTTTTGGAGTCTGTGGGGAGGGTGTGGACCCCAGCCTGGGGGTTGAAGGGAGAAGGTGCCCTTGAAGAGTGACTGAAAGTCAGTGGGGCACATGAAGGCCAAAGGACTTACTCATCTGTGAGCGGACAGGACTTACTGGTCCATTTAAGGCGCACTTAACGCTAAGGGACCACAAAAGGGGAGGGGGTGTATATCTGAACTGGCCGAAGTTTTATGAATATTTTAGATCGGTTTTCTTCTTGGGCTGACGTTGATCTGACTGGCCCGCTCAGATCCCACCTGCCTGGGTTAAACCCCTCCTGTTGGCTCCGTGGGAATCATCCCAACCGGCTGTTAGGACAACACATGGGGTGTCTCTGGAGTTTCAGCCACTTGCATCCTTAAGCTGGGAGCTTTCCCCTGAGATAGGGACCCTTGGTGTCCCTGCGTCCGGTCTCACCCTCTCCAATCCATCCTCCTCACCTCAGCCAAGGTGAACTTTCTAGAAGCACTTCTCTGCTTCCAGTCCTTCAAAGGCATTTGGTGACCCTAAGAACAAAATCCAAACTCCGAAGAGCAGTGTTCAAGCCCGGCCCACCCTCCGCACCGTCCTCTGCACGGCCCCGCCTGTCTGAACGCTTCTTCAGCTGTTGCCTCCCTCTGTTTGGGCCTCACCTATGTGATTAGTTCTTCTTCTTCTTTAAATTTAATTTTTATTTTATATTAGAGTATAGTTGATTTACAATGTGGTGTTAATTTCAGGTGTGCAGCAAACTGATTCAGTTATATGTATACCCATTCTTTTTCAGATTCTTTTCCTGCACAGGTTCTTACAGAATGTTGAGCAGAGTTCCCTGTGCTGTACAGTAGGTCCTTGGTGGTTATCTATCGCGTTGATACGTATAGTGATTAGTTCTTCTTGATGCACTTTCCGCTACTCCTGTTTTAGTTTCTACTCACCATCTGGTTCCTAATTCCACAGGAGGTCCTCAGGAACCCTTTCCTGGATGCCTCAGGTATACCTTTGCTGCTCTCCATGGTGACTGCTTAACCACCTGTGTTGGGTTCAATAGCGTCACCCCCAAATTCATGTCTACGCAGAGCCTCAGAACATGACCTTATTTAGAAATAGGGTCCTTGCAAATGTCATTAGTTAAAGACCTCTGTGATATCCTACTTGGTTTAGAGTGGTCCTAGATCCAACGACCGGTGTCCTTGTAAAAAGAGGAGGGGACACAGAGGGACATGCAGCAGAGAAGGTGATGTGCCTGCCAGCCAAAGACACCACCAGGAGCTGGAGGGAGGCCTGGAACGGACTCTTCCTCTGAGCCTCCGGAAGGAACCAGCCCTGCTGCCATCTTGGTTTCAGACTTGTCGCCTCCTGAATTGTGAGAGAACACATTTCTATCCTTGTGAGCCACCCAGCTTCTGGTACTTTGTTATGGCGGCCGCAGGAAAGTATCCACTGCCCTTCTAGCTCTGGGCTTCAGGAAGAAAAATGCCTTGTCTCTTCTTCCACCCTTGTATTCCTAACACGGTGCCCGGCACCTAGTGGGCCATTCAGAAGTATTTGTTCATCAGTAAATGGGCTTCAGGAGTTCAGGGTGCTTTGAAATGTCACCCCAAATTTTGCATGTCAGATTTTTTTTTTTCTCCCCCCGGTTGAGAGTCAATGCAGAGCATTTAACAGATCCTCAAAGGGAACTGGGTTGCCAAGTGCTCAAGAACTTCTGCTTTTCGTGTCGAGGGTTTGTGGGGAAATATCTGGCCCATTATTTAAACCGAGACTTGTGAGCCTTGCGGTTCTTCTTATGAGCTGTCCCCACCGGCACGCTGTCCGCCTGAGCGGAAGGGGCATCTCGGGGACCAGAGGCAAATACAGCTGGGTGGGCTCTGCTCATCCTTCCTTGGATGAAAATATTCTCTCCATCGGAGCCTTGTGACAGTGGCCAGGCAGACAGCCCTCTGGCCCAAGGTTGACGGCTTTTCACTCTGTGCTTTGTTGACAGGAAAGCAAGCTTCCTGTGAGGCCAGGGATTGATTCATCACGGGCTTTTCCCTGCCTACTCACCGCCCGTGGGGAACCATGACTTTCAGAAAGAACGCTTATTGCCAAACAGGGGCTAAGGGTGACTTGAGAAACTATCTTTTCTATTGTCTCCCTTTTATTAGTGTGCTCGGCTGCCGCAGCAAATTACTACAGATTAGGTGGCCTGTGTGAAAAAGAATGAAATATTGGGACTTCCCTAGCGGTCCAGTGGTTAAGATTCCACGCTCCCACTGCAGGGGGTGCGGGTCCGATCCCTTGTCGGGGAACTAAAATCCCACATGCTGCACGTGTGGGATCTTAGTTCCCACGTGTGGGGGAAAAAAAAAAGAATGAAATAGTGCCATTTGCAGCAACATGGGTGGACCTAGAGATGATCGTACTAAGTGAAGTAAGCCAGACAGAGAAAGACAAATACCATATGCTGTCACTTATATGTGGGATCGAAAATATGACACAAATGAACTTATGAACAGACTCACAGACGTAGAGAACAGACTTGTGGTTGCCAAGGGGGAGGGGAGGTGGGGGAGGGATGGATTTGGAGTTGGGATGAGCAGATGCAAACTATTATATATAGGATGGATAAACAGCAAAGTCCTACTGTAGAGCACAGGGAACTGTATTCAATATCCTGGGATAAACCCTGATGGAAAAGAATATGAAAAAGAATATATATATGTATAACTGAATCATTTTGCTGTACACCTGAAACTAGCACAACGTAGTCAATCAACTAGACTTATAAGAAAAATTAGTGGCCTCAAGTAGGCCACTAGTCATATTTATCCTCTCAGAGTTGAGAGGCGGGAAGTGCTAAATCGAGGCACGGGCGGGGCTGGTCCTGCTGGAGGCTCCGGAGGGGAGTCGTTCCAGGCGTCTCTCCTGTTTCTGGTGACTCTGCCAGCAGCCCTTGGTTTGCAGCCTCAGCCCTGCACCGTCCACCTCCACAGTTCACATACCTCCCTGCGTGTGTGTCTAAGCCTCCCTCTTCTTGTAAGGACACCAGTCATTGGCGTTAAGGCCCATCTTAATCCAGTACGACCTCATCTCAACTTGATTACGTCTGAAAAGACCCTATTTCCAAATAAAGTCACGTTCACAGGTTCTGGAATGACATGAAATCTGGGGGGACACGATTCAACCCAGAGACATTACTGCTACACATACAATTTGTACTACACCCATACTACTATAATTAGCCATTCTTCTACACATATCTGTGCCTCTGCTCCTAACGTAGTCTGAAACGCAGCACCTACTCATGAGACGCTTGTTGCCTTGAAGATTAAGCGTCCTGCCTAAGAGGGCAGGCTCTGGTGCCGCATGGCTTGGGTTCAAATCCCAGCTCTACTATTTCCACCTGTATGGCCCGGGACGGGCCACCTCATTCCTCGGAGGTTTGCCTTCATCTTCTGCAGGGGGGCAACGGCAGCACCCACCTCCTAGGATGTTGTGAGGGTTAAATGAAGAATTAGCTGTGTACGCATTAGCACAGAGCCTGGCACGCCATAGACGCAGATACATGTTAGCTGTGGTTATTTTTGTTATTGTTATGAGAAAGCAACATCCATCTGAATTGTCAGTGTGAATTCGCTACTCTGCCTACGGAAAGGTCTAAGTGATGTAACTCATGGAAGGAGGAACGGGGTCCAGGGACAAACCCCAGTAAGCCTCTACGTGGCCCGTGCACGCCGGGCCAACAGCTGTATTTGAATCAAGCCAACAGCTGTGACAGTGACTAAGCCTTACCAGCGCTCGCAAGGCACCAGGCTCTGGGCGTCGCCCCGTCCAATTCGTGCTGCCCCCTGATGCTTCTCTTCTTTCACAGATGAGGAAATCAAGGTGGTGACTCGCCCAGAGTTAGCGAGTGGCTGAATCAACGTGCTCTCACTCTAGGGCCTTATCGTTAAGGGCTGGGAAGTAGAGGTGAATTTGCCAAGAGTGTCCTTCAAGGCCTGGGCTGGCTTTGCCACGAAGAGGGAAGGAGGTGGTCGAAGGAGGTGCAGATTAGAGTCTCGACAGTTCTCGTCCCTCTGGAGCTGACAAAGGACCTCTGCGCCGTGAAGGTGGAAGAGGCAACCGAGAGATGTGGTTGGGGTGTCAGTCATCGATGCAGCTGTTGGACACGAGGCTCCACCGGCCGAGAATGTGTGGTTGCCAAGGCTGCAGACGCCTGCGATCTCCCCCGTGCTGGCTCTGACTGCATCTCCAAGCCCCTCCCCACGTTCCGTCTGCCTCATGGCCTTTGCACTGGCTGTTCCTTCCCTCTTCCCGGCAAGCTCTCCCCTCAGGCTCTGAGTGGCCGGTCAGTCTCGGCTCCAATGTCACATCCTGGAGGAGGCCTCTCTGACCTCCCTAACCCTTCACCAAGCGTGTCTCTCACTTCTTCTCCTGATTTGTTTCCATGACCCGTATCACCGCCAACATGATCTTTGTTTCTTTCTTTATTGCCTGTCTCTCATCCTGGAATGTCAGCTCCCTAGAGGAGCTGTCTAATCTATCTTGTTCATGGCTCCAGTGCTTAAAACAATGCCTGGAGCATGGTAGCTGCTCAACAAAATCTGTGTGCCTGGCTTCGGACTTCTGGACAGGCAGAGGCGAGTTAACCGCAGCAGGACTGGGAACCAGGCTGCCCGACTCTGTCACTTACTAGCTCTGGGACACCAGGCTCATGAGTAAACTTTGCCGGGCCTCAGTCTGACCATCTCTAAGATGGGACAGTAGTGGCATCATCGTGGGTCATTTTGAGGAGGAAATGGGTTAAGTCATGTAAGACAGCAGCAGGTCCCTGGTAGGTGTGAGCTCTTGTGTTTCCCCTGAACCTCTGGCTCTGCTGCCCTGCTCTCCTCCCATCCCCCTCCCTTGGCTGGAGGGTCAAGCATGTTGGCTCAGCCTTTGTTCCAGCAGCTCCTCCCTCTGTCTGTGCTGGACCCTCATCCTTCCCCAAGCTGGGCCGTGAGACTCAGCTGTCCTCTCGGAATCTGCTCGATTCTGTTCATTCCTCCACCAAGTCCCCAAGTCACTTTTCTTCCTTCCTCCCTTCTTCCCTTCCTTCCTTGCTGCCACGTGGCATGTGGGATCTTAGTTCCCGGACCAGGGATTGAACCCGGGGTCCCAGCAGTGAGAGCGCCGAGTCCTAACCACTGGACCACCAGGGAAGTCCCCATTCGTGTTTTTTTCCATCTGACTATGGTCGATGCCAGAATTTGCCAATTTTGTGGTCAGAAGAGGCACCATTCACAACATAATTATGATGTCATCGTGGTTGCAAGAAAAAGGAATCCTTGGGGAAAGAAAAGCAAAATTTGGGACTTCCTGGGCGGTCCTGTGGCTAGGACTCTGAACTCTCACTGCTGGGGCCCCGGGTTCAATCCCTGGTCCGGGAACTAAGATCCCACAAGGTGCATGGTGCAGCCGGGGGAAAAAGAAGCAGCAACATCTTCAGAGCCTTGATTTTGGTGTCCCTTTTCAGACTTCCTAAACTCCAGTTCCAGGGAGATAAAATAGGGATTGCGGCCTAAGACCCCATGGCCTTGAACTCATTTCCAGCAGCTCAGATCAAAGGGCGTCCACATCACATATCACGTGGGGGAAACTGGGGGCCAGGGAGAAAGGAAGCGTTTTTACTGTTACAGTCAGCTCTCTGACATGCGGGTGCGGGTTCTCCAGCTTGCAGTTTATGATGATAAACAACTGTTTTCTTGACCAGCATTTTTCGGGATCCACTTTAATGAGGTCTAGTTTACATATGATCAAATGCCCCCATTTTATTTTTTTTTTAGGAAAAATTTTTATTTATTTATTTTATTTTTGGCTGCGTTGAGTCTTAGTTGTGGCACATGGGATCTTTGTTGCGACACGCGGGATCTTTCATTGTGGTGCTCGGGCTCTTCACTGCGGCGTTCGGGCTTCTCTGTAGTCGAGGCGGGCGGGCTCAGTAGTTGTGGCACGGGCTTCATTGCCCCACAGCATGTGGGATCTTAGTTCCCCGATCCAGGGATTGAACCCGCGTCCCCTGCATTGCAAGGCGATTCTTAACCACCGGACCACTGGGGAAGTCCCAAATGGCCCCATTTTAAAAGTACATTTTGGTGAGGTTTTTTTTTTTTCTTTTTAATTCATTTTTTAATTGAAGTATAGTTGATTTACAATGTTGTGTTAATTTCTGCTGTACAGCAAAGTGATTCACTTATACATATACATACATTCTTTTTCATATTCTTTTCCATTATGGCTTATCACAGCATACTGAATATAGTTCCCTGTGCTCTACAGTAGGACCTTTTTGTTTATCCATCCTGTATATAATAGTTTGCACCAGCTAACCCCAAACTCCCAATCCATCCCTCCCCCATCACCCCCCAGTCCCCCGCCTTGGCAACCACCAGCCTATTCTCTATGTCCCTGATTCTGTTTCTGTTTCATCGATATGTTCATTTGTGTCATATTTTAGGTTCCATGTATAAGTGATATCATATGGTATTTGTCTTTCTCTTTCTGACTTAACTTCACTTAGCATGCCAATCTCTAGTTGCATCCATGTTGCTGCAAATGGCATTATGTCGTTCTTCTTTATGACTGAGTAGTATTCCATTGTATATATGTACCACATCTTCTTTATCCATTCATCTGTCGATGGACGTTTAGGTTGCTTCCATGTCCTGGCTATTGTAAATAGTGCTGCAGTGAACACTGGGGTACATGTGTCTTTTTGAATTATGGTTTCCTCAGGGTATATGCCCAGGAGTGGGATTGCTGGATCATATGGTAGTTCTATTTTTAGTTTTCTGAGGAACCTCCATACTGTTTTCCATAGTGGCTGCACCAACTTACATTCCCACCAAGAGAACGGTAAACGATTCATTTGTGAAAAACACGAAAGCTGCCGCATCTCTTTCTCGGGGGCATCGCTGTTCGGGGCTCCCTGTGTCCAGAGATGGCCCACATGTGCCCTGCGGCGCAGCAAGGCCTCCTGCCCTTGTCAGTAGGTTCAACAGCCAGCGTGTCTTGCCTTTGACATTGTGGGCTCCCGTTTTGCCAGTGTCCTGTGCAGATCTGAGCTGGGCAGTGCTGTTGAACATTTGCAAGTTTAAAAATGATGTGATAACCAGAAGAAAATCGAAATGTTGGAATTTCAGTGAAAATGCCAGGGACTTCGTAATCCACTAAAACCTAAACTTTTCAAGCACTTGGAAAACTTGCATCACAATAGGGGTTAGAGGAGTGAATTGCTCATACTTGAAAAAAGAGAAAAGGACAGATACCTTTCACGGGCATCTCAGCCAGCATTTCAAGTGGTCTGAACAGTGTTTAAATGTCTACGAGAGCCCAGTGGATGAGCTTGATAATGCAGCTCTCGTTTGGGTCTTGCCCACAGAGCATCCAGGGAAAGGCTCGTGCTAGTTTTGAAATAGGAGGGAAGTGGGTAGGGCAAAACCTTTGAAAGAATGACATAGTCCGAGGACAGGACATAAACTGGTTAGAACCAAATGGGTCCAAGATGGCAGACAAGTCGACTTCCACTAGACCTTGAGCCTCAGTATACACTCACTGTAACCCATCAGCACGCTAAATGACACACCCCCAGGCGCCATGACAGTTCCAAGGCCGACCATAAAGGTCAAAAAGTGGGCAGTGGCCCAATTCCTGGAAATCCCACCCCTTCCCCAAAACAGCTGGAATTCTCCTCCCTCTCCTTAGCCTATGAAATTACCCAGCCCTATAAAACCTGACAACCCCGTACCCTGGGGCCGCTCTTGCCTTCTGAGATGGCCCGCACTCTGTCTTTGGAGTGTGTTTCTCTCTAAATAAACCCACTTCTTACTTCTTACCTTGTCTCTCACTGAATTCGTTCTGCGATGAGACATCCAGAGCCTGAGCTTCATTAAGTCCAGAGACCAGGTGTGTGATCTCAGTTAAAAGAACGTGGGTCCAAAAAAAAAAAAAAAAAAAAGAACGTGGGTCCAAGCCCCAATGCAAGTTGCCTGGTTTCAGTTTCACCTGTGATGAGCAAGCAACGTATTTCTTGAAAATTCTTGGGTTGAGAAGTAACTTGAATAAGTCTCCTGGCTGGGTGACTGGATTCAAGCAATGACTTAGGCTGTCCAGACCGGGGTTTGAGGACCTGAGTGGTTATGAGCCATAGGTGTCTTGGAGGGAAGAGGATGACCAGTGACAGTGAGACAGCAGTGACCCCACCAGCTAAGCCCAGATACTGTCCACTCACTTAAACTGTCTGCCAGCCTGGCTCAGAAATGACGTTGGCAGTGTGTCGTTTCTTTTTTAATTTTCTTTTTCTTTTTCCTTCCAGTATCATTGAGATACAGCACTGTATACGTCTAAGGCACACAGCATAATGATGTGACTTACACACATCATGAAATGACCACAGTAAGTTTAGTGAACATCCAGCATCTCACAGAGATACAACATTAGAAAAATAGAAAAACATTTGTTTCTTTGTGACAAGAACTCAGGGTTTTACTCTCTCAAGATACATAACGCATGTGACGCACAGCAGTGTTAATTATATTGATCACGTTGTACGTTATATTCCTGGCACTTATTTATCTTGTAGCTGGAATTTTGTGCCTTTTGAGCCCCTCGTTCAATCTTTGGCACACACTCCCTCCACCCTGTAACCACAAACCTGATCTCTTTTCTCTGAGTTTGTTTTTGAAGTGCAATCGTTACCGAATGCAAGTTTGTGTGCCCCATGCCCAGTGAGGCCAAACCAACCAAAAAGTTCATCTGCCTGAAACACAGAGAGGCCAAACCAATGGAAGAGTCAGAGTCTGGAGCAGAACAAGGTTTGGTGCAGGGCCAAGCAGGGAGAACGGGGGGCTCGTGCTCAAAAAACCCGAATTCCCTGATGGTTCTGGGGGAGAAGTTTGCATAGGCAAAATTCGGGATGAGGGCTGCAGGGTGTGTGCCTTTCTTCTGATTGGTTGGTGTTGAGGTAACAGGGCAGGGCTCCAGGGATCTGGTGCTCAGCCTGAAGTTGGCTGGGTGGGGGAGTTCCTACAGAAGAGCTCAAAGATATATTGTTATGTGTATCCTTTGAGGGGGAACCAGGACCTGCCCCAAGGCTGCACTACACTTTCTTGACTGCCCCTCCCTTGCTTCTGCATCCCCTCCCTTCCCTGATTAACAACTATTTGAATCTGACCTTTGGAACTCAGGGAAGGTCAAGGAGGCTGGATGAAGCCTGTTTCCTACAAACAAGAAATGGGGGACATGGAAAGGCTTTTGTGCCCGGGAGTGCCCCACAGGTTCCTGCTTGTTTTCGTAATTCACCTACAAGGCTATGTTATTTCCTGGTGCACAGCACAGCGATTTGCTCTTTCTATACATATCAGAATGATCATCATGATAAAGTCTATTTGTCATCTGTCAGCACACAAAGGTGTCACCTAGTGAGTGATTATTCCTCACACTGTATTTTCATACCTGTGACTCATTTATTTTGTAACTGGAAGTTTGTCCCTCTTCATTTTCCTCACCCATTTCACTCGTCCCCTCTCCCCTTGGGCAACAACCTGTTTGTTCTCTGTGTCTGTGACTCCATTTCCATTTTGTTATGCTTGTTCATTTGTTTTCCTTTTTACATTCCACATGTAAGTAAAACCACACCGTAATTGTCTTTTTCTGTCTGACTTACTTCACTGAGTATAATGTTGTCTCGGTCCATCCGTGTTGCTGCAAATGGCGTTATTTCATTCTTTCTTATGGCTGAGTAATATTCCACGGTGTGTATGTACCACATCTTCTTTATCCATTCATCTGTCGCTGGACACTCAGATCGCGTCCATATCTTGGCTATTGTAAATAGAGCTGCAGTGAACACGGGGTGAAGGTGACAGTATATTGTACATGCGTTTCCTTCTGTAAATTGATGTGTAATCTGTTAACTGTGTACCTTGATTTCTCTTCCTCCCTGCCTCACGCCTTCTCTGCCCTCATTTTAATTTTGAGTCAGGTCCCTGCAGCACTGAGAGTTCTAGGCAGCGGCTGAGCTTGGAATCAGAGGTCAGTGTCCACCCTGGTAGGTCAGAGGCTCCAGGCGCTCCAGGCGGTTTCTCTAAAGGACCCCGGTGAGGAAGGAAGCGAGCTGTCAACGCACTCAAAAGCCGGGTGTGACTTCTTTTTTCAGAATTGACTTTTTGCAGAAATTCATGTACTCTGTTACCTCTCAGGACTTTCTCAGCCGTTCTGCCGCCTTTGGGATTTTGTAGGAGCCGGGCTGGCGCTGGAAACTGCAGGGGAGTGAGGTCTGGTAGATGCCCCGAGGGCGAGGGCAGAAAGAACTTTCTGAACGAGACTTATATCAGCAAGAGACCCTCCCCCCACCATGTCATCCCCTTACAGCTTTGTCCACCCCACTCCCTGACCCCATACAGTAATTCAGGTTTGGAGTGCAGGACCCTCACTGGGGAGAAATCCTCTTGTCTGTGATCCTCACCTCTGAGCTGTTTGCTCTGGGACGTCCCATCCTGTCTTCCCCTTGTAAACGCTCAGCATCACGGGACAGGCAGTTTTGCCTCTTTGTTCTTGGGTGAGTAGGTCAAATAGCCATAAAAGTCACGTGATGCCCACCTATCCACTGGGGCAAGGTGGAGACCGTGGGCTTTATCCTCGTGTAGCAGGCGGGGACGTGCAGGAATGTGATGATCTAGGTCACAGCCGATCTCAGAGAAGAGGAGCTGAGATATTCGCCAGTGAGACCTTGGCGCCAGCCTGCTTCGCAAGTGTCGGTGCAGAATGGCCTGTCCAGTGGCTACCATTTGTTCTGTCTTTAAGCCTCCTAACTACAGTCATTCAACAACAGATCTCTACTAAGGGCAGGTCATGAGTCATACTGGGAGACCTCAGCCAGCTCCGCCCTTAAGAGGGTTACACCCTGGTGGCAGATAAAAAGACAGGAAAGCCATCCTTTAGAAGGCAGAGCAGGAACTCCTGACGTCTCTCCCACCCCTGGGGCTTTTATAAGCTGAGTTGGACGTAACTGAATTGACATTCGGGGGGACAGAATTAGCACATTACGAACATATCGGTCACAGGCGCAAACGAGAAAGGTCCGTGCTGGGCTTCTCACCTTTTGGGCGATAAAGCTCGCAGCAAGAAGCATGTGAAAGATGGTGCTGTGGGACCATAGGAAAGAAAGGCCACTTCTCCAGAGGGAAGCCAGGAGGGACTTCATAAAGCTTATTGGTTAGGACCTGAACGCTGAGCCCTTAAGGATGAGTAGGAATTAGCCAGAAGGGGTACGAGAGAGTCTTGTAGGCAGAGGGAAAAGAAAGGGCAAAGACCCAGCATTGAAAGGTGCCCATTCACTCCACAAATATTCCTAGAGGGACTCCACCCCGCAGGCACTGTCCTAGGTGCTGCAGATGCATCCGAACAATAAACAAGCCTCACTCTGCGGGGTCTGGCTGGCATTCCAGTGGGAGAGGACGGCTGGGATAGGGCATTTTAAGGCTGGACCCGTGCACTGAGCAGCTGGCGAAGGGCCTCCTGTGTGTCCTCAGACGTTCGGGGGCCCTGAGCGCTGAATTCATCGACTGCATTTGGGATGGACTGCGCCACTCGCTAGGCGAGGCCCATGCTGGTGGCTGGAAGGGCTCAGCCCAGGGTTGTGGCAGTGGGCAGAAGTGTCCCATCAGGAGGCCCTGAGATGCCTGTGCGTCCGTCTCGTTGTCACATATCTTGTTGGAGTCCTTCCTTGAGAGTGAATGCACACATGTCCACTGCAAGAGTGTGGAAAGGAAAGGGGAGACTTGCCAAGGATTATACCAAGCTTGGCTGGCAGGAACCCTTTTATTGAAAAGAACAAGAGTGGGAGTGGATGGATGGATGGATGGATAAATGAGTGAATGAGTCAGCAAAACACACCAAGTTGGCTATTTGCTGCCACATTTTTCTTTCAGTTTTTTTGTTTGTGTGTGTGTATGTTTTTTGTTTTTTTTTGTTTTTTTTTTTTTGCGGTATGCGGGCCTCTCGCTGTTGTGGCCTCTCCCGTTGTGGAGCACAGGCTCCGGACGCGCAGGCTCAGCGGCCATGGCTCACGGGCCCAGCCACTCCGTGGCACGTGGGATCTTCCCAGACTGGGGCACGAACCTGTGTCCCCTGCATCGGCAGGCGGACTCTCAACCACTGCGCCACCAGGGAAGCCTGTTTGTGGTTTTTTTTTGGCCGTGCAGCTTGTGGGATCCTAGTTCCCCAACCAGGAATCGAACCTGGGCCCCCTGCAGTGGAAGCGTGGAGTTCCAACCACTGGACCACCAGGGAGGTCCCTGCTTGCACTTTCAAAGGGCCTTCCTATTGGTTGTCTCAATGGTCTCACTTAACATCCTTCCCATTTAACAGAAGGCAACGTGGAGGCTGAGCTGAGCTGGTCCATCTAAGTCCTACTCCAGCCTTTTCCAGGTCTCACTACCCACCTGTGTCCCTCTGCACGCAAAGGCCTCAGCAGATGATTTTAAAAACCCATTTCCACCTCCAAGCCTTTAAATTATGAATGGAGCACGGACAGCTTTTATTCCAGTCACATAGCAATTTAGAGAGTGGCCACAGCAGGCCACATCCTTTGTTTTAAATTCCTTATAAATGAAGGCTGGACACGCTTCACTCCGCGACGTTGTATCTCTCTGGGGCTTTCGGGGCGACGTTTCCTGCGCTTACGTTCCCGGATTCTAATATGCGTAATTGATGCAATGGCGAGTTGCTTTGGTTTCTGTCTGGCTGTGTCTTAATTTGCGTTGATTTTCCTGTTCACAGGCTGCTGTAATGTCTGGCTCTGTATTTCTAGCTTCGCTTTACAATGTCGTTTCAGACTTTAATTAGGACCCCTGTTGGTGAACTGGTCTGAGCCTACCCAGATAGATTTGGGGAAAAACAAAGGAAGCTTTCCAAAGAGCAAGACCATTTTATTGTTTATTAATTAGTCCCTGCCCAAAGCAGGGAGAGGCTGGGAAGGGGGGAGGGTGACACGGAGGTCAGTGCATCCAGCTGTGTGGGGTGTCGGTCGGTATTTTGGAGAAGGAGGTATAGCCAGGGCTCTCTAAAGACTTGGAAACAAAGGACATAAGATTGTTCCTGAGAGTTAAGCTATAAACTTTAACACACAGTGGGGAAGGAACTGAGCCCTAAAAGCATCAGCTTAAGCGATTATGTGGAAAATGGACTAATGTGTCTTTTCCAACCAAATGACGGGGGCCTCTCGCTTCACGTTTTGTTGGTTCATTCACCAGATTTTGCTGGGGCGGCCTGTCCCACCAAAGCATTCTGTTTGGGGCTGGAGTTGCCCCTCGAAGCCCCATCCTTGTAGAACCTACAGTCTAGGGAGGAACTCAGAGTTACATCTTGCCATAGAAATATGCTATAGCTGTTCCAAAAGGACGGCATTAACATGTTCAAGGAGAGACCATGCTTAGCACAGGTGGTAAAAACAGGCAAGCATGATGGTACCCAAGAATGGTATTTTTGGCACTGCCCAGGTGTATCAGTCAGCTCGGGCTGCTGTAACAAATAGAGCAGTCTGGGTGACTTAAACAACGGACATTTATTTCTCACAGTTCCAGAAGCTGGGAAGTCCAAGATCAGGGTGCCAGCTGGGTCAGGTTCTGCTGAAGGCCCTCTTCCTGGCTGGCAGAGGGCCATCTTCTCCCTCCATCCTCACGTGGCAGATAGAAAGCTCTGGTCTCTCTTCCTTTTCTTATAAGGACACTAATCTCATCATGGGGGCTCCACCCTCAGGACTTCGTATAAAGGGAATCACCTCCCCAAGGCCCCACCTCCAGGTACCATGATGCTGGGCAGAAGGGCTCCCACATACGTATTTTTTGGAGGACACAAGCGTTCAGTCAGTAGCACCAGGCAAGAAGAAGTGGTGGTCACAGCCTTTGAGCATCCCAGACCCACTGGCAAAGGTCAGTCCGCAGTGAACACAAGTCCCCTAGCTTAGCAAACAAAGACTTTTTCTATGACCCATTTGAACTCCCTTTGTGTTCATTAACTCCACACTCCCCAAGGCAGCCTTTGGATTCTGATTTTGTGTGCAGGAAGGAGACACACTGACCTTGCCGATGCTCTGGTTCCTCTGTCTGCCCTTGGACGTCATCTGGGAAGCAGGCATTCCGGTGTCCCTCACGAGCTCACGTGGTTTGCGTGGATGTGAGTCAGGCTGTCAGGGTTGGCACCAGCAAGAATGAGTCTCAGAACTGTCCCAGCCCAAGGCCAGTGACTAGTTTTAAGGTAGTTCCTTCTGTGGACCAGCCCGGCTGCAGCCAGCCTTCTCCCAGATGGAAAGGGACCTGGGAAGAACATGGTATGTGGGGCGGGCTGGCCTGGGCTCAAGTTCTAGCGCTGTCATTTCCTACGCGCAGGGGTCCACGGTCTTTGATACTGAACAGGGATCAGACAGAGTAAGATGCGTGTTCACGCCGGCTGCGTGGTCTCGGGAAGGCTACTTCCATTCTCTGCGTTACCTTCCTGATCTGTAAAACGGAATTCTGATGATTTGAAACGATATCTGTAATATGATTAGGGTGGTAGCCACGTGATAAGTGGTAGCTATTTTTAGTATCCTAAGACAAACACACATAAAGTTAAGGGATAGTTATACTGTATTTATTTTTTTATTGAAGTATAGATGATTTACAGTCACTTCTATGTGGAATCTAAAATATGGCACAAATGAACCTCTCTACAAAACAGAAACAGACTCACAGACGTAGAGAACAGACTGGATCTTTATACTTCGTATATATCTATAGGTCTCAGCTTACACGTGACTTGTTTGAGGAGCACGTGATTCCCAGAGGCCTCTCACATGCTGGGGTCACCCACCTCTGACTCTGAACCATGTGCTGCTTGAGGGCAGAGACTGACCTTGTCCTGTTACCTGTTGCGCTCCAGGCCCCTGTCCTGTTTCAGCTCCAGTGAGGTAGCCAGGAGGCTGGTTGTAAACAGGAGAAGCGCAGCTCTACCAGCCGAAGCGCAAACGGGGCACAGCTTTGGCTCACGGACTAAACTCTGGAGAGACTCGGTCTTCTGTCTGGCCTTCTGGGCCCGTTGACCCATTCTTTCAGGCTCCTGGTTAGGGTGAGAGGTGAGGCCCTTGCCCTTCTGGGATTATATCATTTTAGCTTGAGATTCGAGGTGGGGAGAAAAAGCTATTCCTCTCTGCCTGGTTCAGAAAATGCCAGTTTTGGATTCTGAATAGCCCTGCTCAGGTCGTGGGCCTGATCGTTGAGGAGAGGGCTGTGCTGCTCCGATGGGCCCACGTCGGGGTGCGTGGATGTGAGGGCAGGGGGCCCCACGGAAACCCCTTTAGTCAGCGCCCGGATACTGTCAGATGAGTGTCTACATTCAGGCTGCCAGGAGGGTTCAGGAGCTCCAGAGGTCAGAGTCAAGAGCCGTCCTTCTGGGGAATAAGGGAAGACTTTGTGACAATGGGAGGCTTTGAAGGTTAGGTAGGGATTGGGAGGGGCGGGGAGAGAGGCCGGGCCTGCAGGCTGAGATACAGCCAAGTCGGGGCATCGGGCTGGCGAGCTGCACGTGGGGTGCGGGACGGCAGGGAGGGGATGGGAAGCGTTCCAGGAAGAAGAGTCCTGTCGGGCTGAACTTCGGGCATTTGTAGGCTGGTGTGTTCGTTTCCAGGAGCTGCCGTGACCGAGCACCACAAACGGAGGGGCTTAAAACAACAGAAATGTGTTCTGTCACACGGTTCTGGAGGCTGGCAGTTAAAGGTCACGGTGCTGGCTGAGTCACGCTCCCTCTGAGACGCAAGAAGAAGCTCCTTCCCTCTCCACCGCCTGGTAGCCCCAGGCGTTCCGTCGCGTGTGGATCCAACGCTTGTCTTTGTCTCCTCAGTCACTTGGCCATCTGCCCTCCGAGAGACCTGCAGGTCTCCTCGCTGTGTCTCTCTCCTCTTTTCTTTTTTTTTTTTTAAATTTTATTGAAGTATAGTATAGTGATTCAGTTCTACATATATATATAATATTCTTGTTCATATTCTTTTCCATTATGGTTTTTTAAATTATTTTATTTTATTTATTTTTTAAATTTATTTTTGGCCGCGTTGGGTCTTCGTTGCTGCGCATGGACTTTCTCTAGTTGTGGCGAGCGGGGGCTACTCTTCATTGCTGTGCGTGGGCTTCTCATTGCAGTGGCTTCTCTTGTTGCGGAGCACGGGCTCTAGGCATGCGGGCTCAGTAGCTGTGGCTCGTGGGCTCAGTAGTTGTGACTCGCGGGCTCTAGAGCGCAGGCTCAGTAGTTGTGGTGCACGGACTTAGTTGCTCCGCGGCATGTGGGATCTTCCTGGACCAGGGATCGAACCTGTGTCCCTTGCATTGGCAGGCGGATTCTTAACCACTGCGCCACCAGGGAAGTCCCCTCCATTACGGTTTGTCGCAGGATATTGAATATAGTTCCCTGTGCTCTACAGTAGCACCTTGTTTCTCTCCTCTTGTTTTAAGGACACCAGTTACATTGGGTTAAGGACTCAGCTAACCTTATCTTAGCTGATTACACCAGCAATGACCCTGTTTCTAAATAGGTCGCCTTCTGAGGTATGGGGGTTAGGATTTGAGCTTATCTTTTGGGGAGGACACAGTTCAACCCATAGCAGGCAGGCAGGCAGGCAGCAGTGGCTCAGGGGCTGGAGAGGGAGGTTGGACCTGTGCGTGGTGAGTTACCGTGGCCAAGCAGAAGGTATCACTGAAGACCGGAAGTCACTGAAGACCGGGGGCCGGGGCCCGGCATGACCCACCCGCGGGCAAACCCGGGCTGGAGAGAGCGTACCTGGCTTCCTGGAAGGTCGCTGAAGTGATTCAGGTGGGGGGACAGCAGAGGGACTCAGAGGTGATGCCAGGTTGACCGGAGGGGGTGGACGCGGGCTCTCGCAGGGAGGATGCACGTTGGGGCCGGGGTGACCTGTGATGTACGGATTTGCGGAGCAAATAGGATGCCCGAGTGGTCCCGACAGGAGCCAAGTGCCACCACCCCTAGGGTCCCGTCCGTTTATGCCTTGCACACTGCTCCCCTCTCACACCTGAAATGCGCTCTTTCTCCCCATTTAGCTATGATAACCATCACGCAGACTACGATGAATTAAAAAATCTACTCTGACCCCGGAGCGCCGCTAAAGGGCTTGACGCATATCGTGCCATCAGATCCCTCAGATGACCTGGTGAGGCTGCTACGGTTGTGCCCACTTTGCAGATGAGGATACTGAGACCTGGCTGGAGTTACCTGTCTTGTCTCACACTGGAGGGAGCCGGGGCCGGAGATGAACCCACACCTGTTTGCCCGCACTTCTATCCCTCCTGCCGCTCCACCACCCATACCTCACTCACTGTGTCTCTCTGGCCGGGCTCATCTTATTTTGTCTGGTTGCCCACATAGGTCTTGACCCTCTGCTGAAGTGTAAGCCTCTGACGGAGAGGGCTGTGGTCCCCTCCCTGCCGTCCTTCCGCCAGGTATGGCTGGTGGAACTAAGACCAGCAGCTCAGAGTGAAGGGTTTGGGCTGAGCGGTGATGCACGTATGTATCTGTCGAGAGGCACAGATGGGTGAGGGCAGGAGTGAATGTCCACTGGGAGCGTCTCAAGGTCTGGTTCCAGCAGGGAACCCGGCCGAGGAAGCCCTAGTCCCCCCAGATGGGAAGAGCCATCTCACTGGTGGAGTGCAGGACTCCAGCTGCCCAAATCAGAGAACCCGCCTTCCTGAGGTCGGGAACCAGCCCCCCGGGGCGGGGGCGGCGGTGGCAGCGGGCAGACACACCCAGGCTCTCGGGGACTCCGTTCTAGAGGGGCAGCCGGGCAGCAAGCAAGGAGACCAGTCCATGAGCAAGGTGAGGTCCGAGTGGATAAAGGCTCAAGACAGAATAGAACAGTGATGCAGTGGAGAGTGGTCAGGTCAGGAAAGCCCTCACTGAGTAGGTGAAATGAGAGCTGAGACCCGGATGAAAAGAAGGGGCCCGTCATGTGGAGACCAGAACACAGCCTTCCAGACGGAGGGGACATGAAAAGGGCCTGAGGCAGGGACAAGCTCGGGGTGATCTCGGTAGAGCCGCTCTGGGTGGTGTGGCTGCTGGGGGGAACCGGGGTGGGAATAGGGATGATGACGCCTGGGTGCACATCCCCTGGGCGTGGAGTTCCCACCTTTCCCCACGCTGTCAGGATCCTTGCACCCCGTTCCAAGGAGCTCCACCCAGGCTGCTGGTGGTTGGAGGTGGCCAGCGTGGGACTCCAACAAGGATGCCTGGCGCCGCACCTGCAGGGCTCTCTCCGTTCTCTGCTCTAACGGGATTACTTCCCTGGGACTGTGCAGGGCACGGATGCCCAGGAACCTCCAGTTGCCCGGGGTCCCGCCTGGCTGCCCCTGGGGCTGGGAGGAGCTGGATCTCAGAAAACCTACTAGCTATCAGTGTTTGGCTGTATCTGTGTGCTCCAGCTCCCCGCTTGAGAAGCTCACGACCGTGACTTTGGGTTTACCTAAATTGCAATGAGGACTTATTTGCGGGTTTCCAGCCAGGAATACTGTTAGCTGATAAACAGTTTCCAAGATCACTTTGGCCGCCCCATGGAAAACTGGGAGAGGAGGAACTGGGGGCAGCAAATGTAAGTGGGGAGCAGGGCTGCCGTGTTCAGCTGGGCGGGTTGAGCGCTGTTCAGCTCCGCCCCGGGGTGTGGATGGTGGGTTAATGCTCTGCCGTCGCCATCTTGAAATGCTTGGTGGGTTTTGAATAAGGGCCTTTGCATTTTCATTTTGCTCCGGGCCCTGCCGATTGTGCAGCTGCTCCCACTGTTGTGGGTAAGGAGGTGACCCATACGGAGCTACACCTGCAGAGCAGAGTGAGTCCAGGGACAGTGAGTGCTCGTGGCTTAGAGGAGTGCCCGGATTCTAGAAGCCTGAGCATTAGCCGTGAGAGTAATAAAAGCCGCCGAGTGCGTGGTACCGTAGTAGTAATCTAGTCGTAGTAAGAGTCATCGTTATTATCTTAATTAACTTACTTTTGGCTGCGTTGGGTCTTTGTTGCTGCACGCTGGCCTTCTCTAGTTGCGGCGAGCGGGGACCACTCTTCATTGCAGTGCACAGGCTTCTCATTGAGGTAGCTTCTATTGCTGTGGAGCACGGGCTCTACGGCGCGTGGGCTTCAGTAGTTGTGGCGCACGGGCTTAGTTGCTCCGCGGCACGTAGGATCTTCCCGGACTAGGGCTTGACCCTGTGTCCCCTGCATTAGCAGGCGGATTCTTAACCACTGCGCCACCAGGGAAGTCCCAGTAGTCATTATTATAAGGAACATTTAGGAGTGTGATCTAGGAGGATGTTTGTGCTTTAATCTTGGGAGGAAAAGAACAGAAGAGGTACAAATGAACGTTTTCTTGGGAGAAAAGTATGAACACTGAAGTGGAGCTCAGTCTGGGATTCCAAGGGCAGCGGTTGCCAGCTGCATGCAACGTCCAGAATCCTGGATTTTGCCCCAGGGATTGAACTCCCTGAGGCCGCAGTATGTGGGCAGCTGGGATGCTGTGAGAGAAGCCGGTGCCTGGGAAATTACCCAGGGGACCAGCAACCGAGGGACAGAAGGGAGGCTGCACGTGCTACTTCCAGCCCCAGGGGACGGAGGGACAGGAAGGAAGTGCTGGCAGGGGTGTGAAGCCAGAGTCGGGGGCCCTGGAGCTCCCCGAGGCTGGAGGGAGGCCTCGCCCAGCACCTGCGGACCCAGCATGAGCGTTGGAGCACCTCGCTCCCCTGCCCTCATTCTGTCAGATGGAGGCATCGCACGTCTGCTTGAAGAGCACGGCTTCAGGGCTGGGCCGGCGCTTTCAGACGGGCATTGCTGGGACCTCTCGGTGCGTGTCACCGCTCTGTGAATTCACCCATCCTCTGGGACTGAGGCCCAGGTCTCTTTAGCAGAGACTCACCACGTTGTACAAAAGCAAAGAGTACGGTGGCATCACCCTCTCCACATGCGCTGGGTGGTGCCCACCTCGTGCTGGGCTGAGGACTGAATGGTGGGGAGAGGATGGTCCGGTGGGAGACAGATGCTGCTCTGGTGGCGAACTGCTGAGTAACAAACCATCCCCGAAGTCAGCAGCTCAAAACAACAACCATTTCATCACGTCTCATGATGCCGAGGGTCAGGAATTCAGGCATCTCTCGGTTGGGTGATCCTTTACCTTGTTGTGTTGACCAAGGCGGCTCTGGTGAAATTCAGCAGGCAGATGCCTGCGCTGGGAGGTCCAGGGTGGCCTCACGCACACCTGTGACGTTTAGACGCAGTGGCCTCAGCTGGGGTCATGGGCCGGAGCACCTACAGATGGCCTGTCCAGCTGGGCCGTGTTGGGGGAGTCGATTTCTCACCCAGCGGCTCACAGAGTGTTTTCAGGGAGGAGGTGGAAGCTACCAGTCTCGTGAGGGCTGAGCCCAGAAACTGGTGCAGTGTCCCCTTCACATCCTCTGGGGCTCAAAGCACTCACAGCGTCAAGGGCGGGAGGACCTCAGGCCCCGCCTGTCACGGGGAGGCCTATCCACGGATTCGTGGCCATCTGGAAGCGGCCCCAAACAGGAAAACAAAGAATTAGAGTTCAGTGTTGTAAAGGAGATGCCAAAGCCTATATAATCACGTAGAGAAGAGGGGGCCTTGACTCCACGTGGGGTGGGGAGGTGCAGATTGGGGGGCTGGGGGAGAGGCAGGGAGAGGCAGGGAGGGTGACCTGGGGGGGTAACATCTGAGTCTTTGAGCGGGGTCTTGAAGACGACTGGGACTGGTCAGTCAGGATAAGGTGGGACACTAGGGGAAGGGTTTGGGGAGTGGGGGAAGAGCATGGGCAAAGGCACAGCGGACAGGAGTAAGTGGGGGCTTGGGAGGATGTGAGGAAGCAGCTCAGGGCAGGAGGGGGGCAGCGGCTGAGCTCCGAGAAGCAGGCAGAGAGAGACTGTGTTTTCCAGTAAGAGACTGGTGTGATCCGACTCCCACTGTGGAAGGACATTTGCATCAGTGTGGAGGATGGTTTCGGAGGTGGGGAAGAATGGGTGAAGGTGGTGACGACTTCTGGGTGTAAGTCATGAGACGTAATGCATAGCATGGGGACGAGCGTCAACAATGCTGTCTTGTGTATTTGAAAGTCACTAAGAGAGGAGATCTTAAAAGTTCTCATCACAGGAAAAAAGTTTGTGACTGTGGGAGGTGACAGATGTTAACTAAACTTTACTGTGGTGATCATTTCATAATATGCACTTATATCAAATTATGATGTTGTACCCCTGAAACTAGTACAAGGTTATGTGTCAATTATATCTCACTAAAACCAGAAGGAAAAGAATAGAAACGTTCTCCCACGTGGCCGTAATCCTGAAAATGAGCGATAATCCCCAATATCATTTTATATCCAGTTCATATTAAATCTCCCTCCCTAATTAGCCCTCAGGTGTGGTGCCAGCGCTTCTGAACTGGGATCCAGCGAGATTCATGTATTGCACTTGGTTCTGTCTCTTTAGTCTTTCCTTATGCACAGTATCGCCCCGTCCGTCCCATCGTTCCCTCAGATGTTGACTGTTTGAAGAGATGGGACTGGTTGTCTTATCGAACGTCTAGAGAATGGTTTGGTAAAGTCTCTTCTTGTGGGGTCATTTAATTTGGTCTTGCATTAGCTTTTTTTTTCCTGTAATGTGGAAATTAGGTCCAGGGGTCTGACTAGATTCAGGTTAAACGTTTTCGGTAAGAATCCTTGGTGTCATGAATTCATATTGCATCCCGTCAGGAGACACATGAAGTCAGGTGGCCCCTTCATTAGTGACATTCAATTTACTCACGTTCCTTGAGGGTAAGAAAATGGCTAGACTTCTCTGTTTCTCCATAGTGTCTGAAAAAGGGCTGGGCTTACAGTAAGGAGTAATAGATAGTCAGCTCTTGTGTCAGCGGTGGTGATGTTCTATAACGTCCCTGTGAACACTGAATCTGTGAGAGCCCAAACAAGAAGGTCACCTTGTCCAACCTCAGCTGGAAATGTGCAGATTTTCACAGGTCTGCGTATATCCGTGAACTATCCCTTCAGAGCCACGAGTGTTGATTTCTGGGGTTACAGATGCATTAAGTGAGTAGGTGAATATAAAATGTGGAAAATCCGTTCAATATGTGGGATTAAATCCCTTCGAATCAGCTGTGTGACCCTGGGTTAGTCACATAATGCGTCTCTGGGCTTCATTTTCTTTACCTGCCCCACGGCTGGCGGGTCCTGGAGCTTTTTCCCAGCGCTGGGACCCCAGGGATTGAGTCCCTCTTGGCCCGGCTTTCTGTGGTCAGGCCGACCCCCATCGCTCTCCTCTCCGCGCAGGTTTGTGGACTTCCACGCGGCTGCGTCCACCTGCTCGCCCTCCCGGGCCGCCCTGCTCACCGGCCGGCTTGGCCTCCGCAACGGAGTCCCTCACAACTTTGCGGTCACCTCTGTGGGGGGCCTTCCACTCAACGAGACCACCTTGGCCGAAGTGCTGCAGCGGGCTGGCTACGTCACCGGGCTGATTGGTAACGTGGCCCCCACCGCCCAGACCCCGTCCCCCCTGCATTTTCTGTGCTGACTGCTTTGTGTCTGCAGAGCTGCCGCCCCTCCTGCTCGTGTCCGCTTTTCTGCTCATTTCTCGCTGTAGGAGTTGGGAATGCTTTCAGCTCTAAGCAACTGAAACGACCTGCCAGGGGACTAAACCATGTATGGAACTAGTTTCCCCTGGCGCCCCCTACAGAGGCCAAGACAACCCAGCCTCCCGACGGCATCCTCAGGCTGCCTGTGCTTAGGATCCTGGCTCTCCAAGAGCTGGGTCCGGCGGGGTTCCCACCTCCCTCCACCACGTGAAGGGGCAACGAGGGTCCCTGTGGGGATGTCCTCGGGGCCCCGGGCTCCCCGTTAACCTGCAGGAAGCTGGCATTCCTGGTGTGTCGGCCTGGCTCCTCCTCTGGGTCAAGGAGCCTGACATAACTTTGCAGAAGATCAGACTGCAGTGTGGCCTTCATTGTCCTGGGAGGACGAGACCATTAAGGTCCCAACCGGCTCTCCTTTTCACCCCTTTCTCTCCATACCCGGAGGTACGAACTATTCTGAGGCTCTCACTATGGGCTGAGCGTCCTCACCCGCCCTGTCCCTGCATCCGTGTAAGACTCCCAGCCCGGGGGGCGGGAGGGCTTTGGTCCCTGGGCTCTCTGACCCTAACACGTCATGCAGCATCAGGGGCACTGGGTTCTTCTCGAGCTGGGTTCGATCTCACTTGCCCCTCCTTCTTCAGGCCTTTAAATCCCAAGAAGGCAACTGATTACAGGTCGACTGTTCACCTCTCATGACACCTTTTGCTTTTCTGGGAGAGGGTACTGAAGCGTAGCTCCTTGTTGAGATCGTGAACTTCCTAGCAGCGCGCTTACAGGGCAAATGAGAAGCCTGCTGAGGGAACCCCGAGTCCACTGACACCACTCACTGTTTGCTTCTCATCTTGCTCTGTGTTCATGTGTTTGTCCCCAGCTGCACATGTTATCACTCGGCCCTACTTTTCTCCCCCTCCTATTATTTTCTATGTCCTGGTGATATAATTCTACACGCTTATTATAATTTTAGAAGCAATTTTAAAATTGTACTATAATTTTATATTTCCACGTCATGCTGAATCTAAGCATTCCACTTAGCTTAATCCACTTCCCTCAACTTTTTATGACATTTGTTTTCAAACCTACAGACCAGTTGCAAGAAGGGACTCCTAGACCCCCATATACCCTTCACCTCGATTCACCGTTGCTCGTTTTGGCCACAGGCGTGTGTCTTGAAAAGATGGTTTGGAAGCATTGTACTGAGGCCACGTGAGATAACTTACTGAGTCAGACTCCTGTGGTTGCCTGTTTCTTTCCGTCCTTGGCGTTGTTTCACGCTGCCGCCGTACTGGTCTTTGCCCCGCGTTTTTGATTCTTCCCCTTACCTCGTGGGTGACTTCCCTGTGGGATCTTTACCCGGAGAGCAGAGAATGAGCAGGTCAGAGGGTCCCAGCCTCGCCTCGTGCCCCCCAGTGAACGCGTTTACAGCGCCAGGGGCAGCCCTGCGGCAGAGCTTCCTCGTTGCTGGCCTGGCTCGGGTGGAGCAGGGAGGCGGCGCCCCACTCAGCTTCTGCAGAGGACGATGATGAAAGCAGGCGGGAGCGGCATCTCTGGGACTGTCTGGGCCGTGCACTTGCTCCTTGGGTCCTTTGCAGGGCCCCAGGCAGGAGGGCCGAGCGGAAGGTGTGGTGAGCCCTGGAGGGGGTGGGGGGGGTGGGGGGGGCGTTGCCGTGGGCGCTGCACCCTCTTTGGGGGGCAGGAGCTCAGCCTGCTAACTTCTCTGGGCTCCCGGTAATGGCTCGTCTTCCCCCCCCACCCCCCGCACGCTTTCCTGCCTGAGTCATGAGTCATCCTTGCTTGCTTTCTGTCTCCCTGGGGACTCCCTCTCGGTCCCAGAGAACGAGGCTTGGCTGTCACACAGCACGTGAGCCTCTCTTTGCTTGTGCTCAGGAAAGGGCAAAGCTGGTGGAGACCTGAGTGTGTGACCAGCTCCACCAAGGGGCTGGGAGCCCCCATGGGGATTCCTCTCAAAGTCTCTCTCTCTCTCGTTTTCCTCCAGGCAAGTGGCATCTTGGACACCATGGCTCTTATCACCCCAACTTCCGTGGTAAGAATTCTTTGGAGGATTGGTTACCTGGGAAACAGAAAATAAAGGTCTCTGTGTAAAAGGACTCTATAAGTGTTTCAGCCATCCTGCCCCTGAGGGGCCTCTCTCCTGAGTCAGGACACCTTCGTTCACAGGCTCACCTGGGTGGGTTTGAGGTGCCAGGGTTGCCTCTGTTTGCACATCCCTCTTGCCCGGCACCTTTCCCGGCCCCCCTCTTTGGTGCCTGTCTACCCTTCGGGCTACCCCGTCGTGAGGCCATCAGTGTTCTCCTCGACCCAGTCCTTCACGTGTCCGGGAACACTTGGCCCCCGTGAGGCCCCGCGTGGTAAGAAGTAAAGATCGTTTGATGGGTTCACTGAAGCAGGGGCTCGGCGGGGAGTAGGGAATTCTGTGGGAAACTTCACACGGAAGCTTGTGCTGGAGAAGAGCTGGGATATGGGAGGGTCTCAGAAAAAAGTCAACACAGGGTTTTCAGGTCTCAGTTTGACCCTCACATCCTCCCTCCAATACCCCTCCACCCTCTCAAGTCCAATCCTGCCAGCCCTCTGCGTCCAGCTGAAACGGCAACTCTTCTGAGAAGCATTTTGAGATTCCTGTCCCAACCACATCCCACCCCCAGCATCCAGGGGTAACTTCATCCTCTGATCCCTCTTGTGGGCTTGCTGACAATCCATCTCTTAGAGCTGAATCTCTGCTTCTTATCCTCCCGCTCTTGAGGGCAGAGTATATTCTTTTACCCCCCAGAGTGTCATGCAGGTAGCAGATTTTCACCAGACATTTCCCAGCGGTGTCCATCATCGCACTGGGAACGGGAGGTGTTCAAGACATTCTCCCCACTTCCTTCCACGCAGGGTTAATGCTAATCACAAGAAGTTTTGCAAATCTAGTCTTGCAGCCAGGACCCAGCAAAGTGTTTTCTTTGCACACTACAAAGGGCTATTAATCAAATCCTCTTTTAATTACATACGCCATAACACTGCAGAATTAAATCATGGAAAATTAAATTTCTGTCCTGGGTGTAAGAATGCAGGCTCATAGCCTAACCCGTTCCTTCTCTTCCAGGGTTTGATTACTACTTTGGAATCCCGTACAGCCATGACATGGGCTGCACTGATACCCCCGGCTACAACCACCCCCCTTGCCCGGCATGTCCACGGGGCGGTAGACCGTCAAGGTAATCCTAGCCAAGGCATCGGCTCTGGGCTCCAGAGCCAGGTGAAGTCCTGGGGGTATGGTCCATCAGAAGGAAATGAGCGAGGCCCACGGGGAACAGTTACAGTAGCAAAAAGGGATCAAGTGCCTGGGACTTCTCTGGCGGCGCGGTGGTTAAGAATCCGCCTGCCAGTGCAGGGGACACGGGTTCGAGCCCTGGTCCGGGAAGATCCCACATGCCGCGGAGCAGCTAAGCCCATGGGCCACAACTACTGAAGCCCCTGTGCTCTAGGGCCCTCGTGCCGCATCTACGGAGCCCGCATGCCGCAACTACTGAAGCCTGCGCACCTAGAGCCCGTGCTCCACAACAAGAGAAACCACCGCAATGAGAAGCCCACGCACCACAGCAAAGACTAGCCCCCGCTCGCCGCAACTAGAGAAAGCCTGTGCGCAGCAACGAAGACCCAAATGCAGCCAAAAAAAAAAAAAAAAAAAGATCGAGTACCTTTAGTGCAAAAAATTTAAGTGCATTATTTGCATGGAGTGCAAGAACACTTTTCACGAAGATGAGGTGAACAACATTTTTTTAGTTGGCATTTTCCAGGTTCCTTGGACTGTTTAGCTCAGCAGGGGAGAGGCTGGTGCGACCCAGGGTCTCACGCAGGTGGCCTCCCTCCTCTGCCTGCTGGCTTTGCTCCTGGACCACTCACCTGGCCCTGACACTGGACATAAGGAGGGAGCTAGACTGAGAAAAAGCCCACCGGGCTCCCTCTAAGCCCTACCCCCGCCCTGAAATAAGCCAGCGTTTCGACATCGGAATGCCGTGCAGCCACTCAACAGGATGTTTTAAAAACGTATTCAGTGAAATGGGGAAATGCTCACAATAGAATAGTAAGTGAAAAAAGCAGGAAATAAATCATCAGCACTGTGACCTGAACTACCTCTGTATTTATGCCTCTAATAGCCCTAAAGGAAATACGCCAAGATGGTAACCATGGTTCATTCACTCTGGTTGTGGCATTAAGGAGTTTGCAGTTTTTTCCTCTCTCGTATTTTCCAAATATTCTGTAATGAGCTTGCAGTACGTTTATTATCAGAAAAATGTAATAAACCGTATTCAGGTAATAAAGCAGCCCAGACCAGGTGCTCTGCTGTTCGGACGGTGTACTGGGATTGTTCATAACGTTGCAGGTGTCTGGGCCGCCCGGGGAAAGCGTGTCTTGGGGCTTATTTATAATAGTTAGCATCATAATGGCCATTTGTTGAGAAATTGTTACATCCTAAGCGCTCTGCGTGCTTATCCGTGACCCACCGGACCTCTGAGTGAGGCAAGCGTTTCTCCTGACTGTCCTGAGAAGGAAGCTTACCTGGTGGCCCAGGTCACAGTGGAGTCATGAGAGGGAAGGATGGAGAGTCCCGTCTGGGTCTCTGAGTCTAGAGCCCAGGTCTCCTCTCTCCTGACTACTCAGAGGGTGGTCGCTGGGCCAGCAGCGCAGGCATCATCTGGACGCTTGCTAGAAATGCCGGTGTTCAGACCCCTCCCAGAGGTCTACCTTTTCACGAGACGCCCAGGAGATGCAAGAGCCTGTTGGCAGTGGGAGGAGTGACGTCACCACGTGAGAACCTGCCACTGCTCTCTCATCACCGCCGGGCGCCTGGGGCTCACACCTGTGGCACCCCTGCCGTCTCGTGCGATGACCACAGCCTGGTCCCTTTTCCGTCTGTGTTAAATCAAATAGAAGAAAAGTGTTGGCTGAAGGAGGAAAAGGGGGAGAAGGTTAGGGATGATGGAGCAGCCACAGGATCATCCAAAGCTGGAAGATTGGACACGAAGATGAGGTTAGCGTTGTGACACCCGGGACCGTGCTCTTTTTCTCTTTTTAAAGCACTGTGGTCCTTGGTGATTACCCCAGTCTGACCTTGTCTCTTAAGCTTCCGGCACAAGTCTGTGTGCACATAGATGTGTGACGGGGGCTCTCCTTTCTTCCCAGATTCTTCCCTGCAGCAGGAGGACAGTTTCCCTACCCAAGAGGCCCCCCGTGACCACCCTTTTCTCTCCATTGTCCTCAGCTCCTCTTCCAGTTCTCTGTGTCCCCCAGGACAGAGGGCTTGAGTTTTGATTGCATTCCTAGTGTGCCGAGCAGTGTGAATGCTAACCGTTCCTTATCCCTGGAAGGGGCCCGGGCAGCCCCACACTTCCCACAAGGAAAGTCAAGCTCTGAGAGCTTAGGTAACTCACGCGAGATCACAGCCGGGGTCAGGATTCAGCTGCTCTGCTGGGTCATTCGTACGTCAGATTCATCTCCATCTGTAAGACCAAGGGCTGAGTTTGTTTTTTTCCAGGAGATACAATAGGTTTGACCCCCACTTTTTCCAATTGCTAAAATTTCCCCAAATTCTCCAAACACGGTTTGAAATTCCAAAGTTGTTCCTAGCCATCTGTCCTCTCGTCAGACGTCTTGTCACACAAAGTCCTGATTGTTGACTTGGGAAAATACCAAGCGTTGTACCCCATGGACGGAAGTCATGACTTAAGGGGGCCGGTGGAAAAAACCAGGGCTACTGATTGTCTCTGGGACTCTGCTGTGTAATGTACTTTGTTTAACCTCAGTTTCTCTGCCAGCAAAATGGGTATAATCATACCCCTAGCTCAAAAAAGTCGTGAGCGTTGCAGAGTGGCCAGGCTTGTCCAAGGAGCCTACACGTCTATTCAAAGGGAATAGGAGAAGGTGTTATATTGGTTTTGCGCTTGGAGGAAATGGCAGACTGGAAGAGTCACTTGAGGCCAGGCTGTTAAGTGTTCTGTATTTACGGGCATCACCGCATCAAAGCGTTTTGTTTGACTCGGTGACTACTTAGGTCGTGGGAATGAACGCGCCACCGTCTGTGATTTCCACCCAGGAACCCTGAGAAGGACTGTCACTCGGACGTGGCCCTTCCTCTCTATGAGAACCTCAGCATCGTGGAGCAGCCCGTGAACTTGAGCGGCCTCGCACAGAAGTATGCCGAGAAGGCCACCCAGTTCATCCAGCGGGCGAGGTGAGCCCCCCCGTGTCCCCTGGCCCCAGCACGGCCCAGACCGCGGCAGAGCTCCATTGCCTGATAAAGATGCGCGCGTGCATGTCTCCTGGAAATAAAGCTAGAAAACTGTCTGTCCTGGGGTCTCCAGGCCTCGGTTACAAGTGCCTCGGGTACGTTCCCAGGGTCCCTGCTCAGACCACACTCTCCCGTCATTGTCAGGTGTCCTCTCCTGCTCGCGTATCACCTCCCTGAGGGCAGGGTCCATCCACTGTCTTCTGGGCATTCAAGGTGTTTGTCGAGTTCATTCGTTGACAGGCTATGTTTGTTTCCTATTGCTGCTGTTACAAGCTGACCACCAACTTATTGGCTAAAACAATAGCAATTTATTCTCCTACAGATCTGGAGGCTGGACGTCTGGAATGCGTCTTGTGGGGCTAAAATCAAGGTTATCAGAAGGGCTGTCTCCATCTCGAGGCTCCAGGGAGGATCGTTTCTTGCCTCCTGCAGCTTCTGGTGGCTGCCGGCGTTCCTTGGCCGTGGCCGCATCATATTCCTTTTTTTTTTTTTGGCGGCACCACTGGGCTTGTGGGATCTTAGTTCCCCGACCAGGGATGGAACCTGGACCCTGGGCAGTGGAAGCATGGAGTCCCCACCACTGGACCGCCAGGGAACTCCTGGCCACATCGTTTGAATCTCCACTTCTGTGGTTCGCGTGCCTTGTCCTCTTCTGTAGTCATATCTCCCCCTGCCTCCTTCCTATAAGGACATTTGTGATTACGTTTAGGGTCTACTGGGAACGAGCCAAGATAATCCCCCTATCTCAAGATCCTCAACTTAATTGCATCTACAACGTCCGCTGTGGGGACACTCAGAGATTCCAGGGATTAGACCCTGAGTATCCTTGGGGGCCAGTATTCAGTATAACACACAGGGGTCCAGCATCTACAGGGCCCAGGTAACCTGAAGCGGGAAGCAGGCTGACGGTGAGGCAGTAGGGAGTAGTGGGGCCTGTGGTGAATTTCGAGCACCTGTCCCATCTAAGGCCGCCTGCTGCTGCTTTGTGGGAACGGGGGCCTGGCTTGTCAGGCCTTTCCATTTCTCAAGAAAGACAGGCCACCTGGCCCTTGGCGGATCTCCTGATCTCTAACTGTTAGCAACCACTAACTGAAAATAACAAAAAGCAGAAACCCCAGAGCCATACCACAGTGGGTCTCTAGCAAGCTGTCTCTGTGTGAGAGCTGCTCGCTTCCAGCCTCTGTCAGATCAGAGATCAGCACAGAGAGTAGATTGTGCGAGACCACAGTCAGCTACTACTACTGACCTTGGGGTGCATGTACATAGGTGGCGGGGTGCAAGCCCAGACACACACATGTGCACACACACAGTCACCCCACCCGCTGCCTCTCTCATGTGCACTGGTGCATCTTTCTCCTAAGACTGCAAACTCTCTCTCTCTCTCTCTCTCTTTTTTAGGCCGCGCCATGCGGCACGCGGGGATCTTAGTTCCCCAACCAGGGATTGAACCCGTGTGTTGGGAGCGTGGAGTCTTAACCACTGGACTGCCAGGGAAGTCCCAAGACTGCAAACTCTTCAAGGGCCGGGGAACAATTTCCAACAGGTCCTTTGGTATTTTCCACAGCCTTTGCCTAAGTGGGCAGGAAAACGTGTGCTGCACACCCGTCTACTTGCCCAGAATTAAGAATAGACTCCACCTTGGGATAACTGATCTCATCATTTCCTTGAATGTGCAAGAATTCCCCCAGCCCCTCGCTCCACCATGCTGGACTTTTCTAGACAGAAGGGCAGCTGGGAGGGTGGAGGTATAGCCATGGTGAGGAAGGTCTACCCCTGCTTTTGCAGTGAAAGCACAGTGTTCTCAGGGGACGGTAGCGGGTGGCAGCCGGCTGGGGACTGATTAACTCTGAAGAGGACATGGTGCTGTTCATCTACCACTTGATTAACCAGTTGAAAGACTAACAAATCAGTGAACAAACTCTTTATCATAGGAAAGAGGGGAAGAGTTTGCTAATTTATTAATTAGTTATTAAGTGAAAAGTCACATGAATCCTGTTGGCTTTTTGCTTGACAGAAAAGAATCCTCAGGCATGCTGATTTCTTTAGGATTGGACTTGCCAATTCATCCATGATTTTTGACGTGTCAGCAGAAAAGCCCCCAGATCTGTGCTGTTTTCTCCGCCATGACCCCTTACGCCACCTTGACTTGTTTGTCAGAACTACCGGGGGTCCCTGGAGTGTGGTTTCCTGCCCCCGCTCGGCAAGGGGGTCTTCTTTGAACGTTTTTCCTTGGGGCTTCACTTGATTTTAGACCCCTAACCTAGCAGTGATGCTGAAGGCTAATTCTTAAAAAAAAAATTTTTTTAATTGAAGTATAGTTGATTTACAATGTTGTGTTAATTTCTGCTGTACAGCACAGGGATTCAGTTATACACATATATACATTCTTTTTCATGTTCTTTTCCATTATGGCTTATCCCAGGATATTGAATATAGTTCCCTGTGCTCTACAGTAGGACCTTGCTGTTTCTCCATCCTGTATATACTAGTTTGCATCTGCTAATCCCAAACTCCCACTCCATCCCTCCCCCACCTCCCCTCCCCCTTGGCAACCACAAGTCTGTTCTCTATGTCTGTGAGTCTGTTTCTCTTTCATAGACAGGTTCACTTGTGCCATATTTTAGATTCCATATACAAGTGGTATCATGTGTTATTTGTCTTTCCCCTGAAAGCTAATTCCTGATTCGAGTTTTTTAGACAGCAGGCAAAGCTCCGAATTGGCAAAAAAAAAAAAGAAAAAGAAAGGAGGTAGCGGATGGCCTGGGCGTCTGGGCTTCTAGGTCATGCAGCTGGCTGGTCCTCTGCTTCCCACAGGGTCTAGGATGGCGCATTTAACCTGAGTTGGGAATACAGGGCTTGATGGGCTGAGCGTATTGGGGTAGGTGTGAGGTGTAGTTGAGGATGTTTGAAATCAGAGTGTATGGTCCATATTCCATGGAATTGCGCACTTAGAACTAGGTCCTAGAGAGGCACAGAGGACAAAGAAGCCCCAGCCCTCCTGGGCTGGAGCCTGGGACCCACATCAAGGGCTTGATTCCTTCTTCTCCTTGACTCAACCCCTCCGCCTGCATCGTTCTCCCCCTGCTGGTCTAAGCCTCCTTCCCCTTCTCACCTCCGTCCTCACCCGTCTCCCACCTAAAGCGCACCACCTGCCACCCACATCAGGGCTCCGGGTTCAGCCTGAAGATCATTCTGTCCTCCTGACACCTCCTCTCTTCTTTCTCCTGTTTGGGTGTTCCGATGAATGACGGGTGAGGACATGAGTGATTGCACGCACCGCTGGGCAGTGGGACGGCCGTCCTCCTCCTGCAACCTCTCCCTCTGCTGTTCTGTCCGCCTTGAAGGGCGACCATGCACTGTCCCCCTGGAGCCCCCCCGTCCTTCGGGCCACACTGTCTCAGAGATGTCTCCCCTCTCCGCCTCCCCCCCGCCCAGCTTGTCCCTGTTATGCTCTTCCACAGCACCCTGTATTTCTCCTCCATCATTCCTACTACTGTACATTTGTAATAATGATCTGATTCATTTCTTTTTTCTTTTTTTGCGGTACGCGGGCCTCCCACTGTTGTGGCCTCTCCCGTTGCGGAGCACAGGCTCCGGACACGCAGGCTCAGCGGCCATGGCTCACAGGCCCAGCCGCTCCGCGGCACGTGGGATCTTCCCGGACCGGGGCACGAACCCGCGTCCCCTGCATCGGCAGGCGGACTCCCAACCACTGCGCCACCAGGGAAGCCCTGATTCATTTCTTAGTTGCATCTTTCCCTCTGCTGTTTCCAGTTGGATGTGAAGCTCCAAGAAGGTGGAAATCCTGCTTCTGTGTTTGTAGCTGTCTCCGCAGTGCCTGGGGCTTGGTTAGCACTTAATAAGTATTCACTGAATGAGTGAATAAAGAGTGAGTTGCTTGATCTGGCCCCAAACGTGTGCCAGTGTTGTGCTGGGAATACACACGTGGATTAGATCTGTTTCGGCGTTCGAGCGTCTCCCAGGCCAGTGGGGAAACAGATGATGTTCAAAAGCCGGCTTTCGCATAGGCTGCGTTGTCAACACTGATCAGCTCTCTAAGGGAGGGGAAGAAGGGGCCAGGGAGGAGGAAGCCACCTGTGAGCTGGGAGCAGAGAGGGATCTTGATGGCTTTGGAGTGGGATCTCAATGGATTAATGGATTAAGTGTTTGCAGGCAAGATACCAGGCAGGGTGCTGCCGGGAGAGGAGTGAACAGGCGCAGGAGGACGTGAGGTGGCCCTGGCGTGGGAAGGACGGCAAGGCTGGGAAGGCCGCGGATACCGGGCTAGGGCTTTGCACTGCCCGCAGGCTCATGGAGCCCCGGTGGGCTTCTGAACTGAGAACTGTCAGGTCCAGTCTGGATTCCAGAAGGTTCTCTGGAACGCTGAGGCCCAGAGGGTGACGGTGAGATTTGGGACGGGGCGGGGGCGAGTGGCTATTGCAGCGATGCCTCCTGGACCGGTCAGCCCTGGGGGCTGCTGCAGGGGCAGCCGAGGGAGCCCGGCTCGAGGGCAGCCCTGCCGCCACCTTCAGGCCTGGCTCTCCTGCCGGGAGCCCACTGGGGACATTTCCTGAGAGATGGGCATCCCTCGCTTGCCATTTTCTATTTCAGATCAGGAGATTTTCTCCAGACTTGGCTTCCTCAGGTCTCAATCTTTGTGCATCTCCACACCACGCCCCACCCTCCCTCTGCTGGAATGTCCCCTCCAGCGTCTTAATTCCTCTGATATCTTAACCCCTTTTGTTAAATCTGAACATGTTCTTCTAGCCTCCTTCTGTGCTGGTGAATAAACACACACACACACACACACACACACACACACAGGCATGTATCTATATTTAAATAAAAATGAAATCATACTGCCTTATAACTGGCCTTTTTTTTTTTTTTTTTTTTTTTTGGGTTCGCGGGCCTCTCACTGCTGTGGCCTCTCCCGTGGCGGAGCACAGGCTCCGGACGCGCAGGCTCAGCGGCCATGGCTCATGGGCCCAGCCGCTCCGCAGCATGTGGGATCTTCCCGGACCGGGGCACGAACCCGCGTCCCCTGCATCGGCAGGCGGACTCCCAACCACTGCGCCACCAGGGAAGCCTTTTTTTTTAAAGCACCAAGTCTCCTCCACTTTTTTTTTTTTTTCTGGCTGGGCCGCATGGCTTGTGGGATCTCAGTTCCCCAACCAGGGATTGAACCCGGGCCACGAAAGTGAAAGCCCAGAACCCTAACCACCAGGCCACCAGAGAACCGCCCATCCTCCACTCTGTATTTGCCATTCAGCACAGGAGTGGTTCAGGGGATAGATGCCCCCAGGGAGCTAGTTTGTGCGGTTCCTACAACATGCCGTCTTTACGAGTTCTAGCGTGGTGTCAGGATGCAGGGAGAGAGGTGCTCCCTGGGTACCGTGGGTGCTTACTACTGCAGGCTCGTATTAGTCATACTTCTTAAGAAAAGGGCACCACTTATGAAAACCTTACTATGGCATTAAATACTCACAGCTGTATCAGGGAGGCATAGCTGTCCCCATCGTGGAGACGACAGACGTTAAGTGAATTGCCCAGGGTCACACGACCATGAAATAAAATCCCAGGGATTCGGATGTGGGTCTCCAATGCCCGTCTTCCCTCATCTTCACAGCCCAGGGTGCCAACAGGATTTTGATAATGGGTGGGAGTTTGCAGGATAATGATGGGGGTGGGAAGAGGGTGGGTGATGGGACCACGCCCCCAGCCCATAGGTAGCTATTAGCTGATAAATGTTTAACAACCAGCAGTCAGAGAAAAAGCTCTGATTTGCCCATTTCTGTGGCGTAAATACTCTCACTGTGGCTGAATTCAAGATACCAATGAGATGTCTCTGACCATGGGGCTGGAGAGATGTGCCGCGTAGCACCTCATCATGTGGTGTTCCCACCGCACAGATTCAGCGGCCGCAAAATAAACTCCAGGGCACAGATAATGGTAAAATGTGGTAGAATAACTAGGATGTGATAAATCGTGCAAGTTTATTACCTTTGTTTTTTTTTTTTTCAGTTGATTTACAATGTTGTGTTAGTTTCTGTTGTACAGTAAAGTGAATCAGTTATACACATACATATATCCACTCTTTTTTAGATTCTTTTCCCATATAGATTCTTTTACAGAGTATTGGGCAGAGTTCCCTGTGCTGTACAGTAGGTCCTTATTAGTTATCTATTTTATATATAGTAGTGTGTATATGTCAACCCCGGTCTCCCAATTTATCCCCCCCACCTTTGTTTTTAATATCATTTATTTAATGGTAAGTTGATTTCATTTAATTTTTAATGGCAGCCATGTTTAACACCTGGCTTGCAAAATTCCCGAAATCTGAGCCAGCTCCACCCGGCATGCTGCTGCCACGTGGTATCCACCTGCAGATTATGACAAGGCGTCCCCGCCGAGTGTGTGCTGACCGGTGCCAGAGCGCCCAGCTCGGCCGGTGGATTGTGGGCTGGCATTACACTCCCATCCGCTCTCTCAGCAGGATGTCCGCATGCCGGATTTGTGCACAACCTACACAACTGTACATGATCATCTTTGTGAGATCAGGCAACAGACGCCCTACATCAGCACCATGCAATAGCGCTCCCTGCAAGGAAGAACATGTTCTCTCTGTGCTGTCCAGGATGGTAGCCACTGGCCTGAGCATTGGAAATGTGGCTCAGGCAACTGAGACACCCGATGGACGGATAGAGAAAGAGATAGACATAGAGAGAGAGATAGATAGATAGACAGATAATAGATAGATGATAGATAGGTGATAGATAGATGTAAACTGTACATAGCGTAATTTTTCCTTTTCAGTATATATATGTGTAACTGAATCATTTTTCTGTACACCTGAAACTAACACAGCTTTGTAAATCAACTCTACTTCAATTAAAAAAAATTTTTTTAACATCTTTATTGGAGTACAATTGCTTTACAACGGTGTGTTAGTTTCTGCTGTATAACAAAGTGAACCAGTTATGCATATACCTATGTCCCCATATCTCTTCCCTCTTGCGTCTCCCTCCCTCCCACCCTCCCTATTTTTTTAATTTACCTTTGCAAGTGTACAGTTCTGTGGTTTTAAGTACATTCATACTGTCCTGCAACCATCCCCACTATCCATCTCTAGAACTTTTTCATCTTCCCAAATGGAAGCTCTGTACCTGTTAAACACCAGCTCCCCGTTTTCCCTTCCCTGCAGCCCCTGGCCTCCACAGCGCTACTTTCTGTCTGTATGAAGCAGACACTCCAAGTACGTCCTGTAAGGGGAATCGCACCATATTTGTCCTTTGGTGACTGGCTTATTTCACTGAGCATCGTGTCTTCAAGCCTCATCCATGGTATAGCATGTGAGACGCTGAACTCTTAGCTTTATTTCATGTTCGTGAATTGAAATCAGAATAGCCACTCATGACTTGTGGACATGGACGATACAGCTCGTGAAATGTTGCAGAGAAGTTGTGGGCTAGAATGGGGAAGGAGAGGCCCCCGTCTGGGACGTGCATCTTCTGTCCTTCAAAGAGAACCGAGTGCAGTACAGTCCCACCCAATCAGGGGACTTTGGGAGTTGGGGTGCAGGGGCGTCTCTAGGGCGAGGTTTGGTGCAGAGCTGAGGCTGGGGGACTCAGAGAGCTTGATGTGAGGTGGTGTGAATCGGGGGCAGCCAAGAGCACTCAGGCCAGTTTGAAAGTCGAGTGTCCAGGTGGCCTGGTGTGAAAGAGCTGCGCTTCCGTCGCCAGCCTACGGACTCGCCTGAAGTTCCCCCTTTGCCCTCCCTGTGTCCTCTGAAAGACCCCCCACAGGGGTGGGCTGTGGGAAGAGACTCCCCGAGGGTCCCTGCCGCTGCCCTTGACCCTGCCCCTGGCCTGGGAACGCAGGTGGGGGGCAGGCAGGAAGCAGAGGCCTCCCAGGGGAACCTGCAGGATCAGAGTAGGGGCAGCCGGGAGCCTGGCCTCCACCAGGACCTTGATCGAGATGTTCCCAGCTATGGCCTTGGAATTTCCCGTGGTCCGTTTCAGTCATCCGTTCATCTCCTAGAAAGAGCCAAGGCTGGGAATGGAAACGATGGCCTGGATGCTCCGAGAGAGCAGCTGGAACTTAAAAATACGTTTGCGCTGGACGTTAGCATGAAGCTGCCAAGAGCCAGGGCTCTGCTCTCAGCCAGACCTTAGTTTAAACCCAGACTTGGTCGCTTCCTAACCCTGGGTAAGTCTCTCAGTTTCCCTGAGCCTCTGATGCTTCATCCGGAAAAGGGAACTTGGGGGGTTTTATGAGGCAGAATTCAGGCAACGTGAGTCATGTTCAATGAGCTCCCGGTAAACGTTAAAAGGGCAGAAGCGAGTATTACAGTTACTCTCAGTCTTTAACTAGCTTTACCCCCCATTGCCTCTGCAGGCTGTAGACGGATGTGTACCTCCTGAGCACACCGGGTGGAAGGGCTTCTGGGCTCTTCTCTGAGGCCACGGGACCCTTCTGGAGAGTCACCTCCGGCTCTGTCGTTTCAGTGCCAGCGGAAGACCCTTCCTGCTCTACGTGGGCCTGGCCCACATGCACGTGCCCCTGTCCAGGACCCTGCTGTCAGCAGAACCCGGGGGTCGAAGGCCGTACAGCGCGGCTCTCCGGGAGATGGACAGCCTCGTGGGCCAGATCAAGGACAAAGTTGACCTCACAGCTAAAAACAACACATTCCTTTGGTTTACAGGTGAAGTAGTAAAACCCAGCCAACCTCGCTGGGATCTAATGGATAACCCCGCACACGCCCCACACAAGAGCAGAGTCTGGGCGAGTGACCCTCTTCAGCTGGGCAGGGGGCTCGCCTCGAACTGGGGGCCCTGCTCGCGTCCGTCGGCCTGCGTGCCGAGCACCTGTCCATTGGGGCCTCCAGGGCTGTGCCCCTGGAAAGGCTTCGCACAGAGAGAGCGGGTACCCTGCCGGCCCCTTGGGTGTTGATCAGGGCCATCTGGGTGTTGCTGTTAATTGTTAATGAGTGACTTTGACATTGTGGACCTCTGTAATCCTCGGGCAATTCCAAGAGTGCTTCTTTACCGTCTTCCCCCATCCCAAAGGTTGCCAGCGGTCAGCAGGTCACATCTTCTGGCTGAGTGCTGGACCAGTGAGCTGTTTAAAGGGCCCACACAGGCATCACTGGTCTCGGGTCCCTGTCTGGAGCGAGAGTGGTGGACACTTGGGTTTGAATCTCTACTCTTGGGAAAGTTACTTTATTTTTTATAAATTTATTTATTTATTTTTGGCTGCGTTGGGTCTTCGTTGCTACCCGCAGACTTTCTCTAGTTGCGGCGAGCGGGGGCTACTCTTCGTTGCACGGGCTTCTCATCGCGGTGGCTTCTTTTGTTGCGGAGCGTGGGCTCTAGGCACGCGGGCTTCAGTAGTTGTGGCTCGTGGGCTTGGTAGTTGTGGCTTGTGGGCTCTAGAACGCAGGCTCAGGAGTTGTGGCGCGCGGGCTTAGTTGCTCCGCGGCATGTGGGATCTTCCCAGATCAAGGCTCGAACCCGTGTCCCCTGCATTGGCAGGCGGATTCTTAACCACTGCGCCACCTGGGGAGTGCCGGGAAGGTTACTTTAACCTCTGTAAGCCTCTCCTTCCTCGTTGGCAGAATCAAGCTGACAGTGAAATCTGTTCCATAGCGCACTGGGGGATCAGGAGATGACGTATGTGCGCATCAGAGGGGCTGAAGAAAGAGTTGCTGGGCACTCCCCTGCTGGTGCAGAGGTTAGGTCTCCGTGCTTCCACTGCAGGGGTCACGGGTTCTATGCCTGGTTGGGGAACTAAGATTCCACATGCCGTGCGGCCGAAAGAAACCCACAAAAAACAAAAGGAAAGAAAAGAAAAAGTTGCTGGGCTGAAGATAGTGGCAATAGAATTGCTGAGCCCAGATCCAAAGGCAGAAGCCTCAGCGTGGGGCGCGCTCGGGGCAGGACAGCCCACCTCTCCGGAAAGCCCATCAGAGGCAGCCCCCTCTAAAAGGTCCTTCAAGGGTGGGGTTGCATTTGTTTGCACAGGTCTTTTTTCTCTCCAGTCCCCTGCTGTGCACAGGGATGTGGGACGAGAGAGAGAGAGAGAGAGAGAGAGAGAGAGAGAGAGAGAGAGAGAGAGAGAGAGAGAGAGAGAGACGGAGGGAAAGAGAGAGAGAGAGAGAGAGAGAGAGAGAGAGAACCGGGCAGAAGCATCCTCCGGTAACTGCTGCCTGTTGCTTGTTTTGGTTTCTAGGAGACAATGGCCCGTGGGCTCAGAAGTGTGAGCTGGCAGGGAGCATGGGGCCCTTCACTGGATCATGGCAGACTCGTCAAGGTAGAGGCTCACAGCTGGGGTTGGGGCATCTCCCCGCAGGTGCTGAGTCTGGGCTGGGGCATGAGATCCGGCCTCTGGGAGGACCACTTTATAGCTGGGTCTTGGGACATCGTTGTGAAATAGGGACAGATTACTCACAGCCACTAGCTCCCAGAAGAGAAACAATTTGGAGCGGAGAAGGTGCGTGTTCACCCCGGGGGTTCCCTTTCCTTCCCTCCCAGGGCGTCGGCCCGCTGACAGGCAGCCCAGCAAGTATGCTTTGCCTCTACCCTCACCCTCATGTCCTCAGTCTTCCTCCTTGCTTTCTTTTCTTTCCTTTTTGAAAAGTCATCCCTCCACCCATCCAAACACTAATTCATTTCATTCATTCAAGAAGTATTTTGTGCACAACTCTGCGAGGTTTCTGTAGGCATTAGCTCTAAACCTTAGTGAAAGGCAGGTAGTCATCCTTCCACTTACAGCTGAAGAATGAGAGAGGCTAAGGAACTTGCCTAGAGTCACACAATTTGGGAGGACGGGGCCAGGCTTGCTACCAAGTTAAAGCTGGTGATCTTCCCACTACACCGTACTGCCTCTCTTTATGTAAACACCCTTCAGCCCTCAGCTCAGCGCCCATCTGCTGGGAAGGTTTCCCCAAAAGGACCTCACTCTCTGAAAGAGCAGTCCTGCTGGGGACAATTCGGCAGTGTGGACCAAAGTCTTGAAAAATGTGCGTGCTGGGCGATGCATTAATTCCTCTTTTAAAGAATTTGTCTTCAAGAAATAATAAGCCAAGTGCACAATGTTGTGTGTAAAAGAATGCTCGTTGCAGTAGGTTTTTCTTGAGAAAAATAGTTAGACATAACCCAAGTGTACAGCAAGAGAGGAGTGCTCAAAGAAATTATGATACATGCATTTAAAGAAACACTAAGGAACCACTGAAAATGGTGCATATGACTGACCTGGAAACAGTTACACTAAATACTTTTCAGTGAGTAAAGCAGGTCACAAAACCATATGTAAAGTACGATTTTATTGTATAAAACTAAGTGCATGTATTCTCGGAAAAATCTTGAGAGAGGCAACAAAACGTATTGATAACAAAAGATTAGCAGTGATTACCTCTGGGTAGGGGAGGAAGGGTTTAAGTGTAGTTATTCCCACTTTTTTTTACCAATTAAAAAATTTTTTAAATTAATTTTTTAAATGAAAAAATTAAAATAAAAATTTCAGAAGGTGCTTGTATCCGAGGGGTGCAGAGGTGGACTTGGCAAGATTACGCCCTGGGGCTGGGTTTGCCCTGCTGTCTGGCTGGCTTCTGACCTGCGGCCCCAGCTGTGTCCAAGTCGGAGGACACGAATTCCCTTTCAGATGGGCCTGGCAGAATAGTCGTAGTTACCTAGAAGCTAGAATTCTCGTGTGTCCCACGGCTAGCTGTGAGAAGGAAGTGCTTTACCCTGGCGTCCCTTGGATCAGATCCCTTGAGAACTTTACAGGTGAGTGGCTGCTGAGCTGTGACCACATCTCGTGTGTGGACATATGTGGTGGAAGGCAGGGAAACTGGGTGCTGCCCAGTGACCAGACCACTTCATCCCTCTGGGTGGTGGCGTTCCTCTGTGCATGGATCTCTTTGGCCCATCCAGTTCGTTCAAGAGCACTGTGATTTAGTTCTGGTTCCTGGAGAGCTGGACCAGGAAAAGATGCTAGGACCAAAAGTGGTGGAAATGTGTCCGGTAGCTGCAGCCACGGTCTAGAGAAATATGGTGCCAACTGGGAGTGGTTCTTCTGCATTCGCTGATGATAATTCCTCCTCTCTGTACCTGGGGTACCCTCGGGCCAGGCTGCCGTCTTCAATGCTCAGTTAGAAGAGCCTGGAATCACTTTTACTCTCAAGAGTAAAAGCCCTAAAGGCACAGAGACCAAGGTTGAGGGGATAAAAATCTGTCCGTAAGTGGCCCCTCTGTGGGGATCTTTCTGTTTCCTAAGAAGACGACCTCTGATCTCCTATCTGAGGACCTGCCTTATCTTTTCTCTTCTCCCCCTTAGGAGGCAGTTTTTTTTTTTTTTTGTGGTACGCGCGCCTCTCCCTGCCGTGGCCTCTCCCGTTGCGGAGCACAGGCTCCGGACGCGCAGGCTCAGCGGCCATGGCTCACGGGCCCAGTCGCTCCGGGGCATGTGGGATCTTCCCAGACCGGCGCACGAACCTGTGTCCCCTGCATCGGCAGGCGGACTCTCAACCACTGCGCCACCAGGGAAGCCCTAGGAGGCAGTTTTAAAATAGTGAACCAGTTTACGGGTGTGGACTGTAGCCCATTCTTTGAGGGAAGAACTTTATGAGAAACACATGTATCAGCAGGGCGTATCCTCCTTTCCTTCTATTTCCTTCTACTTGTTGAGCACCTACTATGTGCCAGGAACTGTGCTCAGTGCCGGGGACACAAAGATCGTCAAAGCCCCGGCTTTAAAGAATGACGGTCTAGAGCAGTGTTTCTCAGACTTTAACGTGTAGATGGTCCCGTGGGGGTCCTGCACCCAGTCGGTCTGGGTTGGTGATGGAGATGTTGCATTTCTAACCAGCTCCCAGGTGATGCTGATGCAGCAGGTCCAGGGACCACAGTGAGAGCCAGCAGTTTGGGATATCCACATCTAGCGCCCTTCGAGTCTAGAACTGTCAGATCTAGACCAGTGGGTAATCAGGTGAGGTCCCAGGACCAGCAGCATCAGTACCACCTGAGAACTTGGTAGCAATGCAGATTCTAGGTCCTCACCCCAGACCTACTGAATCCGAAGCAAAGTTGGGGAAGGTGTGGACGAAAAGGAGTGCAAGTTGGTGCAGCCCCTGTGGGAAACAGTACGCACGGTCCTCCAAAAACTAAAAGTAGCGCTACCACGCGATCCAGCAATCGCACTGTTTATCTGAAGAAAATGAAAATACGAATTCCAGAAGATATACGCACCCCATGTTCATTGCAGCATTACTCACAATAGCCAAAATGTGGAAGTGACCTAAGTGTCCATCTATAGATGAATGGATAAAGAACACGTGGTACGTGTATATATAGACATTTCTATTGAGTCAAAGATGATAAATAAAGGGGAGCGAGTGACAGGAATCTCCCCGCATTCAAACAGTGCCAGGGAGGCCTCAGCGAGCTCTACTCCAACTATCTTGTTGGCCAAAGAGGGATCTGAGGCTGAGCGGGGCAGAGGGCTTCCCTGGGGCCAGCCATCGACTGAGGCGCCACACGCTCTGACCACCACCCGGCTCATTCCTCAACCCACGTTTTCACTATCCTCACGCCCTGTTATACCCGACTGACTGCCCAGCTGTCTGCAACGTCCTGTCTTACTTCTCCGCCCCCTCCATGGTTGTCAGGGAGAACCTCGTTAGCCCCTGTGATAGTCTGAGTCTTTCTAAATCTGGGAGGCAGAGTGGAGAGATGGAGAGAGGGCTTTGGAGGCGTGATTCTCGACTCAGCTCAGGACCCGGTGCCCGGCGGCCCCTTCCAGCCCTGCGTCCTCCTCAGTAAGGGCAGTGGAGACCCGCCTCGCGGGACGGTGCAGGGCCAACTGGGACGCTGGCCGGGAGGTGCCTGGCCTTTCCTACCCCCGTACAGCTCCACCTCTTCACTCCCAGCTGAAACAAACTCGAGGTGGGGGCAGGGTTCCTACCAAGAGAATTATTGGAAGAAATGACCTGAGAAGGATTTTCCTGCTGAAGCACACAGGCACCTTAAGCAACATGAGGGTCACTTCCCAGGAGTTCTGGGCCTGTGGTTTGGAAAACTGCTCTGAGGCTGGACTTCCTTCATGTTGAGGCAACACCTTCTGTGGGGGGCAGGGCCTTGCACAAACGTTGGTCTGGATGTGGTATCTGTGGGGCACAGCACCTGAATCCGTGGTGGGACTGGACCTGGTTACCTTGTTCTTTTCCCAGCAGATCCTGGAGACGCACCATGTGGGGGGTAAACACTTCCCCTTCCTCAGTCTCCAAACTGGCTTCCCGTCAACCTCTCCTCACTGCCCAGGCCACTGCGGGGGGCTCTGGGAAGGCGGGCAGAGCCCTGGGTGGAAGGGCCATGGCCAGGGGACCCGGGTCACGGGAGAGGGGCTGGGGGTCCCTCTGGACCTCCTGCTCTTCTTCGAGCAGGTTCCTTGTCAGCGGGAGGCCTGTGTATCCTGCTGTAAACGAGGCCAGTCTCGGGAGCTGGTGAAAGAGAGAAGACAGTCAGTGTTTTCGCGATGGAGCAGGACAAACAGTGCCCAGAGCCCTGCTGCTTTCTCCCCGCAGCCGGCCCAGCGCGTTAGGCCACACGCTGCCTCCCCTGTTCCCAGGGCCCCCGGGCCACCCCCCACCCCCTCTCCTGGCTGAGCCGCTCTGCTCAGCTGATGTGATGAGGCAGCGTCTCCTGCAGTCATCCCTTCATCCCGTGCTGGAGTGAGGGTGCTCCACGGGCTTGGCCTGCGTCCTGTAGGGGTGAGGAGAGACCGAACCGGGGGCCAGGGAGCACAGCAGGGCCGCTGCCGACCCCGAGCCCGCGGCCCCCCTGGTTCCCAGCCGCCGGCCCCCCTTCCCTGCTCCAGACCTATTTCCTCTCCGGGACAGAACCAACACCTTGTTTGTGCCCTAACTGACGGCTCCTCTGTCTGGAAAATCTTTCCGTGTTTTATTTGAAGAGCAGAACTGTTCCTTCCTCCCCCCTGGTGATGAGGAAACATGCTGTTGAATTTGGCATCCTTGGCCTCTAGGAGACCTTGGTTGTAACTCGATGCTGTCAGGCGGTTACATAAGCTTTCCCTCTGGGAAGCGTTCTCTACATCCCGGGCCTTCTGTCCATTTGGGGCAGGGGGTGGGACGGAGAGGGGTCGGGGTTGCGGGGGACTGGGGGAGGGAGGGAGGGGCAAGGGAGGGGCTCTTGGCCCCGGCTGGGGTCAGGGCCAGCTACTGGGGACCCAGTGGAAGTCAAATGATGTCCCCTGCCGGGCTTGGAAGTCCCCATGCCCACACTCACGGCCGCCCCAGGGCAGCCAGGGTCCTTCGCCCCAACAGAGGCCTGGCTGCCCTGTGTTTCTAGAACACTAGTGTGTGCGCTCCGGGCAGCCTTGGGAGAGGCATGTATATATATTTAGAAATGAAGCCTGCTTCTTTAGAAGGTTATAGGACGTGTGCTCCTCAGAACACGCGTGTCCCATCCGAGTCACAAGCATAAATGCCTGAGGGGCCAGGCAGGTAGTATAAACGGACAACTGTCTGTTTGCGTCCACTGTGGCCAGCATTAGGGACTCGGGAAATCAGATCGAGGGCTCTGACTAACGACATTCAGATTTAGTTTAAAGAGAAATACGATTTGTGCCAAACCAAACTGTCAGGGGGCCGAGTTCAGTGCGTGCTTTGCCAGGTTGCAGCCTGCTGTCTTCTATCTGTAGGTGATTCCGTTTTGTCTCCGCTTTGCTAGGGGTTTCCTTGGATGGCTGTTAGTGGGCGCTTCCGTGGCAGGCACTACGCCGGAGGACCTGGCTTGGAACTTTATGTACATTATCTTGCGTAACTTTTCCGCCATCCCGTGAGATCAGTACAGTCATTTCCCCCTTCACGGCTGAGGAGATGGATGTGCAGTGACGTTGAGAATTGGGAAGGCGTCCTCCCATTTGCCTTACTAACACTTCTCAACTTCTGGTCCTCAGAGCCTGGTGTCAGGATGACTTGGAGTCAGACCCCACCCCAGACTTCCTAAATCAGCATCTCTGGGTGTCCTTCTGGCGGCTCCGTGTACTGAGAAGTTTGCCAACCTCTGTATTAGCCACACTGCCTTTCTGACTCAGGCAGGCATCGCATTTGGGTCCTTTCTGGGAAGGACCCTGTTCCAAGCGTAGGTCGTGGTGAGCCTTCCTCGGCTGCCCTTTTCTCCCTGCATCGTGCAGTGGCATTTTCTTCCGTAGCCAGGGGAGAACGAGCAAAAGCATTTCCATGAATCATCGTTCTGTTTATATTTTGGTTGCTGAGGCTAAATATTTATTGCTTTAAGTAAGAGGTTCTGCCTTAATTAGAGTCATAACTAACCGCAAGTGCGCTGAAATGCGTTTTCATGACCATCAGACTTGCGTTTCTCAACAGAAAGCCAAACGCAATGGACCCTTTTGATGTGCCAGGGCCTCTGATCAAAGTATGAAGGTTGCTCTCAACTAACGAGTAGCTTTTGAAATTAAAAAGTGCCTGTTTGACTTTGTGGACTTAGCTATTGTTCTCACTCACTATAACACGTAGGGTCACATTCACGCTCCGGTGGCGTAAAGTTATAAAGCTGTGGGCCGTATAAAACCTGTCATTAAAAAGCACATAAGCTACAATTAGTTTCAAAACGCACTGTGTCCACCTTCTGACTCTGTTCCTTGCTCTCTTCACCCTCGGCCTGGAACGGCCCGCTCTACACTAACTCACCAGGAGAATTTACAAGATACTGGTATCCAGGCCCCACCCCCGGCCAATTTAAATCACAATTCTCTGGGAAAGGGACCTTGGCCTGGGTACTTCTTAAAAGCTAGTGATTCGAGTATGCATTGGGGATGGGAACCACTGTCCTAAAAAGTCCTAGAAGGTTTAATGGCTGAGGGTACTGGCTGTGTGGTTAGACTTGGATTCAAATCCTGACTCTAGTGTTTCTTTGCTGTGTGACCTTGAGCAAATTACTTAACGTCTCTGAGCTTCAACCTCCTCATCTGAAGAATGAGGATAACAGGGCTTAGCTCACAGAGTTGTCCTGAGGATTAAGGGAGATGACGCCGGGAAGCACTTAGCATTATAGGTGGGTGCACTTAGCTTGGTGCTTAGAAAGGGCTCAGTCAATAGGAGACATTATTGTTACTGTTACTGTTGTGGTTAACGGAGGATGAGTTTCCATCAGTAGGAGCAGGTATCACTGGAGAACATCAGGGGACCAGGGCCAGCTGCTGTGGGTTTCAGTGTTTGCTGGTGCAGATGAACCACAACAAACACGGTTAGATGTTTCTGATAATCAGATGCCTGGTTATCAGGCATCAACCCTGGGGACCCACAGAGAATGCTGGTCGGATCTTTTAAAGTTGGCCCACCCCTAGCAGTGCCAATGAGATACTGGAATTTGGAGTGGGAAGGTGTCCACGCTCTGGGGGATATATTTTTTATAGTTGTTTACCTACACTCTGGACTCTTTTGAGTACAAGCCTTGTGGGCATGGCTGGAATATATAATTGTGTCTTTCTGGTAAAGCCAGAACCCAAGGTACAGCCAGGTGCCAGCTGGCCAGTGTTGACAACATAGAGGAGGGGTTGCTTTCCGCACCCCAAGTGTCCACACCGAGCCGCTTCTCTCAGCCAACATTTTCCTCTCTTTGTCCCAGTTCCTGATTCTCTGCAGGGCACTGTCCACTCTGTTGACGTATACATGTTTTATAACTGGCCGAATTCCTTCTAACCTCTCCAGCTTTCAACTCTCTGATGAAATAAGGCAAACGCATTGACATATTTTTCTCTGAAAACGAATTAGGAAAGTTAATCGTCTGAAAAAGAACGGTACAAAAAGATCATGGCAAATGAGCAGAACCCCTAGTGGTGAAGACCAATTAGCAGATTTATTAATTAGGGGCTAGTGTACCCTTCTGGAAACACCCTGGAGGCGGAAACGCAATCCTGGTGCCGACCCTGTACACTGGCACCTATAGCCCTAACACAGTGCAAGCCCCCAGCCTGGGCCTTCTGGTCGACCCTCAGAACCATTGGCTTGTTTCTTCGAATTGAACCCTTTGCTTTTCCTTAGCATCTGGCCTCAAAGGCTAAGCAAGTTCGTCTGAATTTTGTGCTCCGTGGACTTGCAAATAAATGGACTCCATGTTTTCACCCACCTATTCCCCGAGCTTCCATAGAAACGCCCCTCGTGGGGGGTGGTGGGGACTATCTGCAGAGCTCCCGCACGTGCAGCGTTAGTGCTCCCTCCCCGCTCCTTGGCCTTCAGCTGAAGCGTAAGTCGTGCATTCCAAGGCCACGGGGGAGTGCGATTTATGCTGGCTGTAGCTCTGGAGTCTCTGTTCCATATGCGTGAATAGTTGGGAGTGGGCTCTAGGTGTTTATGGCCGGCGTGGCTCTGGACTGGAAGAAGGTATGTGAGACATCTTGGGCCAAGTCAAAGAGTTTCCCGTTCGGCCCCCCACACAACTCCGCTTGGTTCCGAGAGCCCCACCCCTAAACACAAACGGTCCATAGACACGAGTTGTTTAGTGTATCGTTTCTGACTTCAACCCTTGGGGGGACTCCAAAGCTGGTTATGAGAAAATTCCAAGAATGCCGAGCATTTCTGGTGTCATGTGCTGGGCCAGGGACATCAAAGGTTCCGTTTGCTGCAGGGTGAGCGCAAAGTGACGGCAGCCTCGGTCTTCTCGCCCCCTCCCTCCCCATCGTTGTTTCCGCCAGCCAAACATAAGGATGTTGCATGACCATGGTATGTGTGAGACACACACAGCGTTTGCCTTGGAAAGGCTCTCTACACGCTAACCGTGCGGAATTCCTGGCTCAGCTGGGATGGGGTCGGGGTGTGTGTGGGAGGGACGGGCATGGTCATGGTTAATTCAACGCAACACCTACTCAGGATGTTTCCATAAAGCATGACCTCATCCCTTCCAGCCTGCTGGTCATCGTTACACTGGTGGTCACTTTTGACTTGGTGGTTACAAAAATAATTCCTTTAATTACCCAGTGGAAATTCGTAGATTGCAGTAGATTGTTCTTACCGCCCCCTGAGAGGCAAGAGGTCGGAGCTACCACAACATCGGAAGAGCTCATTCATTCAAAAAAAAAAAAAAAAAAAAGGAAAACAAAAAAGTAAAGCAGAGTGAACAAAATACAACAACAAAACCTATGCCAGATCGGTTGTTGGGCGGATCAAATAACTGTGGGAATTTCCGCCTTTATCTCATTTCAAATAGTTTTATGTTTCCATCCTAAACATGATCTGTAGGAAGACACATTCATTCATTCAACAGATAGTTGTTGAGCGCCTACTACGTCTCGGGTGCACAGGACTGATGCCAGTCCGTAAACAAGCCAGACAGTCTGAAGTGGCCAAAGCGGCATGAAGAAATTAAGTGACGTGATTCCCTAGAGAGGGACGGACACAGCTAGTTGCGCGCGTTGAATCCGGTAAAATAAAAGAACGTATTGAAAGAGATTCACTACATGAATCAGAATAGCTCGTTGCTAAAGGAAGTCATTCCTCTGTTGGAATTATCAGAAGCTCTTAGAGAGTCCCCGTGGAGAAGGACTGTTTTCCCAGAGAACCAACTGTCTCCCCTCTTCTCACAGGGGGAAGTCCAGCCAAGCAGACCACCTGGGAAGGAGGACACCGTGTCCCAGCTCTGGCTTACTGGCCTGGCAGGGTCCCCGTCAACGTCACCAGCACTGCTTTGCTAAGGTACGAGACCCAGATTACCTTCAGATGTAGGAAACAGTCATGGATGCTTGCGTGGCTAGAGACCTCACACGTCACCTGCCCTGGCCAGGTGTCCCCAGATACGTCCCGAACTCAGACTGTAGCAGCGTAGAGCCGCCCGGAGCAACAGTGCGGTGGGACACTTTTCAGGCCGTCCTCTGGGGGGCTGTCTCTGGGAAGAGGGCACTGGGTGGCCGTCAGTGCTGGGTCGTGCTGCTGTGCACTGAGGAGACAGTGGCTGCAGAAAGGCCAGGGGCATCCTCACCACTTGTGGCCTGGGCCAAGCTGACGGGGGTGCGGGAACGGGTCTATTGGGCCTGAAGGATCCCTTCTCTGGGGGTAGGGCAGGTGTCCTGGGGATGGCTCCGTCAAGCATGTCACTGGTCATCAGATAGCACAAGAAAGGGATCTAGATGTTGACGTGCCCCCGAGGGGAGGGAGAAGGAAGCTGGACCCACCGGGCTGGGAAGGAAGGGATGAATCCTTGGGTGAGGGTCTTCTTCCTACCTCTGGCAAAGAAGCTTCTAGAAGGAAGGACGATCGTACACGTGAGCACATCTCGCTATTACTCTGACCTCCTTGTGCAGGCAGGCCCAGGAGGCCCTCTCCTTGGCACAGAACTTGGCTGTGCTGTGCCACCCGGAAAGCAACACCACGCGGCTCTGCAACCGTGACTCATAACGAGGGCTTCTCGCTCACCCGGAGGGCCCGTCCTCTGCGTGGTTCTGCCCTGAATCCATGGACGAGGGGGCCCCTCCGTAGACACAGCTGCTTGCTCACAGGCTCAGAGGTCTTATTCTGGTTAAAGACTAATTTCCTATTTCCAAAGGTCCTTCACCGTTAACCAAGTGGGTTCTGGCCTAGAGAACACAGCCCAGTAGAGGAAAGCAGGCTTCACTGGTTTCCTCTAGCATCCCAGAGGGGAGGTGATGGACAGGAGGCGGGGAGACTGAACCCCGGGGGGAAAGGAAGGGTGAACAGCGGTGACAGCCGAAGTCGGGGGTGAGTAGGCACTGTCCCTGGCAGCCTCTGGGCCCCCGGGAACGCCCGGTCAGCCCCCTACAATCGCGGGTGGGGATGGGGGCGGGGTGCTGCCGGCAGGCGTGACAACAACAGCTCCGGCCGGAGCCTGTGATGTCAGGCTGGCCGGGAAGAGGGCCAGGCGGGCTGCTTTTTATGGGCCCGACTTGCTGCAGTCAGGCCAAGGGTTCACGGGCTGGGCTGGACGTGCCGTCTCTCAAGTGACATCACCGGAAACCAAGCTCGTGCTTCTCAGTTGAGAATGGCGTTCTCACCTTCAGTCAACTACGGCTCCGTGATAAATTGCATCATTTTGTTGATAATTGCGGGCTTCAGAGGTGACAACTGACTTAGGGGATATTTTGGTGAGTGTCCAAAGGAAGCCAGCCTTGGTACGAGGTAACATTTGCTGGGAGTTTTACCAGGACACTCTACCGATGCACCAGGCCAGCCCCTCTTAGGGTATTTTTGGTGTTAAATTAGTCCTGATGGCAGCAGGACGGTCTGTCTCCGTACAGTTCATCCTCTTGCTGTTTTCTCACGTGAATCCATGGAGAGCAAACTTGGGTGGAGCGCCCTGACTGCCAGGACCCCCTCCGGGTCGGCTCTCGGGAGAAGGGTGGTACGACGCGTATTCAAGAAACTGAGGGGAAGAGTGGTACGACGCGTATGCAAGAAGCTGAGGCTCTTATGCTTCATGTTCTTGGAAGCCCAGCCAGGCGCTCCCACGTATTAGGTACTTAATCACCTCTTCTATCACTTAGTCTCCTACTTTCTTCCCCAGAGGATATACATCTCCTTCCAGATCAGAGATAACTCCCTTCAGCCACTCTGAGCTGAGGCCAGGATCTCTTAACCCAATACCCCAGTGCCTAAGGAATTACGGACACCAGAGAGTAGACAAGCTGATACACTCACGTGAATACGGGAAAAGTAGAAAAAGGTGTGTGTTAGGGGCTCGGGGAGAAGGGTCCACGCTAAGCCTATTGGTTACCTTTAGACGTAACTGGTGTGTTAATCGCCAGGTGTGCACCGAGGTGACGTGATAAGATCAAAAGAAAGGTCTTACAGATGCCCTGACCCCAAAGCCCAGCAACACAACTGCAGCATGGGGGAAATTCATTTATTCAACGGAGGTGAATTGTTGGGTCCAGTTATGGGTCAAGCATGGCTCCAGGGACTGTAAGAACGGGCACATCGGACAGGAGGCTTCTGTTGTTGAGGAGCTGACGTCCCTTCGGGAGGGCAGCACGTCTGAAAAGGGCCTGGTGATTTGATCCTAAAACTCTAAAGCGGGGTATCTCAACCTTGGCACTGCTGACATTTTGGGCTGGACCGTTCTTTGGGGTGGAGGGTGTCCTGGGCGTTTAAGGATGTTTACTAGCACCCCTGGCCTCCACCCACTGGATGCCCATGGCTTCCCCAGCCCCAGTTGTGACGACCAGAATGTCCCCGGGCAGCTCCAAGTGTCCCCTGGGGAGGACAGACTCATGTCGGTTGAGAATCACAGCTCTCAAGTGATTTCTCTTGGTCATGTACAAAAAGGGGGGGGGGTCTGCTCTGCATCTGAGCTGGGAGGCCCCCATCTCTGCTCAGAACGGAGGAACGCTCCCTTGGAGATTCTTGGGGCAAGCCTACAGTGGCTAGAAGGGGAGGGGAGGGCTTGCAATAATCTCATCTGAAAAACAGCTAAAGGTCTGTTTCGCCCGGAAAGCGGATGACCCGCTGGGGGACCCCGAGGCTGTCTTCCCATATCCCAAAGGCAGGCAGTTATGTGCAGGGGGATTCGGCTGGTTCTGGGCTGTCTTTAGGCACAGAACTGAGTCCCGGAAGTAGGATCTGCAAAGAGGTGATGCTCACGTCGGTGTCCTGTGGGTTGGGTGTCACCGCCCCCCCGGGCGAGGCCCAGCCGCGCATCTCCTTTCAAGGCCCGCCCCCCACTGCTTTCCCGTATCTGGCAGTGGGTTATGGGGGAAGATGGGCAGCGGACCCTCCCTCACCCGCACTGCTGCGGCACTCTGCTGTGTAACGGACGTGCGCGCTTCGGTGTTGGGTCTTCCTGGTGCTGTGGGCCCCCCGTGCTCCCTGCAAAGTTGCTGCCGGGCCCTGCTGGTCTCCAAGGGGGACCTGCAGCCTCTCCAGTCTCCACCGAGGGACTTAGGCCAGGAAGGGGTGGGCGCCTAGCTTTCCCCAGAGATAACGCGAGCGAGTTTCCCGCAGGAAGGAACTTACAGCCAGAGGCCAGAGAGCTCGCTCGCCACATCCAGGAGCGTTCCCACTCTTCCACGGTCTGGAAGGGTTCTGCTCTGCTCTCGCTCCCTCTAGGCCCAGAGTCCAGGCCCACGCACCCCAGCCTACACTCCAGCAGCCCTGGCCCTTCTCACTTCCCGTCTTCAGATCACACTGGCCACTTCCCGGATGTAATGTCCGCGCTTCTAGGAAGCAGCCTCCCTTCCGCCCGCGGCACCCCAGCAAGCGCCCCAGTGCCATTGACACGTGCCCTGAGATCCAGGCCAGCCCCCCGCAGCCCTGCAGCTCCCCGCATCCTCCTCGCGATTGCCCAGTCCCCACACGCAGGTTCTGTTGGCAATTCCTCGGACAAAAACACAGATATGCACGCTGCCTCTGAACAGTCTTCAGCGCCTTGGGCTGGCTGAAGCGGCATGAAGAAAATCTTCTCACGTGGGCAACAGAACCTGCAGTGTGTGCCCGCTGGAGCCGACCCACTCGGGGCTCTCTTCTGGGTCGCCGTGCCTGCCCGTCCGCGAGCAGGCTCTCGACGGCCCGTCTCGTAACCGAGGCCTCCAGAACCCAAGGCCGATTTGCCCATCGGGGCTGGAGGCGCGGTGCTGGGGGCACACGACCTTTTCATTTTCTTTGAAACCAGAAGAAAAAACAAAAACTTTTAGGTTGAAGAAAAATGGCTTCATATCTCCTCTTTATATATTTATATAATCTTTATGTCAACAGAATTGTAAAATATAATTTTGAGTATTTTATATGGAATAAGGAACCACAAAGGCAAACGGACTGAGGTTCCATGAAAGTCAGAATGCGCCTTCCCAGGTATTAGAATGAACTGTGGAAATTTGAAAATTAGGTTTGGGGTTTTTTGGTCTCTTTCCCCAAGGTTTCCAAGACTCCCGGGACCAATTCCTTAGGGAGGGTTTGGAGTAGCGGGGTCCCTTTGGTAGCCTTTGCAGGACTGATGCTTTCTCCAAGTTCACGCAGGGGCCCAGGGTCTGGGGCTCTGTGTCCCGGGAGGATCTCCCTCCTCCAGGGCTCCCCTCGGGGGCTTGTTTTCCTCCTTTACGTAAGGAAGGACTCTTTGGTAGCCTGAGCTTGGACTGGCAAGTCCTGGAGATGCAGAAGCTTTTGTCGCGGACCCGAGCTTTCCTCTGTGCTCTGGAGGTTCCTGCCCGATTCTGAGCCACTGGGACTCCATGAACGTTAGACTCTGCTGTATAATGAGGGTGCTAAGCCTCACGATGACGGAGGGGGGAATGAGACGGGAAAAGAAAATGTGCCGCACACCCCCAAATCTAAGGCAGACCCCGTTCTTCTGCCACTGACCTGACTCCTCTGGGGGGCACGCCTCTCTTAGGGGTGCAACGGAGAGAAAACCCCAAACAGCAGTGCCGGCCACCCCGGCCTCTTCAGCCTGCACTGCAGTCCGCCGGGCTGCCTGATTCCTGGCAGGGGCCTTGGACTCTGGACAGGTTTCTGGACCGTTCTGTGCTCCGCAAGGGCTTACTGTGCACTTCCTGTACTTGCACGCGCGCGGGGTGCCAGCCCCTGGAGCGCACATCGCGAGAGATAAGCCTCCGGCTCTCTGAACCGTGGAAGCCAGAGGCAGACCAGAGACGCTCTGTACCGTAGCCGAGGGAGAGATCCTGCTCGGGGCTGTAGACAGAGCCCTGGAGCAGAGGAGGAGGGGAGGCGGGCACGTGGCAGTTCCCTTCCGCGGCCCATCTTGGGGGGCGAGCCTCCGCTCCCGGGACTCTGGGCTGGGGAAGCAGCAGGTGGGGCCTGGAGGCCTCCCAATGAGCCCAGCCTCAGGTGGACCCTCTTTCCCGAGATGTCCAGCCTCGTGCGGGCCTGGCCCTCCGGTTCTGTCGAGTCCCACCGACTCTCCGTTAGCCTGGCCCTCAGATAAACAGCTCTGTTCTTGCCGAAGAGTTTTTGTCTGACCTGAGCACAGCAGGCTGGAGGGAGATGTGCCCTAGAGCAGAGGGAAATGGTACCACGTGACTTCAAAGAAAATCAAATTCACAAAATCCACCAACGTGTTCACAGTGGCTGCCTTCGGGCGGGGGGCTGTGTGTGTGCTGCTGCTTCGTATTTCTGGATGTCATCCTATTTGCCCACCCTGAACACTGACTATTTTGTAACAGGAATAACAGAGCTAAATGAAAGCGGATGGAATGTGTCACCCATGACGGCATTCTAGACAAAGACTAGCTATTTGCGACACGGAGACCCAGGGTGGGAAAAATGAAGTAAATGTTCTCTTGCAGACACCTGTCACACACTGTTCCCTCTCAGCGGGTGGCGGTGGCCTAGGTGGTGACAGGTAGAGCCCCTTGGTTCTTCTTTTTTTTTTTAACTTTTATTTTTAAATTAATTTTATATTGGAGTAGAGTTGATTTACAATGTTGTGTTAGTTTCAGGTGTACAGCAAAGCGAATCAATTATACATATACATATATCCACTCCTTTTTAGATTTTTTTCGCATTTAGGTCACCACAGAGCATGGAGTAGGTTCTCATTAGTTATCTGTTTTATACATAGTGGTGTGTATATGTCAATCCCAATCTCCCATTTCATCCCACCACCCCCCTTTCCCCCCTCGGTAACCATAAGTTTGTTCTCTACATCTGTGACTTTATTTCTGCTTTGCCGATAAGTTCATCTGTACCATTTTTCTAGATTTTCTAGATGTAAGCAATATTATACGATATTTGTTTTTCTCTTTCTGACTTACTTCACTCTGTATGACAGTCTCTAGGTCCATCCATGTCTCTGCAAATGGCACTATTTCATTCCTTTTTATTACAGCCCCCTAGTTCTTAGGTAGGTCTGCAGGGGTGTCCCTGTGAGTGACTGTAACACAGACATCCAGTGAGCTCTCTGAGTGCCAGGCCCTCTACGCGTATGACCTGCGTCTTTCATCCACACTGCCGCCCAGCGAGGCAGGTACTGTTGTTATTGCCCTTTTTATTTTTATTTTTTTGGCCACACTGCGAGGCTTGCTGGATCTTAGCTCCCTGGCCAGGGGTTGAACCCGTGCCCCCTGCAGTGGAAGTGCGGAGTCCTAACCACTGGACCGCCAGGGAAGTCCCCTATCATGCCCATTTTAGAGAGCAGAAAACTGAGGGCTAGACAGATAGATGGCCGAGCTGAGATCTGAGCCCAGGCAACACCTGGCTGCAGAGCCTGGGTGCTGCTCCTGTAGGAAATCCAGGTGGGGCTTGAAGGCAGGACAGGAGGCAGAGGGGGCGGGCTGTATGGGAGGCTGCCGGGGCTCCGTCTGGGCCGGGCTGGGCTGGGCGGCTCTTGACCCCAGCGCGGCCGGGGAGAGAGCCTGCGGACAGCTGGGGCCAACACTGTCTTGATCTTCCTGCAGCGTGCTGGACATCTTCCCCACCGTGGTGGCCCTGGCTGGGGCCAGCCTGCCCCAAGGCCGACACTTTGACGGTCTGGATGCCTCGGAGGTGCTGTTCGGCAGGGCGCAGGCTGGGCACAGGGTAAGTGGAGGTGGTGCGTGTCCCACCTGGGCTCCTCCAGAGGTGGGGCCCCTGCCCCCTATCGGGGTCTGGCTGCCTCTGCCCAAACAGAACCACCGTCAGAAGGTGCCTGCAGTGGCCCCTGGAGATCCAGTTTGTCGGCCGCCGAGGGGTGATTCCTCTGAGAGGAACCTGTCCTTCCTCCCCCTCTCCTTCCTGAGTCAGCCCAGTTCCTCAGCCCAGATTTCTGCGCAGCAGTTTTGGTGTAGGGTGGGCGTCCACTGGGGCTTATTCCCTATACCGAATGACTTTTTTTCCCCTCACCATCGTTTAATTTTCTGACATGGCCTAGGCACGCGGCACATTTTTGTTGGATGGGGTGCATGACCTGTGTCTGTGAGTTGTGTATCGTGGGGTTCCCCGGCCAGAACGGAAGCTTCCCAAGGTCAGGGAGCTCACCATGGAATTCTCAGAACACCTAACACAGGGTCTGGCGTCCGGCCAGCGTGCAATAAACGAGGACTGGATGAATAAACAAATGAAGGATAGATGCCCTGGGTGGCAGGGCCGGTCCTCGAGGACTCAGCACACACACGGCTCTCCAGCCCCCAGGGTCCCCTCTTCGGGGTGCTCTGAAGCGCTCGGTGGCAGCGACAGCCAGGAAATGTCGGGCCGGATGGCCTTTCCCTGCCTTTCTGTGTGTTTTACTTTTGCCAAAAGGAAGAGGAAGGGGGAGGAGGAAGGAGGCCGGCGGAACCCGGAGCTCTTTCTGGAAGGCCCCGTGAGCCCGGCTCCTCAGTTAGGGACCCACACATCAAAGGGTTTATTTCTGGCTTTACTGCGGGTCACATGGAAGTGAGTCAAATGTCCTGGGGCAGTTCCTGAAGCTGCCCTTCCCCACGGCCGGCACACTGGTCCTGAGCGGGCACCAGGGCTTCTTGACCATGCTCGGAGTGGCCTCTAGACCAGGACGGCTGCTCCCGGCCTATCCGACCCCCTGGAGCTGCAGACCCTTCCAGGCCGAGCCCTGCTCCCGCAGGACAGCCAAGCAGGAAGGTGGCTTCCGCCTCTGGCTGGGAGTTCGCAGTATGTGACCCTGGGGGGTTATCGACGACGTCAGCGGAGAGATGCTCCCGCGTGTTTATGACCACGGCCGCGCACAGAATGATCGGGGTCACCAGGAAGCGCTTCAAGGACTGGGGGCGCCTTGACGCTGTCCGTCCACAGGGGGAGGCCAGCTCCCGGGCGCGGAACTTCCGTTTCCAGACGGCGGAGGGCTCGCCGCTTTTCTCAAGCTGCTGCTTTCCGCGCACCCACGGAGGCCCCGCTTCAGGGCTTCGCGGTTGCTGGTCTGGGCCCCCAGGGGGCTGGGCCCAGGGACCGGCAGGAGAGGCTGATACGAGCCGCAACACCGGCTGGGGTTTTCGTGGGGACGTGTGATGTGTGTGGGCTGCCCCGTGTCCCGGGAGGGGACAGCTGCCACTCGCTGCTCGCCCAGAGCTCTGGTGGCACCTTCCAGGGTAGAGGCACGTGGGCGCTGGCACCTGTGGGCCCGGCCCAGCGCCCCAGAGGACTGGGCTCCTGCAGCGTAAGTCCAGACACCTTAGGGCTCAACGTAGGCCGCCGCTGGCCCCAGATTCAGCCGCTGCGGAGACCGGAGTACATTGTCTCGAGTCTGCTGATGGAGGGCCAGGAGTGAAAAATATATGAGTGACTGTAGAAATATACATACCTATGCACACATATACACGTGGGTACACACGCACGTGCACGTATCCGCGTGCTTTTTGCTTTTGGGTTTTGGTTTTTGGTGCAGCGTACAGGACCTTAGTCCCCGACCAGGGATCAAACCTGGCGCCCCCAGAGTTGAAGCGTGGAGTCTTAACCACTGGACCGCCAGGGAAGTCCCTTGTTTTGGTTTTGGTCTTCAGTAATCATTTATTGAGTAACTATCACGTGCAAGGCACCGTATCATTCTGGGGCATCCAACTGTGTATAACAGCCTTAAAGGTTAGATCTGAACATTGCCACCTGTTTGGAACACTCCTTAATACTCCAATTAGAATATATTGATTAGTTCCCACAGCATACACATATATATGTTAATAAACACAGCTGTGTTCACCCTTAGGTCTATGCTGGGCTTACAAGATTCGAGTATGGGTTGGTTTAGAAAACCATTCCAGTTTCAAGAAGCTCAAAGTAACTCCTAGACCGTCATCTCAAAACAATATGCAAAAAGTCTCAGCGGTTGGGTTCTTCCCTATTTTGCAAACGAGTAACGGAAAGTCGAAGAGCTGAAGCAACCTAGGGCCACGTAAGCCCTGGCACCCTCCCCAGGTCCTGTGTCGAGAGGTTTACAGGCAAATGCTGCGCTATAGGTCTTCCTGCTGTGAGCGGTCTCACCACCCACTTCATGGACAGCTAGCGTCACTGATGCCATGTCGTGTATTCCTGCACCTGCAGACCCTTCTGCTTCTGATCTAGAGGGGTCTGTGTCCAGGCAACGAGGGCAACCACAAAGGGGGAGAGGGGAGCGGGCAGGAGAGGGTGCACAGCCTGGGGGCAGGCATCCCACTCTAGGCTCGCCTGCTTCCTGGATGGAATTTGGAGGTTGCAGCATCACTGCTGGTCAAGTCCTACCTCAGCCCCAGGTTGCCATGACCAAGTCCAGAAGTTGTCAGCCGAGGGAAGGCTTCTTAATGGCTCTGCATCTGTCCTGTCACGACCAGTCTGGGGCTGTGTAGTCATACAATGCTTGGTCCATCCCTGGAGACCATACATTGTAGAAACGGAAGTCGGGTCTTGGTCTCTGCACCGCTGATCACTTCTCTTAGGGATAAGGGAGGCCCCCTAGTGGCAAAAGATGCTGTCTGGAGCGGCTGGCGCGAGGCTGACGGCTTTTGGAGACCTGGGTCTGTGCACCCAGACCTGAAGGGGTGGGAGACCCCTCCTTCTGGGGAGGCTACCCAGGCACCAGCCTCCAGAGAGGTAAGGAGCCGCTCCCTGGTTGAAAAAGCAAAACAAAAGAAAACAAAGCAAACAGGTAAGAAAGGCAACCAAGAAGATGCAACGTGTTTGCAGAAGATAAAGTTATCTTTGCAATTCGGACCGGGTGTCCTCTGGAGAGGAAATGTCTTCAGCTGTGATTCATGTGTAAATTTGCCAACCTGCTTCCTATGTTGATATAAACAAGAACGCCACCATCAGTCTGCTCAGAGGGGAAAAGCGGGGCACATACGAGTTCTCCAAGATCCATCCGCCCTCCCGAGAGCAAGCCATTTTGCTTGCTCTTGGATTCTGGAAGTGGCGCCTGGTGACACCAAATGAATGTCCTGCACACGGCAGCCGCCGCTTACGGAATTTCTGTTTCTGTTACTGAGCCATAATGTCAATGGCTCGAACCCGCGGGCCTGGGCTCCCATCTCCTGGATGTCTGAGTACATCCTAGATCTGTTGACAATAGATTTCCCAAGTCCCCCACTTCCTGCCCTCTCCAGAAGGAAACAAAACAGCCTCCTGTGGTGAGAGGCTTGGCTTCCTTCAGGGTTGGAAGAAGTGAGGGTTTTGAGTTACGACTTCTCTTCCTGTTTGGAAGGAGCCTGCTGTCATCACGCCGGCTGGGGACCTGGCAGGCCCTGTCACGAGAGCACGGAAGCAGCAGGTGTGGGAGGAGCCCCACCCTCGCTGGCATCCTTTCAGAGCCGGGAAACTTGGGGGGACAGCTGTTTACCGCTCCAACAGATGTTTCTCATTTTTTTTTTTTTTTAGCTCCATGGAAACTTTGAATCACGTAAGCGCCTTTCCAGTGATATATATCGGTCATGATTCACACCAAGGCGGTCTCACGTTTCCAGCCCAAAGCCACCAATTGCCAAGGATGCTGGTCTTTTATTTTCTATCAAACCTTGTCCTTGGGAACCCTGAACTAGGTGTTTCCATTCTGAAGGGTGATTCTTTTTATTTTTGGGGGGGGGGGGCACGCCACTTGGCTTGCAGGACCTTAGTTCCCCGACCAGGGATCGAACCCGTGCCCCCTGCAGTGGAAGCGCGGAGTTGGGGGGTGATTCTGTCATTGATGCCTTGCTCGGTCTGAGTGCGGCAGGACGGAGTCAAAGGTGATCTGTGTTTGGAGGGAAGGCCGTGCACGGTTCTGGAGAAGTCACACGGAGACGCCCTCACGTGAGAGTTGGAGTCGACTGGATGCTGAAGAAGCTGTTTTCCAAAGAGATCCAAGGCTCACCACCGATCTGTGTCAGGCTCCCTGGGAATATTTCTAAAACATGCAGATCCCAGGCCCCGTCTTGACCCTGAGGGGTGGGGCTCAGGCAGGGGCCAGCCTCCTGGGTGGGTGACCCCTGCTGTCACAGAGGGACCCGCACTTAGAAGGACCCTGTGCTTGCTTTAGAGCACACGTGCTGTGGCCACCTTGAAATTCTTAATTGTGTGTGTGTGTGTGTGTGTGGGGTGGGTAGTAATTAAAAGAAAACAGCTTTTTAAGAAATTTATTTTGGGACTTCCCTGGTGGCACAGTGGTTAAGAATCCTCCTGCCAGTGCAGGGGACGTGGGTTCGAGCCCTGGTCCGGGAAGATCTCACATGCCGCGGAGTAACCAAGCCCGTGCGCTGCAACTATTGAGCCTGCGCTCTAGAGCCTGCGAGCCGTAACTACTGAGCCCGCGAGCTATAACTACTGAGCCCATGTGCCACAACTACTGAAACCCATGCACCTAGAGCCTGTGCTCCACAACAAGAGAAGCCACCGCAATGAGAAGCCCGCACACCGCAATGATGAGTAGCCCCCGCTCACCGCAACTAGAGAAAGCCTGCGTGCAGCAACGAAGACCCAACGCAGCCAAAAATAAATGAAGAAATGAAGAAAATTTTTTTTAAAAAAGGAAATTTATTTTGCTGAAGTATAGTTGATGTACAATGTTGGGTTAATTTCTGCTGCACAGCAAAGTGATTCGGTTATACACATATATACATTCTTTTTCATATTCTTTTCCATTATGGTTTGTTACAGGATATTTATTATAATTCCTTGTGCTATACAGTTGAAATTCTTAATTTTTGGACAAGGTTTCTCTCATTCTCATCTTGCACTGGACTCTGCAGATGACATGGCTAGTACTGGGCCTAGGAATCCAAGCAGAGCTGTAACCCACTCCGATTAATTGACTAGCAAAAGAGCTCTTTCACACAGGCTCCCGGGAGTTGGATGGTGTGGACCACAGGCCTGCGTCTGTGTTTGGGGCTGGGCTGGGTGTCAGGGGGTGGGTTTGGCGGGTGATGGGGAACAGGGACCACGACAAAGAAAGTAATGCTGAGACTTCTCTGGCGGTCCAGTGGTTAAGACTCTGCGCTTCCAATGGAACTAAGATCCATTGGGAAAAGCAAAAAGAAACTAAGACTCTGCGCTTCCAATGGAACTAAGATCCATTGGGAAAAGCAAAAAGAAAGTAATGCTTTCCAGGGAGCCTCTAGCATGGTTTTCTTGTCTGTAAGCCCTGCCCCCCTTTCCCAGGTGCTGTTTCACCCCAACAGTGGGGCGGCCGGAGAGGATGGAGCCCTTCAGACTGTCCGCGTGGAGCGGTACAAGGCCTTCTTCGTCACTGGTGAGTTACTGAGGGGCCCCGTCCCACCCGGACTCTCGCTCAAGCCTCCAGGATGATGCGGGCTGCCCCCTTTCAGGGTGCTCTCAGCATCTCCGATGGTGCCGCCCCAAACCCGGGCCCAGGAGGAGGGCTCAACACGCAAGGGCCCTGCCCAGGCCCTCTGCACCTACAGGTACGCTAATAAGGCCTTTCTGCCGTTCGCCTAGATCTCCAGCCAGCTCAGAGCTGGTCCAGCACATCCACACTGTCCACTTTTTCACGTGAAAAACATTTCATCCCACGGTTATGCTTTCAATGCCAGTCTGGCTGAACATTCAGTGGGAGCTTAGAGATGTTTTGAAGCAAGAGACTGTTTCAGAAAATAGATGTTAGAGGTCTATTTAGCAAAGCCAAGCCTCTCTCCTACTTGGCTCACCCTGTGACCATCTTAAACGTATATTTTAGAAGGGTGATAGCATGGTTCTCAAAGTCTTGCCGTGGCTTTTTGCTTCCAAGTGAATTCGGACTCCCTCCACCCTGGGTCCCTGTACTTTCCTAGTCTTAGTTCTCCAAGAGCGACGGTCCTTCTCCTTGGCCTCCAGGTTAAACTCCCTCTCGGCTTTTAAGGCCACCTGGATTGAGAACTGCTTCTCATCCTCCCAGCTGGGTAGGACATGGAGAACTCCGGTACTTACCACATTCTGCCGTATACGCCAGTTATTTAAGTGCATCTTTTCTTTCTTCTGGTAGCTTTAAGCTCTCTAAACTCAGCCTCTGTAAGCTCTTTAATCGTTGTTGTCTTGACATGCTCGGCACAGAATCTTGCATCTGGTAGGAACCCTAACACTTTTTTTTAATGAATGAAAAACAAGCTCCCCCCCCACGCACCCCCCCCCAAAAAAAACCCTAACCCAAATCTGGGATCTGGTGTGGGTTCCAATTTGATTCACTTATTTTTTTTTTAACTCAATTTCTTTTTTAAAAAATGAGTTTATTTATTTATTTTATTTATTTATTTTTGGCTGCGTTGGGTCTTCATTGCTACGCGCGGGCTTTCTCTAGTTGCAGCAAGCAGGCGTTACTCTTCGTTGCGGTGCGCGGGCTTCTCATAGGGGTGGCTTCTCTTGTTGCGGAGCACGGGCTCTAAGCGCATGGGCTTCAGTAGTTGTGGCTCTCGGTCTCTAGAGCTCAGGCTCAGTAGTTGCGGCACACGGGCTTGGTTGCTCCGTGGCATGTGGGATCTTCCCGGACCAGGGCTCGAACCTGTGTCCCCTGCGTTGGCAGGCGGATTCTTAACCACTGCGCCACCAGGGAAGTCCTGATTCAGTTATTTAAAGTTAGAGCTTTCCAAAGAATTATATAATAAAGAACAAAAATTTATTTGCCCTGAGGGTGAATAAGTGACCCCAAAGAAAATGTGGCATAAAAACAAAACAAGTTCTTTGAGTTCATCACTTGAAAGATATTAAAAACGCCACAAGAATCTTCGACTTTCCAAGACCTAAAATGCAAACCAGTGAGATGTTTGTTATTCTTTCAGATGGAAAGTGTCCAGATGCCAGCCCTTACATTACCCTATCTCAGAGGTATGGTTTCTCCAGGCTGAGTTAATTTCAGAAGTCATAACCCAGCCAGAAAGCCCTTGTCATCGTGACGCTGGGATCATAAAAGCTACTATGAAGTGATAGGACTGTTTGAAGGGATCACAGCCAGACAGGAATTATGATACCCAGGGGAGGTCTGTTCTTCTGAGGCATCACCAAACTCCCAGGAAAGTTAGCAAGGGAAGAATGGAACTCTCAACAGATGGGATGAAATAGGATGAAACATGATGAAGCCCGGATGTGCTCTGATTCCTCCTTTTCCCCACCCCCGTCGCTGAAGATCTGCGTGCTAATTACACAAAACTGCTTTGGGATAAGTGAGGTGAACTGACATCTACTGCATTAGATTAGAGAACGAGGTGTGTGTCCCTCTATGATGAGGCTGTGATTTCTGAGGTCGTGTCCTAGGAGGAGCTTAAGAGGCAGCGAGTCTGTTTCGCTGTGTGGCCTAGAATGAAGCGATCTTATTGCTTTTTCCTTTTTCAAGAGTAATTGAGGGAAACTTTACACACAGCGAAAGCCACAGACCTAAACGGCACGATTTGATGAGTTCCTATAAATGTATATACTTGCATAAGGACCCTCTTAATGCTGTGAATTACATCGATTGGTTTTCACATGTTAGGTCAACTTTACATTCCTGGATAAACTCAGTTGTGATGTATTCTTCTTTTTATATATTGATGGATTTGATCTGCCAAGATTTTGTCTATAATTTTCCTTTCCTGCAATGTCTGTGTCGGGGTTAGGTATCAGGGTTTTGCTAACGTTGGGAAATGAGTTGGGAAGTGTTCCTTTCTCTGTTTTCTGGAAGGGGCTATGGGAGATTGGTATTCTTTCTTTCACGTCTGATTGAATTCATCTGTGAAACTCTTTGGACCTGGAGGTTTCCTGATGGAAAAGTTCTTGGTTATCAATTTAGTTTCTTTAACAGGTATAGGGCTATTCAGATTTTTAATTTCTTCTTGTATCAGCTTTGGTAAGTTGTTAAAATAATTTGTCCGTTTCATCTGAGTTGTCAAGTTTACTGGCCTAAATTTGTTCATAATATTTCCTCATTATCCTTTTAATTAATCTTTAATGAAGCAACTTTTAGCTCTGTTAATTTCCTTTAGCGTTTTCTATGTCATGATTCCTGCTTTTATTTCCATTCCTTCTTTACTTACTTTACTCTCCTTATTCTAGTTTACTAAAGAGGACATTTATATAATTAATTTTAAACCTTTCTCGTGTTCAAATATAAGCGTTTATAGCTACAGTTTTCCCTTTAAGCATTGCTTTATCTGTATCTCCCAAATTCTATGTTTTACTTTCATTATCTAGTTGGAAATATTTTCTAGTACCTTGTATAGGTCATTTAGAAAGCTGTTGCTTAATTTCCAAATTTTGGGGCCTTTTTTAGCTCTTGTCTTGGTCATTTCTAATTTAATTTTATTGTGATCAGAAAACATACTCTGGAAGTTTTCAGTCTTTTGAAACTTATTGAGACTTATTTTATGGCCTTGCAGATGATCTGTCTTGGCGAACACACCATGTGGAAGTGAAGCAAATGTGTATTCTGCAGTTCTTGTGTATAATGTTCCATAAATTTCAATCAGGTGGAGGTGTTGATAGTTGTCTAGATCACCTATATCCCTCCGGCTTTTTGTCTAGTTGTTCTATCAATTGTTGAGAGAAGCGTTTTAAAAATCTCCGTTTAGGAAGTAGATTGCCTATATTTCCCTTTAGTTTTGTCTTCCTTAGAACGGACTCTCGATCCTTGTGAAATACCCCTCGTCATCTTGGTACTCCATGTCGTGAAGTATGTTTTGTCTAATGTAACATAGCCACTCCAGTTTCCTGTGCTTACTGTTTGTGTGATATATCTATTTTGTTCCTTTCAACTCAACTGCTTTTCTATTTAAAATGCGTCTCTGTAGGCAGGAAAGAAAGGAATCTTGCTTTTTCATCCAGTTTGATAAGGCTCTGCTTTTTAACTGGCGAGTTTTGACTATTTGCTTTTCTCTACATAAGATCATTTCATCAACAAATAGAGGTAGTTTTACTTTTTCCTCCCCAGTCTGGATGCCTCCTGTTTCTGGTTCTTGCCTAATTTCTGTGGCTGGAACCTCCAGTACAATGTTGAATGGAAGTGGTGACAGTGGACATTCATGTCTTGTTCTTAATCTTCGGGGGAAAGCTTTCAGTCTTTCCTCACTAAGTGTGATGTTAGCTCTGGGTTTCTCACAGATAATTTTTATCAGGTTGAGGAAGTTCCTTTTTATTCCTCGTTTCCTGAGTGTTTATGTCATGACAGGTGTGGGGTTTTGTCAAATGCTTTTTCTGCATCTACTGAGATGATCATTTTTTTGTCTTTTGTTCTGTGAATATACATTGCTTTACACTGGCTGAGTTTCATAGGTTGAACCAACCTTGCATCCATGGGATAAATCCCACTTGGACATGGCGTATAATCCTTTTTATAAGCTGCTGAAATCAGTTTGCTAGTATGTATCGAGGGTTTTTTGTATCTCTATTGTCTGCAAGCCAAGGAAGAGAACCCTCACCAGAAACCACATTTTCAAGAACCTTGATCTTGGACTTCTAGCCTCCAGAGCTGTGAGCAGATAAATTTCTATGATTTAAGCCACCCGGTCTATGGTACTTTGCTATGGCAGCCTAGGCTGTGACTAAAATACCACTTTAAGGCTCTTCGCCATGTCTGTTCATGGCTTGGGCTTATTTGTTTTCAAAGCTGAATAATATTCTATTGCCTGGACGTACCACAGTTAATTTATCCATTCACCCACTGAAGAAAATCTTGCTTGCTTCCAAGTCTTCACAATTAGGAGTAAACGTTTTGACGATCATGCTATAAACATCCACATGGAGGTCTTTTTGTGGACATACACTCATTTGAATAAATAACAAGAAGTGTGACTGCTAGATCGTACGGTTAGAGTGTATTTAATTTTGTAAGAAAACACCAAGGTGTCTTCCAGAGTAGCTGCACTGTTTAGCGTCCCCGTCGGCAGTGATGACAGTCCCTGCTGCACACCCTCATCGGCATTCAGTGTCGCCACTGTTTTTCATTTTGGCCACTCTACTAGGTGTGTCGTGGGGTCTTGTTATTTGATTTGCAACTACTGATGACGTACAGCATTGAGCACCCTTTCGTATGCTTGTCTGCTAACTGTGTACCTTCTTTGCTGAGGTGTCTGTTCAGGTTCTCATTCTCATCATCCTGATTGTTGAGATTTAAGAGTTCTTTGTGCATTTCGGATAACAGCCCTTTATCAGATGTGCCTTGTGAGAATATTTTCTTCGAGTCGTGGCTTGACTTCTTGTTCTCTCGACAGGGTCTTTCTCGGGGTCTCTGAGCTTCCTTGATCTGCGGTTTGGTGTCTGACATGAATTTGGAGGAAATGTCAGGCATTATAGTTGCATAGATTTCTTCTATTCCTTTCACGCATTCTTCTCTTTCTAGTGTTCCCGTTACACTTTTTGTAGTTTCCTCACAGTTCTTGGATATTCTGCTCTGCGTTTTGCAGATTTTTTTCCCTCTTTGCTCTTCAACTTTGGAAGCTTCTTTTGAGATATCCTCAAGCTCAGAGATTCTGTCCTCAGCCGTGGAATCTACGAACGAGCCCATCAAAGGCATTCTTATTCTTATTTCTGTCACAGTGCTTTTGATCACGGGCGTTTATTTTTCTTTTTTCTTAGGATTTTCATCTAAAAGAGGACTCCCACCCCCATGGGGTTTTTAACTCTTAAGCTCATCTACACTGAGCCTCCCACCATTTGTTCATCACAGTTCGGGATTTCCTACCAGGGCACTGGTTCCCAGAGGTGTCCGCTTGTGGGTTTCTGCTCTGGTATGTTGTGCTTCTCTGTATTCTCACCTGTCTGTCTCCAGTTCGGGGGGCAGAGGTTTGCCCTGTGACCTCACTTCTCTGATGGATCTCAGAAGTCATTGACTTTGTAGTTTGTTCAGCTTTTTACTTGTTAGGATGGAGGGCTGACTTCCAGAGCTCCAAATGCTGGGCCAGAGACTAGAAGTTTCCTATTGAGTAGTTTTTAAGAACTGGACATTGTGTGTGATGCACTGTAGAGATTCTGACTTCCAGTCTGAGGGGTGTTGACTCTGGTTCTCACGGGCAGTTAATTGCTGCCTCATCCCCTCAGACTTGAGGAGGCTTGATTTTATGCTTTGTCAGAACTGGGCTCTGTTGGATTTTATCCTTAATCTTGGGTAAACGCCTTCATTCCGGGATACAGCCTTTACCCCTAGCATGAACCTTTTGGAACCTCAGTGGAAAATATGAAGTGTTGATCAAGCCTTGCTAACTTAACAGAATTCACACTCCAAATTCTGCCTTCCCTGCACTGGGTAGCACGGAAATGCGTGCTGAGCTCTTCAGACTTGTAGCTGTTGCTAGAATCTGTGCATGCCCAGTTCAGGGGTCAGCCAGGGTTCTGAAGGGAGTTTATTTGCAGATTTGCAGCCTTCCCCTCTCCAGCTCTCTCCTTCCCAGGACTTGGCCCACCAATTTGCATCTGTGGTGGCAGCTCTGAACTCTGTTCCCTGACACCTCAAGCCAAAGAGACCACAGCCCCCTCCTGGGGCTTTAGCTGCTCCACGCTGCTCTGACTGGGTGGGTAGGGGGTGTCCCCAGGGGAAAACACTTAAACACAGACCCCACCCCGTGCGGCCTCCTGCTTTCAAAAATCAAGTTCCTTTCTGCCTGCGTGGACGATTTTCTGGTGCCTTCAGTTGGTTGGTTTTTTTCTGTATGTTGCCTAGAACTTAAAATTGTCATCTATGGGAGGATGAGTTTTATGTGAGCTACTCCATTATTCCCTTAAGCGGAAGCCTTTAATTTTTATAAGAGGAGTCAGTCCCCACCTTCGCCTGACTGATTGCCAAAGCTCGCGTCACCTCTGTTTATTGGCAAAGAAGAGCCAACTTCAACTCCAAACACTAGGCAATGGCCCTTCCTCTTCGTTGGACAAACTGAAATCCACCCCAGGAGGAGCAGCATCCATGGGGGCTTCCTGAAGGCTGCGCGATCTACCCGTCCTTCCCTCTCAGTGGTTCACACTTTACGTTTCTGTTCAGATCGGCCCAGAACGAAAGCTGCGTCCTCCCGTGGTGTGGCTGTGGCTCCTTCGTGGAGATTCGCTTTTACTGAGTTGCACTTGGGCTTCAGGCCCTCAGCTTGTAGCGGAGGGTGGGCTAGAAAGTTGTCAGCTGGACCGGCCTCATCACACAGCTGTGCTTTTCATAAGGATGCTGTCGAGTGTTCCACCTGTAGGAGGAGCCGGTGGAAAAAATTCTCTCACACCTCAGGGCTCCGCTTCCCCGAGTGGCTGGTAAATGTCTACCTTGTTCATGTTTCCCCGCTAAGGACACCAGAGGCAAAGGAAGTGTTCAGGATTGCCTGTGTGTCCCAGGGCTGTCCTCTGCCTGAATTCCTTTTGTTGATATAATTATATTGTGTTCATTCCTGTCAGAAGCCCTAACTACTTTTTGTACGGAAAAGGGGGCAAAAAGAAAAAGTCATCTGAATCATTAACGCCAAGGAGGCTGCCGTCGCTCCGAACATTTCCGTCACCCGTCCTCGGGCAGATTCTGACTCAGACAAGAAACTGAACTGCAGCCCGAAGTGAAACGACTTCCCTGGCCTCCCTGCCTGATTTGCCAAACTGAGTGTCCTGTGGACTCAAGACATCAATTTTCAAAAGACACATCACATGTACTCCCAGAGGGTAGAGGGGAAAGATACTTGAGTCAGGGTCTTAGTGGCAGGGGAGCGGTCACCGGAACGTTGGAGTCCTGGTATGTTTGCACTCACTCGTAATCCGGTGCTGGGCTTGACGGGGTCTCTGTTGTCACCCGCTCCAGGTGGGGCCAGAGCCTGCGACGGCAGCGTCGGCCCCGAGCGGCACCACGAGCCTCCCCTCATCTTTAACCTGGATGACGATGTCGCAGAAGCCGCGCCTCTGGACCGGGGCAGTGCCGAGTACCAGCGGGTGCTGCCCGAGGTCAGAGCGGCTCTCTCGGAGGTCCTTGAAGACATTGCCGGCGACAACACCTCCCGAGCCGATTACAGTCAGGACCCTTCCGTGACCCCCTGCTGTAATCCCCACCAAACCGCCTGCCGCTGCCAGGCCGCGTGACGGAAACACCGGGAAGCGAGACGGGCGGGTTCACATCCCGACTGCGGTTTTGCCCACTTCGCAGTGACGTGTGCTTTAAAAATAAGGCTCAGAAGTCTGTTCTGAAGCCACCACTCCGCATCCCCCGCTGTCCCTTCCGCGTGCCGGCTTGAGGGCATGCCGAGCCCGAGCTGTAAGAAAAGGCACCTGGGCTGTGGAGTCAGGAGTCAGGCCAGGTCCCAGCCCCAGCTTTGAACCTGGGCAGTTGTTTAACCTGACTCGCAAGCTGATCTTGAGGAGGAGACAGGTGGTGCATGCAGGTGCCTGCCTGGCGCGCGGCGTGACGCCTGCTCGCTCGATATGTTCTAGTTGCCTTTTCTTATGCACCCGGTTTTGCCGGTCATTTGAACAGAGGCTCCTCCCGGCCGGCATCTAGAGCAGCACCTCCGTCTTTCACAGGCGCACAAATCACCTGGGAGCCTGTGACCTTGCGGACTCTGACCAGGTGGGCTGGGGGGCCCGAGGCGCTCCGTGTCCGGGAAGCTCCCCAGGGGGCTGCAGACCTGACAAGGTAAGAGCTGCTTCCGGGCGGCGGAAGCCCGCAGCCCTGCCCACCGACCACCACCCCGTGCGGCAGGTCAAGCGGCTGTATTTAAAGATTTTAGGGGTGCTTCCTGCTCTCAGAAACCACAAAGAAGTAAAGTTTTAAAGCCTCAAAAGTGCATTGCCATGGTTTTATTATCAGTGTCCTAAATGGGACTGAAAGGTCATAAATGATTTATTCCAATCACTGCACAAACCTCTTGCCTGGCTAAAATAGCCCCTCTCTCTATGTCGCATATACAAGAAATACAGTTCAGAGAGATTCTCCGGTAAGTACATTTTTACGCAGCATACGCTCTCGAAAGGATGCTCTCTGTAATATCAAATTAGAGTTACAGACCAAGATGGTTCGTCCACGTGGACGCTCTGGCTGGGACGCACTTTCAACAACGGCAGGATGTGGGTTCGCAGCCGCTCCCGCACCCACCGGCCACCGGGGCTGAGACGAGCCTGCTGGGCAGCAAACCGCGTCCCGGGTTCCTGACCCCCCATTCTGCTCACACAACCGCATGCCTTGCATCCACCTTCCTGGTCGTCTCCAAAACCGCCTGACAGAGGGGCGGTCCTGCCGTTCACCATGACTGCTTCGTTTTGCCCTTCTGATCGCCGCGGCACAAGATTATCTACCGAAATCAAAACAGAACGGCCTTACTCTTTCCGGGAAGGGGCTGACGGGCCGGCTGCACGGTCAGCAGACCTGTGCCCACGCGGGGTCGGCGGGGGCAGGCTGGGCCCGGCAGACCTTTCCCGCCTGTCTGTCCACAGGCCGCCCCTCGCGTGTGGTCACGGAAGAGGCACCCGTCGTCTTTAGGTGTAGACGAGGTGGCAGTTTCAGAAAACGCTTTTCGTAAAAATATATGTGTGTATTGACGTGCATATGGGTTGCTTTTTTTTTTTTTTTTTTTAAGGCTCATCTTACTTGTAAACACAGACTGCTAGATCACCATGAAAAGGTCAGTAAACACCCTTGGTCCCAAGAGTAAGACGAATGTCAGAATATATGCAAACCTGTCAAGCTGGCTTGTTACCGAAACCAAAGCTACTCTCTTCCTGAATACAGCGTCTTTCTAAGGGACCAGAAAGGATCAATTCTCTTTTCCCTCATTGTGCTTGGAGCAAAGTCAATCCCAAGGAGATGAGAGGGCTCATACCCAGGTTAGTGTCAGTATATTTAAAAAAGAAGACCAGCAGTGATGACCCAGCGAGCCCCTCAGGAGATTATCCGAGCAAACCTAGGCTCGTGTCCGGGAGAAGCTGAGACCCCAAGATCCGTCAGGATCCCGGAAGGTGTTAAGGCATGTGGGTAGAGAGGAGGATTCTGGACAGATGTTTGCAACAGGCATGACCGTTCAGAACAGAGACAGAGAGAGGAAGCTGTTTAGCATCTCCAGTGGACTATCACTGCCAATGAGGACGTGACTAATATGGTCCCTCTTGCAAGAACATCCCAGGGGCACTCAGGCCCCGATCCTTGTGCACTGAGATGCAGAAGCCCACCTGCTACCCCATCGCTCTGCCTGCAGGCATGAGGGCAGGGCTGGGGTCTGATGGTCTCCGAGACCCCTACCACCGGCTCCGCACACGGGGGCTGCTCCGAAATTGCTAGGGCCTAGCGACCGTTCTGGGGAAGCTCGTTCAGTGATCGGCACTCTCACTGGCAGGAAGCCTTCCTTCTACATAAATAAAAATCGACGCAGTTTAAACCAACTTCCACTCGTTTGGTCCTTACGAGGGAGACAGGACGAATGGCTTGTACCAGGCTTCCTGGCACCGAATAAGCAAACAGGCCTTTCATTTTAGTGCTATAGTTCTTAAGCGTCTCCAATTTTTTTTTTTTTAACTCCAAATGATCTGCATGGTGTACGTATTATTTGATACAGGTTTTCTTTAGCAAGGGATCACCTTCTGAATGCCGATATCCAAATTCTGTAAGTGTAAGAGGTTTCGAGGTCTACCCTGATTACAGTTAAGTATCTAATAATCTAATCTTTATAGCAGTCACAGACTTTTACCAAAATTGCTGATTCCATTAGATTCCACATGTATACCCACTGCATCTGACCTGCTCTGGTTCCCGGAAGATACAACTTCAGATAAATGACCACCAACTTTTGTGGGGGACAGAAAAGCTCCCGCTATAGCGAGTAGGGGCAGGAGAACCCAAGAGCAAAACAACTGGTCCCTTGGGAGGGGTCTACTGGGAGACGTTTTTAAACGTGTAATTAGTATTTTTAAGAATGACTGCTTTCCACCCCTAAGATGTAAACTTGACTGGTTGGCACTGTATTTGACAATCTATTAAAAGCCAGAAAGGCCAATCTCAAGCTGCAACCCACAGAGCCTTCTGGGAAGTCAGGAACACGGCCCTGCAGTCCTGCACGAAGGGCCCTACGGCAGCTCTTGTTTTTGTTTTACTGGACTTACTAGATTGTCCTATGGACCTCTGCAAGAGAGACGCCAGACCCGCACTCCACCCTTTGGCAAATGGAATCCAACTGACCCAAAATCATGACCAAGAGAAAACAATGCAGCCCAAGATCTATGCCCAATGGCTACTTCTCTCTGCTTCCAGGAGGGACAGTCAGCTGACTCTCCAAGCCTTGGCCTAAACACTGCTTCCATCTTGAAACGACTTCAAGTGGACCGTCTGGGCGGTTTTCTGACTGAAGCTCATAAGAGGGGTCTCTATGTTGCTCTGAACGGAAGCTCGAAGAACCAGAACCAGGGGGACAAGCTTCTCTTCACCCCAGGATGCTGAGAGGAGCCATGCCCAGCGCCCAGCTAAGCCTGGGCCCTCGCTGCCGGGACGGCTGAAGCAGGATGCTGGGGAGGTGCCCGGCTAGAGGTGCCCGGGGGGCTTCCCACCGCCGCTCCGCTCTCCGAGTGGCTGTTAACGCACAGGGGTCAGTCCTGTCAGAGCCGGAGGAGGGCGAGGGCCCAGCCCTGTCAGAGCATCACCTTCAGCATCACAAGGGCGGCAACATTCTGCTCAGAGCATGTCGGGAGCCTCAGGAAAAGAAGAGCTTAGACGGACCGGTTTCTCCCTGTGAGCAGCAGAGGGTGCTAAGGAAGCAGTCAAGGCGCCCGGGCCTCCGAACGCGGGGAGGCCGCCACGGCTCCCTGGGCAAGCGCGCGGTTATCCTGACACTGTCAGGTGGGCTAGTCTGTGGGGTCTGAGGCTTCCTGGGTGTTAGGGGAGGATTAGTTGTGACAGACGAGACAACAGGGAAAGGACTCCGCCCCGTGCACAGGTGAGGGTTCTGTCTAAGCACACGGATTGGATGCTCTTAAGGGTGCCCAATGCTCACAGGGGGGAACTCATTCTCATCATCAAGACACACTGGTCCCGTCGCAAACTCGTGTTCGGGGATGACCTCTCCTCGGAGCGCCCCGCCATCCTCAGAATAACCTGGAAACCAACAGTGAGACGTGAGAGAAGCCATGGGGTCTGTTCCTAGGCCGCGACCCCTGGGCTGGGCCTCAGCACAGCGAGCGTCCGGGGACCCACGGGACGGACTGTGCTCCCCACGAGTGCAAATCCTCAGCGTTTACGGCCCGAAGCCCCTGGGCGGCTGGTCTCCTCCACCCGCCCGCCCCAGCTCCTCCAGCTTTCCACCTGATTACAAACCGTCCAGGAGGCAAAGCGTTCCCACTACTCGTTAGGGAGGCGGCCGCTGGGGGCTCTGCCGGCCCTGCTCTGGGACCCGCGTTTAAGGCTACGCCCAGGGCCGCGTCTGGAGGAGACGCGTGGTTCGGGGGAGTGCTCTGTCCACAGGCAGTGGTGACGGGAGAAGAGGGCCGCTGTCACACAGGTCCCCCGTGCCCGCTCACCTGGCACCGTGGAGGCTGCAGAAGGGCTTGGTCTGGCCACAGTTGCTGCGTAAGACTGAGGTAAGGAAGCTCTGAGGTCGTTTTCTTTATTCTCATCGGCAGTTCCTGAGCCAAGCAAGCTGACGTGGGGGGAAGGAAGAGACAAGAAGGTCACCTCACGCCCAGGGCCCTTGCAAAAGGCAAAGCACCGGAAGCCCGTGCTGGGCCCCTGGGGTTCAAGGCCTGCCAGGTCAGCGTGGGCCAGCGTGACCTTCACCTGCCGATCACGGGAGTTCTCATCTCTGGCGTTTAGTAAACCGAGATCGGTCCTGTGCTCCTCCTGGCACGCGCAGGCAAGGGCACCCGGGAGCCCCAGGTGACGGGGCAGTGGCAGCTCGGGGCATCCTGTCCGCAGCAGGAGGTTGCCCTGCCCTTGGCCGCAGAGGTCAGGAGAACGTCTCAATTCAGTTCGGTACACGGCTCGGAGCGCCTGTTATGTCTGAGGGACCCCGGGAAGAGGAGGGCCCAGCAGGGAGACCCCATTTTGCATGTCATTGAGCCCTACGTGAGCCCAGCGCCAAGCAGGGCCCCCCTGGCTCTGCCCCTGGGCCCGCCCCTGAAGGAGGAAGGGAAGCAAGAGCGCTGAGGCTGGGCGCCGTCGGGGCTGAGGGGCACACGACACAGGCGGCCCTTGAAAGGCCGGCTTTCTGAACACCGGTCTCCCCACCTGTGGGTCTTGATTAGGACGCAGTCTCCTCCGTCCTGAGGGTCCAAGCTGTAGATGTAAAGGTGTCCACTGGACGATGCCACCAGGAGCCTCGGTAGCTTCTGGATCCTAAGGGCCAAGAAGACATGTGCTGGGATGGCAACGCACGTGGGCGGCAGATCCGCTTCCAGGGACGAAACGCCCCCCCCCCCACCCCGGGGACATCACCAGCGCCTTGTCCCGACATCCATGAACCCGCAGCCCGCTGACCCCAGAGTCTGGGTTTCTGGTGACTTCCTTGCGTGTGTCCTAGTGATCTGCCTTGAGGATGACTTCTTGTCTTTGACCATGATTGTGTGGGTGAGACAGAAGGATATGCATACGCCCTGCTGCTCTGTGAGGCTCCCCTGCCAACAAAAGCGTCGCCTACCTGCCTTATGTGTGTCTCTGCCTTTAACAGCGGAAGGAAGGAGGCAGGTGCAAAACTGGCCCCCATCTTTGCTGGCTAGTTTTACAAAATTTTTCAAATGTTTGGCTTTAATAAACACTTTTTAATGTCTTAGATAAAACACCTGTCGACCCCATAGGTATCTGGACCGAGACTTTGGAACTAGAGCCTTTTTACGTAATTCCGTAAAAATGGGAACTGTCTTCAAGACAGTGTCACTGGAATGAGAAGGTTAAAATTCCCATGCCAGCTTCCAGCTCAGCTTCTCAGCCCCCGGAGAAAGGGTCCCGCCGGACGGGAAAGTGGCTGGCCGGCCACGGGGTGCCGAGGGTCCTGACCCTACGTGCCCTTCTTGGCTCCCTTCTCTTGCCTTTCTTTTAAACCTGTGCGTGTGTGTCTGGGGCAAGTAAACCTGTGCTTTGGGGAAGCAAATCTGTAATGGTTTGTGCCTGGTGAGGGGGGGCGCTGCACGTACGTAGAGAGGGTGCAGATGTTCCTGTGCCCAGAGAAGCCCAGGCGCCCGGTGGCAAAGGCCCTGTCCTGGTTCATCATGTCGGACACCTGGGTGGGGAGGTAGTTGGTCGCAGCCATGAGCATCTTTCCCATGTAGCTGGTCCAGGTCGAGGGCTCCTCTGGCTGGCTGGGGAGCAAAAGGCACAGGCGAGGGTGAGGCCAAGCCCTTCTGCAGCCTCCACGGTGCCAGGTGAGGGTGAGGATGTTGGAGGCCTGGCAGCCGTCCAACATCCCCGGCCGACGCTGGGAGCCGTGCTCACCGCAGCGGGAAGGGACTGTGCCCGGGCATGACGTTCCACCCACCCGAACGCTCGGGACGTGCCATTCTGGCTGTACCCAGAGGGCGTCAAGGGCTCGTGTGTCCTTCGGAAGAGCCATTGCACGGCCGTTAAGAGGTTCCCAGTGTGACGGCCCTCCTGCATTAAGCAAGCTGAATCAGCCTGATTTCTAGGTTCCTGGAAGGGGGCTGGGCAGAGAGTGAGTTGGAATCAGTCCCTGGGCTCTGTAACCTAAGCCCAGGCCTGTTCTGGGCTCACCGAAGAAAAGAACAGGCCGATCTCAGCGTCAAGGCCTCCCAGCCAGACTGCGTGGGAAGCAAACCTCCGGGCAAGATGCTTGGACAGGTGTTTGGTTACAGCCCTCGAGCCACCCGGGTGGGTGCTGGCAATGCACAAAGGCCGGGGGAATTCAAAAGGACCTGGTGTGCCCCCTGCAGTCCCCACGCCGCATCCTGGGGTCTCTGGCAGACAAGGGGGGACGGCTGTGTGGTGAGACGCGGGTGGGCAGGGTGGACACTCGCCTCTGCGCCGAGCAGCCCGGCGAGGACCAGGGTGGCCGCATGCGCCCCAGGCACCCCGGCCGAGAGGCCGCTTGTCCGGGGGATGCATCCTGGTGAGGGACACGGCCCGCGGCTCCGAAGCCCTGGGGTTTATTCCCCCCGTCACCGCCTGGACAAACCTCCCTGGGTCTCGAGGTTCTCGTCTGGAGGCGACGGGCGCTTCCAGGCTCCCGCCGTCCCCCTAACATCCTGAGCATCGTGGGACACACCTGCGCGGCTCGCCCTGGCGTGCTGCACTAAGGGTGGGGCGTCACCGAGGGGTACCAGCCACACCCAGGTCCTGCATCCGAGGCGGGGCGCAGCACAGGTGTAAAAGGGAGGACGCGTGGGCGCTCCAGACAGGGTGCCCGGGACAGGGCCCAGGCCGGGGCGACTCCAAGACCACAGAGGAGGGAGGGGCGGAGGGCGTTCCTCCACCCCTCATATCCCATTGTCCTCACCGGGGACCACGGGGACAATCACGGTCCCCTGCCCGTGAGAACTGAAGCGGCGGCACAGCGTAGGGGCTGGCGCCCGGCGAGTGCTGTCCCATAAGAGGGCGTCTCCGGGGCTGGCGGGACTGAAGAGGCTTGGTCGCCGGGCTAGGCCCCGAGGCAGGTCTGTCTCCGAGCGGGGTGAGGGGGCAGGAGGGGGGCCCATCAGATGCTCTGGACAAGCATCTGAGAGTCAGGGCCACGCTGGGCCGGCCCAGGGGGCAGAGGCAGGGAGGCCTCAGCTCAGGCAAGGTGCGGCGAGAAAAGCCTCGACATCGTACGGCACTTGTTCTCTTTCTGACTTATTTCGCTTAGTCTGACAATCTGTAGGAATCGAAACTGCGACACAGATGAACTCATCTACAACACAGAAACAGACTCACAGACACGGAGAAGAGACTGGCGGTTGCCAAGGGCGGGGGAGGGCGAGGGAGGGAGTGGGCGTGGGGGTGAGCAGATGCAAACTCTGTATACGGGATGGAGAAACAGCAAGGCCGACTGTAGAGCACAGGGAACTGCATTCCACATCCTGGGATAAACCAGAAGGGAAAAGAGTATGAGAAAGTGTGTGTGTGTGTGTGTGTGTGTGTGTGTGTGTGTGTGTGTGTGTGTGTGTGTGTGTGTGTGTGTGTGTGTGTGTGTTAACTGAATCACTGTGCTGTACAGCAGACATTAACACAGCATGGTAAATCAACTCTGCTTCGGGACTTCCCCGGTAGTCCAGTGGTAAAGAATCTGCCTTCCAGTGCAGCGGACGCGGGTTCGATCCCTGGTCGGGGAACTAAGATCCCACATGTCGCGGGGCAACGAAGCCCACGTGCCACAAATTACAGAGCCCCTGTGTTCTGGAGCCTGCGCACCGCAACGAAAGATCCTGCGTGCCGCAACTAAGACCCGATGCAGCCAAAAATCAAAAAAACAAACAAAAAAACACTATACTTCAACACGTATTTGATATCTCTATAGTGACTGAGAAAACAATAATGCAGATTAAATCTTTAAGTGTGTTGTATCCGTATCCATTACGTTGTGAATGCCAAAGACAAAGGAATATTCCTCTAGTTGTTTGGGAAAAGGGAGGGAGGGAAGGAAGGAAGGAAGGAAGGCCTCGAACGCCAGGCTGGAGGACCTGGGACCTTACTCCTGAGGGCAAAGGGGAATAAAGGTGTCTGAGGACGGAGGGGCATGTTCCAACGATTAGTCCAGCAAGAAGATGTGTGATGGCAGAAGAGGCTACAAGGAGGGAGACCAAGGAAGGGAGGCCCGGTTCAGGGCGGTGGCCAGAGAGGTGGGACGGAGGCAGAGGCAGAGTCATCTCGTGCTGTACGAGTTACCGCTTCACGGACGGGGTGGGCTGGGGGGACGTGGAGAGTGACGGGAAGGTGTGTTCCTGGTGACCTGAGACGGACAGAAGCAGGTGAGCCTGGAGGCGGAACTGAGCCCAAGTGGCCACTTCCCACCTTAAGCACCAATAAGAGACTCGGATGGAGATGCGACCAAGGCAGCGGCGTGGGGTCCCCGGATCCCGGGACCTGGGGGTGGCAGGGCGCCCGGATGGTTCTGCTGCCCACGGGGGCCCGAACCCAGCACGACTGACGAGGGATTAAAGCTCCGGCAGAGAGCGGGTCCTACGGTGTAGAGGCTGTCCGAGAAGGGATAGAAATGTCCAGAAGACAGATGACATCTATTTAAAAGCTTAGAGGGCAAGCAGCATGCATTGGGGCACACACACACGGGGGCGGGTGCTGGAAGGGTTCCAGGCACGTGAGCAGCGCGGAGGGGCAGCATCTAGTGTTTCACAGCCCTGCGGGGCCAAGGTTCAGAGGGCGTGAGAGCAGCCCCTGGCCGGCGGCCGGAGCCAGGGCCCCACAGTCACTGGGTGCCCCGGGAGGGAGGGAGCTCCAGACGGTGTGGGACAGAGGCCGGCACCGTGTCACACACACACAGACACACACACACACAGACACACACACACAGGCACACACACACACACAGACACACATACACAGAGACACACACACACAGACACACAAGCACACACAGACACACAGACACACACACTGACACACACAACGGAGGCTGGGTTCTGTATCTGCCTGAGCGGGTAGAAGGGGTGGAAGTCCCACTCTCGGGGAGGAGCCTGTCTCTCCTGGTACCAGGCGAGGCCCAGCAGAGGACACCACGCTTGGGACACGGATTTGAGCTGTCGCTGGCGGTGCCGCCTGGCGGGTGTGAGACGCGGCGCTTTCACGTGGACCCTGGCTTTGGAGACGGAGGCCGGCTCCAGGCGAGACGCTGAACTCCTCTGAACCCGTTCCCTTCCTTCTGGAAGCGCGTGGGCAACCAGGGGCCGGAGAGTGTCGGGAGGCTCCACGGACCGAGAAGCACGGGACCCGGACAAGCGGCCGTGCTGCCGAGGCCACCGCCGCTTTCTGGGTGTCCCTGAGCTAATCGCTAACACTTCATGTTTCCATTTCCTATAGCGACCCTAGGGGGAGGTGTCAGGAGACACGCGGTGTCTGAAGGCCCCCTAGGAAGGTGTGAGCCGTGTCCTGGGCTGCGCGGGGCAGGGTCTGGGCCCCAGGGGCAGGCTGGGTGACACGACACTGCCACGGCCGAGGCCTGCGTGGAGGAGACCCTTCACTGCTTTCCCGGGAGAAACAGGGGCCGCACACCTGTGCACCTGCACTGGTGCCCACACGACAGCGGGCGGAGTCCCTAGGAGGGGCCCCAGGGTGCCACGGCCTGGTCCCCGGAGCCTGTGCCAGGGAGGAGACCGCAGCCCCGTGACTGTGTCATGTCGTACGGCCCAGGTGGCTGTCGAGGGGGTATGATCCAGACGGCTTTAGCCAATCGCATGGGCCTTAAGAGCAGGGGGCTTTGCCCAGCCAGAGGCAGGAGGGAGATTCAGAGAAATCAGGAGCTTGAGAAGGAATCGGCGCGACCTTGCTGGTTTGAAGGCCGCGTGAGGAGGGAGGGGGATCTGGGGGCCATCGCGGGGGCAGGGGCTTCGCTGCTGCAGCACGAGGGCCTGCATTCCTGCCAGCGACCAGGACGGGGACGGCTCTGAGCTCAGGCAGACAGCGGGCAACGCCTGCACTGCAGCCTCGCGACCCTGAGTGCAGACCGAGCCCTGCCACCCCCGGGCCGCCCACCCTGACTGGCAGTGCCATGGGGCCGTGAACGTGTGCTGCTTTACGCCATGAAGTTTGTGATGATCTATTGCAGCAGCAACAGGAAACATGCGCACACCCCTGGCTGCAGTCCAGCACACGCTGTCGACCCCGCTCCGCTCCTCTCACGGGCACAGCAGCGGCCCTGGAAGGATCTGCCAGGCCCTCAGTGCTGGGGGTGACGAATACACACAGACCCCGGAGACGCTGCGGGGTCAGCTCCAGACCGCAGCGATGAAGCATGTCGCACACGTGCGTATAAAAGTGATGTCTACACTACCCTGCAGTCTAGTAAGCACGCAGGGGCGTGATGTCTAAAAAACAACATGCGGGACTTCCCTGGTGGCCCGGTGGTTAGGACTCCGTGCTTCCATCGCAGGGGGCATGGGCTCCTGCATGCCTCAGAGCACGGCCAGAAAACAAAGTACAGTACTTGCAGCCAGGTTACGGAGATTCATATCTGAGCCCCGTCTCAAATAAACTCCATTTGATTAAAAAAAAATGTGCATACCGTAATTCTGAACATCACGTGAGCCTTCAGTGAGTCGTAATCTTTTTGCAATGGTAACATCAAAGGTCACTGATCACAGGTCACCATGACAAATAGAATCATCATGAAAAAGCTTGAAAAATGTTGAGGATGATCAAAACGTGACCCGGGGCGCGAAGCGAGCAAAGGCTCTGGGGAAAACGGCACCGACGGACTTGCTCGAGGCAGGGCTGCCACAAACCTTCAGTTTGTGAAAAACGCAGAATCCGCGAAGCACAACCAAGCTCGAAGCAACAGCACGAGGTCGGCCTGTGCGTCACGGCACTTGTAGCGAGCGAGCAAACGCGCTCGAGGGTTTACTCCGTGCCCGGCACTACGCTGCGTGCTTTCAGTCCGGGCACTCACCACAGGCCGAAGATGCATATACGACCATTAATATTTTAGGTTTGGCGGACGAGGAAACAGAAGTTCAGACAGATTAGATCACCTGCCCGAGGTCTCGCCGCTCACACGGGGCAGAGCCGGGCTGCAAACTCAGGAGGGCGACCCCAGCTCACATCACCTAGTCTTTGCTGACACTCGCTCCCCGCTTGGTGGGGACAGAACAAGTAAAGCCAAGTCCGTGGCGTTGACAGAGAGAAGTCATGTGCTCCGGCCGGACAACCAGGATCTGACTCTTTTAGTGTAACGAGCGTTTCGTGTCCTACCTGTTGGCGAGGTGCTCCAGCTTGAAGATGTGCACGGTCTCCGTGTTGCTCGAAGCACAGAGGAGTTGCGAGTCCATACTGAAAGCCAGAGAGCTGATCGTCACATACCTGCAAAGACAGCCACACAGGGACGGGTGAGCCCGGGGAACGAGGGTAACAGCCTGAGAGGACAAAAATCAGCTTCACGTATATATGTAAGAAAACCTGAATGTATCGCGAAGAGTTGGAGCACAGGCAGACCTCGTTTTATTGGGCTTTGCTTTATGATGCTTCGCAGATACTGCGATTTTTTTTATAAGCTGAAGGTTTGTGGCAGCCCTGCCTCGAGCAAGTCCGTCGGTGCCGTTTTCCCCAAAGCCTTTGCTCGCTTCGCGCCCCCGGTCACGTTTTGATCATCCTCAACATTTTTCAAGCTTTTTCATGATGATTCTATTTGTCGTGGTGACCTGTGACCAGTGACCTTTGGTGTGATGACTGCAAACAGTTACGACTCGCTGAAGGATCGGGTGATGGTCAGCACTGTTTAGCAATGAAGCATTTTTAAATTAAGGCATAGGCACTTTTGCTTAGACTCATGCCATCATTGCACACTTAACAGCCTGCAGGACAGTGTAAACGTCACTTTCGTAGGTACGAGGAAACCAAGAAATGTGCGTGACGCGCTTTATGGCGATACTGGCTTTACTGCGGTGGTCTGGGATGGAACCCACACTCTCTCCAAGGTCTGCCTGTGTTTTCTAAAATCCCTTCAACACTGTATCATTCATACTTGGAAATTAACATCGGAAAGAGTCACACTGGGTCGCTTCTCAGGTGAGAAGAAACCAGGCATCGCCCCTTCCCGTCACGCTGGAAGTCTTCCGTCTGTGAGCCCTACAGCGGATAGGACCAAGACCATCACACTTTTCTATTCCGCGGGAGGAGGGTCAGCAGTTACTTTCGGGCCACGACTCCCTCGCCTGTCTCATTTCTCCGCGACGGGCCGCCCTTGGGCGCGTCGAGAAAGGGCTCCCCAGGCTGGAGGCCCAGGTCACAAAGCCCTCTCAGCTCTCAGGTATTCTGAGTGCTCAGCGGGGCCTCTAGTCAGTCACCTGAGAAAGGACCATCATCCCTCCTCCCGGGCAGGGCGAGGGGCGCACACAGCCCCTCGTCCTCTCCCCGGACGGCTGCCAGCCGTCCACTGCAGGACCCCTGTGCGTACTCTACAGTGTGTTTTTACGATGAGCACAGACCTTTTCATGCCTCTCCGAAACTCATAGAGCTTTTGCCCATCGGGAACCGAGAACACCCGGATGACAGTGCCCTGGAAGAGAAAGCAGGTAGGCGTTTCGTACCGTGCACAGCTTCACGCAGACACGTCCCTTTAGAGACGAGCTTGTTAGATTGGTTTGGAGCATCTGTCTCAGGAGAGGAAGCGCGGAGGGCTGTGCACGGAGGCTTTTCTGTATGTGCGCTGTGTAAACCATTCTTGGAAGGTGAGTTGAACAGCCTCCGTCTCCCGGCCCCTCCCCCCCAGCCCAAGGCGCTGGCGCGCTCGTTCAGTCTGCTGTGGCCCCCTCAGATATTCAATCTCTGCCCGTCAAAAATACACCTGTTTCTCGTGGCATCTGAAATTCAACTCGGTCACCTTCCCTGGTTATTCCAGACAGAAGATGTCAGTCTCTCCTGCTGAACAGCCAAGCATTTTGTTTCTACTGTGTTTATGGAACGTGGCATCTCTCCGTATCTGTGATGATGGGCACGCACGTTTCTTAATCAGACCACAAGGTTCTGGGCAAAGCGGCTTGTGTCCTGCACAGCAGAGGCCCTTGGTCGGCCGAGTTAATAAATGCAGCGCCTCACGCAGGGGCCGGAAGGCCTCCCTCCGGAGTGAGGTCTGAGCGCTGGGGTCACCGGGCCCCTTCCGCCAGCTCTTTGGGGCCCAGGGCCCCCGGAACCCGCCACCACCACCCCGGCAGGAGGCGAGCCCCTGAGGAACTCACTTTCTCGGAGGCGCTGGCCAGTCTGGAGCCCGAGGCGTTGAAGGCAATGGCGGCCAGCGCCCCCTCGTGGGCAGCAATGGTGCAGACTGTCTTCTGTTGGCGAAAGGGAAAACGGAGGTTGATGCTGGGGCAGAGGGAGGACGCGTTTCCCCTCCTCGTTCCCTCCCAGACACCCTCCCTCCTCTGCTGGGTTCCCTGTTTCCCTCTTTCCACCAGGCCGTATGCATAGAAGCTGCACGTCGCTTCCCGGTGTATCTAGACGCTGCTGCAAGGGCTGCTGTGTTTCTGTCCCTTTTCCTGCCCTCGGGGAGATGGGCGACCACCCGTGTGGTGGCCAGTGCGGTGATGTGACTGTGTTCTCCGTGATGCGGCTCTAGGGCCCGGCTTCCTGCAGCAATCCTGCCCGCTCTGTGAAGCTCGGAGAGCAGAGGGCAGGACATGGGACATGGTTGCACGCTGTCGCAGGCTGCGCCACGGCCCGGCAGGACGCACTCAACCCCGCGATGGCCCCCAGCTGCCACGGCGTCTGTCCGGGCCTGGCAGGCTGCCTTGTGGCTACGTGGACGGATGGCGATGAGGGCAAAGGGCATGACCTTCCCGTCCACACCCCACAGCTGTGGCCGGGGCTGCCTGCGCCTCTGCACCTCGCCCCCCAGCCACCGAGCCCGCCCCTCACCTGAAACTGACCACGCGGCCAGGCAGGGGGCTGCGCCGGCGGGGTCACCGCCAACTTACCAGGGCGTGTCCGTCGTAGAGCACGATCTCGCCTGTCGTCCGGCTCCCAGGATAGGCCACGTAGGAATTGGAATGGTTGATGGACAGGGCACACAGACCTGGGGGAGAGCAAACCGCACGTGAAAAGCCGGCGTCCACGCCCGGGAAGGGCATCTGGACACGGCACGACCACAGCGCCACCTGCTGGCGAGGGGAGGAGCGGCCCTGCAGACCTCGATTCTTGATTCTTCTAATCCAAGGACCCTGATCAAGTAAATTCCCGGGACGACCTCGTGATTGGACACTGACCGTGTCCACGCCACAGCTGAGAGGTCAGAGGTTAGACTATTTTAAACGTTCTTCTTCGCACTGTGCCCCAGGGCCCTGAAGTAACAGCTACTTCTCTTCCAATTCCGTTACCCTCTGGGCTACAAGCTCCTAACTGAAATAAAGGGCAGCTTGTGGTGGCCTTTCTGCAGGTGATTAAATGTCATTTAAAATTGGAGGGTGGGGAGGCTGGGTGGCTTGAGGGGAGGACCTATTTAGAAATTGTTTCAGAGCCAAATGTCCTGCCTCGATAAGGGAAATGGGCGCCTCCAGAGGGGAAATTCACTTGAGGGCAGTGAAGACGGTGTGTCTGCCGTCGGGACAAACTAAAGAAACAGGACATGTTGGATTTAAGAGGCTTCAACAATATTCTGGAAGAGTAAACACCAAGTCAAACCACTGAACCAAACCTAGAAGCCATTTTTATTTACACGGGGATTGGAGGGGCGGGGGAGGATCCTAACAGCATTTAAGAAAAGGATTTTCACAACAATGGCTTCCATTCATAGGGGTGTACGTGATAGAAGTGAATTCACAGAATTACCAGAAGCATTACCAGAATAAGAACTTGGAGATCAGGCAAGAGAGGCCCTTTTTAAATAGAAAAGGTAGCTTTGTTACAAGTTAGTGTGTTAAATGGGTTTCTTGTAAAAGCATAAGAGAAACTTCAGATCAGGCTAAAATGGACCTGACCCTCATCTGCTGGGGGCAGAGCAGAGGTTAAAACAAAAGCAAACGTGGAGGATGGGAACCAAGGTCTGACCTCCTGCTCGGGCTTTGCCAAGGACCCACCAGGCTGTGCCCTTATCACCTGCCAGGCAGCTGTGGGAGGAGGGTGACAGCCCAGTGCCCTGTCCTGCAGGCTCCCTGCAGCCCTCTCGCCTGTACAGGGTCACCCAGCCTCAGAAGAGACCACTCATGCCTTCTCAGTTTTGCTGAATGTTACACCCCATGACTTTTTTTTTTTTTTGCAGTACGCGGGCCTCTCACCGCTGTGGCCTCTCCCGTTGCGGAGCACAGGCTCCGGACGCGCAGGCTCAGCGGCCATGGCTCACGGGCCCAGCCGCTCTGCAGCATGTGGGATCTTCCCAGACCGGGGCACGAACCCGTGCCCCCTGCATCGGCAGGTGGACTCTCAACCACTGCACCATCAGGGAAGCCCCCCCCATGACTTATTGTTTAACTGGAAGTTTGTACCTTTTGACCCCATTCAACCATTTCACACGTCTCTTCCCCCTGACCCCCAGCCTCTGGTAACCACCAGTCTATCCTCTGCATCTGTGAGCTTGTTTGTTTTGTTTGAAGATTCCACATATAGGTGAGATCATATGGTACTTGTCTTTCTCTGCCTGACTGAATTCACGTAGTGTGATGCCCTCAAGGTCCATCCACGTCATTACAGTGGCAAGATTTCATCCTTTTTTATGGCTGAGTAGTATTCCATTATATCTATATGCCACACCCTCTTTATCCACTCATCCATCGCTGGACACTTAGGTTGTTCCCATGTCTTGCCTGTTGTAAATATTGCTGCAATGAACATTGGGCTGCAGATATCTTTTTGAGTTAGTGTCTCCATTTTCTTTGGATAAATACCCAGAAGTGGGATTGCTTAATCATAAGGTAGCTCAGTTTTTAGTGTTTTGAGGATCCTCCACACTGTTTTCCACAGTGGTGGCACCAATTTCCATTCCCACCAACAGTGCACGCAGGCTCCCTTTTCTCCACACCCTTGCCAACACTTGTCTCTTGTCTTTTTGATAATAGCCATTCTAATAGGTGTGAGGTGACCTTCAGAGTTGTATATTAAAATGTAAATATTTCCAGAAAGGAAGGAAGCTTAAACTTCTTCAGCTAACATGGAACTTCCTGTAACACCCAATGGAGAGTGAGTTGACACAAGAGTCTGACAAGAAGGGACCAAGGATGGTGGCGAGGGCAGGTACACCCTGCCACGTAACCACGTACCTGACAGCTCTGCCTCTGGCTCGCACCTCGGCCAGCCCACCTGAATGTAGCCAAGGGGCCGTGCGTACCAACATTTGCAACTTAATGACGGTCCCCAGAAATGCTGAACGTGAGCTCCTTTAGCTTCCTGTGGTCCAATTCTCAGACAAATCCACCCAGCTCTAAGAATGCACTTTATTTCTTGTGAAGCCCCCAAGGAAAGTAGGAAGACTTTGCTATAGGCTTAGATATTCCCGTTCTACTCGTCTTCTGTTTCTGTCACGTGTCCCCTGAAACCCTTTATAGGAAGGGAAATGAGCCTTTTCTTTTTTAAAATAAATAAATAAATAAATAAATTTATTTATTTTTTTTGGCTGCGTTGGGTCTTCGTTGCTGCATGCGGGCTTTCTCTAGTTGCAGTGAGCGGGGGCTACTCTTCGTTGCGGTGCACGGGCTTCTCATTGCAGTGGCTTCTCTTGTTGCGGAGCACGGTCTCTAGGTGTGCAGGCTTCAGTAGTTGTGGCACGCCGGCTCTAGAGCACAGGCTCAGTAGCTGTGGCACACGGTCTTAGTTGCTCCGCGGCATGTGGGATCTTCCTGGACCAGGGCTCGAACCCGTGTCCTCTGCATTGGCAGGTGGATTCTTAACCACTGTGCTACCAGGGAAGTCCCAGCCTTTTCTTTGATATTATTTTATAATATAAAAGTGATAGTATAAAAAATTTGTAGAGGCCAGAAAATATAAAGAAACAGAAAAAAAAAAAAGCACGCAGAATTCTAAAACCCAGAGGCTTTTTCACTGTGCTCAATATTTGAGAATATTTTCTTCTGGCCTTTTTCTTTTTTTAAAATATAAGGAGTTAGGTTTTGATGTGGATTTTGGACTTCAGACTGGACACACATTTTCATAAATCATGGTCAGCTATAATTCCACTGAAATGGTTTGGCTGTAATCCTTCTGCAGCTGGAGAAGAAAAATGCCTGATTTCCATTCAAGAACCAATGGCACCATCGGCTGGAATTAGAAGGAAGTCCTGTGATTCTAAATCATTCTTACCTTGGTATTTATAGTATTATGTGTCAAAATTAAAGCAAGTTAACAGTGATTTATAAGATGCAGTTCCCTCTGGGTTGATTAATGGAATATGCTTTCCAGTTTTTAAAAATAGAAAGGAGAGAAATCGTCTCTGTACTTACAGATGCTCTATGCTACCATTTACCCCACCTGCATTATATTTTCAGAAAGAGCGCTCGCTGGGGAATAAACGGCTACTCTGTCCCATTATACACATTGCTGCGTGGTGTAGACTGCTCCCCCAATGTTCCGTGAGAGCCTGTAAGACCGACAGCATCCCCAAGTTCTGCGGTTGGCGGAGTTTTTAATGGAGATTTCCACCTTCAGCTGCTCAGGGTACAGACTGCTGTGCTAGCAGGAAATTAACTTCGAGCCCCGTCTGGCCAAACCCTTTAAAGGAAGCAGCCTGCAGTCTTTGACACAACAGGAATGGGCATGACACAAACAGACAGAAGGAAGGAAATTTACAGCCACGGCCGGTACTGAGCGTGAAGCAATGACAGGACTCTGTGTGTATCACGTATTTGTAGTTCACAAAGTCGAAAGACATTCAGAATTCGTGTGGCTGAGCCTGTCAGCCAAGAGGCCCCGTCTCCCTGTGACCCAGGAACATGCATCACATCAAGGGCCAGAGTTTCCATCTTACAGTTTGTTGTTCAGAAAATACATGAGAGGGTGGGAACAAATGAAGGAGACTCCTGGCCTCTGAGGATCTCATCTCCGTGGTTTTGGACGTTCAGAGTCTGCTGGGGGTCCTTGAGCGAGGGGCGGGTCATGTCACTGCAGGGAAACCCCGACCTGTCCCGAGCCTGCCCTCCTGGCTGGAGATGGACATGATGCATGGAACCGGCCGGTGGGCGAGCCTGGCCGAGCCTCGTGTGCCCAGCAGATGGGACTTCGCTCTCACCCCCTCCCCGCCCTCGGGGAGTCCTCCCCATAAGAACTCTGTGGGGTAAAAAGGCTCATCCCCATTTTACTGAAGTAGGAAGAGCTCAGGGGAAGCTGAGAGGATGATTATAAATGTCAGCATTTGAAGCTGTCTTGGCCTCTCTCTCCAAAGAACGTCAAAGCTGTAATAAGACACACGTTTTGGTCTTTCAACCCATCCCTGGTCTTTCAGAAGAAAAGGCTAAATCTCTCCCCCAGCCCACTGGTAATGTTTACCTGAGGACTCCTCCCATCATTTCTAAGTTGTCTTGAGATAAAATCATTCCCTTTGTGAGGCGCACACATCCTAACAGGAAGCACAGATGGCCCTACACCTGCAAACCTCCTTCCTCCCTGTTTAAAGTGCAAACCTGAGGCCATCCGTGCGTTTTCTAAGCGAAGACAAAGGGCTGCGTTTGCTCAAAGAGGAGACGGGCTTTTCGCAGGAGGAACAGGTTTGGCCCTGAAGGCGGGCAGCACCATCCCCTGGGCTGAACGGCTGAGGTGTGGCCGCAGGGGTGAGGGGGCTGCCGGCTGCCCTGACCCGTGGGACACCTGCTCGAAAGGCCACTGACGGTGCCCAGCTCCCCGCCTTTCAAAGAAACGGAGAGTCACAGGCAGCTTGTGAACTTTCTGCCCACCTGGCATGTCCACTGCCCACCTGGGATGTCCCCTGCTCACCTGGCATGTCCCCTGCCCCCCTGAGATGTCCTCTGTCCAAAGCCGCCAGGGTCCAGCCCAGGCCCGCGGCTCCGGTGGGCTCTGCTCAGACCCCACTCACCTCCCTCGCCCTGTCAGAAGAGCACATCTTCCTTTCAGCTGTCACCCCCTGGGTCCCAAACCTTCCAAAGACGCCAGGGCCCTTGTGCACCATGTCCCAAGGGTTTGGGGTTCCTGGCGTGTGGTCTGTACCTACAGTGCCTACTATGGTCCCGGGCACGTAGCATGTCTGCAATAAACACTTTTCCAGGTTAGTTCAACCTCTCATTTCTGAAAAACAGCACAAAACGAAACTAATCCCCCACCGCCGTCCCCGGCCATGGTTCCTTCACTTACCACCCTCCACTTGCAAAACAGGCTTTAAAGTCGTTCTCCCACAGAGCTTTCTAACGGCCTCAATGGCTGTGATCTTTTCAAATACAGTACCGTTTCGTCAGGGCTGAAATTTTAAAGCACTGAAGTCAACGTCAAGGGCCATCTGTATAACTCAGATGGAGAGAAGGAAATGAGGCCAGAGGAGGAATTACGGCCCAGCAGGCCGTGAGCAGGTCGCCGCCACAGACACCACCCCTGTGAGACGGGGGTTACTATTCCATTTTACAGCTGAGGAAACTGAGGCTCAAAGAGTCTAGGTGACTGAGGTCGGGCCACAGGGATATTGAAATTCGGTGAAAGTCAACAAATTAGAAAACCGCAGTGAACTGAAGCATTCATTTAACGACACTAAGCTGGAGCGCGATTTACAAATACTGCCCTGAATCATCAGGTCCGCACACTGTTCTGGTTTGGTGGCTCCTGTCCCACCACACAACTTCCTTCTCCTTTACTTCTGCCGCCAGGGATTCACAGAATGGCATCGTCTGCCTTTTCAACCTGACCAATCCCAGCTGCTCCCATTCTTAAATCAGGAAAATGTATTAAACAGTGTTACATCTGAGAATTGAATACAGTCCAACCTCCTAGCATATCACCCACGTAGAGAGAATTGTCTGCAACAAAAGAAAACACGTTTCTTTTCGGTTTGGATTGTCTGTCTCCCAGTCAGGTAGAACCCACTTCTGATTATGATGTCTGCTCTATACTGAACAACCAGCAAAGATAACTAGGGGTGAGCACCTTGCAACGTCAGATGCAGGACATCTCCTACGTGTCTGCCTAAATGCTTTGACACGGTTGCTGAGAATGGGTCCCAGGGGAAAGGAGTTTCTCCCAGGCTGCAGGGAAGGTCACACGGCCCTCCTGCAGGACGCATGGCCCAATATAATCTGAATCTGCGGCCATTAAGACGAAGCTTCAAGGCAAACACCACGAAGATTTATAAAGCAATGAAGGCCAAACGCTGCTTCGGGTTTTCAGTTTGGGTGGAAACACAGCTGGTGCAAAAGGGGCACCCAGACACGAGATTCGGGGGCACCTGGCCCGGGCTGCGGCTCACCTGTCGGGTTTGGAGGAATATCCAGGATGGTCTTCAGAAGCTTCATGTCTTTAATGTTGTGAATGTAAATGGACTCCTCCAGGCAAACGAGCAGCCTCTGAAATCACACAGACCCATCAGCCTATGGGGCTGACTCCTCGGAAAGGGGCCCGCCCACCCCGAGATCACGCCTCTCTCCTGGGAATCCTAACTCCATTCTAAGCCGAAAGGGGGAGGAGTTTTCACGATCAATTTGAAGCTTACGTTATGTGCGCACAGCCGCGTATACATCACCGTCCACCTGGACAGAAGCACTAAATACAGGATCTTTGGAAATTCCATTTCGAAATTGAGATTTCCTTCTTGTTTTTGTTTTTGTACTTTTCCCCCTCCTCAGTCCAGGGAATCCTGGACGCTTCCTGATCAGACTCCCTTTGCCAGTGAAGACACTTCCGGGTAAACTTCTCGGTTCCCCTTCCCATCAGACGCCGCCTCGGCCTCCTTCAGGCTGGTGCTTCTCAGACTCTGATGAGCTCCTGGCATCCCGGGGCAAGGCCCGGGCTCTGCCTGGAGACCCTCGTTCAGGGGGGTTTCAACACGGACCCCAGACGTGAGGACCACTGCTCCCAGGCCAGATCCTTTCATCCCAGGGAACAACTCTTGGAAAGGAAGGAACCTAAAAATACCACTAAGAAGCGGTGGGCTCCCCTTCTGGGAAAAGCCTGCGATGCTGTTTCCCAGCGCAGAATTTTTCGGGAGACTGTCACTTGAACCAAGCGGAAAGGTAACACCGAAACACTTTTCTCAGGTTTATTTAAGGCCCTGTGGCCACAGCGCTGGGCACAGAGGGCTGACAAAAAAGATGCTAACAGGGCCTCCAAATTGATGGCACGTATCAGTGCTTCTCCGTAAAGTCAAGTCCCTGATTCACCGCACCGCTTTGCCTTTCGCCTGCACTTACTACGTTTGGACTAGAGTGCTCTGTGCTTGTTGATGTTTGTGGGTTTGGGTTCGCTCCTGTGTCCCCACCCCCAGCCCCGCGTGCGACCCCAGAATACGGGGTCTTCACCATGCCCCTTCCTGCAGGGGCAGCCTGCACTCCTAGCTTCTCTGGCCTCATCCGCATCTCTCCCCACCAGCTCTTAGAGCACCACCTGCTCTGTGGTCCATCGGCGGGATTTCAGGCAACCCCAGCCCGAGGGAAACACAGAGAGAACAGCGAGGGGCAAAGAGGAGGCACCTCGTCTGTGTTCCACGTGAGGGCTCGTTCCTGGGACGAGCACAACCCTGGCAATGCCTCCCTTTACTAATCAGTCTGCGGTCTCAGCGGAACCCTGGGCTGGCCTCCAGCTCAGCTCATTCCCTGTCACCCTGGCTCTCATCTACTTGTCTAGGTCCTAGAAGTAAAAACTCCTTTTGTCAACTAGAAAATTCTTTACAGCGTCTGCCCTTGGAGGCTTCCATCCAGTCAGTCTCCATCTGGGTAACGAGGGCCCCTCGGAACAGAGGGTCAAAGAACTGTGGACATTTACAAATCCAAACACATCTGGTTTACTGTCTTTATTCCACAGAGTACCTTTCCTCTATTAGTAGAAGGGGATTAACAGCAACTAAAAATGAAACAGATCCCAATTACTGAATATTCTTCCTTTCTACAGATTCAGAGGATTAGGGGTTTTCTTTCTTCTTAATTCCCCACACAAATCTTGGACTTTTTTCCTGTTTTTCAGAAAGGAACTGCACAGCCTGAGGACCTGATGAAATAGACAGAGCAGGCTCTATTCTCACATCCTCGGGGCCGTGGGGGGGGGGTGGGGGGGAGCAGCAGGACCCTGGCCTGGCAGGGAGGGCACACGAGCAGCCCTGTAAACCAAAAGTGAAGCGTCCCAAATCTGAATGTTTATAAGAGAAGCACACCCCGAAGACTTCCCAGACCTGCTTCAAATCATCTTCTTAGCAGAAGAAATGCTAAAGGAAGAGAGCCCTGGTCGGCCTGGGGTCCAGCTGGCTTGGCCGTGAACAGCGGAGAAGTTCTAGGTGCCGTGATGTTCTTTAGGAAACGCGGCCGGGGAACTTTGAAGTGAATATGGTGTTTTATTGAGGAGAGGGTGGCACCTAAAGGTTAACAGTCCCATTTGCTGATGAAAATATCAGAGAGCAAGCGAGGGACATTATACAAATAAATACCGTGGATACCATTTGAGGGTTCTGACCTTTACGGGACATTTGCCTAAACAGTCTTAATTTTTATACCCTGGCTATCGACGTATGCAAAGATAAAACGTCCTGCAAAGAAATTTAATGTGCAAACAAGACATTTCAGAGACAGCACCGGAGCCAAGAACTGTGCTTAAAAGCCTTCAAGTTGAAAACCCTCAAACTGCCTTTCCCTCTCTTGCCAAGAACCGGGCTTATCTTCTTTATCCCCTGCTACTCCTTGCTTCTAAAATACGCCGTATTCTATTTCTCAGGCCATTTTCTACCACCCTGCTTTATACAGACTTGAATGGATAGGCAGTCAACATAGTGGATCAACCCAAAGAAACAATCTCTTCCTTCTCATAAACTTAAGACAGCACTTTGTCTCATTTGTTTAAAAAAAAAGTAAGCACTTAATAGTTTAGGTACAAAGGAGAAAACGATGTCCTCGGTGAAGGCAAGGACCTCCAGCACCCTGGGGATATTTAATTGAACACACAGATCTGCTCGGTCATAGAAAGAACCGATTTATTTGTTTTTGTATTTAATAGGCAGCCGGGAAACAGATATTCACTGAGCATTTTTCTACCGGGCACTGTCTTTTCTACCAGGCCTTACGGTAGCGAGTAAAATGGATACAGTCGCTGCCCTCATAGGATTTAAAATCTCATAATTCAAGGGAAGCTCGGCTAGTGCCCCCGAATGCTTATTTAACAGGAACGTACAGTTTTCAAAAGAATTATATTGCACGTTTGAGATAAGACTAACCCTTCCTCCAACAAAGAAAACACCACCAGAAACACCTTCAAGGGTTCGCCGGAAGAAAGAAAAGAAGCGGCCTGGGACTCGGTCCCAGCAAGAGGAGGGGCAGTTTCACCGACTGGCTTCAGCACTAACCCAGGAGTGCCACACTTTCTCTCCAGGAGCTTATTCTGACAGGCGTGACCACCAGCCGGCAAGGAATGTCACCATCTAGGGCCCAAAGCAGAAGGGCGTCCCTCTGGTTTAAGGTGCCCCTGCAGTGGCTCACGGGACAGATTCTGAGTCGGGGTTCCACCCAGCCTGGCTCCAGGGGGACAGCGTTCGCCTAGCCGGTGGCGGATGTTTGAGAAATCACGGCAGGCGGAAGGACCGGGGCCCGGGGGCGGTGCGGGCGGTCTCACCACCGAGACGAGTGTGCGGCGTAGACTCAAACCATGTCCCCATAATCCTCGGCCTGAGTTTTAAAACCCCCGACAGAGCTGGATGCTGGCGAGAGATGACCATCCCGAGGGATGCTCCTCTCTTCCTTGGTCCCCAGCGGCGGGAGCCTCGTGACCCGGAGGGACGCGCCAGCCCCTTACCTGCCGGTTCAGCCTGATGGACAAGACGTTGCTGGAGTAGCTGTAGCTGCAGATCTCCGTGCCCTTCTTGAAGTGGTAGACGTTCATCTGACGAGGCTTCGCGTGGCTCACCACCACCACCAGGCTGCTGGAGAAGAGGCGCTCCACGATGCAGACGTCGGGGATGTCATCTGCGGGCAGGGGGTGGGGAGGCGGCCGAGGGCACGCAGACGTCAGCCCGCCGGCCTCCTCGGGGTCCTCCCTCCCTTGCCGCCCGCTTGCAGAGGTTCCCCGCCCCCTCCCTCGACAGTGAACTTTACCCGTTTCCCAAGTTCCCAAGCCCTTTCCACGATGGACAGTCAGGCAGACCCCGGCGATCAAGCCGGGCTTTCCAGAGCATCCCCTGATGCCCTCTGCGGCTGGAATCACAGCCCCGCCCCCGGGGCCGCCGTCCTCTCTGCAGAACATATCTGGGAGGTTTGGATCAATCCACTCTTCCTCCACGGGAGGTTGCAAAGGGGTAACTACTCTGTCGGGAGGCTCTGCTTTCGGAATTCTTCTGGTCCCTGTTGCTAAAAGGTACAGGTGCCACCATGATGGGGGAGGGGAGGGGGCAGGAACGGTGAATTCTGTGCCTCCTGCCCGTCTCGCTGTGCTCCCTGACTCTCTCCGGAATCCCTTTCCTGTTGATAATACCCCGGACATCTGTGTTATGACCAGGGGAGTCCTTCTGTACCCAGGAAGAAGGTAGATCAGGAGGCCTCTTGAGCGCCTGTAGACAGGAGGCCTCCGTGTCTTTCTGGGAACATTCTTTTCACACGCCTGCCTTTCTTGGGCTCCAGCAAGTCCCATAGGGAACAACGCGGGACAGATACAGAGCAGAATCTTCACAAAAATGTTATAATAAAAATAACATCTTACAAGTGAACTGGGAGCCTAAGATATTATTTGCCAAGCCGCTTTCTTCCCAGGAAACCTGAAGAGTGTGTTTTCGTCAATATGATGGTGGCATAAACAACAACCTTCCCTGAGACAATGAGAGAGGCACATTTCTAAGCTGGACTTGTTTTTAACATTCACTAGAAGTACTTCAATATCTTTGATATGGATTCTGTGAATGGGAGACTACTGCTTTATTAAAACAAGGAAAATACTTCCATGACTGAATGAATGTTACCAATATTCTACAGTGCCAATAAAAGGGCAAAAAAAAAAATCGTAAGTGAACTTTCAGTTTGACAATTATCAAAACTGATGACCGTGCATATGAGTATACGAAAAAGTGTCAACAATACAGTTTCAAAGGATTTCTTAATGTAAAAAGAGAATGTTACTTCAGCTATTGCCAAACCTTACTAGTGTTTCATGGTGGGGTTTTTTTTTAAAGCAAGTGGAAACAATGATTTATATTTAAATCTGAAAAAACACTGACTGTAAGTTTGTGGGTTAATGGAGGGAAATGCAGAAAGTTGAGCAGCGCCCCAGCTTCGAGTCTAGAGGGAGGATCTGGTGCCCTAAGGTTCTCACACGCACACACTTACTGCTTCCGTGGACGGGGTCCAGCTGCTCCACGGAGCTCAAAGAAAACAGCTTATAACCAGATTTGGTTCCAATCGCGAGGGATCTGTGAAGGCAAGGACAGCCTGGGAATGACAACAGGTACTGGGTCCAACCACAGGTGTGTCTGAAGAGAGACACCCTCCGTCCCTCTAGCCTCAGATAAACATACAGCCTCAGGAGCCAAGACATTTGATCACTTTCTAGACTGAGAAGCAAGTATGCCTTGTCAGGTGGGCAGGTCCAGTCGAAAGGAAGTCAAAGACAGCTACATACAAACATGTGAAATGGCGAAGAGACCTGAAACTGAATGGGCTCTATCGTCAAATGAAGTGTCAGACCCACCAGAGACCATGCTTTCCCAGCTGGGCAGAAATGGGAAAAATGGCATGTTTGACAATATTCATCACAGTGCTACCAAGAGGTAAATTATTTTTTTTTCTTTCCTTCCTTCCTCCCTCCCTCCCTCCCTTCCTTCCTTCCTTCTCTCCTTCCTTCACTTTCTTCCTTCCCTCCCTCCCTCCTTCCTTCCTCCTTTCTTTCTTTCTTGCTTAAAAAAGACATACGTGATCTTAGAAGACACAGTGGGTCATTAGCAGGCAAAATTTAATAGATGCTTCCTTCCATCACTTTGCATGAAAGCATCTCAGATACTTTATACCAGTTGTTCTCATCCCTGCTGCACATTAAACTCACCTGGGAAGCTTTAAGAAAAGTCCTGATGACTGTCTACCCTGCTCCCCCAGCCCTGTGCTTTTTATTTAATTGGATTTCTTTCTTTTTTTTGTTTTTTTCAGTTCAAGTACTTTCATGGGCAGCCATTCATGGGCAGCCATGGTTGAGAACTCTGCTTCACAAAGCCAGCACTGCACCCTACCAACAGAGCAAAATCGAAACCTTATCTGGGACAACGGGGGCTGAAAGAATTTTGTCTTCTTCTTTTTTTTTTTTTTTTAATTTTTTGGCCGTGCAGTGCAGCCTGTGGGATCTTAGTTTCCTGATCAGGGATCAAACCCACGTCCTCTGCATCGGAAGTGCAGAGCTTTAACCACTGGACCGCCAGGGAAGTCCAGAATCTCGTCTTCTTAATTTTTCACTCTTCAACCGATAGATACAGAGTGTGCACCCATGTTTCCTTGGCCCCAGGATGAAAGCAAACGAGTCAGTTTTGTTCGGCAGCTGAGAATTCCTACCCAGCTCTCTCCTGCTTTGCCCTCAACACCTCAGTGATGACCAAAATCTTACCCAGAGCACCCTCAGAATAAGCCATCAGACCCTGACCCCTGGGAAATGGGATGTCAGGGCCGAAATGGACCTTAAAATGGTCCTACGTAGACCTAACAATTAGTCCAACTCCCTCATTCAAAATAAACATATGAAAAGGTGAGCTTCGGCTCTTCACAGGGAGACATGACTAAAATAAGCAGCTTACTGCTACAAGCCTGGATGGCCAAGGCTCTTGTTTCACTAGCCTAAAAGAGAGAAGGTCATATGATTCTCCCTGGAATTTTGTTTTTTTTCTACCCTAACATTTGTTCTTCCCTGGAATGGCGGTTGACTTTTAATCAGCAAGGTGGCCGCTTCTGCTTCTTTACTCCCCCCACCCCCGGCCCCCGCCCCCAACCCACCTGCTGAGCAGCTAACCTGGGGGATTAGACGTTTGCATCAGGCAACAGTGTGCTCAGAACTGGGGCTTGGCTTCTAATGACAACAAACTCGAAAGGCCAGCCAGCCGCATCTTAAAACTTCAAGATATACATACTCCATAGTGATCACTGTTTCTAAACCTTCTTCCCGTAAACTTTTTTCACATAAATATGTGTGCAGTTAGTTGCAAACCAAGGTTTCTAAAGCTTGCAAGTAAGGGAAAAAATGTTGTAATTAGAGTCTTATAATATTAACCAAAAGATCTGGCAACTTGAAATAACTTTCAAACATATGCCCTTCTCCACAAGAATTTTAAATATGGGAAATGGCAGTGTGATCACTGTTGTGTTTTAAATGGTTGATCAATGACCACAAAACACTCTGAATCAAGGAATTCAGACTAAAACCTTATTTCATTCATAAGGCCTTTCTGCAGGAAGAAAAAAAATTCTCATCACCTCTCATGAAAATGGGATTTGGGACAAATACATACCACGAACCAAGTGAAAAAAACACACCCAAATTGTCTGGCACAGGGCCAAGCATGAAGGATGAGTGAAGACTGCTAAAGTTAGTTGTCTTCTAACTAACCTTCTCCAGAAAAACTGGACCCTAATTTTTTTTTTTTTTTTACCGGTACGCGGGCTTCTCACTGTTGTGGCCTCTCCCGTTGCGGAGCACAGGCTCCGGACGTGCAGGCTCAGCGGCCATGGCTCACAGGCCCAGCCGCTCCACGGCATGTGGGATCTTCCCGGACCGGGGCGCGAACCCGCGTCCCTGTATCGGCAGGCGAACTCTCAACCACTGCGCCACCAGGGAAGCCTGGACCCTAAATTTGGCCTATACTTATAGAAAAAGACACGCTGACACTCCGAAATGTATTCGGCAAGGGGCTTGACTTATTTTAAAATCCAATGCCATACCCTCTAAAGCTCAAAGCAACTGCCTGTGACAAAAACTTTTATTTATAGGTGCGACAGAGCTGCCCAGCAGAGCCAGGAAGACAGAACTGACAGTAGGGACTAAGGACATTATCTTCCCAAGCACCCTACGGTTTTGAAAATAACATTTTTATCCAACCGCTATAGAAAGCTGGGACTTACCTAGAGTAAAAATTAACATCCCTTTAAAAAAATGTAATAACAATGCTACAAAGCAGAATTGAGAACATTTCCTACTAAGAAGCAAACTAGCCCTAGTTCCCCTCGTTAACCTGCTCTCAACTGGGAAGGCAAACACCCAGGCATTTCAACAGCCATCCTCTCTTGCAAAATGTTTCTTACAAAACATCAGAAGCGAATCTAGACCATCATTTTTGTAAACTCTGGCTGTCAACCCATGAGAAAATAATTTAGTAAGTCACGAATGGCTTTAAAAAAAAAAGAAACACAAAATACCAGAGGGTATTGCACACATTAAGAGCATGTTGTGAATTGCTTTTCAGTGATATGATACGTGTGTGTGTGTGTGTGTGTGTGTGTATACACACACATCTATATCTGGATATTGGGTAATGTTGTAACATGTATTTCTTATTGTGGGCTGTGGTCAAGGGAAGCTTGAAAGTCCCGCTTCTAACCCAGTTGTACAGCTACTGGATTACACGATTACACATACAGCTTTTTCGAACAAAGGTATATCGTTTGGCAGAGGGTGTTTTTAAACAGAAACACAAAGGGAATGGAAGCCAGGGTTGCTTATGGTACACGATGGCCTTAATTACACCACTGAATGTTCAATATTAGCATAGCCCAGGCACAGACGGCCAACACACACCTGAAGCCGACTCCAAACAAGGAGCACGACAGAGACTGGTACAGCAGGAAATGGGGAACTGGGAAGAGGTCATCACTGCCTAATGCTCTGGGTGCACATTCCAAAGAGATTATTCCATACGGTGCCCAGAGCTGGTGTCTAACAATCCCATGAGAAGAGGTAAGGGAGCAGCAGTTTGCTTCTAAGGGACACCCTCCAGCTGTCTGAAACGCAGTTCAGCAGCTCCCGGCTCTCTGGCCAAAGTCCCAATGGGAACATCAAGGTGAAACGTTAAAAATCCAGTCAAAAGGCAACAGAGTGGAGTTCACGCTTCTCCCGGAAGGCAGCCTGGGCGGGGAAAGGGCTCCTGGACTCCCAGGAGGAGGCTCGGCCTCTCCAGTGGGCTACGGGAAGACACAGTGAGAGCAATGGAGAGGCTCCTGACGCCCAGATCCGGCGGGCGAGGTGCCCTGCGCCGGGGCTGGGACCGGGGCTGGCCTGGCCGCAGGGATAGGCTGCCTCTGAGTCATTGGCCCTGCCCAGATGCCACGTTGAGATGCTCAAGGACAAATGGGAAAGTTTCTCCTGTACTCCCATCTTCCTGGGCCCCAACTACCTCGCCTCGGGTCCGCTTGCAACTTCCCCGTCCTCTCCCATCTCCTTTGCTTTGGCCTCTGCCCCTCCTTCCCCAGACCCCCACTTTGGTCACTACCCCGCCCCCCCGTCCCCCCACGTTCCTTGGCCTCCTTCAGCCCCAGTCCCCCGGCTAACTCCCTCCTTCTCCCCCCGGCCGGGCCCTCCTGGCTCTCGGCCGGCAGCGGGCGACGGGGGTGCTCAGCCCCCTCCTGGAGGCCGGGGAGGCCGACGGGGCGGCCCGGAGACCCTCACCGGTCCGGGCAGCACCGGCCGTCCGCCGAGGCCTCTGGGGACGTAGGCCCGCGCCTCCTGCACAAGTTGCCAACTGGACGACACCCCCGATCGCGACTTTTCACCCCCACCTCCCGGCAGGGCAGGCGCCTCGGCTTACGTGCAGTCCTGGTTGAAAGAGAAGCAGCTGAGCGCCTCCTCGACCCCGCCCGAGGGGCCATCCGCGGCCCCGGCCTCCATCGGGGGCTCGACCCGCAGCTCCGAGCGAGCGACAGCCACCTCAGCAGCCCGCTGGCGCCGACCCCGCGGGCCGGGTTGCCCGCCCCCTCAGCCCCCGGCCCCGCCCCCGGCCCCGCCCGGGCCCGCCCGGGTCCCGCGTCGCCCCGCCCCTCCTCGCTCAGCTCCGCCCCGCCCCGCCCCCTCCTGCGGGTCCCGCGGACCCAGCCGTCGACAGGGTGGGGTCCCCACTGCCGGCCTCCATTGGTCGTGAGCCCACGCCCCGGCTCACCCTTGGCCAATTGGCGACGGCTGTGGGCGGTACCGCCCTGCTGGCGACCCGCCCCCAACTCCGAGACACGGCTTGCCATTGGGAGAAGGCGCGTGACGCGAAGGCTGCAGGCCACGTGGCGGTGTTTTCACTGCCAGGGCGGCCGGGCAGAGCGGGAGGAGGGAAGGGCCAGGCAGCTGGGCCCGGCCTGCGGGCTCCGGTCCGGCGTCTGCGTCGCGGCCGCGGCAAAGCAGACCGGCGGGCGCGCTCGTTCCGACCCCACCCAACCCCGTGTCCTGGGTAACACTCCGTCTACTAAACTTACAGTTTAGTAGAGAGCGTTGGACGCCAAAGCCCCACCCTCTCTTAGAGTCTTCAAGCTGCTTAGAAGACTGTTTCTAACAGGAGGATGCTGAGGCCAGATAGGTAGGACGTCGTCTTATCTATTGTCGGTTGAGAACTCTTACCACAGGTCAAGCACCGTGTTAACAATGTGTATTATCTCGTTGAATTCTTACAAAACTTTGGGAGGAAAGCGTAATTATGCCCAATTTAAAGAAGCTGTAACTGAAGCACAGAACTGCTAGACAATTCTGCCTGAAGTAACACAATAAATGGTAAAATGTGGTTTTGTCTGATTTCAAAACCCGTGCACCAACGACTCGGCTAGACAGTTTTTGGCAAAACCTATCTGATCTGTAGCTGAAAAAATGAAATAAAATGGGTATAGGATGTTGTATTTTATGAAAAGGATGAAGTCTTGAAGACAGCACAGTAAAAACCTCATGTAATTCGAGGTGAATCCAAACGGTCTCTCTTCCCAAGATGAATACATGTTGCCATGTAGAATTATCAACACAACTAATGAATCAGTAGCTCTGCTAGTTTTGGATGTATATAATTACTGACAAATTTTTAATTCCTGCTTTTCAAATTTTGAGACGAAATGATATTTTATTGTTGTTGTACCACTGCATTTCAGACTGGTATAATTCAAATTTTCTATTTTGTGACAAAACTGTATATATGTATATAGGAAACTTGGACCTACAGTGGGTGAGTGAAGAGAACTGTTTCTCTTAAGCTTTTCTGGTTGACTTCTGGTTTGGGTTTTCTGAAATGCAAATATAACAGTTTCTTTTTTCAGTGCTATTATTCTTCCTCTCAACTGATGTAAAAATAGTTCAGCTAACACATCTACAGATGTTGATTGCTCTTTAGTTGATTGTGAGGTGTTGTAAAAATCATCGTAAGGGAAGGAGCCGCCGCCTGGATGCTTTAACTGTGTTATCCTTGTAACGTCTCAGCTCAGAGGTGCTTTCCCTCTCCCCTCCCAGCTCAGGCAAATGCTGCAGTCCTTTTTGTTCTATTTAGAAAGCAAAAAGTCTGACATTCTAGGTGTTAGGTTGTTGGGAGAATTACATAATGTGCGCAATAGGTTTTTAAAGTGGAAGCTGTTATTACCAAGAATTTGGACTTTATGGGGTAGAGATGGGAGCTGGTGTTAGTTTTTGAGCAGGAGAGTTTCGTGATAAAAGTAGTGTTTTAGGCAGATAAACTCGGCCAGGGTGTGTAGAGCAGATTAGAAGGGAGAAAAGCCTAGACTAATGTGAAATTTTAGGAGCAAAAAGCATGTGAGAAACTAGGCTATAGGTTGGCAGCAAGGTCGGAAAGGTTAGGACAAACCCAAGAGAGATTCTTTTTTCTTGAAATGTATTTGACATATAACTTGGTGTCAATTTAAGGTGTACAACGTGTTGATTTCATACGTTTATGTGTTGTGACATGACTGCCTTTGTAGCGATAATTAGCACCTCATCACGTCATGTGAAGAGATGTTTTGAAGGGCGCTGTCCACTAGAAGGATAACGTGAGCCACAAATGTGATTAAAAATTTTCAAGACGTGTCATTTAAGATTTTCTAGGCCCCATGTTAAAAAGGGTAAAGAGAAATGGGCAAGTTAATTTTAATAATATTTAACTATTTAAATACTATTTAACATAACCCAGTAGGTCAAAAATATCCTTTTAGTCGGTCATCCACGTAAAATTATTCATCAGCCAGTTTGGATTATCATTATTTTTTAGCATAAATATTTAAAATCCCGTGTGTCTTTTTCACTTATGGTATATCTCAGTTCGCGCTAGCCACATTTTAGGTGCTCACGTGGTTGGTAGCTATCTTATTGCCCAGTGGACTTCTGAGAGCATAAGCCTCAGGGCACGGCGGCTGATGGGGAAGGAGGGGCGGCAGGGAAGAAGACCGGAAGACTTAAAGCCGATTCCGTGGTCAGAAGGTGCATTGTGCTGCTTTCAGAAACCAGATGTCTGGCAGGTACTTAGGAAGCTGCATTTAGTTTCAGACACATTGGGGTGGTAGAGCTGAATGCTCATTGGAGTTAAGGTTCAGACCTAGAGATGTAGATCTGGAGGAAAACGGGTCACCTTCCCAGCCCCACTTTTTCCTATGAATGATCTCCCTTGTATATTTCCTACTGGGTCAATGGTTCACATCCCCCAAGGACCCATGTAGAAATAACATACCAGGGCTGCCTCATCTGGTTTTATTTTTCCCAAGACAATACAGAAATCTGTATTTTATGTAATGTGTATTTATAGAAATATTTATTTCATAGAAGCCTATATTTTTACGTACAAATGTTAAACGCTGACAACTAATTCTTCTTTTTAAAAAAACACTATGTGAGCCAAACTAAATACATCAGCTGGCTGGATGTGGTTTGTGGAGGGCCAGTTTATGACTTCTGTTAGAGGCAGAAGGAGCCACTTTGAGAGGTTCCACCCTCAAAAAAAAAAAAAAAAAAAATCCCAGAAATCTGTTTGGATAAAAGGCCAAGGAAAAGGTTATAAATAAATTCAGAGGTGCTGAATTCATTTAATGCCAGGCTGGTTTTTCTTTTTTTAAGTCCTAGCTCGTATCTAGGTTCTATAGGAGTGGAAACTCCTGATTTGAATATCAGGCTTATGGCATCTTAATCCTTCCATATTCTTGGAACAGAGATTTCAAGGCTGAATATCAGAAGCAAAGGAATATTGGGGGAGGGGCAGAGAACGCACAGTTTACTGAAATGGGAACAGGATTTTGACTCTTTCTCTTTTTCCCAATTGGAATTCCTACGTGTCCATCTTTTCCCAGGCAAAATGTCCATTCTTTCTAGGGAGACAGTAAGTCAGCAAAATCTTGGGAGAATCAAGCCAGGGTCTGGGAATCAAACATCCTTTGTAAGATAAAATTGCAGGCCACAATTCAGCTAATGGGAAGACTTCCTATTTGTGTAACAATCAGGTTGTAATTTAAAGATGCTGACCAGGGCATACACAGGGCATACACAGGGGAAGTTGGAAATGAGAAATCCTGTCTGATGCAACCTTCCGGTCACTCAATATGCTTGCCTGTGACACCCAACCATCTATAACTAGAGTAACTGCTAGGTGAGTGAATACTGCTCCTGGCTGCGGCTTCTTTTTATAAAATCCATTCTATTTTTATAAAATCAAGTCACAGGAAATCATCTCCTTTCTCTTCCTGTTGATGTGTTTCAACACTCTGAGTGTGAGCTGAGGAAGAGTAGAACCACAGCGGAGAAGGGTGTATGGTGGTCCTTGCAGGACAGAGGAGAGGGGGAGAGGCAATAGAAAATAGGTAAGCCTTTGGGGCTGCAGAGAGGGAACGGCGACGGGTTATGATGTGAAGGGAGCTCAAGAAGTTAGCCCCACAGTTCTAAGTAGGAGAGGAGGGAACGGGCTGTAGGGTGATTTCTGGGAAAGGAGATGGTCCCATGGGATTGGCAATCAGGAAGTCCCCAGCCAAGGGCCTGGCTGAGCAAAGGCACAACTGGGCTTTCTTGTTACTCACCGTGGGCACCGTCTGTGTGGGAGAGCACGGCTGCAGTGAGTGAACAGCCCCTGGGATGTGCCTTTGTTCCCCAAACGGAACCGTTATTTCTGGGTTTTTTGCTTGAAAAAAGGGAGGGCAGGGAGCAAAAACTAACAGCCTTTCTAATATGCCTTGACTTACATATTTCCTCTCAAGGGTAAGAAACAATGATATTTCACTGAAGAACTGGTGTCTTTGTCTTCACCCCCTCCCCGATCTGTCATATTTTGGCTTCCAGAATAATCTTCCTAAAACACCAAAGCAAATCACAAGTTCTCCATAGATAGTTGTTGGTCAACTGACATTTACAAAGACAGTAGCTTTCTATGCCTGCATTTGCAGACGTACCTTGAGCAAATGGTCTATTATTCAACACAATGTGGGGAGGTTCAACCATTGAGTTTCTGTTCCCTGGGACGTCTGAAGACCAGCTGAGATTACAGACATGGGTTCATCAGATCAGCCAATCACCCTGGCTTAAGTGTTAGAGTATCTGGAAATGGAAAACAAAGCTTTATGGAAAACTTGGCTTGAAGCCTCATACAGCTTCATTTAATGCTCACTACCTCTGTTCTGTCCAGGACATTTTATCCCCATCATGCAGCCGCGTAAACCCATCTTGAGAGACGTTGGATAAGTTTCTCAGGGTCCCAGGAGATGCTGTCTTCACTCAGTTCCCTCCACTAGATTCTCAGGTCACCATTTCATGCTGCCTCTTGCATTTCTGTAGCTCAAGGTTGGAAACAGAGCTGGAATCTGAAGCTCTACCTCATTGGCTAGAGAGGCAGGGCAGAGAGGAAAAGGATTGTGCCAAGAAGGCCATTGGTCAAGCTCAAAGGGGAGGCATGGAGTCCTGCAACTTTTCAAAAAGGTCCAAAGCTTTGCTTAACGTTTGCCAGGGTACTCCAAGTAGAGTTGGCCCTCTGTATCAGTGGATTCCGCACGCATGAATTCAACCAAACTTTGATCGAAAATATCCCCCCAAATTTAAATAAATAAGGAAATAAATTCCGGTTCCAAAAGGCAAAATTAGAATTTGCCACGTCAGTAACTATTTACACAGCACTTACATTGTATTAGGTATTGTAAGCAAGGTAGAGATGATTTGAAGTATTTAGGAGGGTGTGCCTAGGTTATGTGCAAATACTATGCCGTTTTACGTAAGGGATTTGATTTTGATATGGGGCAGGGGTCCTGGAACCCAATCCCTGTGGGTACCCAGGGTCGACTGCACTAAAAACATCTTTTGCTCTCAAGCAAAGTGTTAACCTGTGCTCCTGGGTGGGAGTGGCTAGTTGATAAATGATGCTGTAGGACTCTGGGTTTCTTCCTGGTCTAGAGAGACGGCCTAGGGAGTGGTAACCATTCCCTGGAATACTTCTCTCTAGGAAAAAGGTGATTTGCGAGGTCTTAGGACGGCAGGGCGACGGCTAAGAATCCAACGATGCGTGGTGAACAGCGCCATCTAGCGGTCCACAGTATTCGGTTCCAGGCTGGTGGGTGGATTTTGAAGGAAAGACTGACTTCAGGGGAAAGATCTGGGGATATGATTCTAAAGCTTTGGAAGAAGAGTCCCCGAGGCTCCCCATGTGTTCTTCCAAAGCCTCTTTACTGTCTGTACACCGAAAACACAGAGGCCTCACTCCCCACTTCCTGTGCTGGAGGAGACGTTTGGAAGGCGTTTGCATATTCACTCATTTGAAAAATGTTTATCAGGTGCCTATTATGTGCTTGCCACGGTTCCAGGCCCTGGGGATGCAGCACGGGACAAAATCCTTAAAAATCCCGCCCAGGGCTTCCCTGGTGGTGCAGTGGTTGACAGTCCGCCCGCCGATGCAGGGGACGCGGGTTCGTGCCCCTGTCTGGGAAGATCCCACATGCCGCAGAGCGGCTGGGCCCGTGAGCCACTGAGCCTGCGGGTCCGGAGCCTGTGCTCCGCAACGGGAGAGGCCACAACAGTGAGAGGCCCACGTACCGCAAAAAAAAAAAAAAAAAAAAAAAAAAAAAAAAAAAATCTTGCCCAAAGATCTAAATAGACATCTCTCCAAAGAAGACATACAGATGGCCAACAAGCACATGCAAATGTGCTCCACATCACTAATTATCAGAGAAATGCAAATCAAAACTACAATGAGGTATCACCTCACACCAGTCAGAATGGCCATCTACAAATAATAAATGCTGGAGCGGGTGTGGAGAAAAGGGAACCCTCCCACACTGCTGGTGGGACTGTAAAGTGGTAGAGACGCTAAGGAGAACAGTATGGAGGGTCCTTAAGAAACTAAAAATAGAACTACCATATGATCCAGCAATCCCACTCGTGGGCATATATCCTGAAAAACTATAATTTGAAAGGTTACATGCACCCCAATGTTCATTGCAACACTATTTACAATAGCCAAGACATGGAAGCAACCTAAATGTCCATCAACAGAGGAATGGATAAAGGTGTGGTACATATGTATTGATACGATGGAATATTACTCAGCCATTAAAAAAGGATGAAATAATGCCATTTGCAGCAACACGGATGGACCTAGAGATTATCACACTAAATGAAGTAAGCCAGACAGAGAAAGACAAATATCATATGACATCACTTATATGTGGAATCTAAAAAAAATGATACAAATGAACTTATTTACAAAACAGAAACAGACTCACAGACTTTGATAACAAACTTATGGTCACCAAAGGGGAAAGGTGGGCGGGAGGAATAAATCAGGAGTTTGGGATTAACATACATACACACTACTAGATATAAAATAGATAACAAGGACCTACTGTACAGCACAGGGAACTCTACTCAATATTCTGTGATAAGTTATATGGGAAGAGAATCTGAAAAAGAATGGATATATGTATATGTGTAACTGAATCACTTTGCTGCACACCTGAAACTAACACAACATTGTAAATCAACTCTACTCCAATATAAAATAAAAATTAAATTTTAAAAAATAATAAAATTTTAAAGATTTTTTTTAAAAATTAAAAAAGTTCAGCCCACATAGGCAGAAAGACCACAAAGAAAAAAATAAAGTGGAGAATACCTGAGATGGCATGAGTGCTGAGAAGAAAAATAAAGCAGTGAAAGGGCGTCTGGAAGAGTTGAGGAGGGGGTTGATTTCACGGAGAGAAAGCAGGGAAGGCCTCCCTGGAAGATTCCCTTTGAACAAAGGCCTGAAGGAGAGGTGGGAACAGTTTCCGCAGGCCCGTGGGGAAAAGCATTCTGGGCAGAGGGAAGGGAAGTGCTCACGAAACACGGTGGAGGCCAGGGTGGTTGGAACAGAGAGAGGAGGGGGCAGAATCCATAGGCAAAGAGGTCAGAGTGGAAGTGCTCGGGGTGTGGGAGAAGTGCGGAAAACCACTGCGCGTTCTGACGTACATTTGAACAGAGTCACGCAGCTGTGTTGAAACAAATGGCCGGTATCTTGGGAGATTCGCAAGTCACCTTCGTGTGTTCAAAGCTCCCGAAAGCCCAGTAGTGTGTTTATTTACCATTGTTTCACAGGCTTATTTAGATCTCTCGTTTTCCAGGAACACTCACTAACTTGTGGGGCTTGAGAAAGTAAAAATCAGCCCCGACAAGCCGGCCCAGATGTTCCCGGTAGTCATAAACACGTCCAGTGCGAGGCCACAGCGCAGCTGCAAAGTGCCTGTGAGTGGCTCCTGTGTTCTTATCACTGCCTTCCCCAGAGGTGCTTTGTTCTTCTCACCCCCGGGACAGAGATTTTGGAGATACCCAATGGTTAGAGCACGCCGCTTCAGGACCACCTCCAGCCCTGACCTGACTCCTGTTTCCCCTGCGCTTCCCACCTTAGAATCACTCGGCACAAACCCAGGTCCTACAGAAGCCCCTTCCCACACAGCCTCTTACTGAGACACCCCATCTGGTGTACACCTGCCCTTGCTGCAGTAAGTGAACAAAACCAACACTGACTGGGCGAACCTGGAGGTCTTTACCTCGAACGGTTAGCAGACCCCAGTGTTTTGTAGAGTAAAGTTGGAGAAAAGCTGGACAAAACGATGACTTCCTACAGTGAAGTTCCTCGAATCTGAAGCTGAAGCGTCGCATCCCACCTGAAATGTCCTGTGGACTCGTTGGAAAACAGTGCGCGGTCAATGAAAGGGTTGAGGACCGTCAACTAGCTTAAAATTTTGTCAAATACTTCAGAAATAGTGAGTGGGTATTCTTTTCATTAGTTGTCTCTTGTCTGTCCGGTCCCTCCTGCTGCTGACATTTTTGGCTGAATATTTGTGCTACAGACCCTCTTGGCTTGACTGGGGGCTTCATACCCACCCCTCCTACCCGGGGCTTTTTTCGGACAACACTCGGATGTCCAGAGAAAGAGCAGAGTGGTTCTAGGCAAACACGTCCACGTCCACACCTGAGTCACAGGGAGAGTGTACGCAAAGGTGATTCGCAAAATCGGGCTTGCACCTTGGAAAGCTCATTGCAGAAGTCGAGGATGGAGCAGAGGCAGAGATCAGGCTGGAGGCTGGTCCATCAATCCCAGCTTGAGGTGATGAGACCTGAACTCAGGTGACAGCTCGGGGTGGGCGGGGGGGTAGAAGTTTCAGGACTCAGTGGCCTATTAGACCAGATGCTGGTGTCCATTGTGACAGCACCAAAGTTTCGTTGTTCTTTTCCCATACTTTTTCTGCTTTTAGTAAAATGGTCATTTATGTTTTCTCTGATCTTAGGTTGATGGGGTGAACTACATTGATTAATTTTTTTTAATTGAGGTGAAAGTCACATTCGGTTAACCCTTTTGGTTGTTTGCAGCACCGTTTATTATCTGGTCATAGTGTTTGGGTATATTACTAGACATAGATTTAACACCGTTGTGACTTCTCTTGAGACAGAACAACCCCAAAAGAAAAGTTCAAAATGTGCAAGAGCGATAAATACCAAACTTTCTGATCTACAAATGTGCGCATATAAAATGCCAGCCATTTCTGGAATCATCCAGCGACCACATGTTCACGGCTAGGTGTCTGGTGTTGGCAGTGCTGATTGTCGGAACATGTCACATGCGTTGGCCCCAATTATTTTTATGTCATTTACCAAACATGTTTGCAGAGACGGGACAGCCTGGGGTCCCCGGGGGGTGAAAGCCCTTCGTTTTACAAGCAGGAACCCCAAGCCGCTGGCTGCTCTGGTGAGCCTGAAGTCGTCACTGTCTTCATGCTTTGGTGACAATCAAATGTCAACAGCCTCTGGCAACCAGGGCGGGACAAGACTGCAGCTTGGGTCGAATGTGTCTGGATCCATCCTGTTGACCCTAAGCATGGAATTTTCTTCCATTTTCTCCATTTCTTCCATTTTCTCCATGTCGCAATCGTCTGGTCCCGCAGACTGCTCCGGCATGACCACGTGGATAGCAGTAAATTCATCTTGTGTCCGTTTCCACAGGTTTCCATTCCTCTTGCTGCATTAGATCTGCCAGCTGCAGCGTGTGTGGCCAAGATCTCGTGATAAAACTGCACATCACAGCCCTGAGTGTGCAGCACTCAGTTAAGCAGCTGCTCTAAGGCCCTGTTTAGGGGAGGAGACTGAGTAGTGTAATTGATCGCATCACTTCTATTGGGCTGATCTGCAGATACATTCAGCAAGGGGTTGTTCTGGTGTGGGCGAAAGCAGGACAAAGCAGTCCCATGAATCTGCTGGTGAATCTGCTCTCAGAGAGCGGGGTCGGGGGAGTGGGGGGCTTGGGGGTGCGGTTCCTGGCTCCCCTTGTAACCTCGGGCTAATTCTTGCTTCTTGAGTTGATCTTCAAAAATCACAAACTGCTCCCATTCGAGCTGCTGCTGGCGCATCGGAGCAGTTTGCTTCCTTTCTGTCTCTGTCAATCTCAGAGGTGTCAGTTTTTCGGAAAATTTCAGCTTTTTCTATTTGTTTTGCTTTGCAAATATTCTTGATGTTCCATGTTATATTTCTTTAAAAGGTCCCTTTTCAATTCATCTGTCCTTGGGAATGCAATCTCCTTCAGTTTCTTCATAATATCCTGCTTCTCAGGTACTCCACAGTTGCTGGTAATCTTAATACCTGGGAAGCCTTCCTACAAACAAGATAATAAATTGATTACAAAGAACAAAGGCATTTGCCAAGTTTCCTTCCTTCAAATACACAAATGCCATCCTCTCCACCTCTATTCCAGATATCAAGTAGTGGCCCCTCCCAACAGATGTGGAAAACAAACTTAACGTTACCAAAGGGGAAGGAAGGGAGGGGATAAATTAGGAGATTGGGATTGACGTGTACGCACTACTATATATAAAACAGATAACTAATAAGGACCTACTGTAGAGCACAGGGAACTATACTCAACGTTTTGTAATAACCTATAATGGAAAAGAATCTGAAACAGGATAGATATATATATGTATGTATGGATTACTGAATCACTTTGCTGTACACCTGAAACTAATACAATATTGTAAATCAACTATACTCCAATAAAAAAAAATAATTACCAAAACAAAGTAGTGGCCTGGAGTGATATTTTCTTTGATGGTAACATTACAACCAAGGTTGCTCAGAACGTGGACTCACTCTTCTGGGCTGAGGGAAACATCTTATTGTGAGGCATAGATAGCAGCTACTTCTTCCCCAGAATTCACAGAAAATTTCTGATCCATGTTGTCCTGTCTAAAAAATGAAGGTGTTCACTGTTTCTTCTCAATTATGTCATCATATTACTTCAATCTAATCAGAGATATAGTGGGCCATAAGAGCTAGATAACCCATTTATTAGAAAAGGATGTAACTCAGGAACAGGCAGATGGAAGAGATGCTTCAGGCGAGGGATGTGGGAAGGGGCTCAGAGCTCCCCTACCCTTTCCACACGCTACGCTCCCAGCACCTCAACGTGTTCACCAACCTGGAAGCTCCAAAATTAACCTTTTTAAAGTGAACATTTCAGTGGCATTTAGTACATTCACATTACTGTGCAACATCCCTTGTATCCAGTTCTGGAACATTCCACTGCTCCAAAAGAGAACTCTGGACCCATTAAGCAGTTACTTCCTATCCTCCCTGCCCCCATCTCCTGGCCATTGCCAGCCTGTTTTCTGTTTCTATGGAATTACCAATTCTGAATATTTCACATAAATGGGGGTCCTACCTATGTGACCTTCTGTGTCTGACCTCTTTCACTGAGCATAATACTTTCAAGGCTCATCCATGTTGGAGCATGTACAGCATTTCATTTATTTTAATGGCTGAATGATATTCCGTTGAATGTATATACCATAATTTGTTCATCCATTCATCAGCTGATGGACACTTGAGTTGTTTCCACCTCTTGGCTATTGTGAATAGTGCTACTCTGAATATGTGTGTACATGTCATTATTTGAGTACCTGTTTTGAATTCTCTTGGGTATAGACCTAGGAGTGGAGTTGCTGGGTTATGTGATAATTCTATGTTTAAATTTTTGAGGAACTGCCAAACTATTTTCCACAGATGTGGAACCATTTGACAGTCCACAGCAATGTACGAGGGCTCCAATTTCTCCACATCCTTGCCAACACTTGTTATTCTCTGTTTTTTTCCATTACTGTAGCAGGCCCCGTGGATGTGAAAAAAACTGAAGTTTTGTGCCATGTCTGCACAATTGCAAACACCTGGGACGTCCAAGTAGTGCTGGATCCCCCAGCTGAGCCAAAGCTGCGCTATGTTCTCAAGTTTCCCACATCTATTCTGGGTCACACTCTGGGCAACAAAGCTTTGTGTCACATAGAAAGTCGTTCAGCCTCAACACATAAATTCAAATGTGAATCCACGGGGCCAAGTCAAGGGACCAATATCTGAAGCAGATCCTGCGCTGCCACCTCTGGCCTGTTCTTTCCATTCTGATCTTTTATTCTCCAGGTAAATCCTCTTGATGCACCACTGATTCTCCAGGTATGCTGGGATGCACTCCTCAGATAAGCTGGGGTATGGTTGCACCCCGGCTTTTGTTCAGCCCAGGGATCTCTGCTCTGTAGGTTTCTTGTTAGGGTGGAAAGTAGTGCCAATCACAGCTGATACAGGAGGACAAATTGCTTTGGGAACCAGAGCCTTTGGTTCCTTTGACTGTAAAGATGCTGCGTGACATCAAAGAAGGAACGTCTTAGAGGTAGCTACTACCTGTATCCCAGGCATAGGGTAGAAATATGGGATGGAGGGAGAGAGAGAGAGAGAGAGAGAGAGAGAGAGAACCAGATCATTGGTGAAGGGGTAGTGGCTGAAGCCATGAGATCAGGTAACGTGTAATGGAACATGTGTCAGTTGGTGAAGAACTGGAATGAAATGTCCTGGTGTGATGTTTGGAGTATTCCTTTAATTTTAGTTACACTATCAGGAGGGAGGCTGGCTTGCGTGCTGAGCTGGTCAGGGCAGCTCTAAGTCACACATTGCTGATGAGTGAGCACCTCTGTTATAAATGGAAATGTGAACTGTCAAGCGCTCCTAGGCTGAAACTACGTGCTGCACAGGATCGCCTGTTTTCCTTATTGATTGCAAATAGATGCAGGGAATAAAAAGCTGGTGTGTTTTCCAAAAACACGACTGAGAGTTTTGTTTTAAACTGAAGTGGGTGTGATTTAGACGTTTCATGATTTCTCTGACACCAGAAACATCCTTTGGTGGGGTTCTAATTTCTTATGGAAGTTTGGTTCCAGAAGCTATTTAAGAGCCTAAAGGAAAGACATCAAGTGGATAAGATGTATCTTAAAATATTGAAAGTGGCAATTTCCTAGGTCCTCAGTTCTTCCCTTTCTGGTCTCTCCCCAGGGATCTGCTCCCACACTTGGCGGTTTAAGTCAGCCTCTATCTACAGTTGACCGTGGTCTGACCTCACTCTCTGGAATGCTCTGCCTGCCTCTGATTTTCACGGCATGTCAACATGCACTCCGATGGCATTCCTGACGATGGCATTCCTGACGGGGGATCTCTTTCTCCTGAGCTCTTGAAAGAATCCTGCTTCAGCGACTCCCAGGGAATGGTGGGAGAGGTGTTTTTTAAAAAGAGATTTGTCACACACCAAGGACAGCAGTCATTTACTTTGCACCCTTTTATGCATGGACTATTTGCATGGTAGGCTGTTCATTTCCATTCTCCTATTCTCCCAATCCATGAACATAGTATAGATTCTGAGGTCTTCTTGACCCAGGTCTGAAATTTCTCATGAACACATAGCCCAATGCATTACACCCCCCAGGGATTCTTATCACATTAGCCTGTGTATTTCCTTCAGAGCAGTTATCACAACCTGAAATTATCTTGTTTGTTTATTTGTTTACATGTTTACTGTCTATCTGCTCCATCTAGAAGGTAAGCTCCATGAGAGCAGGGTCTTCTCCCAGCATCTAGAGCAATGCTTGACCCCATAGTAGGAGCTCATGAAATATTTGTTGAATGACTGACTTACAGAATCAATAATTTTAAAATCATATAAAACTTATTAATTAAATTTATAAATTTATAAATTAAAGTTAAACTTTCCATTAACTCATCATCAGTATCTTTTCTTGTCTCTCCTAAACAATGATATTGTCCAAATTTAATTGGTATTATGACCAAATGTCAATTAACTATATTAGTGGCTCTCAAATTTTTGGATTCCCTTGACACTCAACAATTATTGAGGGCTCCAAAGGGCTATTGTTTGTGTGGGTTTTATCTATCATTATTTGGTGCAATAGAAATGAAAACTGAGAAGAGTTCAAAATACTTATTAATTCATTCATTACAAAATAATAAACCCATCATATACTGACATTAGTACCATATTTTTTTCTGTTTCCAAAACAAACAAAAAATGGGGAAGAGGGGCTTTGTTCTACATTTTTACAAATCTCTTTAATGTCTGGCTTAATAGAAGACAGCTGGATTATCATAGCTGCTTCTGCATTCAGCGTGTGGTGACATCACATATCGTGTAGCCTTCAGCAAACCCCACTGTGCACTTATGAGAGAACAAGAGTGAAAACGGTGAGTCATTCCTTGGTATTATTCTGAAAATAGTTTTGAGTTCACAGGTGCCTCAAGAGATTCTTGAGTGGCCCCAGGGATCCTTGAAGCACATTTTGAGAACAAATGAACAATATTCATGGAGAGGAATACTTTTCTTTGCCTCAAAACCCCTGAGTTTTCCTATTTGCTTAAATAAATAAATAAAACATTTAAAGTGTCTTGTTTAAAAAGTTACAAAATCCAAGTCAGATTTATTTCTGTGGATTTCCATTTTCATGGAATATCTTTTTCCTTGCCCTCACTATCAGTCTGTACGTGTCCCTAGATCAGAAGTGGGCCATATACGGGTCTTGTTTTTGTATCCATTCAGCCAGTCTGTGTTTTTTGGTTGGAGCATTTAATCCATTTACATTTAAGGTAATTATCGATGTGTATGTTCTTGGTGCCGTGTGTTGGTTGTTTGGGATTTGTTTTTGTAGGTTGGATTTATTTCTATAATGAAAGGATGGTTTCACATTCAAAGATCAGTGAATACACTTAATGCAATTTTAACATATTAACGGACAGAGTAGGGGAACATAATCCTCTTGATAGATCTTCTGGTTGATTGATAATTTCCAATTCTTTCAGGATACGAATTCTCAGCTAGCTAGGAATAGAAGGGAATTTCCTTAACCTAATAGAAAGTACCTACCAAAAACTTCCAACAAATAGCATACTTACAGTAGAAACATGGCAAGAATTTCCTGGGAGTCAGGCCTGCATGCCCTGGGCATAGCATGAACATTTCCTCCAAATTCTGCTTTAGCTTCAGCCCAGCCATTTCGATACGTATTCTTGTCATCCTGCTTGTGTCAAAACATGTTCTAATTTCCATTATGGTCATATATATGCATGTGTGTGTATACATGTACATAAATATTTAAAGGAATGCTAAAAATTTTACTTTTTTAGTATTTATATATGTATTATATATATATATTTTAGGAATACTGAAAAATTTCTAAGCATGTCAAGTTTTTATTTGTTGTTGCTATCTTTAAAGTGGATTTCAAATTTTACAGAGAATATGATAATGTCATGTTCATTTGGGGGTCGCTTGGTTTTCTTCTAGCTTAATGCATCTGTGTATGTGTGTGCGCGCGTGTGTGTATGTGTGTGTGTGTGCGTGTGTGTGTGTGTGGCCTGGTCAATTCTGGTAAATGTTTTATAGCATTTCAAAATAATCTGAGTGCACTAATTGTTGGGTCCAGAGATCTCTCCATATGTTCATCAGATCAATCTTTGAAATTGCTCAAACCTTGTATTTTCTTGCTAATATTTTGGGTTGCTTGATCCGACAAATACTAGGAGACAGGATGTGAAAAAATCACTTGCTATGGCTGCAAATTGTCATCACATTCCATTTAGCATTACCAGGTATCTGTCGCCCAAAGGACTTGTGGACATCTAGTCTGTCACATTGGGGAAAGTAGAAGTCTCTGTTTTCTCCCTTCTTGATTATAAGAGAGATTTTTGGGGGAGAATAGATAATATATGCACATGGTTCCGAATTTAAAAGTACAGAAAGACATGTAGAACCCCAGTCTCTCTCTCTGGGGGCATCTAGTCTTACCCATTTCTTGTGAATCCTTCCAGAGATTGCCTGTCTGTCTGCCTTTCTCCATGTCTAACATAGTCATTACCACTTACAGTATAGATGGTTCTCTCTTCTCTGCCTTGTTTATATTTTTTATTACTTTAAAAAACTTTTATTTTTTTATATTAATTTTATTCTATTTTATTTATTTATTTGGTTGCACCGGGTCTTAGTTGAGGCTCGCAGGCTCCTTAGTTGTGACATGCGAACTCTTAGTTGCAGTATGTGGGACCTAGTTCCCTGACCAGGGATGGAACCCGGGCCCCCTGCATTGAGAGCGTGGAATCTTAACCACTGCACCACCAGGGAAGTCCCTCTACCTTGTTTTTAATCCTTTAGGGATGTTCAGTGAACAAAATCTCACCGTATTTGCCTCATCTTTTGAATGGCTGCTTTTTCCATTGTGAGAAAAAAATATATTTTTATATATTATATACGTTATTATATGTCTTGTATCTTATATGTATTTTTTTTTTTTTTTTTTTTTTTTTTTGCGGTACGCAGGCCTCTCACTGTTGTGGCCTCTCCGGTTGCGGAGCACAGGCTCCGGACGCGCAGGCCCAGCGGCCATGGCTCACGGGCCCAGCTGCTCTGCAGCATGTGGGATCTTCCCGGACCGGGGCACAAACCCCTGTCCCCTGCATCGGCAGGCGGACTCTCAACCACTGCGCCACCAGGGAAGCCCCTTATATGTATTATTTAACTATCTCCCATTAACGGCTCTTTGTAGTGTTTCTAATGAATATTCTTGCACCTATGTCATTCCTGTGTGTATCTGGAGAAAGCATTTCTATGATATGAGCATATCAAAGGCATGAACATCTTAAGGTTTTCTGGACGACTGGCCAATTGTCTCAACATCACTTATTGGGTAGCTCATTTTCCCCTCATCTATTTGAAATGCTGTCTTTATTGTAAGTGAAATTTCTATACGTTTGAGTCTATTTTGATATTTTTCTATTCTGAGCCCCTGATATGTGTGTTTGTGTGTGGGTATCGATGGGCCGTGCTTGGTAATAAATTAGTATCTGGAGTAGCAGTCCCCCCTCATTATTTGCTAGACTATTGTTAATTTTTCCAAATGAGCCTTAGAATTAGTTTGTTTACTTTTGCAAAACAAAATCAAAACATAAAACTATAAAACTTTGTGGGTTTTATTAGTTAAGTTTAGAAATTTATTTAGGGGTCATCAACACTGCTGTGACGTTGCAGAACAATGAGACGCTTTCCATTTGTTCAAAGCTGCTGTGGGGTCCTTCAGGGGTGTTTCTAGTTTTCTCCATGTGGATCTGTCGTGCTTCTTGTTAAATTGATCTGCAGGTCCTTCATGTCTTTGTCACGCAGCTTCATACATTTTCAGGCCATGTGGTTAAGGATGTACCAGTACAGAATTATTACCTCTTCTCTTTTTTTTTGCTCTTTTATCATTATGTAATATACCTCTATTTCTAATACTATCTTTTTGTCTTAACTACTGTATTTTTCTCCAATATTAATAGAGCTGTATTAGTTTTTTTTGACTAGTATTTACCTAATATATCTTTTTCCCATTTTTGGCTTTCAACTTTTTAGTGTTATTTTTAGGTATACCTCTTTTTTATTGAGATGTAATTGAGATATGACATATATTTTTATTTATTTTATTTTTTATCAATGTATAGTTGATTTACAATGTTGTGTTAATTTCTGCTGTACAGCAAAGTGACTCAGTTACACACACACACACACACACACACACACACACACACACACACTATATACTGATATATATATGTACATTCTTTTTCATGTTCTTTTCCATTATGGTTTATCCCAGGATACTGAATATAGTTCCCTGTGCTCTACAGTATGGCCTTGTTGTTTATCCATCCTCTATATAATAGTTTAGCATCTGTTAATCCCAAACTCCCCCTCCATCCCTCCCCCAACCCCCTCCCCCTTGGCAACCACAAGTCTGTTTCTCTCTGTCTGTGAGTCTGTTTCTGTTTTGTAGATACGTTCATTTGTGTCATATTTTAGATTCCACATGTAAGTGATATCATATGGTATTTGTCTTTCTCTATCTGACTTACTTCACTTAGTATGATCATCTCTAGGTCTATATCCACATTATATTAGTTTCAAGTATACAGCATGATTTGATATTTGTATATATTACAAAATGATCACCACAGTAGGTCTAGTTAACATCCATCACCACGCAGAGTCACAAAATTTTTTCTGTGTGTGATGAGAACTTTTAAGACCTACTTTCTTAGCAACTTCCAAATGTGCACTAGAGCGCTGTTAACTATAATGGCCATGCTGGACAGTACACTCCACATTTATCTTATAACTGGAAGTTTGTGCCTCTTGATTCCCTCTATCCATTTTGCCTGGTTGGGCAACCACCAGTCTGTGCTCTGTATCGATGAGTGTTTTGTTTTTGTTTTTTTTAGATTCCACATATAGTGACATCATACAGCATTTATCTTTTTCTGTCTGACTTTTTTCACTCAGCATAATGTCCTCAGGGTCCATCCACGTTGTAGCAAATGGAAAGATTTTCTTCTTTTTTATGGTTAAATAATATTCCTTGTTTTCCTCTTTTAAAAAAATTTTAAATTGAAGTATAGTTGATGTGCAGTAATATTATATAAGTTATAGGTGCACAATATAGTGATTCACAATTTTTAAAGGTTATACTCCATTTCTAGTTATTATAAAATATTGGCTCTATTCCCTGTGTTGTACAATATATTCTTATAGCTTATTTTATACCTAATAGTTTGTACCTCTTTATCCCCTATCCCTATCTTGCCCCTCCCCCTTCAATCTCCCCACTGGTAACCACTAGTTTGTTCTCTATATCTGTGAGTCTGTTTCTTTTTTGTTATACTCACTAGTTTGCTGCATTTTTTTAGAGTGCACACATAAGTGGTATCATACAGTATTAGTCTTTCTCTGTTAATATTCCTTATTTTCTTTATCTACCTATCCATGGATAGATTCTTAGGTTGCTTCCATGTCTTGGCTATTGTAAATAATGCTGCAATGACCATGGGGGTGCAGATGTCTCTTCAAGATAGTGTCCTCATTTCCTTTGGATATATACTCAGAAGTGGAATTGCTGGATCATAAGGTAGTTCTATTTTTAATTTTTTGAGGAAGCTCCTTATTGTTTTCCATAGTGGCTGCACCACTTCACCCCACAGATAACATGATTCTGGGACTATTTAAAAGGTGAATTGATCAGTTCAAGAGTTCCCAGACAACCCAGCTACTATACATTTGAGGCCCAAGTCCATTTGAGGCTGGAGGTTTCAGGGGAAATTTTCTATTTTACCCAGAACTCAGAGGAAGACAAGCATTGTCTTTCTGAGCTACTGGATAGTTTCTCTCCCTTTTACAGTGCGGGTAGACCTTCAAAGACCTCGCTTTTATGCAGGGGTCTTAGTTTCAGTTCCCTGCCTCATGTAGGTCTGAGGCTTCACCTCCCATTTCTGTGTAGGCTATGCAACCTAAGCCCGCTGTTTGCCAGGTCTAAAAGCCTGTCTCTCCCTGCCAGTCATAGCATCAGCTCGCCCCCTTCCAGGTCTGCTCTTTCTGTTTGTACTTTTTTTTTTTTTTTCGGTATGCGGGCCTCTCACTGCTGTGGCCTCTCCCGTTGCGGAGTACAGGCTCCGGACGCGCAGGCTCAGCGGCCTTGGCTCACGGGCCCAGCCGCTCCGCGGCATGTGGGATCTTCCGGACCGGGGCACGAACCCGCGTCCCCTGCATCGGCAGGCGGACTCTCAACCACTGCGCCACCAGGGAAGCCCTGTTTGTACTTTTTATTTGCCATGCTTGCCTGTGTCATGTTTTGGCTCCGGAGGGTTTCCCTGTCCTTATTGAGAACTTAGTCATACATTAAAAACGTTGTTATATGGGATCCAAAATTTCCGGGTGATGATAATCAGAAACTTTCCCTTTTATCATAAACTTCCATCTCAATAGTTACTCATCCATCCAGCCATTCATTCATTTATTCATGTGCCTAATACGTGCCAGGCACTGGCGGTACAAAGATGACAAGAATACATAAAACCCCAGGGGTTAAGAATCCGCCTGCCAAAGCAGGGGACACAGGTTCGAGCCCTGGTCCGGGAAGATCCCACATGCTGCGGAGCAGCTAAGCCCGTGCGCCGCAACTACTGAGCCTGCGCCCTAGAGCCCACGAGCCACAACTGCTGAAGCCCGCGCACCTAGCACCCATGCTCCACAACAAGAGAAGCCACCGCAATGAGAAGCCCACACACCACAACAAAGAGTAACCCCTGCTCGCCTCAACTAGAGAAAACCCGCGCGCAGTAAAACAAAGACCCAATGCAGCCAAAAAATAAATTAAAAAACCCCAAAAAACCCAGCGTCACCACACACACACACGGTCACTATATTAGTTGATGGCTGTGTTAATTAGCTTGATTGTTTAATCATTATATAAGGCATACTTACAGCAAAACATCACATTGTACACCTTAAAAATATGCAATTTTTAAATTTGTCAATCATACCTCAATGCAGCTGGGGAAAAAGAGACGATAGAAGCTTGAGTTGACAAAGAAAACTTTTCGGAGGGGGCAGAACTTAAGGTGAATCGTGAAGATTAAGGGGAAAGAGACTGAGGTGTATTGAGCGCTCAGTGTGGCCGGCGCTGTTCTAGGTGCCGAGGTACAAAATGCGAGAGAAGCTCTACCTTTAAGGACTTTCTAAATGAGAAGAGCCAGAGATGGTTGAGGAAATAGGTCCTGGCAGTGTGGCATGGGCCATGTGCTCCAGTGGGGAGGCATAGACTGCCAGGGGAGCAGAGAAGAGGTCTTCAAGGAGATGTTTAAGTTGAATTTTGAAAAATGAGTGGCCATTTGCAGGATGAAGCCATAATGAAAGAGACTAACAGTTTTGACTGCATACAGTTGAAAATTTACATATGAAAATAATAATGGTTGATATTTATTGAGCATTTACTATGTGCCAGCTATAGGTTTTTCAGCATTGTGCTTTATCAGGTTGAGGATGCTCTACTTGGGTCAGTTTTCGAAGCTCATCAACTTAGATAGAAAGGGCTGATCATCAGAATAGTGTCCTCCAATAGAGAACAGACTTGTGGTTGCCAAGGGAGAGGGGGGTGGGGGAGGGATGGATTTGGAGTTGGGATTAGCAGATGCAAACTATTATATATAGGATGGATAAACAACAAGGTTCTACTGTAGAGCACAGGAAACTAGATTCAATATCCTGAGGTAAACCATAATGGAAAAGAATATGAAAAAGGACGTATGTATATTATAAGTGAATCACTTTGCTGTCCAGCAGAAATTAACGCAGCATTGTAAATCAACTCTACTTCAATAAAATAAATTTAAAAAAAAGAGAATAGTGTCCTTCACCAGAATGCAGCAAAGCACTAACAAATTAGTGGTCTAGTGTGTAAGAGACTGCTGAAATATATTAAGACATCACAGATACATCTGTTTTGCCAAGGACTCAAAGAGCAGCCTGAACTTTTATGATTTGCTGGATTCATGGGCAGATGATGGGCTGCCTTTCTGCTAATTAGATTACTTTAGGAGGAGTTGCAACAGTGGAGAAATCCTGGGAAGAGCAGTAGCTTATGCACACAGTGCTATTTGCCTAGAGGCAAAGGTAAGCTCAACAGAGAAGGAGAGTGGGAGACCATGACCAACTTCATTTCCACAAGGAGTTGGATGCCGGGTGACCTCTTAAACCAGCTATTGCTGTCTGCACCAGGATATCATCGTAGACCTCGGAGCGACTGCATGTCCGTGGATTATGTTGTATTAATACAGCAGTGGGTTCGCTTTGTGAAAGAGGGGGGGCCGAGTAAAAGGGAGAAGATATCTGTTACTTCTAGTGAGTTAAGCCTTCTAAAAACTATTTCCTTTTTAGTGACCACTTGTTCTTCTGACCCTTTGATCTTTTACTCTGGATATAGGGCCTTTTCAACTCCCCCACTTTTTCCTCTCTGTGTTTGTAAAATGGTGATAATGCCTGAACCACAGAAAGAGAGACTTCACTTTGCATCCACATGCTTTTGGAGATGAGAGGTTGTGGGGATAAAGGAAGAAACTTTCTGATTCTTCTTGCAAAGACAGAAGCGCAAAAATTGTGTTCATTCCATTGATTCTCAGGAAACACTCTTGAAGCTCCGCGATCAAGTCTGACGTATTTAGTGATTCAGTGAACAGCTGACTGATCAGCATGAGAGAAAAGATCCTCTCAGGAACCAGCCAACTTTGCAATCAATTTCGCCTTCGTCAGGCTGACGTTGGGACAGGGCAGAGAAGACCCCGTGAGGTTTTGAAATGTCTTCGTGAGTATGGAGTCTTGGGACCGTCAGTGGCTTTCCAGGGGACTGTGCTGTGAAGGTCACTGGGCCGACGTCTGCTATGATGTCAGGAGATGCACGCTCTTGATTTTAAGATGATGCTTCTCTGTTTTCCTCTATCTCTTCCTCTTCCTCTCTCCTCCCTTCCTTCCCCCCTTTCTCCTCTTCCTTCTCCTCTTTTTCTTTCTTCTTCTTTTAAATAAGAGTTCCCCCTCCCTCTTCATTTCTAAGGATAAATTATGCTCACCGTGGAAAGCAACAACACGGTATGGCTGTCGCTCCAGGATACAGCTTGAGGTAGAAATCTGGTCCCATTGTTGACGAGCTGTCAGCTTGCAGAAGTCACTCATCTGCTCCACCCCGGTTATCCGGGTGTTAATGGGTGTACTCAGGCTAGTTCCAGCCCAGAGCTGATGTCATATGGATTTCACCAGACGTTCATGTTCACACATATGTGCCAGGCACGTAGCGAGAGCTCCAAATATTGTGCTATTAACGAAAAATCCAGAAAACACAGACAACTAAAGCTGCCTGTAACTCGATGGCTGGGAAATCCATTTTACCTGCAGGCACACTTTTACCGTCTAAGCTTTTCAGATGAAGGTCAGCCAGATGAGTTAATGAATACTTATTTAGCCAGACACTCTGCTGTGTAGTGAGAGGCATGTAGTTACAGCTTAGTCAACGTCCTCTGGCTTTCTCCTGAGCTAATCATCTTTCTAGTAGTCATTCATTCATCACACTCTTTCAAAGGTATTTTTAGCACTTTTTGTGTACCAGATGCTACTCTAAGTATCGGAGACACAACAGGGATCAAAGCAAAAACTTGGCTCTTGTGAAACTTACATTTCTGTGTGTGTGAGAGAGAAAAAGGGGGGAGAGACTAAACAAACTAGCAAAATGTATATAATAGGTCATACGGTGGTAAATATGTTGTAATTGTGTGTAGGATAGGCTTCGTGTTGGAGGTGGGTGGAAGGTTGCATTTGGAATAAGACAGTCAGCTGGCGTGTGAGCACAGACCCGAAGGAGCTGGGGCTCGAGCCCTGAGGCTGGGGGGGTAGCTCAGCGTTGCAGGTGGACGGAACAGCCAGCACCGAGGAGTATCTGCCTCGTTTGAGCAGCAGCAAGGACGACGACGATGTGGCCGGAGGGTGTGCAGGCGGGAAAGCAGAAGGGCTGAGATCAGAGGGCCGTGCAGGCCGCTGTGAGCCTTCTCTGCCCCATTTCCAACCTCACTGGCCTGAGATCTGCTTTGGCCAGTGAAACGCGAGAGGAACCGATATGGGTCTTTCCTCTACAGAAGCTTCAGGAGCTAAAGCTTCTGTCCCGCTGCCAGGATGTTCTAGAAAGAGGCCACTTTTAAAAACTGAGATCTGATGTGAAGATAATATGGAACCATATTTCGGGCCACCTGGTAGATTTGTAGTGTGAGTGAGAAATAAACTTTCATATGGCTCTTTTTCCAGGCTGTTTCTGGCTTGGGCTTGTCCTGAAGTTGCATTTGCAAAGCACTTTGTATAGCATTTTTAAAAGTTATATTGTCTGTACCCAAAAACGAAGTGGGGAGAAGCTCCTGGAATCAGTGGGCCCTCGCCTTGCCCCTCCCCTGCTTTCTGCAGCCAAGCCTGGGGGGTCATAGCCTCTATTACGTCAAAAGCAGCCCAATTTGTCTGCCTGCCAGACTCTTCCCACACTGAAGCCAAAGCAACATTTCAACATGCAAATTTAATACTGTCTCTTTCCTATTTAAAGTCCTTCAGTGGAAAGGTAGATAAGCCTCAAAAATATTAAAAGGGATTCTTCACGATGGGTGGTGGGGCTGCGTGTGATTTCTAATGTTCTTTTTTGTATTTTTCCACACTAAAACTGTTTTGAAAAACCCCACATAGTCCAAAAAAGAAAAAAAAGCCCTTTACCAGCTCCCTGTTTCTAGATGTGGCAGATTAAAGGTGGCCTAGGAGCTTTGACACTCCTTTCATTGAGAGATCGGCTTCAGCGCCCTTCCCTTTGGAACCGGGCTGGCTGAAGTCTTGTGTTTGACCAAGAGCATGTGGCAGGAATAAGTTCTGGGACTTCCGGGTTAGGTCATCAAAAGCCACGCAGATTTTGCCTGGCTCTCTCGGGATACTCTCTCCGGGAGCTCTGGGCCCTCGTGGAAGAAGTCTGGCATCTTGAGACGTCCGTCCTGTGAGCAAGGCCATCTGAATCCTTCAGGCCAGCCCATCCTCTGGCTCAACACCACCCAGCGACCTCAGTGGATACCACATGGAACAGAAGAATCACGCAGCCGAATTCTGCCAAAATTCCTGATCCGCAAAATCAGGAGGTGCCCTACTGCGACTGTTGCTTTAAGTGCTGGGTTAATTCGTTCGGTGGCGATCAATAACTAGAATTCCAGAAGACGAAGGAAAGCTTGTTGGCAGGGCTGAGGTCCTCCCACATCTGGCTCCACCTGCGTTTCCCCTCCTCTCTCCCTTCACCTCCTACTGAGCTCTCTGCTAATCTCGGACTTCTTATAGGTTCTTGAACCCGCTATGGTCTTTACTCTCCGTGCTTTTGTCCACGCTGGGCCTGTTTTTTTTTTTTTTTTTTTAAACAACAGCCTTATTGACCACTAATTGATACCAAAAAAAAAAAATGACATGTTTAATGTATGTGCGTGTGTGGTAAGAAAGCTTAACATGAGATCTACCTTCTTAACAAATTTTTAGGTGCATAATATTTTAACACTAGACACAAGGCTGTACAGTAGATCTCTAGAATTTACTCATCTTTTAAAAAAATTTTATTTTGTATTGGAGTAGAGTTGATTGACAATGTTTTGTTTCACAAGAACTTACTTGTGTTGCATAACTGACCCTTTCTACCCATTGAAGGACATCTCCCCACGTGCCCCTCCCCCAGCCCCTCCCCGTTCTAGTCTCTGCTTCTAGGAGTTTGACAGTTTAGATTCCTCCTAGCAGTGGCCTTTTACATGCTCAGTGAAATAAGCCAGTTTCAGAAGGACAAACCCAGATGATTCCACCTGCATGCTGGGCCTCTTTTCTCCTTTCTTCCATCTGCCTGGACTGCTCGTGCTAATGTACGTTGTACCCGCTTCGGTGGTGCTCGTGCACGCATCACATCTGTTCCCAGGTCCTCCTCTGCCGTTGGTCTGTGTATCAGTGCCTGTTGCTGCTGTATCAGATTACCACAAATTTAGTGTCTTAAGACGCTGCAAACTTATCAGGAGTCCTGGAAGTCAGAAGTCCTGGATGGGTCTCACCAGGCTAAAATCAAGGTGTTGGTAGGGCTGCCTTCCTTTCTGGAGGCTCCAGGGAAGAATTTGCTTCTTGCATTTCACGTTGTCTAGAAGTTACCCACGTTCCTTGACTCGGAGCCTTCTCCATCTTCAAAGCCGGCAATGGCTGGTCTAGTCTTTCTTACGTGGCATCTCTCTGACACCGGCTCCTCTGCGTTCCTCTTCTGTATTTAAGGACCCTTGTGAGTACATGGGGACCACTCAGATAATCCAGGATAGTCTCCCTATCCTAAGGTCATCTGCAACCTTAACTCCGTGTGGAACCTTGACTCCCCTTTGCCATGTGATATAAAATATCATAGATTCTGGGGAGTAGAAGGGGGACATCTTTGGGGGCCATTATTCTGCTGACTACAGTCTGTGAGTTCTTACAATACAGAGGCTGTGACCTTCTGCGTGACTCTCCTCCAAAGCAGGACAGGAGCCTGCTGCATAAGAGACACCCACGTATAGGTATTCCAGGATATGGACCTATAATAAAATAAATAAAAGGTGGGAGATTTGTCCGGAGCTTACACGCTAGAGCAAGGGGCAGCAAACTACGGTCTATCCTTTGTGAACAGCTCACAGGCTAAGAGTGATTTCCCCCTTTTTAAGTGGTTGAAAAAATCTGAATAATATTCTGTGAAATGTGAAAACCAGAGATTCCAGTTTAAGCATCCATAAATAACATTTTCTGAAACGTAGCCATGCCCGTTCGTTTACGCATTATCTGTAGCCGTTTTGATGCTACGTTGGCAGAGTTGAGGAGTTGCAACAGAGACCATATGACTGCAAAGTCTAAAATAATTACCGTCTGACCCTTTACAGAAAAGAAAGCAAGCCAATCCTTGCTCTAGACCCGTGTCATCCAATATAACTTTCATGACAATGGAAATGTTCTCTATCTGTCGTTGTCCAATATGGTGGCCACCAGCCACCTGTGGCACTTGACATGAGGCTAGTGCCAGCGAAGGACTGACTTTTACACTTTATTTTAATTATAATTGATTTCAGTTTAAAGAGCCACCTGTGGCGACTGCATTGGACGGCTCAGCGCTGAGAGGAGAGGAGGCAATAATGGGGATGAAGATGCCGATAATTCAGGTGCCAGGAACCCAACTAAGAGAACAAGGACGATGTTCTTCTAATGCCCATTTTACAGATGAGAAGACTGAAGCTAAGGAAAAGGAAGCGATCTGCCTAAGGTTACATGGCTTGTCAGTGTCAAAGGTAGAACCCAGGGAGGTTGACTGTGAAGTTGTCACTCTAACCACAAACCACCTCAGTAAGATGAGACATGTACACATTGAATTATAACGTGGAATGTGCTGAGTGCCATGAAATAAGGGAAAACAAGGCAGGGAACTACATGAGGGAAGAACATCTGACCAGGGAGGAAAGAGGCAACTTCATGGGTGCCAAACTCCTTAAGCAGAGCTTTGACATTTGGGCAGGATTTTGACTGATAGCTGTGTGCTTGTAGGCAATGACCTACATCAGCGTGTGGCCTTGGGAAAGCAGAGGGCGCTAAGGGCCTGGAGGGCAGGGCCGCTGTAAAACCCATGTCAGAACTTCGCTAGCCAAGGGCCACAGAAGTTTCTCGACAGGTGGGTGCACTTCCTCTTTTCTATCAATAACAGTCATGTAAATGACCTTGTCTCCCTTTCACTTTTTTTTTTTTAATAAATTTATTTATTTTTGGCTGTGTTGGGTCTTCGTTTCTGCGAGAGGGCTTTCTCTAGTTGCGGTGGCCACCCTTCATCGCGGTGCGGGGGCCTCTCACTGTCGCGGCCTCTCTTGTTGCGGAGCACAGGCTCCGGACGCGCAGGCTCAGTAGTTGTGGCTCACGGGCCCAGTTGCTCCGCGGCATGTGGGATCTTCCCAGACCGGGGCTCGAACCCATATCCCCTGCATTGGCAGGCAGATTCTCAACCACTGAACCACCAGGGAAGCCCCCGTGTGTATTTTTCTGTCTCTCCCCCTAGGGACCAGGGACCTTGTTTGGGACCCTTGTAAGGACGATCACAGTTCCTGGCAGGGTAGGTTCACATTAAACTGTCATTGAATGAGTGGTCAAGGCAAAGCATAGTAGAGACAAAAATATATGCATTAGTTTGATGCAAATCTAAATAAAATGACCTAAAGTTCCAGCCGCATAATTTCAAAGCTGGAGTGAATCCTAAGCGCTGTTTATACTGTCGCCACTTGGTGGTGCCAGGTTAGTTGGTGCCCGACAACACCCAGCAGGCTTCCTCAGGATCAGTCTTCAGGAATCTGTGCTTTGCCTCAAACGCTAACACCTTGTCCTCCCAACTAGGGCCCAAGAGAGGTGGGCGGTAGAGAAATAGAGAAGAGCAAGGGAATGCCAGGACAGGAGCTCAGCCTGTATCAAGGGGGTGGGAGGATAAGATGCGTCTGTAAGAACATGGGCCAGGAGGCCAGCTAGCTGCAAATCCAGAATCCCGAACCCCGTGCAGGGGGCAGGGATATCATGGGGGCAGGAGAGAGAGGAAGGAGATGGTTGAGGATATATGACCAAGTCAGCAAGAAGGGATAAGAAAACATTCAGACGTGGGGCACCGATTTCCATCCTGGAATCCAAATCGAAGAGCAGGCAGGGCTGGGGAAGCAAGCCAGGATTCAGTCCAGAAGGGCCAGCCATGAGAGCTGCTTAGTAAAGCTTACCCGTAACCACGGTTAAGAGGGGAGAATGTGGGCTTCCCTGGTGGCGCAGTGGCTGAGAGTCCGCCTGCCGATGCAGGGGACGCGGGTTCGTGCCCCGGTCCGGGAAGATCCCACATGCCGCGGAGCGGCTGGGCCCGTGAGCCGTGGCCACTGAGCCTGCGCGTCTGGAGCCTGCGCGTCTGGAGCCTGTGCTCCGCAACGGGAGAGGCCACAGCAGTGAGAGGCCCGCGTACCAAAAAAAAGGTAGACTGTTTATTTCAAAGTGGAAAAGGCACGTAGGGTTTCTCAGCATGGGCGTTGAAAATTTTTCCATGCTTTTCTCCATCTTAGAGAGGAGAGTTTTTTTGTGTTCATCCTCTACAGTGGAGATGGCCCCTGCACCGTAGAGTGAGGAGTTGTTCAGTGATGGCCCCTGATCGGAGCTCACTTCTCTGGCTGCCATCTTCAGGCATGGGTGGATCAAGGGTTGACCAAAGTGTGGCCGGCCAGCCTGGACCCTCCACACAGTTGTGACTTTTGACTGGGTGACCACAGTCACTGTCCAGTGGTTTTTTTTTTTCCCTCTTGGTTGACATGAAGACTGCACACTAACGAATAGGTCACTCCCTTATTATCCAACAAGAGCCTGGAGATTTTTATACTGTTATTTTCCAGGACAGGATAAGGGACATATCACTCAAAGCTCTTTCATGTAAGCAAAGAAACAAACCCTTGATGACATAAGTAGAAAAGGAATTTATTGAACGTATATTGGGTGGCTCACAGCACTTCTGGGAAGGCAGGAGAACCAGGCTCCGGCAATGTGCCAGTTGGGGCCAACACCCGAAAGCACAGTGTAGAATTGGTTGGGTGAGAACACCATCCAGGATTCCATCCACGGGATGTGAGTAGGAAAGCAGTTAATGGAAACAATGCAGCCTTGACATTCTGTGTATTTTCCCTGTGCCTTTCGAGGGATACAAGTTTCAAATGGCTTTAATCAGCGCAATAGCCTCATGATTATTTATTCTCTAATCTCTTGCTGGCTGGTCATGCAAAGGAGTCCATGTGGAAAAACAGCTCCGAGCATCCTTTCCCCCTTGATTGCAGGTCAGAAGTGTCATCTTGGTTCCCGGTGCTGTGAACTGCCTTGACTCTTCACTTCTTATTCTGTGTCTTTGCAGCATCTGTCTTCTTCTCGAAACACTTGCCCCCCTCAGCTTCTGCGACCCCCATTCTCTCCTGGTTTGCTGCCTGCTTTCTAACATCCCTTCTTCCCTTTATCTTTTTGTTCTTGGTCCTCCTCATGCCATCTTCCTGCTTCCCTTTGCTTCTCTCTCAACACCTGCTACTGGGAAGGATGTCACTCATGCCCACGGCTTTGAAATGAATAAGCTGATGATTTCAAAGCCCTTAACTGTCTCCTGAGCTTCCAACCAGCACACAACTGACAGCCCCTCGTGGATGGCTCGCGGCCCCTCACCCCGCCCACCCCCGCTGCTCCTCCCGGCTTCTCTGACTCAGTAAAGGGCAGCAGCATTGATTCATTGGCTGCGACAGAAACCTAGGGGTCATCCTCGAGTCTCCCTCCTCCTGAAGCTCCACATCAATCCCTAGGTTCTGTCTCTCCTATTTCTTTAGTGTTTCTGGAATAGGCCCGGCTCTACTCACTTGCATCAAAATTTTATTAGTTTAAGCCATTCCCACCCCTCACCTGATTCTGGCAACAAACTCCAGCAGGTGTCTTTGCTCCCAGCTCCCTCATACACCTTGGGCCTGCCCTCGCTTCACTAGAGGCAGAGTGATAAAGTGTGTACTTGACCACGTCTCTTCCCTGCACGTGACCATTGTATGATTCCCCAGTGGCTCTAAGTAGAAAACCCAAACTTCTAAGGCAGGGGTTGCCAAACTATGGCCTGTGGGTTGACTTGCCCACGATATGTTTTTGTACAGCTCACAAGCTACAAATAATTTTTACATTTTAAAATTGTCGAAAGAAAGCAAAAGCATGTGACTTGAAAATTGTATGAACTTTATTCAAAATACACAAAGAACTCTTAAAACTCAACAATGAGAAAACAAACAACCCGATTCGAAAATGGACAAGAGATCTTAACGGGCACCTCATCAAAGAAGATACACAGATGGCAAATAAACATAGAAAGTGAAGCTGAACATCATAGGTTATTAGGGAACTGCTAATTAAAACAGCAACGACATACCACTACATACCCGATAGAATGCCTAAAATCCAAAACGCTGACAACATCAAATGCTGGTGAGGCTGTGGAGCAACGGGAACTCTCATCACTGCTGGCGGGAACGCAAAATAGTGCAGCCACTTTGGAAGACAGTTTGGAGGTTTCTTACAAAAGTAAACATACTCGTACCATATGATACAGCAATCGTACTCCTTGCTTTCGAGGGCAGGGCCATAGCTCATCCTTCCCCTTCTCTGCATCCCAGGCATCTAGGGCCTGCCCTGTGTATGCTCAGGAAATACCTTTTAAGTCTTCTGAACCTGACGTCCAGGCATGGATGAGCGTCAGTATCTGTGGACCCACTGAAATCAGACGATAAATGTCATGTGTGTGTATGCTTGGCATATTTTCTGGGGAGAAAGAAAGCCCTTGTTTTCATGAGCTTCTCTGAGGAGACCATGACTAAAATTTTTTAAATCGAAGTATATTTGATTTACGATGTTGTGTTAGTTCCAGATGTACCGCAGAGTGATTCAGTTGTTTTTTTAAAATTATATTCCATTATAGGTTATTTTTTTTTTTAATTTTATTTTTGTCTGCGTTGGGTCTTCGTTGCGGCGCGTGGGCTTCGCATTGCAGTGGCTTCTCTTATTGTGGAGCACAGTGCACGGGCTTCATTAGTTGTGGCGCATGGGCTTAATTGCTCCACAGCATGTGGGATCTGCATGTGGGATCTGCATGTGGGATCTGCCCGGGCCAGGGCTCGAACCCGTGTCCCCGGCATTGGCAGGCGGATTCTTAACCACTGCGCCACCAGGGAAGCCCTCCATTATAGGTTATTTTAAGGTATCAAATAGAATTCCCCATGTTATACAGTAAATTCTGGTTGCTTATCATCACTATTTTTCTTTAAAGCCCCAGATCTGTGAACTACTGATTTCGGATTAGCATGAGTTAAAACTAGCAAAGGCAAAGGAGATCCATATCTGGGAGAAGAATATTCAGAAGACAGTCATACAAGTATCTGGGCTAGAGTTGACTCACGCTTGCGATGATTAATTTTTACGAGTCAACTTAGCGAGTCCCTGGTACCCAGTTTTTGGTCAAATACTAGTCTGGATGTTGTTGAGAAGGTATTTTTTAGACGTGATTCACCTTTAGAACAGTAGTCTGTAAGTAAGGCACATTACCCTCTATAAACGCCTTAAGAGAAAAGATTGAGGTTCCCAGAGGAAGAATTTGGGCCTCCAGACCCTCTTCAGAGTCAAGGCTGCAACATCAGCTCCTCCCTGGACATTTGCCAGTGAGAAAAGCAGAAAGACTTTTGGCATTGGAATGCTTGCTGGAATTAGGTTATCTTTGAAACCACAATCTTGGGTTCCACAGGAAGCATATATACTCAGCACCAATAGGTGGTGATAGTCTGAAAACTCCTCCTTGGAAACCTGAAATACCTCACCCAATGGAAACTTTAAACATAAGAAGCACTAAGAAATGGCATGCCAAAATATTCCTTCCTTTTATACGCTGGCTTTCTTGTTTAAAACATTTCTTTTATTGGAGTGTAGTTGTTTTACAACGTTGTGTTAGTCTCTACTGTACAGCGAGGTGGAGTTCCCGTGCTACATGGCCATTTCTCATTAGTTATCTACTTTATACATATTAGTGTATACATGTCAATCCCAATCTCCCAGTTCATCCCACCACCACCCCCTTCCGCCCTTGGTGTCCATATATTTGTTCTCTACATTCGTGTCTCTATTTATGTACACTGGCTTTCTTAGTTCAACTTCTGCTTACTAAATGCATAACTGATGTTTATTTTGCTTTTAAAATTGTTTGCTGCTGTTTGTTTCACAAACATTGTAACAGCAATTAAGGAATTTTGTTTTGAAGAGAAAAATTTACTTACAACGCCACTACCGTAGAAACTCATTTTGTGGAGTTTTCCAAGGACACAGATTAAAAAAAAAAAAGAAGAAGAAAAAAAGGGCTGACAGACCTTGGAATTCAGGGCAGAAGGCCTCTGGAGAAGGGGAAACCACACAAGCTAGGGTGGAACCACCGTCATTTCTGAAATGAATTTGATGAGTTGAAATTCTCGCAGCGGCACGGCCGGCGGCACTGAAAGAGCCTTCGCAGCCTTTGGAAACCACCGAGGCTGTTTGGCTTTTCACAGCAGCTGTCTCAGTGGACTCTCCCCAGGCTCAACTATCTGCTGCCCATTTCCCTTTTTGTCTTTCAAAGCCCCAGCCCAGGAGGATTTGGCAGCTAGAACAAGGTTGAGTGCGACGGACACAGGAAACGACGGCCCGTGGCTGGACTGGCGCCTGAATGCAGCTGAATGGGGACACACAGCCAGGCCTCAGCACGGAGTCAGCTGCCACCCAAAACACCAGGCTCAATGTCACCAGCTTGCTGCTTTCCCTGTTCTAAGCGTCTTGACTCTCTTAGGAAGGTAACACTGAGGATGGGACACAGTGCAACTCAAGTCTTAACCTAGTAGAGTGGGTAGCTCCTGAGGAAGGGGAGAGCAACTGGGAAGCAAACTAATGTTTATCTATTGTATCCCGCCCTGTGCTGGACACTTTCTTTACATACATGCTGCAAAGGAGAGTGATTAGCTCACTGCCTAGGTATGAAACATAGCAGTCACTTAACTGCTCCAGGCCTCATTTTCCTTCCATGACAATAACATAATAATAATACCGATGCTAGAGTTTATTATGAAGATTCAATTAATTATGATGAGTGAAGCACTTAGGACACTGCCAGGAACACAGTAAGTGCCACAGGCTTGTGTGCCGTTATTATCTTTATTGCTTTTAGCCCTGCTCATCCTTTATGACTGAGGAAGCTGAGGCTCACGGGGATTAAGTCAATTACCGGAGATGGCAGAGCCTGAAACCAAACTCAGATTTATCCGACCGCAGTGTTTTCTTCTCAGAATGCAACCGGGCCTGCTCAGTGCTATCGAATTCCCCCTCCTGCTTGCCAGCTTAGGGTTCAGTTTAATTAGCCTTTCTTTGTACTGACAAGGGTGAAATCATATATACGACTGAGGCTGTGCCTTTCATCTCCCATTCCACCCATCCCTGGCGAAAGTCCCACGGGGGCATAGGTGGGAGAAGAAACTTCCCCCCTACATTCCCCTCTTATAGGCTTAATCTGGCCTTTCTGATGTGCCTATGCTTCCTCTGACTTTCAGAAAGTCCGTGGCTGGGGGTGGGGGGGTGGGATAAACACAACTAAATAAAAGAAATACTCTGATAAGCAGGGGCCTTATCATACTGGTGGATTTCGGGGAGCAGCTGGCCTGTTAGGACAGTGATGTCCAACAGAAATACTATAAACACGAGTCATAGAGGAAATTAAAAATTTTCTAATAGCTATATTAAAAAGGTAAAAAACAAAAGCGAAATTAATCTTAATAATACTTAACCGAATATATCCAAAATATTACGGTTTCGGCCTGGAATCAGTATAAAAATTATTAGAGGTATTTATATATTTTTTGCATTATGTGTTAAATCCATTGTGTATATTACACATACAGCCCTAGAGCTATATACCCCAAGGGTACAACAGGTACCAGCCAGACACAAAGATACGTGTGTTCCAAGGACCTTCTTTATTCTTTTAGCGACTTCATATGTCCGAAAGCGTCCCCTGCCTCTCATCCCCTTTCCTCTTCCACGGGCGGATACTTGCATGGGAAAAAAAAATGGCTGAAGCAGTATAGAAGTCGCTCCCCCGCCCTCCCCTCCATCATCCCCGATGAGGGCAGTTTTTACAGGCGGCTGAGATTTCTCGTGTGGTCACAGACGGTTTGTGCCCACCGGCACGTTTTGTACTTCTCATTATGAGGAGTCGGGGCGAGGATGGGGGCATTCCAGGAGCTAGAAGGACTCAGGCCTCTCTTGGACCCTGACAAAGTCCTTTCCAGCATTTTGTGCCCATAGGGACTGTGTGGCCTCCACTGGCGACAGCACCCATGGAGGGGAGAGCGGCCTGGTTGGCCAAACAGACACTTGGCAGGGCTCGGATTTCCTGGACCGGATGGCGGCCCGGAGCCCGGAGGCCGCGGCGCGGGCCGAGCACAGGATACGCGGCGGGCGTGCGCATCCCGGGATCCGCCCGCGCTCGGCCCCTGGCGCAGCTGCAGCGGATCCGCCTCCTCCTCCGGGGCTTGGAAGCGGCAGGAATTCCCCCTCCCCGGCCCCGCGTCCCCCTCCGGCCCGGGCTACGGGGCGGAGTCGCCCACCTGTCATCCGAGACGCCCCACGTGGGTCGGCCTGGGTTGGGGGCGGGGGTTGAAGGCAGGGAGAAAAGGCGGAGGCGGCGAGGGAGGTAGGAGTGAGGGTGGGGAGAAGAGAGGCGAGGAGGAGAGAGGGGAGCTGCCCAAAGCCGCGCGGAGAGCGAGAGAAGAGCAGCAGAGAGAAAAAAGAGGACCTGTGGCGTCCAGACTAGAACAGGTAAGGGGCGGCAAGTGAACAGAGGAGGGAAGCCTCGGGCTAGAGAGAGTGAGGAGAAGACCAGAGGCAAGCGCGAGGAGAGCTGCGGACGAGGGACAAGGCAGGACGGAAAGAAGGGTAGAAGGGGGACCATTCCAGGCGGAGGAGGGGCGAGGGTCCTTCAACGAGCGGCGGCGGAGGACCCGGGGCCGCTGCCCCTTTAAGGTTGCCAAGGCGACGGCTCTGGCCAGAGCGAGGCGCATTGACGTCAGCAGCCGGGCACTGATTGGCTGCGACGCGGCCGTTTCCGGTGGAGCCGCCGAGCAGCAGCTGTAGCCGAGTGGATTCGGGCTGGGAGGGGAGCACTGAGGTAGCTCCGCCGGCCGCCGCCTCGACCGCAGTCCGAACCCGCCGCCGCCCGCCCGCAGGTGAGAGGCCTCGGCGGGGGCCCCCGCGCGCCCAGCTTTGCCGCCAGCCGCCCGTTTGGAGGCGCCGGGCCGATCCAAGATGGCGTCGCGGGGAGCGACCTGCGGGGGACGGCCGCACCCCCTGCGCCTCCCGGCGCCTCCAGAGGGCCCCCCGCGGGCCTAGCTCCCTAGCCCGGGACTGCGCCCCCCAGACCCCCGGGGTCCGCTCCGGCCGCCCCGCCCCTGCGGCCTCCCCGCTCGCCCTCCCGCGTCTCCTGAAGGACGGTGGCGAGATGTCTCCGGAATCCGCCATCGACCCCCTGCCTTTCCGGCTGCTCCGGGGACCCGGCAGTCCTCGTTTTCCTCCCTCCGGCCTTTTCCGCGGGCGCGTCCCCTTCCTTCCCGGAATTGTCGCCCCGCCCCCGCGGTGGTCGTCACCCGGCCGATCCGTGGCTTTCTGTCCCCTCTCCCCTGCCCCCCTTTCCCGGTCCCCGCCCCCCCAGGTCTCCCTTGGCCTTCCGACCCGAGCGGGATGCAGGATGGGCCTCCCTTCCTCTCGTGGCCGTGACTGTGGCCTAAGTGGAGTGAAGGGCACTTCCGTGTCCTTGCCCCCGAAACGTGCGCGGTACCTGTGACCCGCCCCCCCTCCCCCGGCAGCTCAGTGTAGGTGCGACGCCGAACGGCGTCACCGCCGGAGGGATGCCCGAGAGATAGGTCTTCTCGGTGTTCCGAGGATGACCCCCAGGAAGGGCTCCTGGCTGATCTGAGGGTCTGCGGCCTGAATCAGCGAGTTTCTCAAGGTGTCTGGCATAGCGCCTCGCATGTGATCCCTTTGAAACGGAATTGTGTCACAACCGACTTTATGAAAGAAAGAATCTTAGTGTTTTCTTAGGAGGAGAGGCAATGCAGTGTACGTTTTGCAGCAGTTAAATAATTGGGGGCGGGGGGGGGAGCTAAATTGTTAGACTCTTACAACCAAGTACGAGGACGGACTTAATCTAGGTGTATTCGATTAAAAAAATAAGACCGTGAAATACGGATATTCCGGGGTTCACACGGTGACCTCACTGCGCCAGTCCTGGGGCATTTATGTTAATATGCTGCCTTATTTCCAGTGTCCTCCTTTTGGTGTTTTAAATGCATTGTTGCAAACAACAGACCAGTCTCACGCTTAGCCCCAGTTCTCTCATTTCTACCACAGACCAGATCTTCGAATGATTTCTCTGATCCGTTGAATACATGTATTGATATTCCTGAGATGGATCTGAATGTTTTGAAGCATAAAAAGATCTGATTGATCATTGTTCTCGGTGGCTTTCAGTACAGTATTTTTTCAAATGCAGAAAATCCTACTGAAGTGGATTCTCAGTTCATGTGGCTGTCTGAACTGGAAAAGGGGCTGGTGTAAATCTGTCCGAAAGTACCGTGTTTTTTGTGTGTTTGTTTTGTTTTGTTTTTTTGTGTTTGTATTAGAGTGTTTATTTCTGAAGTAGCAGCATGAGTCTTTTTCTGTGGCCTCTTAGTTTACGTGCTTGTCAGGGAGCTACAGACTTTCTCATGGTCTGTTAATTAGTTTACTCGTTATTGACCCTTACCATGAAAGTTGTCAAAACGAGATGCCTAACAGCACGGTAGCTCTTTACTCTGCTGATTTCTTTCTCCTTTGAAATTTACAACGTCATCTCAGTGGTTTTGTGTGCGTTATATTTGGAAAAGACCAACTAGTATTGAATTCAGTTGCAAAGTGGAGGAGACCTCACTTTTATCTTCTAATCTTAATTACTTAATAATTAGGAGTTGAAAGGAAAACAGTTTATGGCTCTCTTGTTAAATGAGTAAGCTTTTAATTCCAGGGTAAGGTTAGCTGCCCATTGTTATATTTGTTTATTTTACTTCACATCGAGGTAGTTTGAACCTTCTAAAATTCACTAAATGCAGTTTTATCTATTGAGTCTTCATGTGAGTTTAAAACTTAATGTTTTAACATTTTCCTGTCCAGATGAATAAAATGTTTTTTTTTCCTGTCCAAATCTTTTATCATTTACTTAGTAAGGTGTTTCTTTGTTTATGTGGGGTTTTTTTTCTGTTAAGGATTTGCCCTCTTACTAGTGGGTAAGTGTGTTATCGTCTAGAGCTGGAATCTGGTAAAAAGAGTCTAGGATTAAAAGTTGCTTTTATAACTCATCTGGCGTCTCTTTTGTGTTTTAAAAAGTGTTGATTGTGCTAGTAGTTGGCTAACCAGAGCCTTTGCTCCAGCGGTTTGCTGGGTGAGATCAGGACACTCCCCTGGGATCTGGGTTACGAATAGGGAATGTCAGATGTTCTTTCTTGTGCTTTCTTGCTTTCACTTAGAGCTGACTTGTGTGCCCTTATAATTCTCTGTCCCGTTTACCATGTACACACTTTGCACGGCATCATGATTTCTTTTGTAGGAGGAGAACTGAATGAAATTCCCTTAAGGGCCTGACTCCTCCGCACCCCGCCTCTGCCGGGGATAAGTGGTTCATACTTCCAACGGAGAGCTGAGGTTCTTCTCACTGTGGCTGCCTGCAGAGCCTAGATCCTGTGCAGCAGGACCTCAGTGAAACACTACTTTGAGAGCATGCTATTTCTGTACATACTTGACTCCCTAGCCCTCACCTCCCTGTTTAAAAAAAAATCTACGTAGAAAGAAATCCTTGTGAATCAGTTGCCTAGTGAATTTGTTAGGTCGAAGGCCAAATTGACATTTGCTCTTTGTAAACGGTTTTCACAGGCATCTGTGTGTTTTCCCCATAGTGAGCCATGGCGTCTGGCAGCACCGCCAGCGAGGAGGAGCGCAGCCTCCGGGAATGCGAGCTCTACGTGCAGAAGCACAACATCCAGGCCCTGCTCAAGGACTCCATCGTGCAGTTGTGCACCGCGCGGCCCGAGAGGCCCATGGCATTCCTCAGGGAATACTTTGAGAGGTTGGAGAAGGTAAAAATAAATGGGGCAGAGCATGAGATGACCCTGACGGTTGTTAAAGGGGATGCTGTAGAGTGTCGCTGATTTGTACCTTTTGGAAGAAAAGGAATTCTGACCAAATCATAATCTATAATCATCATCATCATCTAAAATAGAACTTCAGAAAAGAAATGTAGTTAACGCACTTGAAGTAATTTTTAACTTTGTAATCAGTAGAATTTATCAAAACCAATCTGTATGCTAAGTTTACTTGGCTAACAGGTTTTCGTCTTCCAAACATATAGTTCCTTGTAACTATTTTAATTAGTACATAAAACTGACTAAATGAAATAACTGACTAGGTACAGTTGATCAGAAGTAGTACAGCACTGTACAGCAGAAACTAACACAACATTGTAAATCAGCTATACTCCAATAAAAATTTTTTAAAAAGTAGTACAGCAGTGGTACTGCTGTACCACTGAAGTGAGAACTTCTACAGTACTTGAAAGCATTTAATGCTTTTTTCTTCAGCAAAGCAAGTGAACTTATAAGTTTTATCCCACCTTTTGAAATCACTGTAATGAAACAGTTGAGTCTAGCTTGTGACTGATATTTCAGAAACTCTGAATTAGTGAAGTGTGTTTTACTGTAGAATATGTCTCAGGTGAATCGACTCTAGAACAGAGAGATCAAGACTGATAGTTGTCAAAATTTTACTTTACAGCTCTGGTCAGGACTTGTTTCCTCTTGAAAAAAAATTAGTGCAGTTTTTAGTCGTTGTTGTTCATCCTCATTCTGTGTCAGTGGGACCTAAGCATGTGGTGTGTGCTTTTCTAAGCAAAATGATCATTTTTCATCAAGGTCGATGCTTCAGTTCACTTCCCTCAAAAAATGATGAATGAGAAAGTTTGGATTGTTTTGAGTAGTTTATTTGATTTGCTTCTGAAATTCAGCGAGATAAATTTACAGGTTTTCTTAAGCGTATTGAAGTTTTGATGTGGTTCATAATTGTGAACCAGTTGGGAGGCATTTTCTTAGGTATATGATTGTTAATTATCTAATTGTATTGCAGAAATATTTGTAATATATCCCACTGGTTTGGACAGTTTCTTAACCAGCATAATTTACTAGTAAAAGAGGCTGTTTTACTAGTGTGTAAAAAATGTTTGGGTGGCTCAGTGATCAGGAATTTTGTACTGTTTTCTTGAAAAGCTGTTTGTTGAAATTGGTGTCTAGTACCATGATTAGACTAATCAAAAACAACAACAGGGGCTTCCCTGGTGGCGCAGTGGTTGAGAGTCCGCCTGCCGATGCACGGGACGCGGGTTCGTGCCCCGGTCCGGGAAGATCCCACATGGCGCGGACCGGCTGGGCCCGTGAGCCATGGCCGCTGAGCCTGCGCGTCCGGAGCCTGTGCTCCGCAGCGGGAGAGGCCACAGCAGTGAGAGGCCCGCGTACCGCAAAAACAACAACAACAAAAAACTAACCAGTCCCGATGAATGTAGCCTTGCTGTCTTGGAATTGTGGTAGAAAGTCTGGTTTTCTCTTATTTAAGCAGTTTCCTGATAGTGAAATACTGTAGCGCCAGGCTGCTGTGGGCCTTCCCTGTTTTGAAGTGAAGTGTGTTTCTGGAGACCTGATTCTGAAATTGGTCACTGTAAGGTGATCCCTCTTCTTCTCTTTGGACATCAATAGAAGCCATCTGATGAGGGGATGAGGTTGGTGAGACGTGAAGGGTGTGTCTTTTTATAGGGAGTGTTGCGTGTGTGGTGCTCATTTCAGAGCCTGTACTCTCATAGCCCTGTTTAAGCACTGAGCAAGGGGAAAACAAGAAATGATGATTAAAGTAGTTTCTTTGCACGTGGGATTTTTTAATTTAATGTGTGTTGGCTTCTTTGCCTTTTAATAAAAGTCACAGCTTAACGCTTTTTCTTATAATTCAAGGATCTTTGTTCACTTGTATACATTCCTTTAGCCAGGGTTGAATGTAAATATCTGAACTTTCAAGTAACTAGGTTTTCAACTTTTCAACAGGTCATTGTTCTGTGCATTAGGTGTTAGGTTATATGTGTGAAAATATGGTCACGCTCTTGTCATCTCTTTCCCTGTGTTAACCAGGGGTCATGTTTCTGGTACCCTCAACTGCTCGATAAGAAATGCACCAAAAAACTCCATTGAAAGCTTCTGCGTTTTATTTCAGACTGTTACCTGTAATTTGAATCCTCTTTTCTGCATATATTTATTAGAACCGCCCTGTCTGATAGATCAGAGGAATTTTAATAGCTCCGACCATGGAGTGTCTTCTGTGTGCCAGGTACCGTGTGAGCCCTTTACATACGTACATACATGCTCATTATTTCAGATGTGTGAGGTTGCTGATTATCACCATTTTACAGAGGTAGCAGGTAAAACTAAGAGAAATCAGGTAACTTCCTGTGGTCACATAGGGTAGTAGCTTTATGTTGTACCATACGACCCCCAAATTTCATTCGTTTACTACAGAAGTCCTCATTTCTTGGTAATGTGCAGCTCTTGTGGGCTCAGCCCATCTTCTCTTCTTGGCTCCATGTGTCTTGTTCTGGGGTTGAGTGGAAGGAGCTGCTCCCAAGGCCGAGAGGGATCGGATGCTGCAGGGGCCAGAGTCAGATCTTACAAGAGGACATGCTGTGGCAAAACAAGCCACTTACCCAGCCCCAGGTCCGTGGGACGGGGACGTTTACTTCACCTACAGGGAAGCATGGAATTGCAGGGGCAGGGAGGGGACAAATAGTGATTGTTGAAAGCATATTAAGTAAGCGGTGGGCACAGCACCGGAGCTTAATACTCTAGGATGTGTTGACAGTAAGTGGACCAGGAGGGGTTCTTTTGTCTGTTTTTGTTTTAATAAGTGAGAGAACTGAGGAGGGAGGAGACTGACCGAAGGATGAATGACAACAGCAAGAAAAAGGACGTAAAACTGTATAATAGAAATCGATGATCTCAGTAATGGCTCTGAGTCACCAGGATTAGGTTCTAGCTTATTGCTATTGAAGATGAAAACCCATGGAACAGTGTGAAAATCAAAATGCTTTTGGTACTTCAAAATTGTCTTAAAAATTCAGTTAGATAGAAGACAGTTCCAAATGAGATATTACTTGTGAAACTTTCCATGAAATTTTTGTGAAATATCAGTGACAGATTTTGGGGTAGAATTTGTGTTTTCATTTATACTCTTGAACTTTAGACTTTGGGGGAGACTTGAGTTTTAAAGTCCTCTGTTAATATGGAATGGGAAAACCTCACCTGTTTACTGGAATTACCGGAATGACAATGAAGTGGGTTTTCTTTAAAAATGTATTTTTTTAAAAAATGGTTGTATATTTGCACATGGTTCAAAATTCTGCAGGTACAAAAGGATATGACAATAGAAAGTCTTTTCCCCACTTCGTTGTCTTCCTAGAGTGCAGGAAGACGCTGTGTTCCAGGGATAATATATGGGCACCTGCAAATTCCCATCCAGCATGTGCATGGTATTCCATTGTATGGATGTACTAGTTTATTTAATCTCCATGTTGACGACCATTTTGGTGGTTTCCAGTGTTTTACTATTAAAAGCAATGATATAATAAATAACCTTGTATATCTGTCACTTCACACACACGCATATTTTAGAATAGATTTCCTGGCAGTAGACTTACTGGATTATTTGGTCAACAGGTAAGTGCATTTGTAACTAAATATGCAAATATATTAAAGTTGTTTTTGTTATAGGCTTTTCTTAACTGTGTTTTTAATTGAAAATTAGAAAATCTAGAGAAATGAGAAAAATAAAGCCAATTCCTCCCTCCAAAAAATAAAAATCAAACATGAGTCTATAATAGAGATAAACACTATTAATGCCTTGATTGTTATCGTTCTAGACTTTCCTTGCTGCATTTATATGTTCTTTCGTTTGTCTTGATGCCAAATGCAGAGCTGAGTACCATGCAGGAGAAAAAGTAGGCAGCTCCTTAGTTTCTTTTTTATCAAAAAATTTTCAGAAATAGTAAATGCTGAGTTCATTTAGAATTTGAAAGACGGCTTAGAAAAATAATGGAGGGTGAGTCAGATGAATGAGAATGTAAATAGCTCACCATTCTTGGCTTTTTTCATTCTGATTTTACGTCAGGGCATAACTCATTCTTTACTGAAGACCTGCGAGGAATTTCTTTTTAAGGCCCTAGATCTGAAAAATAAGAACGTTAAGTAGTTGATATCAGTTTTAAACGGACTGGTTTAATAAGTTTTTAAAAGCGGGTAAACTTTTTTTTGTTTTAACTTCAAGTGTCAACCCTGATCATAAAGAATGCTTCCAGCTCTGTTAGGAGAAGTATTGTTACATCCGATCTTAGTTAAATTCTAGGTTGCCATCACGTTTCATTATTTGTTTATACCTGAGACTCCAGCTACAATATGAGCTCCACAGGCTCAGGACTCTCTCCTATTGGTGTTTTTTTTTTTTTTTTAAATAAATTTATTTATTTATGGCAGCGTTGGGTCTTCGTTGCTGTGCGTGGGCTTCTCATTGCAGTGGCTTCTGTTGTCGCGGAGCACGGGCTCTAGGCACGCGGGCTTCAGTGGCTGTGGCTCGAAGGCTCTAGGGCACAGGCTCAGTAGTTGTGGCGCGCGGGCTTAGTTGCTCCGCGGTATGTGGGATCTTCCCGGACCAGGGCTTGAACCTGTGTTTCCTGCATTGGCAGGCGGATTCTTAACCACTGCACCACCAGGGAAGCCCTCCGACTGGTTTTTATGTTCCCCTTGCCTCGTGTAGACTTGGCGTGGCAGATCCAGAGAATACATATTGAATGAATGGAGTAGCACAGTGATCTAGGCATTCTTCTGTCACTTTGCTGTGCCTGAGTGATTATTCCTAGACGGCATTCTTGGGCGGGGCAGGGATCTCACACTAATTTCCCAGCCTTTTGTTTTGCAGTTCATTACTGTTGAGTGCATTACAAATCATTGTCGGTATATTATCATAATGAGTATATAATTTTTTATTTTGCATGTTACGTGCCCTGTACCAGTGGCTTTTGTTCATTAATAAATACAGCATCTGTTACCCTCTGAGAAACAGTGAAGTCTTTCCAGAGTATTTCTTTTCAAGCTTGACTCTCCCATTTTTTCCCCCATTTGTAATTGACCTTTGCCCCTTAACTTTCAGCTTGGTAATAGAGGGAGAGATTTGAAGTGACTGAGAAGGACCGCCATTGGAGTATGAGAATACCAGCTGAAGAATGCCATGCTGAAGGGTCTCATTTTATAAACTTATAATCTTTTTCAGGAGGAGGCAAAACAGATCCAGACTCTGCAGAAAGCGAGCGCTCGTGCAGACTCCAGGGAGGATGAAATCTCTCCTCCTCCACCCAACCCAGCGGTAAAGGGCCGGAGGCGACGAGGCGCCATCAGTGCCGAGGTCTACACGGAGGAAGATGCTGCATCCTACGTGAGGAAGGTAGTGTTCATATCTGAGCACTGGGACCCACGTGGTAGCCATCCAGTCTTCTCTGATGAATGCGTGCACTGTTTTGAGTAGTAAAACACAAACAGGATGGATCGTACTCCATCCTGTACAGTTCCTGGGTACTTGGGGAACAGGTTTCTGTAACAGCATACCATCAGAGGAAATAACTAACAGTAATTATGAAACAGTGCATAAGTGAGTTTTGGGGGTTTTCTTTTGCATGTTGTTTTGCAGTAGAAGAGCAGGCAGTACTCCTTTTTCTCTTGAATCATGGTGTCAGTTTCTTGACATCCTGTAGTTCATGTTGTGGCTTTCAGCCTTTTACCCTATGAGCGTCATTTGTCTCAGTTGGCTCTTAGAGCCAGTCTGCCATTTCGAGTTAAGCTGTTAGCCTGAAGGGGGAAGGGAATTGAGCTTGCAAGAGGTTGTGAGACTAACAGTACCTGATCACAGTTTAGAAAATGACCAGTTGTCAGAAAATGCTTAGTTTTGCCTCACTAATCACCTTGGGCAAGGTGATTTTGGTTTGTTCCTTTAGTTGTTGACTAGGAACCAAATACTAGCCTTTAAACACAGGCCTAGATGTAGGCAAAGGGGATTATTGAGTCAATATTTGTTGAGAACTTTGTGGATCAAAGACAGCGTGAGAGTGTTATGTTGAAAATATTTAACTCAAAGCAGCCTTGTTTAAATACCGTAATGTAGCTTGACATTTCATTGTAATTTAGGTTGCAAGCATGAAGTGGTCTTGGTTTATGGAATCGTCATTTTGACTTTCTGTTCTTTCTTAGGTTATACCAAAAGATTATAAGACAATGGCTGCTTTAGCCAAAGCCATTGAAAAGAATGTACTGTTTTCACATCTTGATGATAATGAGAGAAGGTAGGTGCAGGTACTTTGTTATACTATTTTTCCAGTGCAGTTGGTGTCCCAAACTAGTCTCATCACTGTTGCAAGTTTTAAGGCTCTTAGTAATTGTTCACCTGATAACAATCCAGGCTGAAAATCTGGGAGCTTTAATTCTAAGGTTAATGTTTGAAATCCACAGAAGCAGCAATGCAATGTAACGCGAGGCCTTCTCTCCCTTGCAGTGATATTTTTGATGCCATGTTTCCGGTGTCCTTTATTGCTGGAGAGACTGTTATTCAGCAGGGTAAGGGCGGCTGCTTTATGGCACGCACTGGTATTATTGAAGTTGTTCTCCTCTTTAAGCCCACGATTTTCCTTCTGTTACACTACTGGGTTTTCTCATTTCTTTTAATTAAAATCTTCTCAGCTAAAAGGCACACTTTGCCTAAGGGACTAATATTTCCCTAACATCTGATATAGTTTTGTTTATGGTAACTGTTAAAGGGAATTCATGCATTTTTACTTTGTATGGAATTCCAGAGCCACACATATTTCACATATCCTTTATATTGCTTATTAACCACTTACAAAGTAAAATAAAGTAGAAAATAAGCACAACACTTCTATTCTTCATCATCTAGCCCGTCTCTTTGTAAGGTTCTGTGCCTTCTACTGGTTCTTACCTTTTTTGACCACATATAGTAACATGGATCTCATCTTTTGGTGTCCTCTCTTTTTTCCTTTCTTATTTACTCTCGATATTTTCATGGGTCTTCATAATCCATATATTTTCTTGTTTAGTGACAATCTGATATTTGTTATTACTATTTGAGTTGTTTCTTGTTTTGTTGTTATAGATGATGTAGCGTTTAATGTCTTTGTACACACAAGTGGCTTTTTTTTTTTCCAGAGGCATTCTTTGCCACGAGATGACTAAAAACTCAGTTTTACGACTTCTAAAATAAATTGCTGGACTTTTTTCTTGAAAGTTTCTGTTCATTTGTAATATACTCTTCTCTCACAGCACCTCTCTGACATAAGTTCATTATTTTACATTAATTTGGTTTGATTTGTGCTTCTTTAATTAATATGCTTCTAACTTTTTTACTCTCCTCGCTTTCAGGTGATGAAGGGGATAACTTCTATGTGATTGATCAAGGAGAGATGGATGTAAGATTTAATAATTGCAAAAATATGTTGATAATCTTAAAAGTCAACTTGTTGATATTTATTGCTTCTAAGAGTTTCTGAAGGGCTATTACATCCTTGTATGTTCGATTCCTTTTGCCAAATATTTTACTGACACAGATACTTTCTAAAGGTAATTTCTTCAGCTAGACCTACAGTTCAGAACTTTTGCTAGATTAGTGGTTAAGGCGTGTGTGTGTGCTGTGGAATAAGACAGGTGTCAGGGAGAGTCTAGACCGGTCGTGAGCTGGGAGACTGGGTGTACAGCTTTCTTGGTTCTGGAAGTCTTGTTGCTCCCATAAGATTATTAGAAAACTCGGTACCTCCTGCAGGTAAAATGCTTGCCTAGCACCGTGCCTGGCACAGTGCTCTGTAAATACATGTGGTTAATATTAATGCTTAGTTCACTTTTTTTGCCCTGGTCATCCTTACAGAGGACTTTTTCTTATCAGATAATTAAACTAGGTAAATTACAGACACTCTGAACTTACTTAACTCATTGTCAGAAGTCAGCTGTTTTGCTCCGTTGTGTACCGAAAATGTAACACATTTGATTTTTTAAAACAAAGTTCAGGATTCTGACCTCTTAAAAAGGTTTGCAGGTTTTTAATACTTACGTATTTGTCTACGTAGAAAAAAACAATGCTTTTGTATTTTAGGTCTATGTCAACAATGAGTGGGCAACCAGTGTTGGGGAAGGAGGGAGCTTTGGGGAGCTTGCTCTGATTTATGGAACACCTAGAGCAGCCACTGTCAAGGCAAAGACAAATGTGAAGTTGTGGGGTATCGACCGAGACAGCTATAGAAGAATCCTCATGGTAAGATCCGTGCGTTTTGGAGTGTGGCTCACAATCCAGGCTGTGTGACTAATGTTTAAATAGTATCACCACATTGAAATGAGAATATTTTTTACTTTTAATGATTGAATGCTTGTATTAAGCCCAACTTAGCATTATTCATTATACCGTTTGAGACAGTGATCTTTTAGAACAAAACTTTGGCCAGAAATAACATGGGAAACAAATGTGGTGTATACGCAGTGGTCAGCTTATGTTTGGGAATCTCTCCATTTGTCAGTCAGTGCATCTTCCCTTAGCTGATCTTTACACATTACAGTTGGCCTGAGAGGTGCCGCATCCGAGTGCATGACGTTATTGAAGGCCACTCAGAAGCCATCAGCTTCTCTAAATGGAAAGGAGGTTAGCAGTGATGCAGGTTTCATGTCCCCTCTCACTGTAAAGGAATAAACGAAGTAATAAAACCATTGGAATGTTCTGCTGATGTAATTGGACTCTATGAGAACTTTCTGACAAATTTATGGAGTAGCTTGGGTGTTTAAGTCCCAGTAAATGGCATTAGTCACCTTAAATGGCTTTCTTAAATTTGTGTATTACATGTCTGGCTGTTTGACAGTACGCGGTTGGAGGTACTTAGAAAATTTTCTGTACTGGGGGATGGAGATATGTATATCTATTGTGTATATACTTGTATATGTATATGTAATAGATACATATTATATAATAAATATTTACATACTTAGAAAATTTTCTGTACTGGGGATGGAGATAATGTATATCTATTATATATATACTTATGTAATAGATACATATTATATAATAAATATTAAATAATATAAATACATATTATACATCTATATTTATAAGTATATAAATTGCCAAGGCAGTTTACTGTGTAAGGGATGTTTATTATAGAGGAACTGTGCGTTTCCCCTTTCTGTCCCCCAGATGTATTTAGCAAACCTTGCAGATAAGACATTTTGGTTTAGTTTGGGGTTACGGCACTTTTTTTTGTCAGGGTGGGATGTTGTTTCTATGGTAGCAGCTGTATTTCCTTCCTTCTGTGGAGGATCAGGGTTGTGGAAAAGGACCCTGGGCTGGAAATATATTCAACTGTAGTCACATATATGACTTGGGTTTTTGTTTCTTTGTTTTGTTTTGTTTTGAGAACTGATTGTTTGCTTTTTTGACACTTCGCTAATTTGTGAATTCTTTGGGCATATACCTGGTGTTTCTTTTAGGAGCAAGTTACTAAGAGCTTTTGATTGAACTGAATAGAGGGCTTACCATCTTCAACAGGAGGAAACCAGTCATGTATCAAGCAGCAGTAGCAAGCTTTGACTTCTCTGTTGTTGTTCATTTACTTGAAACAGTGTTTCTTACTCCACAGCGTGATGTGAATTACACTTTCTTTTTTCATTTATAGGGAAGCACACTGAGAAAGCGCAAGATGTATGAGGAGTTTCTTAGTAAAGTGTCTATTTTAGGTAAGTTTTGGAAGATTGCACGGAGAATTGTTGTATTGAAGTGTTAGTCATGCTTAAGGAAACTGATTGTATTTCATAAAGATTACTCCAGTTATCAACTCTTTTTCTTTTTTTAATGGTTAACAAAAACCATATGGAATGCAGAGTTGAAGTGTGACTAAATTAGAAGTAATTTTAAAGTGCGTTTAATTTGCTAGTATATGACAGACCTCTAAATTAGAAATAAGTGTTACTTATTCCTCCTGGAGAGACAGAAAGACTGGAAGTGTTCTCCTGAGTGTGGACTTTCACAGTTGTTCCCCCCGGGGACTTGTTTCTCTGTTGCTCCGTCAGTGAGTTTATTGGTTCAGGAAAGTGAGTATTTCCAAGAATGCATTTCCTCTGTAGAAAGAATAGGTGTCATTAGCTTGCTTTCTCTGAAAAAATGCTAGAAGTGTGGGGAAATTTAGAGTAAAGTAGGGTAATTGGAGGCATTTCTACATATTTTGTTATGTGGACTTAGAGACATTATTACAAGCTGTTCTTCATTGGGAGGGGAAATGGCGATTTATAAGGTAATATAGTCTTGAGTCATTGCTTTGTTACAGTGAATTGACTTTTTTGCCCTTATTTGTCCTTTCTCTGAAATGGTTACATTTGTTTAGTGTCTTGGGTGTTAGTTTGGCCTTTGGGAACAAAAGTTATTTTCTAGTTACTCTTGTTGGTTTTGTAAATAAATTCTACTGAGGATTTAAATTGATACATTATTTCTCTGAATCTCTGGAACTATTACTTTTGGGTCCTGTAATTGTAGGTTCGATTTGCATTGATGGCATTCTTTAGGAATACTTAACCGTTACATTTTTCTTATCCCTGTACCATCGGACGCAGTTGGTATAGGTTAACCTGGCCACTTGGCTACTGAAAGAAAGCTCTAGGGTCATCTGTAAGTAACAGGAGGATCTTGGTGAGACGAGACGTAGTTGAAGACAGGTGCCATGTTGGATTAGAGCCACTACTAGAGTATTTTGGTTGACTTCTTTATACCTTTTGTTTTGAGATTTTTTAGCAATACCAAATAATGCAGAGAAATTCTTTTGATTCCTGCCTTTTAGAATCTCTGGACAAGTGGGAGCGTCTCACGGTAGCTGATGCGTTGGAACCAGTGCAGTTTGAAGACGGGCAGAAGATTGTGGTGCAGGGGGAGCCGGGAGATGAGTTCTTCATTATTTTAGAGGTAAAGACGGGGCAGCACTGGGTGGGGAATAGGGGGACACCAGTTCTCATTTACAGCTACCGTTCTTAAGATAAACAGTTTTATTTAAAAATTATCGTTCCCTTTGAAATGTCGTCGTTTGGTTTTCGGCCAGGCCACCACATTTTAAATGAGGGCTTTGCATGAAGTAATAGCCGAATTCTGACCTACTCGAATTAATTCTCCTCACAGAAGCCAAACAGAACTCAGCCATTTAGCACACAGGCTGTGATGTACTGCACCGTTCTTGTTAAAATCATGCATTTGGGCTAATTTGGCAAACAGGATCAAAGGCAGGTATTTAAATTCTAAATGTGACCATGTTTTATATCGTCACAATCCATGGAAATGTCTAGCAGATACTCTTGCCAGCCAAGGAGATCCACAGAGCAGATTCGCTGAATGTGGCTCAGTAGATGCTAATCGCTGTTGTTTAAGCCAGGGGTCGAGGAAGTCTTTCTGTAAAGGGCCAGACAGTAAGTAATTTAGGCATTTATGAGCCATAGTGTTTCTGTTGCAGACTCAACTCTTGTCATAGTGGGAAAGCAGCCATGGACAGTATCTAAATGAGTTGGTGTATTGTTCCAATAAAATTTTATTTATAAAAGCAGTGAGCTTGGATTTGGCCCTCCTTCTGCAGTTTGCTATCCTGAGTCTGAACCCTCGAAGTACCTCAGCGTGATGAGAAGTACCTCCTAGCAGGAACTGCGGGGGTAAATAAGCGTCAAGCCTGTAGTGACTCTTCAGTTACCTTTTATCGCATGAACACAGAGGATTTGAAATAACTGCTGAGTCCTTTTTTTTTTTTTTTTTTTTTGCAGAGTAGCTAAAATTGCATAGGATATTTAAAATGCCACCCAGGATTTGAAAGTATTAATGTGTTTTGCTTTTTGGTGATTTTGTTATAGGGTTCAGCTGCTGTGCTACAGCGTCGTTCAGAAAATGAAGAATTTGTTGAAGTGGGAAGATTGGGGCCTTCTGATTATTTTGGTATGTGGATTTCCTCACAATAAACACAGTTTCTGTAAGTCACTTCTCAGTGAGCTATCACAGTCTTTCATAATCTTGCCTTTTCTTCTCCTGAATTTTATTTATTTAATTAATTTATTTATTTATTTTTGCGGTGTGCGGGCGGGCCTCTCACTGTTGTGGCCTCTCCCGCTGTGGAGCACAGGCTCCGGACGCGCAGGCTCAGCGGCCATGGCTCACGGGCCCAGCCGCTCCGCAGCATGTGGGATCTTCCCGGACCGGGGCACGAACCCGTGTCCCCTGCATCGGCAGGCGGACTGTCAACCACTGCGCCACCGGGGAAGCCCTGAATTTTATTTTTTATTTTAGTTTTCGGCTCTCAGAGAAGTAGTGTGAGATTTTGACCTTGACTCAGTTAATAATTAAGTTATTGATGGTCTCATATCTGTCAGTTGGTTTTTTCCTGAGGTGCAGATGTAGTGTGGCCTGTACTGAGTTACTAGGAGGAAAAATACGGGTTTTCTTTTCCCCGGAGGGCGCCCCTCAGAAGACGTTTCTGAGGGAGCTAGCCTACTCTCAGCCCTTTCCCCTCCTGCAGGCGAAATCGCGCTGCTGATGAATCGTCCTCGCGCTGCCACCGTGGCTGCCCGTGGCCCGCTGAAGTGCGTCAAGCTGGACCGCCCGAGGTTTGAACGTGTTCTTGGCCCGTGCTCGGACATCCTCAAACGGAACATCCAGCAGTACAACAGTTTTGTGTCCCTGTCCGTCTGAAACCTGCTTCCCGTGCCTCCCTTCCGCCTCTCCCTGCCCAGGCTTCCCCATGCAGACTGCTCTCTGGCCCCTCTTTGCAGCGCCACGTGGCCAGTGGCATCGCAGCTTCTTGTCGGTTTCTGTTAAAAGTTGCTCTTATTGCACCATTTTTATTTTGGAGCATTAACTGAGTGCTCATACACAGTTAAATAAATAGAAAGAGTTCTGTGGAGACTTGGCTGTTCCTGCTTCTCTGTGCAGTGTTAGTGTTCACCCTGGGCCGCGCGTGCCATGCTTTCTGGTGAGGCAGACCCTGCGCCATGTGAGTTACCATAGAGTCATGATGTAACCGCGCAAGATTGCCTTTCAAGTGACAGAAGTTTCCTGTTACCATAAGCAGATTCTAGACTGTGGCCATATATGCTATATTTCTTTATAGAATAAACGATCTCTCATTAAGCTCTGAGGATTAGGAAAAACAGATATAGAAAAATCTTAGTATAGTAGAAAGACATCTGCCTGTATTTAAACTAGTTTAAGGGTGAAAAAATGCCCATTTTTGCTAATTATCAGGTGGAAATGATCTGTTCAGTTCTTTTTTTTTTTCTTTTTAACAAGAATTTTTATTTGTCAGGCGACTTTGCCTGGTTTTGTTTATATCTTGTTCTTAATGTTTCCTCTCCAGTTCTAAAATATGTTGAGGAGTGGCTGTCTATACCTACCTGCCTTTTAAGGTTCACACCAAATCATAAGCTGCAAACATTGGGTAATGATTTAACTGCATCTGCCTCAGCTCACAGACTCTGATCACACCTTCATTTATCCGGCTGGTGCCAAATGTTGATCATCACATGCTGAATTGAGAATAAGAATTTGAGGTCTGCACTCTAGGTTGCTAACTTAGACTTTTTGGTTAATGTATATCCTTCAGTTGAGTCCAGGATAATAATCTCTTATGCTCTTTAAGCACTGATTCCAGGAGATTGGATTTACTGGGAAAAGACAGACTAAATGTTGTAACCGAAAAATGGAGGTGGGATTGCTAAAGGGAGAAGTGGCAGGTGGACAAAGTTCAGTGTCGGGAGCTCTGCCCCACTCAGTTCACTGGGGCAGGAGATTTGGGAAGAAGTGTTTTACTTTGCTTTAACCTTTCCTCCCCTGTTTACATCGACTAGAATTTATGGTGGGTTGCGGGGTGGGGTAGGATGTGTTTGTGTTTCAAATTGGTCTAAAAGGCCATCCTACTGAAAAGTTCTGCTTTCCTATCTACCACCTTATTTCTCTGGCAAACTTTTTTGTGTAAACGAGTGTTTTGAGTCTTAACTTTATTTCAGTATTTTCCAGCCTTATCAAGGTTATGTGTTACATTATTCCATGTGCACCAATGATACCCAACTGTTTATTTTTATTATTGTTATTTTTTGAAACAAAATTTCACAGTTCCATAATGTAGGCACTTTTATTTGCATTGTGATTTATATAGTATATAGGGTTATATTGGGGGTGACTGCAAGCATTTTTTCCATCTGTGTGCATCTGGCTCTGATTTTTAATCCCCTCTCCTTCCCCTTTCCCAGGTAATTGGTCATGGTACATTTTTTTCATAGATTTGAACAGCTTTTGGGTTGTTACTAAGTTTGGAGTATAAATCTGGGAAAGAGATTTTATTTACATTCTAGTGTGGGATAGAAAGCCACCTTATTTCAAATTTTTTATTTTTCAGAATAATCTTTACTAAATGAGGATTTTCTGGTCTGTATTTTGTGTTTAGCTTTTTATATTTAAAAGATTAAAAATAAAAATTATGTTCTTATTAGCTTAAAGCTTGATTTGATCTTTGTTTAAATGCCAAAACTGTACTTAACTAAATTATTTAGAACGCCGTAAGTTTGCAGAGTTTCATATATGTATATAGTCATGCTCCTGTGTATGTTCAGATTCGTAACAGTGATTTCTAAATGGGTTCTGTTCTTAAATCATTCGGCTTTGCTGTTTACTCCCTTTTGTAATTTTTAATCTAAGAAAATTTAAGTCTGAATTTAAAAATGATCACATTTAAAGCCTTATCTTTGTGCAGTCTATGTGAGAAATCACGATTGGCATCATTTGTCTCAGTGGATATTCAGGGCTTTAGAAGTCATTATTTCTGGGCTTGGTAAGTGGATTTATGAGCTCCACTGCTCTAGAAAGCGTAGATGGCCAAAGGACCATTTTGTATTGTTTCCTGGTCACTAGTCTGATTATACTGTGTGCGCTAATATACCCTCTTCTTTTTGTTGTAGATTGTCTTAATGGTAGGTCAAGTAATAAAAAAGATTAAATAATTTAATTCTCTAACGAATCAGTTTTTCTTCCCTTTCCCCTTTGCTCCTCTTCTTCCTCTCCCCCCCACCCCCCGAAGCTGCTAATCCGGTGGGCATGAATGAAAATCGAAAGTGAATTAGGGGATCGGTGTTTTGAAACAATAATGTGTTTGTTTTCAGTGTTTTCCAATTCAGTTTGTCAAAGAATGAATCTAAAACCCTTTCTTTAAGAGTAATTGAGATGTAGCAGATCTGTACTGAGCAATGGAAGGAAAACAATAAATCAGAGGTCAAAGATTTCCTTTTTATTGAGGGTAGACTGGTTCTCTGGCTTTGGAACTTTCCCACACTTAATGGGGGATGTCATTTCTAGGTCAGCATACTCTTTGGTTTAAATTTAATATGTGCATTCCTATATTTAGGGATGCTTCTGTATTTCGCACACATACAAAGTCATTTCTAACATTTCTCATTTCTGAGGTGGGGACGATTAAATTGAATTCATTAGCATATTGGAATTAATTCATTTGCATCCAGTGGAGTTGGAGATGATGTTGTATTGCCCAGAACATTGCTTACGTTGTGCTACTTCGTAACACGTGCACTTCGTCCAGATGCAGTAAATCCCCTCCCTCACCCTGCTGGAGTTGGAACCTTTTGAGTCACAACAGAATATAATTGAAGAACATTTTCCTGGGTTGACTGTACTGGTTGTAGTTTAATTTTCCCTCGAAAACACTGGCTTATATGAAATCCCTTTTTGTATTTTAATGGCTTAAATATTGACAGTGTAAAATTGAAGTAGTATGATGTTAGTTTTCTTAATATTGCTTTCTCTCCAACCACAGATGAACAGCTGAACCCTTTTTGTATTTTTCTTTTTTTTTTTTTTTGCGGTACGCAGGCCTCTCACTGTTGTGGCCTCTCCCGTCCGGACCTTTTTGTATTTTTGTTAGGCCCTGGCAGTGTACTTCTAGATGGGCTAAAACTACTAAAACAACATGGAGAAGCAGTGTGTTGATCACCATCATAATAGCCATCAGGAAAGACTGTGGAGAGAACATAAAAGGGAGAATGGTAAATCTCTCTCTTCTTACCCTAAGGAGTTTCACACAGCAGTCAGTGTTACTGTGTGCGTATAAAGTTAAAATCTGTGGACTGACAGAAGTCCAGAGCTGTGACTGCATCCTGATGCTGCCTAAAAGCCCAAACCACTAATGAGCAGAATTTTTTCGTTTTGCGAAAGCTCTCTGCCAGTGTAGCTTAAGTAGCTTTGTGGTTTTCTAAGTCACCACTAGATGGAGGGCTTTTTATCATCTTTGTTAGCCTCAAAGTCAGTTACAGTCGGTCCTCGTTGTTCACAGATGCTGTATTTGCGAACTTTGCAAATTTGCGTACTTGCTGAAATTCATTTGTAACCCCCAAATCAGTACTCCCGGCACTGTCAGAGTCATTCCCAGACTTGAGTGGAGAGGGGCCCGCGTCTCCCGACACGCGAGTGCCTGGCACAGGTCAGACCAGGCACACTCTGCCTTCTAGTTTCAGCTGAAATCAGATGCCCTTGTTTTGGTCTATTTAGTGCCACTTTTTTGCATTTTTGTACTTCCTGTTGGTGATTTCTCTATTTAAAGTGGCCCCCAGAGGAGTGCTCGTGTCCTGGCTGGGGGTCCCGAGGGTGAGAAGGCTGTGGTGGGTCTCTAGAGGGGTACGTGTTAGCCAGCTTCTCTCAGGCGTGAGAGGCAGCGCCATTGGCCGAGCTCAGTGTTCGTGAAGCAACAGTGGATACTAACTGAGGTGTCTTCATCACACCGTAACGCAGGAATCAAGATCGTGTATTGGTAGGCTGACAGGAATGTCACCAGAGGCTCTCACAGGAACTACAGCCCCGCATCGCTCCTAGGGGAAGGCGGCACAGGAACCTACAGCCCTGTATCGCTTCTAGGGGAAGGCGGCTGTCTCCGCTGATTCCGTGTCCTTGGTGACTCATCAACCATAAAACTACCACAGATAAGAGAATCAACTACCCTTTTTACCGTCTTCAGACTCAGATTGTCCTCCTGACTTTGGGGGAGGCTAAGTGAGTTCCTCCAGACCCCTTTCTCCACCAGCTCGTGGGCTGTCGGTTCCCTTTCATTTTTTAGTTTGCTGTTAGTAGTACTGAGAGGAAAACATGAAAAGTTCTTAACACAGAGACAGGAGAGTTTTTATGTCATGGAAAATTGAACAGTGGTCCAAAGTGAGCGTGTTGGAAGAACTTGATAGATCTAAGACTGGGGTCTTTTGTTTTCTGGTATTTTTGACAAATGGTAGTGGCTTAATTTTGGTATTAGTGAAAAAATAATGGATGGGTGAATAATAAAACATCTAGGTACGCGACATACTGTGGTCAAACTCAGTTCTCTTACTCTCAGTCTGTAAAGTACGCCAGCATTTTTATTATAGGCCATCTGAAAACTAGTCCGTTGTCACGGAAGAGGCCGGGTCGAGGTGCAGCTGGGCCTGCCTTCCTGAGCCTCTGCAGTTTGCGAGTTCAGACCATTTTGTGCTATAGTCTCTGAACACCTTCGCCTGAATATTCTCTCGCTCCGCTGCGTGTGATCACCTGGCTCCCCCTCCAAGAGGAAACGTAGGCTTGAAGTAGAAGAAACCATCTGTGAAGTGGGAGGCCTTGAGCAGCAGTAGAGACGCCTCAGTAACACGAGGCTCTGGGATTGAGGTTCCTCTACTGAAGACTGGTTTTTGTTTTAAAGCCAACAAATACAACTGCATGAATTGGGTGAGATGCTGTTGAGTTTTGCATTACAGTGGAAAGAACGCTTTGGGATAGTTTTGAATCATTAAGTTGCATGATTTTAGCTAACCTTCCTGAGCCTTAGTTTTCTTGGAGGTACCCTGGGGGTCAGGGATCCTGTCTGTCGGGGAGGATTGGAAGCCTGCATTTGACTTTGGCACGTGGAGAACGAGCTCCGTGAATGGAAGTGGTATCACTATCACGGGGACGTAGGTTCGGGGCAGCGTACCAGTGATGGGGGCAGCTGGGCTGGGCCGGAAGCGCCCCTGTCTCTGGGCACACGGCAGATGTCTTGGATGACGTCTAGAGGCGTCTTGACCTCATACCCGCTTTAGCGACAGCTTCTTCCCACCCTACTCGTACTGGTATTTGCGCCTCTGGCCTGTACCAGAAAAGCTGGGCTGATGAAATCAGCCGTTTTTACTTGCTGAGTGATTAATGTGAATACACGCCTATCCTGTGTGTTTTCATGGATTGTTGAATAAGAAACAGCCTCCTCTTCAGACACCAGCAGGTCAGCAGGGAGGAGCCTGAAGAGACAGGAAACCCCTGAGATGCCCACTTTTGAGGGAGGCTTTGAAAGTAAATTTGACTTAGTGCTTTCTGAGTGAGCAGAGGGGAGTGGCATCCAGAGTGCCAGGCTTCTCCAGACAGCCCGCTGCGCTTGGGGACGGGGCGGTGGGGACAATGCCTGAATCTTAGGGGAGGAGGACTCACCGGTGGGCTTGGGTCGGTCCTGGCTGTGCTGCTTAGTCCAGGCTCATGGACCTGCCGGACCCATTCTTCCGCTGTCCCCCCTCAGGGCCACCCTCGCTTTGCCTTCTATTGTTGCTGGATGCCAGCTTTGACAGCCTTGATGTTATTTCAATTGACATTTACTCTTCGGATTGAAATATCCCTTTGCTGATACTCTGAGCAAATCCCTATGTTATTTTCACCTCTTGTAATAACACTTCTGAGAAATTACTTTAGGACCAGTCAGTAAGGATTATTGTGTTCAGACTGGGCCACAGTGTTTAGAATATGAATAGAAAGTGTGCAGACTACTTTGAACCAGTTGGAGTTACCATATTTAGGTTTTTTTGGGGGGGTCTGCTTGTGAGATGCCAGATGTTTATTAATCTGGATTGGGAATTATCCTTGTAGATGTAATAAAGATCTGGGGGTGTCCATCTGATGTCCCGTAATTTTATTTGTTAATGCTCTCTCCTGGGAGCCAGGCTTCCAGGCTGGTCCCGTGTCCAGATTTCCCAGTGGGCTCAGCAGGTGGTCTGTGGCCTTGAAGCAGAGCTTCTGGGGAGATAGGGAGCCAGGGCAGTGCTCCAAGGAGGAAAGTGCAGTGGGTCCCACTTCTTCTGCTCTTTTGGAATCATCCCAGTGCCCTGCCTGCTTCGTGAGCTCCTGACCCAGGCCCCAGCCTGGCCTGGGGCCCGCGAGGACACTGTGGTCCACACTCCAGAGTCCACCGCGGGCTCCAGGCGTAGTTCCCGAGGTCGGACTCGTCCAGCCCCTAGCTGGGGCCGGAGTCTGGGGCCGACTGTCCCGTGGGGCCGTTGGCCACGACGCTGTGCTCTCCGTGGGCCTCAATGCAGCCCCGCACGGTCCTCAGGACAGTCTGGAGCCTGCGATCCAGGGCGAGGAGGTGCGGCTCTGTGAGCACAGGCGTGAGCTGGTCTTCCAGCAGCGACTCCCTCATTACGTCGCTGAGTCTGTAGTCAGCTTGGGCCAGCAGCTGCAGGTGCGAGAGTGTTTTCCTTTTTATTCTGGAAGGACAAAGTCAGGGGACCAAGTAAGTAAACGTAAAGAAAGAAACTTCTCGAACTTACTTCCTTCCCCGCCGACAGTGGTGGGGGCTGACGTCTGGAGAGCCTTCGCCCCCAGTGTCTTCTCAGGCACGCTTAATGCAAACCCGGTAAGAAGGGAATGGACGAAGGGTGACAGCTATAGGACTTGGCGGTCCTTGGCCCAGTCGTCCCGCCAAGCATCTGCTGCTCCTCGGGGAGTCCGAACAGAAGTGCTGTGTAATAACGACTTCTCAAGGAAATTGAAAGCTAACGAGAGAAGTTTCCAGCAGGTGAAATGATGGAGATGTTTGCCGTCTCAGAGGCTGCGGGTACCGCCGGGCTCCATGTTGTTTCTGCTCGACTTTGTAATTCTGATTTCTCTGTGTCAGATTCTAAAATCAGGGATGGAAACGGGGTAGGGCCAACCTTGCCTTTAGTATTTTGATTTCTTTTTATGTGGGAATGTGACCTGGACTCAGATGTGTAAGCAGCTTAGGTGTCCACGCATTGTCATACACAACTCCTGCCTTTCCTACTCAGGAGGAGAGGAAGTGGGGTGGGAGGGAGGCACACGTAAGCTACCCCAAGAAGTGGAGAAAGAAAGTTCAGGCTCTGCTCTGAGTTTTCCAGCTGGAAATAGACACCGTTTTGCTATGCGTGGGCCACGTATTTCTAATTAGCTCCGGACACTGCAGCTGAGCAGGTGGACGATCTTGACCAGCTCGGCTGAAACACCAGAGAGGTGTAGAGGCAGGGCAGAGATTCTCTGGATACATGCTGTCCAGGCAGAGGCCTGAGGACTTCCTTTAATCTGACATGAGTTTATGGGACTTCAGTCAGGATTTTGCTTAGCTGGTGATCAGGCAGTAATACCTATGAGCTTACGTGAGTGCGGGGCGCAGCAGAGGTCTGGTTAGTCCTGTCAGAGGCCGTCGGGCTCTTCGAAAAGTGAGTGATGATCTGAGTGTGTTATTAAAGCGGGCGACCGAGAGGTTTTAAAAGATTAGATCCTAAGTCATCTGCTGAGAGATGAAGGTGTGAGAAGTGGGACAGTTCTGTGGTTGTAGCACAAGGAATGAGGTTGTTCCTGTCATTCTACCCACCCACATCCTCGGCCAGTGAAAACTGATGACCTGCACAGCTTGGTGGCAAGCAGGACGAAGTGTCACAGTTGTGACCCGTCCCTGAACGGAAAGCTCACCGGCAGCACTGGGAGAGTGGCGAGAGGATGGAGACTTCGTCGTGGGAGTGCCGTCCAAACCTGCAGGGAGGAGAGACAGGCTTTCACGGGAGCACAGGGGTGTGGGGGGAAAGGCACCACCTCCCGCCTCAGTGCTTCCTCCTGCCTCCCCCTCAGCCGTTTTTGAATCCCAGCTTGGGGTAAAATGCCAGGGATCACGGCCACTGCCTCTCCAGCCCTTCTCCGTCAGGTCACAAGAGCCTCTGTCCACAGCTGGCAAAAGCAAGCATCCGTTCGTTCATTTATGCACCGGCCGCACAGGGCCAAGGCCAAGCACGAGGATGATGCGCTGGGTCTCCGGGAGGGGACCGGGAGGGGACCGTGGGGCGAGTTACAGAAAACGTGGATCTGCTTCCTAGCGCTCTTAGGCTGGAGGAGAGTCAGGCGGTACTCAGCAAAGATCAAGAGCAGAGGAAACGGGGCCAGGAGGGCCCGGAGGGGGCGGGACGCGACCGTGGAGGCCCTGGCTCGGGCCCTGCTGCCCCCGGGCCGCTGCACAGCGGTGCCGCCGCCGGAGAAGGGCCGTGGGGACGCTCACCCCCTGGCGTTGTCGAGGTGAATCAGGAACCCGTCGTCCCCAAATTTGGTGAACGTCTCGTAGTGGTGCCGGTCCATGTTTCCTGTGGAGGAGGGGAGGCGTGGGCGCGGGCTCCCGCCCTGTGAGACCCCGGGCGGCTCGGAGGCCTGCGGGCTGCTCAGAGGCCAGAGTCGGAACCCGGGCCTCCAGCTGTTGCGCCCCCAGGTGGCCGGTGGAATCGCGGAGGGGGCAGGAGGGAGCCAGGCGGGCGGGCAGAGCCGGTGCGAGCTGCTGTCCCGTCGGGGGCTTTTCCCACCCGCGCCGGCGCCCCTGCGCTGCGCAGGCGCGGCTCCGGGCCGCCTCCCAGGGCGCACAGCGGCCTTGCTGCCGAGCCTTCCGTTCCCTGGGCCGCGCCGCTGCGCCCGCTGTGCGCCTCCCCGCAGCCCCCTCGCAGGAGGGCAGCCCGCTCACTCCTGTCCCCGGGGCCTCTACCACTTGGAGCCCGTGGATGGCGCGAGGTTATGGAGGCCGGGTGGCCCAGGCCGCAGGGTCCCCGCCCGGCCGGGCCCCGCGGGCAGCACCCACCCGTCAGGAAGTCGAAGATGGCCATGTCGATGATGTTGAGGAGGCGGCCGCTGCTGCTGTGCGGGTAGACCTGCTTCACCGTGTCGCAGTAAAGAGGGTTGACTTCCCACCTGAGGGGAGAACAGGGCCTGGGCTGCAGAAGCCCGGACGGCAAGGTGTCCGACCCGCATCCATGCCCCCCGGTCCTGCCCGGGCCGCCGGCGGCAGGCGCCCCCACCAGGACCTGGGCAAGGACCCGCGGGACCGGCAGACGCCCTGGGTGAGAAGGGGTGGGGCCCTTTCTCCGCGCGTTTCCGAGCATCGCCTGGCTGGGCGCCGTACTGCCCGTGTGCCGCGAGGGCACCCGCTCCCTCTGCGGCCCCTCGCCCAGCCTCTCGGGCGCTTGCCCTCCGGTCTCCCGAGCCGCTCGCAGCCCCCCTGCCAGCCATCCTCTGCCATTTCTCTGCCACATGGGCTCCTCCGCCTAGAACGCCCCCAGGTCCCTTTTCGTCTGAGGGGGGGGGTCTTCCTCAGCCTTCACGAGTCCCTAAGGATCTGTCACGTCCCCCAGAAATTCTGGCCCGGTTACTCCTCTTCCCACCACGGTTGGGGTGGCTGGATCGACGAGCCCATTCATTCAGTCACCTCGTATTAACTGAGGACCTGCCCTGTGCCCGGGAGTGTGCCACGCCCTGGGGAACAACCGTGAGGTCCCGGCTTCACGGCGTGGACTCAGCAAACCCGGCCCCTCCCGCGGCCTCCCCGTGGGCATCTCTGCGGGACAGCAGGTGGGCACTGCGTTCTCACAGCCTGGCTACCGTCTGCCGCCCCGCTGGACCGCAGAGCTTCTTGAAGGGACAGCCCAGGTCTGTCCTGTCTCCCCCAGCATCCAGTGCTGGGTACGCAGTGGGCTCTTTATAACCAAACGCATGAACGAAAGGGACAGAACGGACACCAGGATCCACGTGAGACGAGGCAGAGGAGGACTGAGGCAGCGTCAGGGCTCCCCAAGCCAGGAGAGCGAGTCCTTGGTCCAGGGGCCACTCACTCCTCTTTGCCCGCCAGCGAGTAGGAGCGGATCCAGGGGCTGGGGACGGACAGCCGGGGGGCCAAGTTGAGGGACGGCAGGAATGCGGACAGGGAGCCCTCCAGCAGGTGTGGGTTGCCGCATACGGCATACTCCGTCTTGCACAGGTACGGGCACTTGGCGAAGAAACACACGTTGCTGGCTAGAGGCGGAGAAGGAGAGCGGTAAGCGGAGGACGCACGCCGTCCTCCTGCCCCACGAAATCCATGAGGAGGGAAGGGAAACCCTGAACCCGCGGCTCGGGGGGGAGAAGGCCGGGGAAGAAGAAAACAGCGCCTTTTCCCGATGCAGGGGCTTGTGGATGCTCTTAAACTGAGCATCCTGGGGACCAGCTCTCAAACGTCCGAGTAGAGACGGTGTGGGACCAGCCTTGCTGCATCGCACCTACGCGACCAACCCGGCCTTTGTTCAGATGGGTGGCATCGGATTCGGGGGCGGCCGGCATCAGAGTTCAGGGCCCAGGCTGGTGAGCATCTCACGTCCAGCCGTCTCCCATCCCCAGGTCACCTTGTGTGACGCCCAGGTGGCCCGGGGTGCGAGTGTCTGATGGCAGCATGTAGCCACCTGATAGGGGATGGGGCCACCAGCAGGAGGTCAGACCACACTGGCCAACCACATTCTTAGACCCAGAGTGTTGCTTTGGCCAGAAGCCTACCTGGAGAGATAAAGAAAACACTCTGCAGGATCTCATTCTTGGTGACCTCCAGGATTTCCTTGGTGACATTGACTAGCCTCCCTACGGTCGGTGGTACCCGTCGGAAGTCCAGAATCCTGAAAGAGGGGGAGCCCAGCTCACATCTGGGGGATGATCGCCCATTAGAAACGGACCTGCTGCGAATTCCCGGGCGGTCCAGTGGTTAGGACTCCGCGCTTCCACCGCAGAGGGCACAGGTTCGATCCCTGGTCAGGGAACTAAGATCCTGCCTGCAAGCCACGCGGCAGGATCCAAAAAAGAAAAGAAAAAAAAAGAAACGGACCGGCCTTCTGACCACACCCAGCCGAGGGCGGGGCTCTCCGCAGTGCAGAGCCGACCGTGCCGAGGCTAGCCTGCATCTAAGGGGCTGGGAGAAGGGGTGGGAAAGGAATCCTTATCCCAGGAGGCCTCCCGGGCAAAGCTTCCACCCTCCAAGCTGTGTCCTAGCTCAGTGCTTCTCACGCTCCAGTGTGCACATGAGTCACCCGCGATCTTGTTCAGATGCGGCTCTGAGTCAGTGGGTCCAGGGTGAGGCTGAGAGTCTGCATTTCTGAAGAGCTCCCAGGGGGTGGCCAGGCTGCTGGTCCCCAGACCACACCTCGAGGAGCAACGACAGGCAAACAGAGGGAGCTAGGAAACTGAGGAAGGTGCTCTCACCTTTTAATATCGTAACCTTGAGACCCTTTGGGGAAATGGCCGTGGGCACATTCTCGCCACTTTCAGGGCAGGAAACTAGAGCCAGATCACAATGTCAGGTTCAGGTGTAGCTTGGGCAGTCTGGCAGGGTTAGTTTTCTTACTAAGTGACTCTTTTCATTACATTAAAAGGCCTTGTGGGGCTTCCCTGGTGGTGCAGTGGTGAAGAATCCGCCTGCCAATGCAGGGGACACGGGTTCGAACCCTGCTCTGGGAAGGTCCCACATGCTGCGGAGGAACTAAGCCCGTGCACAACTTCTGAGCCTGCATGCCTTAGAGCCCGTGAGCTGCAACTGCTGAGCCTGTGAGCCGCGACTACTGAGCCCGTGTGCCACAACTACTGAGCCTGCGCTCCAGAGCGCATGAGCCACAACTACTGAAGCCCGCGCGCCTAGAGCCCGTGCTCCGCAACAAGAGAAGCCACCGCATTGAGAGGCCCCCCGCTCGCTGCAACTAGAGAAAGCCCGTGCACAGCAACAAAGACCCAACACAGCCAAAAATAAAATAAATAAGTAACAAAAAGGCCTTGTGATTTTCGATCCATGGGGTTGGATGGGTCATGTTGGGTTTGAAGGTGTTGGGACCCACGAAGAAGATGAAGTACCAGGAAGAAGTGGGGGCGGGCCGGGTCTCCCTGGGGCGCCCTCTGGGGATTGGCCTCCGCAGTCAGCACCGCCTCCCTGGGGCCAGACTCTACCTGTCCAGATGGAAAGCTGCAATCTCAGCGTTGTGTCTCTGAAAATCAATGAAGTAGAAGAAGTCCTCGGGCGTCTCTTCATCTCGCAGCTGTCTGGAAGGAAGGAATCACGCCCTGGACTCAGACCTCAGCTGGGAGCCTGAGAAAAGAGCTGATACACGTGACCAGATGGAAAGGAGGACACGCTTTTATGCTTTTATGCACAGATGATGGGACAGCACATCAGGAACAGCCCGTGGCTCCCTCGGCTGGAGAGACCGGCAGGCGGGAGGAGCGAAGCTTCTTGCAAGATGCGGACCGTCCTGGAGGCCCCCGGGTGCCAAGCCTCCTTCTCGAGCAGCTCTGGTGACGGCCGCTGATTCTCTGAAAAGCCCAGTGGTTGGAGGGAAGAAATCCATTCTTCCGCAGATACACAGAAGACAGGGCACTGGCTAACACACCAGAGGTTGTGTACACCCGGGGGCCAAGGACTAAGAGAGGTGGGGTACGAGACAGAACTTTATAAAAGGAAAAGTGCCCTACAGGTGCGATTTAGCATGACTGACCCGGAAGAGCGAAAAGTTCCGGGTCTGTGAATCGACCTACTCGGAGGCATCTCACCTGGGTCGTGAGAGCGGGTCCTGCCAGAGATTGAAGGGAGGCTAATGCAGAGGATATGTACGTATGTACATTAAAGAATCCCTACTAGATTCCTGAAAAGCACCATCCTGCCTGGTCATGAAGGGCCGGCTGGGTAGGTATGTTTAGGTGCCTCCCAGTAATATGAAGGGCATCCCGGCTGCTGCCCCAGGTTGACTGGCCCCAGTGCTGATGATAATCCTTGGAAGAAGGATGATCTTCAAGTAATTTTATAATCCACCGTGCGGGGCTGCACGAGGGCTGTGAAAGCAATGCAAATGTAAATCAGCGCAATGTTGTGTAACGAGCTGTAAGTACGCGGCGCCCGCAATGGAAACAGTGATGGGCGCTTCGTCCCAAACACCAGCCAGTCCTGGAAGCCACGGCAAGGGGCTGCCCAGAGTGGGCACTCTCCTTTAGAAGGTGCAGCCGCACTTAGAGTACGGCCCAGGCCTGACCCAGGGCTGCTTACAGCATCGCCGAATGTCCAGGTCAGCAAGGACTGTCCATGTGTCCTCAGCTCGTTTTCGTTCCTGAATTCTGTATGTAAGAATACACAGTCTGGGAATTCCCTGGCGGTCCAGGGTTTAGGACCCGGCACTTTCACTGCTGCGACCCACGGGTTTAACCCCTGGCCAGGAAAAAAAAAAAAGGTAAAGAAAAAATAAAAATTAAAAAAAAGAGAGAATATACAATCTCTGGGATGCCCTTTAGAATTTTCTAAACCATCCTTTCTTCATTTTTGTATGGCATGTTTAGGCATGATTTTAAATTTGAAAATCATTTCTCCTTTACGTCGGTACTTCCCAAAGCTTGAGACGCACAGATGTATTTCCCATTGCATCTATTGAATTATATCACATTAAAAATATAAGCTTTGTGGTCAGAATTTGTGTTACCCAAAGATAAATTTCTACTTTCCTTTTTTAAAAAGGGACAAATGCTGTTTACTTTACATTACTTGTAGGAAAAAAATGCATGCTTTTTCAAGAAATACATTTTAAAATGATACTTTGGCTTGGGACTAAATTTTAGAAAATGCAGATTAAAGTTTGTGTTATGGCGTGAGCGTAGATCAAATGGCTTTTGTGACCTAATGTTGGAAGTTTTTGCATTATACTCAGGGAAACAGCTGGTTCAGTTGAGCACTTTTTGCGTTTCGTTCATAATTGACAAGGCAGAGAAGAGATTTCAGGCTGTTATTTCATGGGCTTTCTTGCAAATAAAACACTACAAGTGTGAGTAGTTTTTTCTCCCCCAAATAGAGCTCATCCACTCTCTATTAGCTTCCAGTTTTTAAAATTACAGACATCTTCATGTGCCACCTATGAATTTTGCTCAGAGAATGCAATCGTGGATCTGGCAATAAATGGTGAATTCGCAGATTTATCATTATTTTGACGCTTCTCTTGAACATCTCGTGTTTCTACATCAGTGTTCCTTCTGCTTCCTCTCTAACTGATGCTCAGTTAGGACTATACATTAAACATGCACGACTAACCGTAACGATCATTTAAAACTGTCCAATGGCCCAAACACGTGGGTGGCTCTGTGTCCAGCTGAGTGGCACCCAGGAGTCTTGTGCCTGCTTCTGGACCTGGGCTGATGGCCCTGTGTGCGCAAAGCTGTCGCTCTCTTTTAAAAGGAACACAGTTCTTTTGAGTACTTTATAGGCTTGAATATAAGATGAGACCCCCTCCCCAAACTGTCCCTCAGAAAAGGGAGTCTTAACGTATTCAAGGGCTCCCTCTCAATTTCTTTATTTTGTTTGGGACAGATTCATTCAGCTGAGATGCTGCTTTTATTACCTGACTGAACTGGTTAAAACAGGCTGCTGGTGGTGACAGGGGCAGAATGTAACATGGATTTAACATTGACCCCAAACTCGACTCCAGCGATGCTGAGGACCAATGTCAAAAATTTTGGACAAGTGACATGTGAGACTGGGTGGGGGGGAAGCAATATTTCCAAATCTCTGTATTGTTTTATATGATGAGATTTTTTTCATCGGTAAATTAAATACAGGCAGACATTCCCTCGTTTCATGTACATCGTTATATATTTATTTATTTATTTTGTAGTACTCCATCTGTTTCTTTTCTTTTCCTTTTTTTTTTTTTTTTTTTTTTTTTGCTGTACGCGGGCCTCTCACTGTTGTGGCCTTTCCCGTTGCAGAGCACAGGCTCCGGACGCGCAGGCTCAGCGGCCATGGCTCACGGGCCCAGCCGCTCCGCGGCATGTGGGATCTTCCCGGAGCGGGGCACGAACCCGTGTCCCCTGCATCGGCAGGCGGACTCCCAACCCCTGCGCCACCAGGGAAGCCCTGTTTCTTTTCTTTTTTGAATTTTATTTCTTTTTAATGCAGCAGGTTCTTATTAGTTATCTATGTTATACATATTAGTGTATATATGTCAATCCCAATCCCCCAATACATTGTTATTTATTTAAATTGACCAAACAACTAGATTTTTGGATTTTCACATGGAAAAATGGAGGGTCTCCTTGTGTGGCAGTGGCTTTCAAGGCTGTCCTGGCCTTGGGATTAGAGGGGGCCCCCAGACCGATCCTATTGGACCCCCTGAGGGTGGGATTCAGGCATCAGGGTTTTTCAAGGCTTCCCAGGTGATTCAGCGCGCAGCTGATGTATGATAAAGCTCTCCTTAGTACTTTATATGCCTACGTATGTAAGTGCTTAGTGCGTTATAAGGGCTTTTGCTAGGGCAGTGCAGGGATCAGAGCTAAGGCTTTTTATTTAGTGCTCATTCGACCATCAGACCCACCTACAGGGCCTTCAGTACGCCTCTCCGTTGACGGAAGTTTTGGAATCTAAGTCAGCCGAATGCGATTCCACCGGAAGACCGCGCCTTCTGGCAGAAAGCATGACTTGGGTAATGAGACCCCTCCTGGGCCATTTTCTCTTGGGCGTGTCGTGTCCAGGGGACCATTCCTGATTCAGGAATCTCAAACCTCTGCTACAGACCCTTTGGGGGCCAGGAGCCCGTACGCACACCAAGCTCTGTCCGTAGACTGAATACCTATTATTTCGCCCACAGAGACACACTACAAAATTTTAAAGGCATGTATTTGCTGTTGTTACAAATAAAATAGAAATTAATTTAAAAGTGTGATTGGCTGTAGAGAACAAACGTATGGACACCAAGGGGGGAAAGCGGGGAGGGGAGTGATGGTGGTGGGATGAACTGGGAGATTGGGATTGACATGTATACACTAATATGTATAAAATAGATAACTAATAAGAACCTGCTGTATAAAAAATAAATACATAAAATTAAAAAAAAAGTGTGATTGGCTTCAGGGTAGCCTTTCTTCATGGTCTAGTTTTTCAATCAAAACAAGTATTGTTATGTAGAGATCTCTAACTTTTCTGAGGGTCCTAGCCCTGGAAAAAAGCGAGGCTCATTTCTGGAGGTAGAGTGTGAATTTGGCAGTCCAGCTGCCTGGTTTGAATCCTGCTTCCACTGCTTGCAGCTGGGAGGTTGGGGCGAGCTGGCCTCTCCCGGCCTCAGTGTTTTCATCCATAAAGTGGACACTGTAACAGTCCCCGACTAATAAGATGGTGGATGGTCCAAAGGCACGATGCATGTCAAGTGTGTCGCAGAAATACCAGCAAAGACCCAGCTCTTACTATTTTGAATCATTATCACCAAAACAGTCGTCTGCTTGTGCAGATGGCCCCAAAGAGAGTCTATAAATGCTTGGCTCAAAGATTTTAGACCACTTTTATTCATTTTTGGTCAGAACTCCCCCAGGGCTGCCGCAGCTATGCATATGGAGGTGAGGAGACCAGTCACTTACCTCATAGGTTTGAACATGGCCTTCCCGAAGTCCGAGAACCTCAGAACCAGTTTGAGGTGGACCCCACTGGGTTTCACGACTGTTTGGGGAAAAGGGGGAGTTAACGATGCTTCTGGGCCCAAGGTCCGGGCTGTGATCATTTCCTCATTCAATAAACCCAGCCCATCTCTTCTCTTCGCCCTTCTTACTTGAGACCCTAAAGAGTGGGATTTGCTCACAGAGCCTGCAGGGTACAGTCCAGCGGGTCAGGCCATGGAGAGTGTGTCCAGCGACTCAAGATAAAACTTTCTCTGCTCTTACAGGGAAAGGGCAAAACAGTGCAGGTTTCCCCAGAGGGACACTCGCTGAAAACCCCAAAGGATGTTTTCCTAAGAAGAGCTGACCCCTTCCTCTTCGCTTCAGCTGTGCCTTAGAGACTCTGACTATGCCACCTGTTACATGGCATTAGACTTGGTTATTGATATCTCTTCCTACGTAAGACTGGACACCTGGGCTGTGATGGGGCTTGGTGACACCTGAGGTGCACGTGCATGGTCCTGCCAGTGGGTACCGCCTCCTGATGTGTGTCCTGGGCACCTCACTCGCCTGGCCCTGCCCCTGCCCTGCCGTCAGCCCCGCGAGGGGCGGGATAATGCCTCCCTCACCTTTGCCTTCTAAAAAATGGCAAATGGCAGGGGCGAAACTAAAGAAAACGGAAGCCCCAGGCCCTACAAACTTGTGTCTTTAACAAGTCGTGACCCACGGAAATTTCTGACGTGTGCTCATTTCATCGAGGTCACTGGAGGGGGCTCCTCGTGGCCGGCAGTGACTGGTGGGATCTCATGTCCAGGCACACCTGTACCCAAGTCACAGCGCCCTGGCAGGGACAGTGCTGTATCTCACGCCTATCTTTTTGATTCTACTCCTCATTTACCCCAGGGCATCTCAACCTTGGCTGCATGAAGATCACCTGGAGTGTTTTTATATAAATGCTGGTGCCTGGGCTTCCCCCTGGCAATCGAATCAAAACCCCTGGGGTGGGGACCAAGACGCAGCAATTTTTAAAGCTCCCTGGGTGACTACTCTGCCGCCGGGTTGAGAACCACCGTCCTGCACCATTGCTTCTTAAATCTGAAAATGTACTCTAGTCCCCTGAGGATTTTGTGAAAATCCAGATTCTGACTCAGAAAATCAGGGCGGGGACTGAGATTCTGCGTGTCTGGCAAGCTCCTGAATGGTACGAAAGACGCTGGGCCAAGGACCACCTGCCGCCCAGCAGGGTCCTACCCAAGAGCTCCTCTTAAATGCCTTTTCTTTTGTGCGGGAAGGTGGGGAGAAATGTAGGTTCTCAGAGATGAGGCAGAGGGACCCATGCTCCTCAGCTGCTGACGGAGCCCCACGGAGTGGGCAGCGGGACCTTCACGTTGCTGCCAGGTACTGGGCTCCACAGGGCAGTGAGGGGATGGAGGGGGATGGAGGGGGCAGGGCGGGGCCACGGCGGGGGCGGGGCCAGGGCATGGGCGTGGCGTGGCCGGGGCCAGGGTCCGGGGTGGGGCGGGGCTGGGGAATGAGGCGCGGCCAGAGCCCGGGGGCGTGGCCGGGGTGGGGCGTGGCCGGGGCCCGGGGCGGGGCCGGGGATGGGGCGCGGCGGGCCGGGGGCGGGGCCGGGCCACTTACTCTGGGTGCAGTCGCAGGCTCCAAGCAAGGCTTTCTCGTCCTGACTGTAGTCTGCGAAGGAGGGGCAGGGCGCTGAGAACCCTCGACTCTGGTTCAGACACCAGAGGGGGAGCCTGGAAGGCAGCCTGGGGCCCTTGCGCATTCAGTAGGGGACCTCCCCGAGCCTCATTTGGGGCCGCAGCCTCCCAGCCTGCTCCATCCAGGCCCCATGCTCTCTAGCCCTTCCGTGGACGCTCCAGCAACAGCTGGTGGGGAAACGGGTGCTGGCTGGTGTCTGCAAATCCCTCAGTGTGTCCCTTAGGCTGGCGTAGTGCTCGAGGCCTCAGGCAGCAGGCCGCCACTGGGTCCTCGGCCAGGTCACTTTTAAACTCTCCGAGCCTCAGTTTTCCCATCTGTAAAGCAGCAGTGGTAATGTCTATCACCTTTCCGTAAGCTACGGACACCTCCTGTGCGTCCCGTGTGGGGTTGTGAGGAGATCACGGTTGTAAGATCTCTTTCAAAGGGAAAAAGTCACTGTCTGTGTTTTTCTGCTTCTTTCTCTCTTGGGTGTCAGAACCAACCCTTTACTACTTCACCCTGGAACCTGGCCTGGTTGGGTTACCCAGCCTCTCTGGGAGAGAGAGTCAGTCCATCCCGCCCGGTCCTGTGACCCTCACCAGCGCTGATGGTGGGAAGGTGCCTCATGTCGTGGAGAAGTTTGCTGACGACGGGACTGGACCGGGAGTACAGGCCGTGGCGGCTGATCCCCAGGTGGAACTGGATCCAGCTGGTCTCCAGGTGGAGCTGCAGTGGGGGATCCAGGGAAGTGAGATTCAGCTGCTCTTTGTATATCCTGTGTCGCCTGAAAGAGCCGGAAGAGTTTTTCTTCAGCTGCGGGAACAAGAGAGCAGAGACCCGCCGAAGCGCCTTGTCTGGACTCTCCGTCCTTCATTCATCTGGTACCTGATATGTATGAGGCTTGAGGCTGTGCTTAGGGTCCCACGGGGGACAAAGCAGCCACAGGGCTTCCCTGCCCTCAGAGGGTTTACAATCCAGGGAGCGAAACAGGCAAACAGTTACACAGGGCCACACACACATCCACAAATACCTAACCACAGACCATGACGAATACTGTGAAGGAAAAGCGCAGAAGGTTAAGGGTCAAATTAGGGGCCTTGTATAATCTGGGACCTCAGGGCGTGATCCTGGGCCGCTTCCGGCACTTTCCCATGAAAAAGTCTGTATTTTATACTTCCCAATATTTCCTGACCTTAGGAGGTAGGAGAGAGGTAGGAGAGAGAAGGTAATTGATGAGAATGAAAAGAATGAGGGTCAGGATTGTTAAGGAGATTAATCAATACGTCCTATGAGAAAAGAAGAATTAATTAGCCATGTACTGTTGGTCCTGCTTAGGAAACTTTCCTGCCAGGATAAAAAGAAAAAGCTGAACAACAACGCCACTGCCACGCAGAGGCTCAGAGCCCAGTCTGGGAGACAAGCGGTACGTCTATGAAATCATCAGAGCAGAATATAAGGCAGTTGTAATCAACGGCTGGACATGTGTTCAGACAAAAATGCCTTAACATTTTGGGGAAGGGAAAGACGATTATATGGTGAAGTAGTCAGAGGAAGACTCCGATGGGAGAAAGTGGGCTTCAGCTGGATCCACCTGGGTGGTGTTTGGATTGAAGGGGAGATGTGGGGTGTGCTCCTGGATTGGGGACAACGTGGACATGACGAGAGGCAGGCGAGGGACAGGTATAGCTGAGGATTAGAGAGGAAGGATGGATGAAATAGATGGCTGAGTGAAAAGATGGAGGTCGTCTGACTGGAAAGCAAGGCAAGTCGGCACATGTCATCTGATGAGGTGAAGCTGACCGGGACGGGCTAAGTGGGATTATGGGGCAGGGTTTGCAAGTCCCTATACATCCGTATTTATCAAACCGTGATACCTTACCTCTGAGGTCTGTGATGGGGTACATAACAAAACAAACACGGCCCATATTCTTGGCGTGTCAAATGTTCTCACTGGTAAAATAGTTTTAAAAATTACTTTTATATTAAAATAAATATAGACACGTTATGGGGAGGGAAATGAAACAATCAGTTTTAATAAAAAACAGTAAATTTCCAAGATAATTTCACTTGGTCACCTCAGACTTTACCTCCAAGAGTCCGGACCCTCAGGAGGGAATGGAGTTTTGTTTTGTGTTTTTTGTTCTGCGCTCACCTCGCCCTGTGTGAATACAGTCAGATAATAACGCTGTCCTGGGTGAGAGTCATTTGTCTTGCGGAAGAGGCTCAGGTCTATAAACTGCTGTGGAAGGATGGCTGTCTGGCAGCTCTTGGTCCTAGCCTTCTTGGTACCTGCTCCAGGGTCCTGGTGGCCTCTGGGTGCCCCTACTTTTGGAGACCTTCGCCTTTTATCATGTCACACATATTAAAATCCACCCCTCGTTCAATATTTGTTGCTATCCCTTTTGAAAATTTTCTTTTATCATTCTGAATCTGTTAAGAATAAAGTATCAAAATAAACAAGAACAAAGAATATATTATCTAGTAGTATAACCAAGTCAACACTGGCTCGTTGTTCTGTGGACATTTAATTATATATTAATTCATTTTGTTTTGGAATTTTTTTGTTTTTCCATTTCTGAGCCAATCCATTTTCTTTGTACAGGGCTCAGAGCATCGTCAAAGCTTTTGTATGTCTCAGGCACCGTGTCCACATTGTAAATGGATGAAGATCCCTGACCTACTGTCTCTGTCAGCTCAGGCTGCACAAACAAAATTCCACAGGCTGGTGGTTCAAACAACAGGAATTTATTCTCTCACAGGTCTGGAGGCTCAAGATCAAGGTGTCGCCAGGTTTGGTTTTTCCTGCAGCCTCTCTCCTTAGCTTGCAGACGGCCACCTTCTTTCTTGTCGTCTCCTGCCACGGTCTCCTCTCTTGAGGACACATCTCCGGTGTCTCCTCCTTTTCTTATAAGGACATGGGTCCTATTGGATTAGGGCCCCACCCTGTTGCTCTTTCTTCCAGACTCTTACTGCCACCATCCTTCCTAGAGGAACAGCTCCATTGGCTCGATGAGATGAGTCCTCCTGGGACGACCCTTTCTTCCTCTCTTTCAATCTGTCGCTTTGTATTTTCTATCATTCAAGCCGTAATTCTGAAAATAGCCAACCGGAAAGAAAGATCTGGTGAAGGTGAGTTCCAGACTGTGACACAACATCATGGTTGAGGACAAGGACGCGCAAGCCAGGCGGAGGAGACTCAAAAGGAAGGCTTGGACCAAAGAAGCCAAGGCTGTCGGATAACGAGCTCGGGCTTGGAAGGGATCGGAAAGACCCTTGAACCCAACGTGTTATTCCATTTACCACATTCCTATCCAGGAGTTGCCTATTTTGTACTGGATCAGCTCCAGTGAAGCAGATGCAGCTACTCTGCATCCAGAGTAGCCCAGTCCATCACGCCAGCTCTATTAGGAAGCATTTTCCAATTCCGGGCCAAAGTCTGTCTAGAGCTTCCATCAAGGAGTCCTGGCTCTATCCCCTGGATTTATGCAGAACAAATCCCTTCCTTACATTGTAGCCTTGTAAATATTTGAAGATGGATGTCACGTGACCTCAGTTCCCATCTTCAGGTTGAGTTTCTGCATTCCCTTCACCACCTTCCCAGGCCACAGTGTGATCCATTTGTGATTTTGGTTATGTGGGTCTGTTTCCCTCTTCTTTCTTTCTTTTTTTTTCTTTTTAAAAATATTTATTTATTTGGCTGCATCGGGTCTTCCTTTCGGCACTCGGGATCTTTCGTTGCGGCATGCGGGCTTCTCTCTAGTTGTGACACGTGGGCTCTGGAGCACACGGGCTCAGCAGTTGCAGCGTGTGGGCTTAGTTGCCCCGTGGCACGTGGGTTCTTAGTTCCCCGACCAGGGATCGAACCTGCGTCCCCTGCACTGGAAGGCAGATTCTTAACCCCTGGACCACCAGGGAAGTCCCACTTCCCTCTTATTTCTGACACCCAGAATGAAATGCAAGAGCCCAACATGGATTGTCCAGTGCAGAGCAGAAGAGGATAATTACCACCCGCATTCAAGATGTTTTCTTCCTATTAAGGTAGTCAAATAATGAATAAATGTGGAGAAACCACATCACATGTCTCTGAGAAAACAGAGATGTTGTGGTTGGCAGAATTCTAGAACTGGCCTTCAAGGTTCCACGCCCTCATCGCTAGAACCTGTGAACATGACCTGTCACTCCCAGGATTATTCTATGTCGTGGCACAGTTGACCGGGGGTGAGGAGATGAACCAGCAGGGCCTAATGTAGTTACATGACTCTTGAAAGCAGAGAGTTTTCTCTGGCTGGTAGCAGAAGGAACCGAAATGTCTGTGGATGGATGAATGGATAAAGAAAATGTGGTATATACACACAACGGAAGATCACTCAGCTTTACAAAAGAAGGAAATCCTGCCTTTTGCAACAATATCAGTGCACCTGGAGGACATTAAGCCTAGTGAAATAAGCCAGACACAGCAAGACAGACACTGAGTGATCTCACTTCTATGTGGACTCTGAAAAAGTCAAATTTAATAGCAGCAGAGAGAACAGTGGTTTCCAGGGGCTGGAGGGAGGGGGAAGTGGGGGGAGAGTGGTCAAAGGGTGCAAAGTTTCAGCTGTGCAGGATGAATAACCCCTGGGGATCTAATATACAACATGGCGACTCTAGTTAATCACACTGTACTGTATGCTTAAAATTTACTAGAAGCGTAGGAGATCTTTCTCCAAAAGGAGGGGAGAAAAGATGGCTGGGACGTCCCCCCAGGACAGCAAGCTCTGGGCAGGCAGCCTTCCAGCTGTGGGTGGAGGGGGGGCTCGAACCATTGGTGTAATTATCCGAAGTGTCTCCTGTTAAACTGCTTCAGTCCTAGCAGTTTACTAGGTCTGCAGGCCACCGGCCAGCTTTTCCTTACTTTATGCACATTTATTTTTATTTTAAAAGAGAGCCGGGCCAGGCTCTAGTTCCCAAGGCTACTTTGAGGCTTAAACTCTGGGACTGCTCGACTCTCTTGGGAGTCTGGTGGAAAGACTGCAAAGTCCTGAGCGGAGTTAGTCACCCTGAGCTAGAGCAGCAGAAAGAGAAACAATGATTCTGGGATTTGGAGCAGGGCTGGGGAAGAGGTGGGGTTTTCCTAAGCGGAGCTGCAAGCTGATGGGTTCCAGCTACAACAACAGTCCAACAGCCGGGGCTCCAGGCTCCAAATAGAAAAACAAATGCGGCAAATTGAGTGTAACTTCCTCAGGAGGACAAATCGCTCTTTAAAACGTTCGTATTTACTGTTGGGTGGGGATGCATAGCTCTCTGGTTAGCGATTCTGCCCTTCCCAGGGCCAGTGTCACAGCCTGGGCGGGGGCGGTGGGGGGGAGCACAAAGAAAGGGCATCACGGGATCCTTCACACTGGGTTTTTTTGTTTGCTTTGGGTTTTTTGTCTGTTTGTTTTTTTGCGGTACGCGGCCCTACTCATTGTCTTGGCCTCTCCCGTTGCGGAGCACAGGCTCCGGACGCGCAGGCTCAGCGGCCATGGCTCACGGGCCCAGCCGCTCCGCGGCATGTGGGATCTTCCCGGACCGGGGCACGAACCCGTGTCCCCTGCATCGGCAGGCGGACTCCCAACCACTGCGCCACCAGCGAAGCCCCCGGTTTGGGGTTTTTTTTTTTTTTAATGGTTAAGGTAGAGCTGCTGAGAGTTGTCCATTTTTTTTTCTTTCTTTTTTTTTTTTTTATCAGAAACGTTGTCTGTGTGCCCTTTGTTCCTTGGGGACAACCAGCAGGGGTGTGCTGGAGCTGGCTTGGACAGGTAGCTTGACATCTGCCGTTGTGGGAGAATTTACACCATGGAAACCGGCAAATGTGACAGGTCGGGGCTTTTTGGCCCCTAGAGGAGAGCCCGTTCCCACTGGCCTGTGCTCTGATTATGGTTGTGTGCATATGCAAACATAAAAACGGTAAAAGAGATATCCAGCAAGGACCTACTGTACAGCACAGGGAACTCTGCTCAATATTCTGTAATAAGAATCTAAATGGGAAAAGAATTTGACAAAGAATGTTTATACGTATCTGTATAACTGAATCACTTCGCCGTACACCTGAAATTAACACAACATTGTTAATCGGCTATACCCCAATATAAAATAAAAATTAAAAAAATATGGCCAACACAGAAATTACCTGCTTTTTTTTACCTGTTTGTTATACCCAAGGAAAAAAAGAAAGTAGATTTCTAAAAACGCAGCTCAATGTGGCAAAAGTAAATATAAAAAAATATTATATATTAAAAAAATATTATATACATGGGGCGAGGGATTGTTATGTAGAGTATCAGCCAAGATAATCCTGGTCTTTCAACTAGCCTTACTTTTAAAGGAAGAAATAAAGTCGATACCAAACAATAAAGCAGAAAGTATTGATGGGATGTTGCTTTCATTCATAAAAATCCTCGGTGACAAGTCCCATGACCTTGAGGTGAGGGGTAAACTCCACTCTGCTCCTTACCCTCGGAAGTACTGGAGTTTTCCACAAAAATTGTTCTGAATAGAAAATATTTACACGGTTCAAAATTTTAAATTTCAAACATCTCCCTTCCATCCCCGTCTGCCCGTTCACCGACTTCCGTCTCCAGAGGTAACTGATGTGGCCATTTTTTTCCCTTGTTTCTCTCCCCTTTTACCCTTACACGTTTTGTAGCATAAAATCCACACTGTCCTGAAACCTACTTTGCTCTCGTCACTAGGTTTTGGCAACTGTTCCAATGCAGCACCCAGAACGCTCCTTATTCCTTTGTAAGGCTGCACAGTATTCCAGTGTTTGGGAATCACAGAATTCACCTTATTCCTTATTGGTAAAAATCTAGGTTGTTTGAATTCTTTTGTTACCACAAGCGATGCTGTGAAGTCTAACCTGTACCTGTGACGTTTCCCTTGTGCGGGAGGATGTCTGTACAGTGAAATTCTAGAAGCGGAATTGATGGGTCAAAGGCAGATATGAATACATTTGTCATTGTTACAGAAATTACCAAGCTGCCCTCCTCCAAGGGTGAGTGCTGTCTGAGACTATTTTCACGAAGCTTTGCCAACAGTGTTACTTTTTGATCAACCTAATAGGGGAAAAATGGTATCTCCGTGTATTTTAAATGCACATCTCTATCTCGCGAGGAGTGAAGCTGAGCTGATCACTCAGCTGAGCATCTTTTCATGCGTTCAAGAGTCATTTCCATTTCCTCTGCCCATTTGTGCTGGGCTGTTCATCTTTTCCTTACTGATTGCGCACACGTAGAAAATCAGCTCTTTCTCCCTACTAGGATTTGCAAATATTTCCCCCACCCCAATTTTTAGACTTTATTTGGGGTGATCTTTTTCATGCAAAAATGTTGATTTTTATAAAGGCTGAAATGACCACTCCTTTTATTCAGGCGCTGACTTCTACGTTATACTTAGAAAAGCCAGTCTCACTTTGAAGTGACGGGAATACAAAACGAAATCAAAGCAAATCATGGTTCCTCCTAGTATTTTCTGGTTTCACTTTTTCCATTTAAATATTTAGTAAAAGGTATGTAGAAAATATTTAGTATGGCATGCACCTTTTTCCCCGCTAGATAGCTAGCCAGTTCTCTAAAAATCATTTATTAAACAGTCCATTTAAAAAAATCTCACTGATTAAAAACATCATCTTTTTTCACACGATACATTTCCATTTATATTTTGGGGTCTATTTCTGGGCTCTCCGTTCTGTTTCATGTTCTGTCTAGCCATGCTCCGGTAGGATAGTCTGAACTTTTTTAAAAACTTCATAAAACACTTTAATAGCTGGTAAGGCTAGTCCCCCTGTATTGCTCTTTTTAAGAGTTTTCCTATGTAGACCAACTTGTGTAGTTACCTACATGAATTTTACAATTATAAGATGCTTTTAAAGTGGAAACCTTAAAAGGGTTTAAACAGGCTTACTGAGTAGCATCGAGTATAATGCTTTCTTGCATTATTGATGAAAATACTCTGGTACATCTTTTCAGAGGGCAACTTTCCATTTCCAAATTTATAATGAGTTTACCCTTTGACTCAGCAGGTGCCCAAGGACGGCTGCCAGTTTTAACTATTATTACTGCTTATAAGGACCAGAGAACAGGTAGATCATCATATTTGCAGTGGGTCACAGAAGCCACCGGCTTCACAAGCCACAGCAAAATCCCCGGAACAGCCTGTAAGCAAGAAGGGAAGGACCTCTGCGCTACACACATCCTGTAAGCAAGAAGGGAAGGACCTCCGTCTTACTGCTGCGCTACACACTGCCCTTCGCCTGCACGTCTGCAAGGTCACGGATCATCCCAGGGACCCGGGAATCCCACTGTGGCTTGTCTGCGGTCTCTAGGTGTGCTAAGGAAGCAGTAGCCAAGTTATCTTCGGGGCATTAGAGAAAAATGCTTTCTCCATCCTTTGACTGTTCAGGCAGGCCTGGCCTGGGGCTGGGTGGGAAGCCTGGAGCCGGGCACTTCAGCTGCTGCCGCCCAGCTAAGTGAGGGCCTGGGAACTCTTCCTGGGATGTGGGGAGCCAAGAGTGTGTGGAGGATGCCATTCCTGGCTCTGGTCCCTCCTGGGATTCTCAGGGCAGAGCCCCTGGGGTGTGGTATTCGGGGGCCAGGTGCTGTGAACACATCTGGCAAGGAGGGGAGACAGCTGTGACTCAGAGGGTTCCGGAAGGACCTGGAAGGTTCTCAGAGGCTTGGGCGCCGCCCTCCCCCACACCATGCTCCCAGTCGCTGAGCGCACGGCTTCAGGCCTGAAAAACTTCCTCGGTTCTTCGATTTTCGGTCCGGAGGAAAGACGAGGGGTAGGATAGACCCCCTCCCTGCACTTGGTTTCAAGGTGTAGATGCCTCCACTGTATTTAGGTTCCTCATGGGGCGGGGTCAGGCTCTTTGGGGATAATTCTGGCACCAGATCGTGCAAAGAAATACGCAAGAATACTGTCTGATGGTCCATAAAGTGGAGAGGCTAGGGCTGGACCAGGACAGGCAGTCGAGGTCCCATCAGTTCTAGGAACAAGCTAGTCACTGCTCAGGCGACCTGGCCGCGAAGCGCAGAAATCTGACTCCTGTCCCCTCCAAATCATTCCTCAAAGCTGCAGTTTCACCTCTGCAACCTCTACAATGTTGCCCTTCCTCCTGTTGCCCTGCCACCTCAGCCCTCACACCTCGGCTGGAGCCTGCAGTGGCCTCTTAACTGATGTTCAGGACTCAAGTCTTCTCCCTCGTCTCTCCAGGCTCCGATCTCAGCCAAATTATCTGGAAATCAGAGCTCCAAGCACGCGTCTCCCTCCTGCAAAATTCTTTGCCATGTCCTCTCTGCCAGCCCTGATTCTGGTATCCCCCAAGAGCCCCTCTGACCCCTTCTAGGCTCCCCCTGCCCCCATTCCCTTCCTACCTAAGCACTATGTTTAGTGCTCCCAGACCTTCCTCCCCACCTCGTGCTGTTTCTCCCATGGGAATGCCTACTTCCACATTTTCATCTCCAGATTCCAGGGTCAAACTCTCAAGGAACGTCCTCTCTGAAGCTTTTCCAGTTCTGCACGTGGACGTGAGCTTTCTCTCTCGCCCCTGCGAATCCGTATACACCTCCCATCTCTTCTGCTGTTCTTGCTGCATGCAACAGGTGCTCAATAAAGTCTGGGGAACCAACGAATGTGCTCCGTACCTCACCCACAGTGGGTGCACAGCGCTGTAAGAACTACCCTCTGTATTCTTCTGGAAAGACAATTAATGGGAATCACAGGCGTCCTCAAGGGCAGCTGACGTGCATGCTTTCTGGATAGCGTATGTTCGCTCTAATGCTAAAGTTTCCAGAACTCCTGCCTGCCGTCCTTCCTTCTTTCTAACCGTAGCATCTCGTAAATTTCCTGGTTCTCCTGAGTCAGGACAGACTGAACTGATCCTGGGAATTAATTTCTGTCCTTTCCGGCTGAAATAACCAGTCTCTCTTTGGCATTTGGACACACGTTCCCTGCCAAAAGCAACGAGGCCAGGCCCTGGCAGGCAGAGAGCCATTTCAGCTGCATGCCTGAGAATCTATAGTTTGCTACATTCTCTCGTTATGAAGCTGTGATGAGAGATGACATACTCTCTGCTTTAAGGGCTCACACTGAGGTCCCCTGGGGAGGAATCTGGTGAAAATCCATTAATTATTTTCTAATTGATTGTCCCCCTGCTTGTTTTTTAGAGCCGTTCATTCCCAGCATGGCTGGGAGAGGCCGCGCCTGGTGGAGAAGTATGATGGGGCTCCCCGAACCCCATCATCTGGCTTAGGACGGATCATCTGGGGAGGTTCACAGAGCCCAGACCGTCTGCTCCCAGCAGCCTGAGCAGCCGGAGGGAGGCGGGGTTGTCAGGCACTCAGGCAAAATTTCCTCTTTTGGAAACTCAGTTGAGTGGTCGTTGTGCTGGAGCATTGGGCAGGAGATGGGGCGACAGCGAAAGATTTCAGAGCCATGTGGGTTTTCTTCCCAACAAAGCTCTACGTTTCTCGAGGGCAGGAGCCTGCCTAAGATTTTTACATCCTCCTTAGCATTTGACAAAATGCTCTGCGCGCAGGAAATGTTCTATAAATAACTGATTCTTAGATGCCTGAACAATTTTCCTGCTGCAAAAACTCCATCAGACTCCAAAATACTAGTATCAAAACTTGGGGCGGGGGGGCCAAGAATCTCTTGAACACAGGCATTGCACTAGAATTCTATCTCTGTTAGAAGGGAACTCATAAGGTTACGTATTTCTTATCTTACTCATCTTATGAACTTCCAAAAGCACTCTGCCATGATGGAAATTATAAAAGCATTCCAGTGAAGCTCTAAGGGACTCGGCTTTCGACCTCAATCTGTGCATCTGTTTGATCCACGGGTCTGTTTCAATATTCTTAGCCTTGACATTGGTCTTAGAAAGAACATTTTCCCAGAGTTGCTTCATTTGGGTGGTGACGAGTTTGGAAAAGTCTTCCTTCGTCTTGTCCTATTTCTCCTGCGAATAAGGAGCTGGTTCAGTGGAACTGACGCCCCCGTGCCCAGGAGCTGTCACTGGGTGGGGGGCAGTGGATGCTAATGGGTTGGAGAGAGGCTACTGCTTCTCCATCCCATCCCGAGTTCTGCAACGTGGCTGCCCACTGGGCCCTTTAAATGGACCTGGCTGGCCAGGGAAACAAGCTCCCGGGAGAACACGAGAGCCATGGCAATGGCTGGCCCGCTCCTCATGGCTGTGCCCAGCTCTGCTCTCACGTGGAGTCATCACGCCAACACCGACGGGGCTCCGCGCCCACCCCTCAGGACCCTCCTCCCCCTCCGGAGGGGGCAGGGGCACCGTCGGCCTCATCTCACAGACAAGGAGGCCGGCACGGGTGAGCTAGCTCAAGGTCATCTGGCCGGAGAATGCCACCCCAGAGCAGACACAGGTGTGAACCTGGCCAGTTGGCTTCTGAGGTCAGGTTCTGCGTTCCCACTTGACGTGCCTTCCACACTGGGGCCTCCGCCCCGCCCTCCGCCCTCCTCCTGGCGCCGAGCGCAGGCTCCCTCTGACCTCCCAGTTCGTCCCCAGGGAGAGGGACCCATAGGCACGTGATGCCACCAGAGCTCCATCCAGCGGGGGAGCGTTGCCGGAGACAACTTCCACTCACCTGGGGGCTGGCTACTGTGGAAGACGTTACTAAGTGGAGTTGGGAATATAGGCACAAAGGGACTTGCTGGACTCACACAGAAATCCGAGATAAAGTGAGGAATCTCGGTCCCCATGACCCAAAATGTGATCTTGTTTTTTTTTTTTTTTCTCTTGGTCTTATCAAAGTGGTTAGACTTGCCCGTTTTGCTCAGACCTTGCTGGTTTTTTTCTGATTTATTTATTTACTTATTTTTAATTCTATACAATTTTTAAAGGTTACTTTCCATTTACAGTTATTACAAAATACTGGCTGTACTTCCTGTGTTGTGCATACATCCTTGAGCCTGTCTTACGCCCGACAGTTTGTATCTCCCACTCCCCCCCCAACCATATTGTCCCCCTCACTGGTGTCCACTAGTTTGTATCTGTAAGTCTGCTTCTTTTATGCTCTATTCGCTAGTTTGTTATGTTTTTTTAAGATTCCACATATAAATGACACACAGTATTTATCTTTCTCTGTCTGACTTATTTCACTAAGCATAATACCCTCCAAGTCTATCCATGTTGCTGCAAATGGCAAAATTTCGTTCTTTTTAACGGCTGAGTAATATTCCACTGTGTATCCGTATACACATATGCATGTGTTGATGGACACTTAGGTTGTTTCCATGTCTTGGCAACCGTCAACAGACCTTGCTGATTTTGGATGAGCTAACAGAGCGAGGACACTCCCGGAGCTGGGACTATGGTCTCAGTGACAGACTTGCATCTCCACCCTCGCAACAACTTCCAGACCTATCGCCGAAGATGAGGGCAGACTGGACATCCTGGAGAAGATGGCAGGTCTTCTTAGATCCTGGTCTAAGGGGTCCCCAGAGTCGAGGTAGGGACCTAGCAGAGAACTTCTAGCTGGGCCACGTTTCCCAGATTCCGGTCCTGGGCACAAAGCAAAGCACCTGCACAACTAACACACATCACTTGCTCCGTAAGAGTCGCACACTGCAGCCTCTCTGGGAGTTACATAAAGGCAGTAAAGGCTCTGAGAAGTCCTGCAGTCAGGCTTCCTGTGCAGAGGACACTTCCTAAACCTTCCCTTTACAGAGCCCATGACGACACGCACCGGATTCTGTGTGGCGCACAACACATTTTGAGAAACATTAACACTGAACGCTCAACCTCATCACGACGTGACCATTCACAAAGCCAAGGTCCCACAGCTGTGAACGACATTGTTCCATGGGATACGGCCTCCATGGTGTAGACCAGAGGTTGTCAACTAGGGGCAACCTCACCCCTCACGGATGGCAATATTTGGAGACATTTTTGCGTCGCAGTTGGTGGAGAGGGGTGCTAACGGACGCTGCTAAACATCTTCTAATGCATTCTCCTCTTTTATTTAATTTTCTGTTGAGCCTAGCACGGCAGAAAATCGTCTGCCCCAAATGGCAGTAGTGCTGAGGTTGAGAAACCCCTGGCTGGAGTTACAGAATCATGAGCACAGAAGGCACTTAATCCTCTGATAATGACCTGAAAATTGCTATGATTGATTCTGGTCTCTGCGCAATTTAATATTTTCCACAGACAGCATAAAAGCCTTCCTCGGGGTCTCCTACACTCCTCCGAGATCCTCTGCACAGCAAAAACTTTAAGTATTATTTAATTGTATAAAAAAAAAACAAAAACAAATGTGGGTCAGCCGTCATTTAGTTGTCAGGCTTCTACTGACCTAACAAGCATGTGGATAAAATACCAACACACGTGTTACTTGCAGAGGAGGCACTACTAAATTCTGGTTCTTTCCTCTTCCAACTGTGCAACCTAAAATAGACGAGTGTATGTTTCACACACACACACACACACACAGTTAGCAAATGACACTGACGCTGGAATTGGATGGCTGTGTACCCTCCCTCTCCTCCACCATTTTCCCGAGTGCGAAAAGCAGAGCTGAGGTCTAAAGGCAGCGCTCAGCGTGGGCTGAGAACAGAGGAGACTAAATCCACACGCTGGGTCCTTCGATAAACACACGCTGACCGGAACATACGTCTTTTCAAAAGTGTCTGACCTTTGCCTTACCGCCTGTCGCCAGGCGTGGGCATCCGAAGGAGAGAAGGATCTGACTGCAGGGGCTGGGGGCACGTATTCTCATGGTTTGTAGGCAAACTTCCTGGTGGCTTCCCCACAGGTTAAATTCTTTCAAGTCCTTGGCCCATGCGCTGGCGCTAATTTGCATGGTGTTATCTTTCCATCTGATTTACACACGGAGAGGATCATTGGCCTCTTTTCCTCCCGAGCCTATGAGAAGTCACCCGTGGGGTAGGTTAATTTATTGAGATATTAATGTGGTTTTTGTTCTTGTGGAATTTTACCCACCTCTATTCTAAGAAGGGGCCGGACTTTGTGTTTCTTTGTCTTAGGGGGTATTTATGATCCAGGACCAGGCAGACATTTAGACAGGCTTCCCCACTCCTTCTCTGGCTTGTGAAATGGTTTTATTTTCGGAAAGCCTAAACTCAGCAAAGGGAGAGGCTAGACGGGAGAGAGGAGGGAAGTGCAGGCAGAAGCACACGCTTTGGGGGAACAGGCAGATTCGCTGAGATCAGGAAAGGAAAGTTGGCTTGGGGTGGTGAGTCCTGGAGGTGACCCTAGGTGGCGGGAAGCGGCTGTGCGGTGCACCCGGGAAGGCGCATTTCAGGCACCAGGAAATAGTCCCGTGCCCGAGCTCGCCACAAAAGCAGCACTGCCACCCTCACGCATGAGACCAGGTGACAGAATGAGGGCCTCACACCTTCTGCTCCCTAAGACCCTAAGGACATTCCCCCGACACTGGGGGTCTAGGGAAAGGAACCCCAGTGACGACTGAGATTGAATTTCCAACCAACCTCACGGGAAACGGGCTTAGAGTCCCACTGGATGTGATTTTAGAAATAGGAATCCTCGGTACATGTCTTCGACACTTGCATTTGGAGAGTAAACTCAGGTTCTGGGGAGAAACAACACGGTCCTGACAGCTCAGTGGTTTCACACAGCAAAGGTTTATCTCTGAGTTGTGCTGCTTTTCTAACGAAGGTCAGTCAGTGGGGATTCTGCTCCACAGAGGGACTCAGGGGTCAGCTGGATGGACACACCAAGACCCCCGCTTGTGGTCTCCCAGCCAGCGGGGCTACAAAAGAGAGGAACTGGAGGGGTTGGGTCCCGGCTTTTAAAGGCTCTGGCCAGGAAGTGATGTCGATCATTTCAGCTCACATCGCATGGGCTGGAACTCGGCACAGGGTCCCCCCAGCTGCGAGGGGGCTGGGACACCCCTGGATCCCGACGCCTCTCCCATAGCCTTGTGCTGCTTCTTGAACGCAGGAGGCGTCGTTGTAGTTAATACCGTCGATCTCTGCATTTGCGAAGAGCTTCCTGCAAATGTATTTTGGGGGTTCTCTCCCTGTGCTGTCGAAGCCCTGCGACTACATCACTCCTCCAATCCACAGAGGAGGAAAGGAAGGTCTGCACAGTGGAAGCAGCAACACGGTCCATGGAAAAGGAGAAAGTGAACAGCCAGGGTTCTGACCTAAGCCCTTTCTGCCCTTCCACGGAGGCTGCAGAGACGGAGACGCTTTGTCAAGGTGCATCGAGAACATTGAGGGAAACTCCTGACACATCAGGGTGGTGGCGGAAACTCGGAACCTGCTTATCTGTCTTCTGCTGAGAAAGTAATAACTGTACGGAGGTTTCAGTGAGATTTTGCCAAACGGGCTGATTTCCCGGCACAAACCCCTTGCTTTCTGGCTGAAATACAATCGCTTTCTCCTCTTGGAGCTGTGTCGCAATGGGCCACTTGTTTTCACTCCGGGCTTCGCTGGGTCCCTGGCCCCATGCTGCTGTCCCAGAACCACAGCTCTGGCCTGGCGGTGGCATAAGCCCTGCCCAGAGATCAGGGCTTCCGAGCTGGAGCGGACGGCATGGGGAGGGGCACGTCAGAGAGCATCCCACGTGTGGGAGCCATGGGGACCTCTGTCCCTGTGAACAAACATCAGGCGGAAGAAGAGCCAGTGGCCCAGGGGGGTCCACAGGTCTGAATAATAACAAGGAACACAGCTCACCCTCCCCTGGCACTTACACTGCAGCAAGCGCTGTCCGAAGCACTCTGCAGTTTTAACTCTTTGAGGCCTCCCAGGAGCTCCGTAGAAGGTCAGTATTATTGTTACTACCTCGGGGCCCAGATGAAGGCGGTCCAAGTGAACGGTCCAAGGTCACCCTGCTAAGAAGCGGCAGACCTGTGATTAAACCCAAGCCTGGAATCAGGACATGGGTGAGAGATTCTTCCAATAAAGCTTTTTACCCTGACGGTAAAAAACAAAACTTTAGTCTAAAGATGAACAGCAGCTCTGCGGTGTATAAGGACGGACAAGTTGGGCTCTTTGTAGAGCTTTTGAGCTTCGTGACAACCTCGTCTCCGGAAGGACCACGGCAGTCCCCACCTGCGGAGTCCAGGACCGGAAGCAGCTCTGCCCTTCCCCCCTGTGGGCCTCGCAGGGCTGGGGCTCTGATCGCCGCCCACTACTCTTCCCGCGCTGAAAGCGCACCAGGATCCGACCTAAGACGCGAGGCACAGTCGGCGTGGAGGCGGCACCTCTGCCTTGGAAGTCCGGGTTCCGGTGGGACCCAGCTGGTCTGAGCCTCCCATCTGAGGATGGACTACAGCGCCTCTCCTATGGGGCAGCTCTGAGGCTAAAGGAGACGGTGTGTGTACGTGTGGATGTATGTGGATACATATGTACACGTGTATGTGGAGGTGTGTGTGTGGATGCATGTGGATACGTGTGTACACGTGTATGTGTGTATATGGAGGCGTATGTGTGTACGTGTGTGTGTGGACATGTGGATGTGTGTGTGTATTGTGTGTGTGGAGGCGTGTGAAGATGTGTGTGTACGTGTGTGTGTGTGCGCGCACGCACGTACGTGGGGATAGAATTTCTGACGTCGGGAGACTAATTGCAGGCTGCCCCAGGTCCGTGTCTTGCCCCGCCCACAAGCTCTGGGTATCTGATGTCAAAGTGACTGCGGAGAGATGAACACGCGCACATTCTCTCTGGCAGCAGCAGCTGAGGCTGAGGCCAGGCAGGCCAGGGGCTGGGCTGGAAGCACGGGTGCTTTTCCCTGGCGTCTGGGAACCACAAAGGCTGTTTCTTCCTCCTCTCCTCCACCCACTGGGCATCAAACATCGATGAACGCGGCTGGCTGTTGGTGGCTATCAGATAACCCATACGGAGCGTACCACAATAACTAACTAGTGTTCCCTTACCTACTGGCGACTCAGGGCCGCAGGAAGCAGGCGCCCTGCCCCGTGTGTTACACACGTGACCTCAATCTGCCCTCCCGACACCCCCAGGGGTAGGTATGCGGCCCACTTTACAGGGCAGGAAACAGAGGCGGGAGGAAATGAGCCTCAGGCCTCCCAGTGCTTCAGAGGCAGAGTCAGGATTGAAACCCAGAGCTGCCCAACTGCAAAGCCTCCGAGATGCTCCCTTATTCATTCGTTTACCAAACACTCAGTAAGCACCTGCTATACACAGGCAGCGTTTTAGACCCCGGGGTTACACTGCCCAAGAAGCTAACAGCATCCCGCCTTCTGTTCATTTCCTGTGGCGGCCCTAACAAATGACCTCAAACTCGGGAGCGTCACAGAAATTCATTCTCAGAGCTCTGGGGCCCAAGAGTCTGAAATCGTGGCGTGGGCCAGGCCCTGCTCCTTCTGGGGGCTGCAGGGGAGAATCCATTCTCTGCTTCTTCCCGTTCCGGTGGCTACTGGCGTTCCTTGGCTTGCGGCCACATCACTCCAGCCTCTGCCTTCTTGGTCACAAAGTCTCCTCCTTTTCTGTCTGTGTCTAATCTCGCTCTGCTTTTCTCTTACAAAGACACGGGTCATAGGATTTAGGGTCCACCCACACGATCCAGCAAGATCTCCTCACGTCAAGATCCTTAACTGCATCTGCAAAGAATTTTTTTCCAAGAGGTAACGGTGACATGTTCTGGGGATCAGGACATGGCTGTATCCACTCGATTCAATCCCTCCTTGAAAAGCTGATGAGGATATACACGAAGCATATCAATAGACAAGAGGGCATGTGTTAAGAGCCCTGATGAAAACAAAGCAGGAGTTGGTAAGAGAGGGTCCTGGGATGCCTTATGTTGGAGGGGCGGGAAAGATCTCTCGGAGTGGGCAGTTTTGCAAGTTGACCTGAAGGAAAAGAGTCAGCAGATCATCTCCAGTGGGCCCCAATGTTCTGGCCCACCTGGTTGTTTACTTATACCTTAATGAGTAAATAACATTTTGGGGGGCTTCCCTGGTGGCGCAGTGGTTAAGAATCCGCCTGCCAACGCAGGGGACACGGGTTCGAGCCCTGGTCCGGGAAGATCCCACATGCCGCGGAGCAACTAAGCCCGTGCACCACAACTACCGAGCCTGCGCTCTAGAGCCCGCGAGCCACAACTACTGAGCCCGCGAGCCACAACTACTGAAGCCTGCACACCTAGAGCCCGTGCTCCGCAACAAGAGAAGCCACCACAATGAGAAGCCTGCGCACCGCAACGAAAGAGTAGCCCCCGCTCGCCACAACTAGAGAAAGCCTGTGTGCGGCAAAGAAGACCCAATGCAGCCATAAATAAATAAACAAATAAATTAATAATAAAAAAACATTTTGGGTGCGTTAGGCACAGCGTCCCCTGCCCAGAGAGCGAGGAAGAAGCATTTTCATAGATGCAGATAAAGTGGTTGTAATATCACAAATTACAAGTAGCCTAAACAGACCGCTAGCTTGGTTCCTGCCAAAAAGAAGGTCTGCAGATCAACTGCTGTAAATCCAAGATCATCGTTTTGGGCTGACCCCCCAGACCTTTCAATGGATTTACAGCCCGTAACAGAACAGAACGCCACCTCATCCAGTTACCTGGGGTGTACAGTTTGCGATGAGTTTAACCCAGAGGGGCCCCTGGTAGGTTACACTGCTCACATTAGGCATCCAATGGTTGCTTTATTGATGGTTTTCTAGTACCTAAGGTGGGCATTGGCTTATCATCTATTTTTAATATTTTTCCAGCCAAACATTTTGCAGTCGCATTCCACGGCACGTGGCTCTGATGCACTGATCACCCGTTGGCTCACCTGTCACAGCAGGTCCAAAAGAATTGTCCGAGGAGAGTCCAAGCTGCTCCCGGCCCTTCGGCCCCTCTCTGGACAGAGGTCCGTGGCTTGAGTTCACTCACTGATCCCGTTTGACTCCGCGACCTTCGTAAAGAACCTTTGTTCCTAAATCCAAGTTCAGCTAATTACTAGGTCTATGTCTCTGTTCCGAATGACAACCCTGACGACCTACATTCCAGGCACCGCCGAGCGTTTCATCCTAAAGGCACTGCCCTGAATGCCTATCAGAAGCTCTAGCAGAGAAAGCAAGATCTGTAATGTAAACGATAAAATACTCTTTTTATGTAAATCTTTTAGGTAAACGATAAAAGTCTCTTTAAAAAAATAAAAATAAAATGGCACCTGCAGGGCCTTTATGGTCATCACAACACACGACTGTAGCGGGCTGCACGCTGCTCCACCAAAAGATGTCTGTGACCTGATCTCCGGAACCTGTGAAAGTGACCTTATTTGGAAAAAGAGCGTGTGCAGAGGTAAGTAAGGCTCTTGAGATGAGATTGTCTTGGATTACCAGGTGAGTCCTAAATCCACGACGTGTGTCCTTAGAGGAGACAGACAGAGATACAAGAGGAGGTTATGTGATCAAGGATGCCGGAGCTGGAGTGATGCAGCCACAAGCCGAGGGATGCTGGCAGCCAAAGAAGTTGCAAGAGGCACAGAATGGATTCTCCCATAGACACTCTGGAAGGCCTGCTACCCTGCCCACACCTCGATTTCAGATCGCAGCCTCCAGAATTGTGAAAGAATAAATTTACGTTGTTTCAAGCCACCAGCAGTGACTTAAACAGTGGCAATCTGTCACGGTAGCCCTAGGAAACAAATACAGTGACTGAATTCTCTTTTTAGACCCTGCTCAGGAAATGCCAAGAGATCCGATGGCTTAAAGACTTGACTTCCAGCTTCCTAGAAGTGGGATGTGTCAGGCATCCAGCTGTTGCTGTGCAGCTCATAAAGGGATCCCGGAAAGGGGTCCAGGTTACTGAGGCAGAAAAGTTTGTCATAGAAAACCCATCCTGGATGGCATATTTAATTTTTTAATAGCAAATTGCATGAGAAGATCTCAGCTTCTCACCATTATATTATAATAACATACTGATATAAAAAACAGGGAGCACACACTTTTCCATGTGTTGCTTTGAGGGCCTCGAGTTGCACTGACGGCGTTTTTGTCCATTTCAGTGGAGACTTCTCTGAGAGGTCTGGCCTCTTGAGGGTCTCAGGACAAGGCAGCGCTTGTGGTTCTTGCCGAGTTTTTTCATCAGGGGTCCCACACGGAGCTCACGGAAGCCTCGCCAGCCTGGGGCAATGCCAGGGGATACTGCTTTATAATAAAATATGGATTGACTGGACATCTTTCCATGGGGGTACACCGGTCAACCACTTACTGGCTGTAAAGCCCAATCTTTTTCAGTAATGAACTAATTATAGACTGTTTAAAGAGCTTCAGGAAGTAGAAAGGACTCTGCCTATTCATGGTGTTAACAATATTAACAATTATTTTCACAGATGCCTTATAGATAAATGGACAGATAATGGCCTTTGGAAATTTGTTTATAAAATACAGGCTCTTAATACACCTGATAAGGAAGAACAAACCTTCATAATTGTTCTAAATATTATGTTGGTTAATACAAAAGGTTGGTTAATATGAAAGTGTTTAAAAATTTATAAAAATTTATAAAACAAACAAAACAAGCATGTCTCACAACATCCTTGTGAGAGGATGCTGTGTACTCATTCCACTCAATCAGAGCATCTGTGGCCTTGGGGAGGATTAGAGTTACTACAGGAGGAATGCAAAGAGAGACAAAGGGCCAGTTTTCAGCTTTTGACCTCAAAGATGGCCTGCAGAAGAAGGTGGACTTAAAGTCTATCCATAAATACACAGGTTGAAAAGAGAATAATTGAAGAGCTAAACACGTGGCCCCAAGGAAGGGGTTGAGTCCATCTTGTCTGGGAGTCAGGGAGGCCGAGAGGCCTCTAGAGGCTGGAAGGACCATACCGGGAGGAGGGAGACAGTTTCAGAGATGGCTTTCGGCACCCTGCCCCGGGGAACTGAGGTGGATACGAGCCTAAGTCAGCACAATTTGTGGGGACACAATTCGGTCCACAGCAGCTTCACTAGATTTGTGAAGGGTTATATTATTTTTCCCATTGACGCCCAGGAAGGGGTCTTACCCCTGAGAGCTGCCCGTCCGGCACCCAACAACTCACCAGGAGAAAAGACTACCCTCAAGCCTTTGCTCACTAGAAGAGGACTAAGGTGTGCAGACCACCTCCACTTCGATGGCCATGGTGGCTGCATCTCCCCAGGTGGCCTTGGATCTCCTGGGGCCAATCGAATGTCGCAGAAGTGACATTCATCAGGTTTTAGCCAGGACCTCAAGAGGCTACGCACACTTCCGCTCTCCCTCGGTACCCTGCTGCTACCACGTGAACAAGACCGATTGGCTGGACTGGGGGATGAGAGGCCACGTGGAGCCGTGATCATCATCTCAGCCCGGGTCCTAGACACGGGACTCCATAGGAGGAAGTACATCCCAGAGGCAGACCACGGATGCCTGAGGGAGCCCAGCAGAGTCCAGAAGAACTGCTTGACTGAGCCCAGCCCAAATCGCTCACCTGCAGAATCATGAGTTAAGTAAATGGTTCTTGTTTTAAGTCACTAAGTATTGGAGTGATTTGGTAGGAAACAAAAGCAGAGAGTACACAGGACCTCAAAGTTGCTCTTTTATGCTCGAGTGGCCAGAAGCATTGGCAAAGTCATGGTGGGGGCCTGGTTATCAGAGAGAATGAGTGACAACAGCTGGGGCTGGGAGACGAGGCGGGCACGAGGCTTGGGTTGCAGGCGCATCGATGTTAGGAAAAAAGGAAAGGAATCTACTCTATTTCTGTATCTGCCAAATCAGGGGTTTTCAAATTTTTTCTAGAAGTGGGACTTTCTTTTCAAAAGAAATCTTACACAGAATCCCCAATGGATAAAATAGGTCAAACTTATAACTTTTGGGTATAAATTGAATTTATATGGTCAAATATGTAAAATTATTTTTAAAAGCTAGTAAGAACAAGAGGGATAATAGGATTATGGACTCAAGCACTCAAAATCGGGGGGGAATGGAGGACAGAATAGTCTTATTTCAGTACCCACTTAATTTCTGCATATTGTTTTGGGAGCAGAGTGTAAAAAAATCCTGATAAACACACAGAAGCCATTGGGACAGGAGACAGTTTTTTAACAGCTCTCCTTGCAATGTCAGGACACTCCTCAATGAAACAAAGATGGGAGGAAAGTCATCTGTCCACATAAATTACCCGTGGCTGGCTCAGTGTGCTACAGTGTGCAGAACACAATCAGGTGTGCATTTTCTCGTATTACGTCAAGATTGCCTTAAAGTATATACTTTCAAAATGCAAATTCAATCAATCATTTGCAGAACCTGTGAAGCACCTCCAGGAACCCTGGAAGTTCATGAGACACACTGGGAAAATGCTTGTCCCATATGTTCACTCAGAAGAAATCCTGGTTGAAGATGTGCAGAGCTTGGAAAACAGCTGTCAGAGCCTTTGGGAACCACAGACTCACCCTCTTCATGTCAAAAGGAGGAACATAGGCCTGGAGAAGGTAAGTGTTTCTCCTGGGGTTAACACTCAGGCATCTTGGTTCTCAGTTGAGTTTTCCGAGAAAGAGACACTAGCCCATTAATGGGTCCACAGGAATTCCTTCTTTAGGCTCCCATGAAGAGAGCACGGCTGATTTAAGAGAAAGCCCAAATAAATAAAGATTCCTATCTTCTTGCGGTAATTTTAACGGTTGGTGTAAAAGTTCTGCACATTAGGAATCTGTTACGAATGAATTTATTTTTAAAAATGCAGCAAGCACAAGTTGAGAAACTTTCTAGCATCACTCTGGTCACATAAGTTCTTCTGGGTCACTTGAGGTCTGGGCACCCAGCCAGGTTTGGGGGAACTGCTCTTCCCACACTGAGCCACGTGGCTTGAATGGAGAGCCTAGTGGAGACTTTCCAATGACTCCACCTCCCCGGCGTCAGTGATTGGTTGAAGCCTGGGCATGCTCCTCAGAACTGGACCAATCATAACCCTCTAGAGCCTAGTCGTATCCCCAGGCCTGGCCAATCAGTGGCTTTGCCCAGGGTCTTTCTTTTCGGAAATTTTAGAAGCCCTTTTCTCTCTCTGGTCCCAGGGTTTTGGGGGCTTGAAACCGCAAGAGGGGATTACAACAAGAGGAAGAACTAAGCGTAGGGAGAGTAGAGACAGCTGACGTCACGGAATTTTGGTTACTTGATTCTCTACATTTCCTTTAAGTGCTTGCGTCGGTGGGAGTTGGGTTTCTGTCATTTGACATCAAAGTACTCTGATGAGTGTAGGCAACACTTAGCAAATACAATGTATTGTTTCCTAAGAAAATAAACATATGCACAGAATGCAAAGTACGCATAAAACTTAAGGGAAATAGAGACCTCATCACTTGAACTCAGTAGGATCCAATGACCCCAGTTAAAAAAAAAAACCAAACACAAAAAAAAACCCTGCAACGAAAGGGTGGTTAATCAGGGCTTGACTTGACGATGGAGTTGTGGCTGGTCAGTCTGACTTCCCCCAGCATCTCTGAGCGCCCAAGAGGAGCACAGAAGAGGCATCCATAAGCAGCCGCTGGTTGTGCAGAATTCTTTAACTCAGAGTGAAAAATCATGAGCTGGGCTGTGAGTGCAGATAAACACACTTTCCCTACAGGATTTGTCACTCTTCAGCCACTGAAGAAAATGAACCAGAGAAATAGAAAAGCCCACTGAAACTGACGAAACCGGGATGACTGTATTGGCCAGAAGAGACGATCTGTCCCTCCGTACAGGCTCCATTTTTTTTTTTTTTTTTTTGCGGTACGCGGGCCTCTCACTGCTGTGGCCTCTCCCGTTGCGGAGCACAGGCTCCGGACGCGCAGGCTCAGCGGCCATGGCTCACGGGCCCAGCCGCTCCGCGGCATGTGGGATCTTCCCGGAGCGGGGCACGAACCCGTGTCCCCTGCATCGGCAGGCGGACTCTCAACCACTGCGCCAGCAGGGAAGCCCCAGGCTCCGTTTTGGTGAGCATCACGAAAAGTACTTACCCACGAACTACAGAGCTTGACCCAGGTACAGACAGCTGAAGGCAAGTTTGTTCTCTGAGAGCTGAACTTGACTTCCCAGGGCTGAACAGCTCCGGTCTTCTTCTGCCAGCAGAGCTCTTTTCTAACCCATCCACCTCTCCCACGCTGTCTAAATTCCCATCTCTCCCCAGGCCATCTTGTCTTTTATGGTCCAGCGCCTCAATTCATCTGCCCCTGTGCCAACGACTCCTCAAGTTTCTCTCTACTCTCCACATTGTGCTGAATTTTATTACAGGTTCCTGGCTTCTTGGGAACTATAGTCCTGCGCTATTTTCTATCCCCTGTGACTTCCCAAATTTACCTGGTTGGTTACCAGAGAATCTGATAAAATAGGCCCTTTTCTGGTTCTTAGCTGTGCCTCTCGCTCAAGCCCGATGATGCTGGCGGTCTCCAGTTCTTGGCTTCCAAGGTCAGCCTCCAGGGATCGACAGTATTGGATGTTGGCATCTCCAAGGCACTCAAGCTCAGTTCTGTCTTGATTTCACGTTTCAACCACAGGACATCCTGCCAAGTGGCAGGCCATAAAAAGAACTAGGCCTTTTCTTTTTCCGCACTACGGTTTTCCTTAGGCATATGTGTGTGTGCCTGCCTACAGCGACAGGTCCGCAGACGCCCTTACTCCTAGGGACTCTGCTCCACTAAGGCTGCAGCTGTGTAGAATCCTCGCTCGGCTTTTAGCCACGCGAAGGCCGACTTCAGCAGGATCCACAGGTTCTCGTCACCCTCCAGTTTAATGAATAATCCCAAGGAAAACACAGGTCAGCACCTCCCAGGGGGCGAGTGGGGACTGCTCCGGCTAAGTCAGGGTCTCTCTGTGGTTCCCACTTTTCTTGAATGAGTGACTTTCTGGCGGCTCCTCCTCAGAAAGTTCAGGGAGCTGAGGCAATTCTCTCTTCTTGGCAAACGGCACCTTTTCAACTTTCCTTCAGGGCTTTTTTTTTTTTGGAAATTGATTTTATTTACGCTACTGCGGTAGGGAGAGCACCCCAGATCCAAATTCCAGGATGTCTCAGCAGGCTGGCTTTGCCTTTGCCTTTTATAGGGAGGAAGAGCCAGGTTATGGGTGGGATAATTTTACGGTTAAGATTGTTTTTGTTCGAGGCTTCTTCTCTCCCATAGGGGCGCAGGCCATTGACTAAGGGCCCCCAAATCCTGAGGTCGTCTGTCCCCCATTATCTGTCCCACAGATATTTACTCTGGCTCTCCCCTACGGGGAACCATGAAACAGATGTATTCGTGCAACCATGTGCAAGCTGGGGGCTTTTCATGCCTGGAGCAAGTGGTCATTCATGCTCGCATGACAGCTGCCATGACGCTGCACGGTCATAACAATTAACCTGATGGTATAGGGAGAGGATGGGTCTAGTCAGGGAGGGACCAGAGTGGGTGGAAGTAGTCGGAAAAGCCTTTCCAGGAGCGGAAAAGCGAGCACCCGTGGACGTCCAAGGATGCAGAGGGCGAGAGCTGCTGGTCAGAGAGCATGGATTCTAGAGCCAGACCCTCTGGGTGCAAAGGCTGCCTGAGGTTTGCTAGCTGCCTGACTTAAGAAGACAAGTTATGACCACCTTCCCATCCCCAGTTTCCTCCGTAAAATGAAGTAAACACAGTGCTGAACTAGTTTTCCAACCTTGTGGCTTTAACCAATACCCACTGATTAGCTCCCCAAGCTATAGGTCAGAAATCGAGCTCAGCGCGACGGAGTTCCCTGCACAGGCTGTACAAGGGTGAAGTTAAGTCATCAGCTAGGCAGAGTTCTTGCCTGGAGATTCTGGGGAAGGATCTGCTTCCGTGCTCACTCTTGCTGTTGGCAGCATTCATTTCTTGTGGCTGTAGGACTGAGGTCCCTGTTTCCTGGCTGGCTGTCGACTGGGGCCCATCTTAGACCCTGAGGGTCACTCATCTCTCCTGCCACATGGCCCCTCCATCTCCGAGTCAGCAATGGGACATCCAACCCTTGTCATATGCGGAGTCTCTGACCTCCTCTTCTTTGACCAGCCAGAGAAAACTCTGCTTTTAAAGGGCTCATGTGATTAGGTCCGGCATACCTGGGTCATCTCCCTACCCCAAGGTCAACCGGTCTGGGACTTCAGTTACATCTGTAAATTCCCTTTACTGCAGTACCCAGATGAGCACTGGATTGGATAATGAGGTGTGTGTACACCCAGGGCCTGGCCTCTAGGGAGCGCATCTTGGAATCCTGCACCTACTTCTCAGGAAATTGTGAGGCCTGAGCTAGCAAGTGTACGTCAAGTACCTGGCACCTACCAAGCATGTCTCAGGTAGGAGGATTTGCATGCAAAGAACTACCAAGTGGAGTTCCCAGAGGGATGAGAATTTGGTTGGGGTAAAAGGGGGCTGTCAGCGGTTGGGACCAGTGGAACAGCTGGTGAGCATCTTCCAGTTCTTGGCCGACGGGCTTCCTTCTGATGCAGCTGGAGACCGGAAGTGCCGTCCTCCTTGGATGAATGCTGGTACCCTCCCTGGTTTAGGTCTTTGCCGAGCTGACTGCAATGAGAACTGAGCTTTGAAATGAGGGAGCAGGAACCTGGAAACGGCCTCTGGACGAGCTCTCTCTGAAACCATCTGCTTGGAGCTTTTGGCTCTGAGAAGAGTGGAGAGGTTTCCTCCAGCTACAAATCCAGGGATTCAGAAACCACTAAAATCACAGCTTTTCCCAACCGGCCAAGCAAGGCTCTAATTGGGAGAAAAGAGAAATGGAAGTCCAGATCCCCACTCCTTCTGCTAGCCACACACAGGTGGTGGCTGAGGCCCCTCTTCAAATCCCAGAAGGCTCGTTTCCTTTCTCAGCCTGGCATCACTGGCAGAAGAATCGAACAAGGGGTCCAGGTCCTGCTGACTCTGGGTGAATGTCAAATGGCCGGCACCCCTGAGTGAGACCCCGGGCTTTTATCTGCTCTGTGAGCTGAACTGCCTGTTCTCAATAACTCTGCGCTCCAAACGATCTCGGGCCAGCATGAGATAAGGTGGAAAGAGATAAAAAGGAGGGTATGAGAACAAAGAGATTTTATTTTCTATTCCCCGGATGCCACGGTGGGAAGAAGCTTTTTCTCCAGCAATTCCTAGACCAGACCACGCTCATGCCCAGCTGAATTCTTGCCCGTCTCTCTGGCATCACCCCCCCCCCGCCGCCGGCCCCGCCACCTGCTGCCGCTCTCCTACAACTGCTTCGGCTTCTGGATCTTCTCATAGCTTCTCCGGGAAAAACCGGAGCCAATTTACTTCCCTCAAACAGCTGTCATTCTTGCAAAGCTGTCTCTTTGCTGTGATTTTCAAAGGGAGACTCAGGGCCAGGCTTTCTTCAGCGAAGGCAAGCAGTGGAGGTGTGAAGGCGGAAGACAGGGGCATCCGATGGAGGGAAAGACACAGGTACACACACGTGTTTGAGAAATGCTGACTCGGTAAGTGCAGGAAAATATAACCTTCTTGATACCTGAGGATGAGGTCGAGAAAGAAAAGCAGAGAGTGGCAAACTTGCATCTGTGCTGTAGCTGCTGGAGTTCTTACACCAGGCAGGCATGACCCTGTCTGACCTTGACTGTCAGACCAGAGGGTTACAGAGGAACCGACCAAAGATATGAGGGCAAACGGCCAAGCCAAGCTGACCGGCTCTGACATGTCAAAGGACAGATGCTGTCTGGCTCGGGCAGCTGCTGGGCGGGGAAGGAACCCAGAGCTCAGCCTCTAAGATGTAAGGGCAGCAACAGCATGAACCTGGGCTCCAGGTGAGCGCTGCCCTCCACCACCGCTTTGAAAGGAAAAGGCTTCATCCGGCTTGTTGGTTTAAGGTCTGAAATAGTGACGACCCCACTTCCCGGGCTCCCTGTGTGCTCTCTTCTCTAGTCAAGAGAGGTGCCGAACGTGCTGGACCGCTCGCTGATCAGCGGCCGATGGCGCGACAGAGACATTTTCCCCGACTGCATCTTTAACTTGGATTGCTGCCGCACTTAGTTACATCGCGAGGGGGAAAAGAGAGGAAGGGAGGGAAGAGCAGCTCGTTGAGGAGGTCTGCACAAAGCTTCGTGACAGCACGAGGATAGCACACCCTACCCAGCGTGTCAACCACATGTTGACACCCCGTGAACAAATACCGATCGAGAACCTGAAACGTTCAAAACAGTGTATCAGCTCCATCTGCCACTGAAATCAAAAAGAGACGTGCTGCGGAGGAAAAGGCGGGCCGTGTCCTAACTCCTATCGGTGACGAGCTCAAGTTATAGAAAGATACGTTCTGACTTCATACCAGTACTTATTAGTGTGGTGGTTTAAAATAAAAAAATCATTCACTCAGACTAACGGGCTCCTCTGGGCCACTGGGGAGGAAATGCTGATTCGGCTAGTTTATTACCTGCGCCTCTCCCAGTGAGGCAGATTGGTTTACTGCTACAATCATTCTGGAGAGCAGTTAATGATGCTAAGTAATTACTGGTAGGGTGGCATCCACATATGTCTAGAAAGGCCTGGCTTTTCAATACTGGCTGGGTTGTGGCTGCAAACAAGGGGGGCTTGTCTGTGCAAGAGGGAAACAATTGGCAAGGTCGCTCCCTGTTGTTTTTTTTTCCTTTCCTTTGTTCGTTCTGATTGTCTGCACTGAAATCTGGAGCGTTGGTTGGCCCTGCACATCGCAGCAGGTACTTTTTATGTGTCCTCACATGGTCAGGGCGCTGTCTCACTTAAGGTAATGAGTGACTATCTCTCACAATAGAACTTTGAGTGCAATTCCAATGCACCCTGGCTAATGAGTCTTCCACATTCCATTTTTAGCCCTGGTATATACACGTATTAAAATCCTTGCCTTGACAATTACAATGCAGTTTGGGTGAAGGTTCTCTGCCTCTGGGGTCCGGTTTCAACACTTGTAAGTGCAGCTCCCCTCCTGTTATAGCCCACAAACCTCACTTGAGATCTCAAGTATTAAAAAGTAGTGATGAGTAGGTATCACAACTGTCACAAACCTCACTTGAGATCTCAAGTATTAAAAGGTAGTGATGAGTAGGTATCACAACTGTCACGTTCAACCAACCACACGAAACTACTCTGTTAGCGCCGAATACAGCAAGGTCACCAGTCCCCATCAAACCTCCGTTAAATGCCCAAGATCACTCCTGGTCAGTAAATGTGTTTTTCTGACATATAATGGCACAGAAATCAAGCTCAAAACTCTGTAGGACAGATGGGTGAGAAAGACTTTTGCTTTTCTTCCAAAATATTCCCTTCAACTCTCCGTAAGGACAAAAGTAACGTTAAGGCCACAGAAATGTGAGTTATGTGACTATTGATCGACATTGACAAAAGCAAGCAACTTCTCCCACGGTCCCTCCTCAAATCCTCAATGGATGTGGAGATAATTTTCCAAGGGCAAAACTTCTAGCTCACTGATCTGCACGTTATTGATGAAATAAAGGTAATATCGAAAATGACAGTGCCTGAGAAGCAATCTCAAACTGCCTTTTTATTGCGTCCAATCAGCAAGAGAATCGAGAACCACTTTCTTTTTAATACAAAATCATCAGCCAGTTGCAACTGAAACGCACCACAGTGACTTCAGCCAGTAACTCTCATTTTTTTTTCTTTTTTCTTTCTGAAGGCCCCCTCCACCCCTGGTCAGTCTCAGCACTACAGAGTAACGAGCAGTAAAACTGGGCTAGCGCTGACCTTCCATAGACGTTCATGTCTACCCATCCTCCAGAGGGGCTATAAAGCCAGCAAAGACATCTCATCTGGAAATCTCTTGTATTAAGAAAAGTGATGGGTGCGGTCCGAAAGTGGACTGAGTGATCTGTAGACCAGTGTGTACTTCAAAACAGAGTCCTAACTCCCATGAAGGCCTTCTGTCATCAGCTGGGGACCTCAGAACTGACCATTCCAGCTTCTCCAAAGGACCCTCCCACCCTATCCTTTCACACACACACAAAATCCTTCTTAATATTAGCCTACATATGTTTGGCATTTTTTTCCCTCTATATTTTGCCTTGGATTTAAACAAAATTCCCAGGTAGATTTTTATCTTCCCCGTGCCCAAATCCCCACGATAATAAAACCGCCTGCAGGTCGTAACTCTCACGGGACAAGCCACTTTGTAAATTGCACAGCGTGGCGACCATTTCAGGAAACTGACCACTGACTTTCTGCCCGGCTGACCTCTCGTGATCTCTGACCCCGGGCAGAGGAATAAGCAAAGGGGAAGAGCCGGGTGGCGGGTGTAGCCTCGGTTTGTGGAAGGCGCCCAGGTCTAGAGGTAGGTGCCGGGTTCGAAGCAGCTCTCTCTCGAGTTGCTCTGCTGGGGAACCTCATTCTGGAAAACCGAAGTCCGGCAGCGGCTTTCCACATCAGGGCCAGGAGAAAGAGGGGGGAGATGGCCCGGGGAACAGAAGGGGCTCAGGATGGACCCCCAGGGGCTCGCGGGGAGAGGAGCTGGGAGCACCTCCTGCTGGCGCTGCTGCCCAGAAGCTCTTCCTCGCGCGGAGATCGGCTCGGGGGCCGGGCGCCGGGGCGCGGGGTCTCACCTGTTCCAGCGGGCCACCTTCCTCCGGTAATAGCGCAGCGCCTCGGGGCCGGCCAGGAGCGAGTCCTCGGGCCCCAGCAGCGGCGGCTTCTCCGGCTCGTTGTACAGCGGGTGCGCGAAGAGGGCCCGCAGCTTGGAGCCGGGGCCGCCGCCGTCCGGCTCGGCCGGGGGAACGTGGCGCGCGGCCGGCCGAGGGGCCGAGGTGGCGGCGCGGTGGGCGCACGGGCAGCCGGGCGGGCGCTCCCGGGGCCGCAGCCGGCGCCGTACCCGGGGCCCGAGGTGGAAGTAGAGGTCGGCGGCCAGCAGCACGCCCAGCAGCAGCAGGGTCCGCAGGCGGTCCCGGCGCAGCCCCGGCATGGCCCCGCCGCGGGGTGGTGGTGTTGGGGCGAGGCGCCGGAGCCCCGGGACGGGGCGCTGCCCGCGCGGAGAGCCCCCTCCGAGGGCGGTGGCCCTTGAACTCGGGGCCGGGGCGCCGAACGCGCGGGGGCTGGCGGCGTGGAAGGGCGTCCCCTCTCTGCGCGGAGCGGTCCCCGAGAGCCGCTGTCTCCCGGGCCCCTGTTTCTCGCACCTTCTCTGCCCCGCGCCCGGCAGCCCGGGAGTCCGCGGCAGGTGGAGGCTCGGGGCGCGGGGACGGGCGGCGCTCGCCTCTCGGAGGAGGGGGAGGGCGGCTGCGGAGCCAGCGGCGTCTCTCCGGAGGATGCGGCCGCTCGGGCTCCTCCTGCGGGCGGCGGGGACGCCCGTGCCCCCGGCTCCGCGGGCCGAGCTGGTGTGCGCGCCCGGCCCCCGGAGGAGGGTGACGCCGGGTCGCCCCCGCCCACTCCCGCTGGCACCTGCCTCCGGCGCCGCCCGCCAGCCAACTCCGAGCCCTCTTCCGGCCCTGCCGGTCCACCTGGTCACCCGCCCCGCCGCGCGCGCGCCTTCCGCCCTCGCCCGGGACCCCCGCTTGCCCTGCCCGGGGCTCAGGCTGGGCGCTTGGTGCGGGGAAGGTGGGGCTCCCGCGGTGTGCGCGCGAGACCTTCGATTTTCATGTTGATTTCCTAGAAAACAAGACAGCTCCCGGAAAGCCTTTCTCCTCTAAGATTTGCCAGGTGTGTGTGTGCGCGCGCGCGCGTGTGTGGTCTTTTCTCTCTTTGCATCTTTCCGCAGAGCACCCACTTGATCCATAAGGACTGCGTGTCGTGTGCATGTGCTTGGCACGTACTGGGCGCTCGGGAAACAGCCGCTTAGCCAAGGAAAAAGTTTGACCTTTAAAAAAAAGGCATCGGTTCCACCTAGCATCTTGGCGACTTCCTGTTTGGAGGGAGTTTGGTGCCAACTGCGCCTGCACTGTACCGAGAGGAAATCTGTCTTGCAGCGAAGGAGGGGGGCGTCCTCCTCCGCCCGCATGACCCCACTCCGAACTTCTGCGGTGAGCTGGGTGTGAAGGCGGGTCCGCCCACATGATTCAGGCTTTCTCCCGATATCCTGTGAGGTCACTTCTACTTCCCCACTCCATTTTCCCGTTGAGGAAGAGGGAGAGGCAGTTCCCTGGCCCTGAACTCCGGGCTCCTCTGTTTAATGACCTGGTGGGATGGCGAAGTGCTCACCGAAACCCCCCCGCCTGCTGGGTGTGGAGCGAAAGGCATCTTCGCCTGAGCGAGCTGCCCGCCCAGGCAGCAGCGGTTCCCTCCCGCGTCTGGGGACCCCGGTCTTTAACCCCGTCCTTCCCTGCTGGAGTCAAGAACCCTCAGACACACTTGGACTTGTGGGTTCAGACCAGAGTTCTTGCTCCTGTGGTTCGGCGGGAGATCCCTGTGGCCTTTGCCATTCCCATCATTTGTAAGGGAACATGGTAATAGAACCTACCCCACAGGGTTATTGTGTGGCGTGAGCCACTTAAAACCTATAACTTGCTTTGAACAGCACGTGGTACGTGTGAAAGCTGTGTTTGCCAGAAATATGATTACTTCTTGGTTCCTGTTGTACACCGGGACAGGTTCGAGACGGTGAGTGGGACAAAAATAGAAAAGTACTGAAAAGGAAGGTGCCAAAAAGGGACGACTGTCAGCAACACAACGTAGTGGCCTAAGATGCCTAGTCCAAGTGAGCAGTGCCGAGATGATACCATTGCCAGCTGCTCCTCTCAGCTGGGTACGCGGGCAGGATTTTTAGGGGTTTTTTTTTGAACCACCTTCTTCTTTTTCTCTGCAGTTCATTTCGAACTGGTCTCCCGTTTCTAAGAAACTTTGCAGCTTCGGATGTGTCTGATTAGGCATCCATGCTAGAGGGTGAGGAAGTTAGGCGTGGGGCAGTGTTGCATCCGTAATAACTAGGCTGCGTTTCTGGGCTGGCAGAGGACGTGGCCACGAAGCCATCACACATCTTATGACTTCACTTCTTGCGCACGCACGGGGTCCTGCTCGCTCACTAGAGTCTTTTGTATGAGCTCGATTCAGGAAACAGTATTCCTGACTCAAGTAGGGACTATCGCAGCGTGTTTTCCCTGCCCTACAAAGGTCAAGGGCAAAAGGGCGTGTGGAAGTCAGATAGGAAGTGTGAATAAGGTTGGGGTGGGAGAGTGGAAACCCTACAGGCAGAGTTGACCAGGCAGAGGTCACTGTCCTCAGGGTTTGTCTAAATCTCTCCTTCTTTCTCCCAGAAGTGAGCCTTTCCCTTGGGCTCCTGCTCTGACTCTCCACGTTTTGGGCCCTGGCTTCCTCCCCAGCCTCATCTGTGTCCCTCATGTTGAGTTTAGTGGTTTATTTGCTTTATGGTTTGAATTTTGTACCCCCCCCCCATTTATATGTTTAAATCCTAACTCTTAATACCTCAGAAGGTGACCTTGGAAGTACGGCCGATGCAGATGCTATTAGTTAAGAGGAGGTCATACTGGAGTAGAGTGTATGACTGGTGTCCTTATAAAAAGGGGGACTTTGGACACAGAGGCGTATGCACATAAGGAGAATTCCACGTGAGGATGAAGTTAGAGATCAGGGTGGTGCTTCCACAAGCCGGGGAAGGCCAAGGATGGCTAGCAAACCACCAGCAGTTAGGGAAGGGGCATGGAGCAGATCTGCCTTCCTAGCCCTCAGGGGAGACCAACCCTGCCAGTTCCTCGATCTGAGACTCTGGCCTCCAGAACTGTGAGACAGTATACTTCTGTTGTCTCAGCCACCCAGCTTGTGGCCCTTAGTTACAGCAGCCCTTGCAGTCGAATCCAGGGCACATCTGCATTCCTCGCTGGAGCATGACCTCCTAAAGTGTACAAGGAGGCTGGTACCTAAGGACTGGGGGCTCTGAGGACAGGGTTTATCACTTGGGAAATGCTTGAGAAGTTTTTGCAGAAGGAATGAAGGGAAGTCATTGGAGGCAGGGCTCTCAGGCTATACCTCTGCAGCTGTGGTCTCTCACACAGAGCCTGGTATCCCGGAGGCGCTGAACTATTGGTTACAATAAAATAACAACTCGGGACCCTGTAGGAGATGAAGAAGAAATACAAGACCTGGTTCCTCCCTTGAAGCATCGCTTATGGTTATTAGAGAAACCAGATCTGTCTGTATCCAGGAGACAATGAAGACAGAGGTCCCTGAGCAGGCTAGGAATCTGAGCCACGGCAGAAATTAGGAGGAGGAAACGCAAAGGGCACTTGTGTTTCCTTTCAGTCTAGCTAAATATCAAGCCCTCTGTTTCCAGGAATTAAATCATGAAAACAACAGTCAACATTTAAACACAAGAGCTCTTCGATCTGTGACGGTTGCACTAATTTCTGTTGTGCACATGTTCATATGTTACTTAAAACACGACTAGTTGTTTCTTGTTTGTGTGTGGTTTTCTACACTAGGCGCTAACTCCACGAGCACGGGGCCGACGTGCTCCCCCTCCTTTTCCTGCTTTCATAGGAACTCTTACATCGAAGGCAGGGAGCTGAAATTAGCAAACACCTGTGGAATAAATGATACCTGTATATGTGGGTCCGTGTGTGCTCAGGTATCCGGGACGTGGTTTGAAAAAGAGTATTAAAAAAATCTGGACTTTTGGGACTTCCCCGGCGGTCCAGTGGGTAAGACTCCACGCTTCCACTGCAGGGGGCACAGGTTGGATCCCTGGTCGGGGAACTAAGATCCCGTATGCCATGCAGCGCGTCCAAAATAAAAATAAAATTTAAAACATCAGGACTTTTAAGATCTGACCCCAGAATATGTTAAATATTATATTTAGTTAGAATATCTAAACCTTAGGAATCCTTATGGACCTACTGAAAGAGCAATAGGTAAGAGACATAGAAGGAAATAACTATGCTAACTGCAGACATCTGTGTCCCTAAGAGATTTTGTTACTGTATAGATGTGTATGAGGAAAACGTTACCTTTACCTGCTGTCTCAGCAACCAGTGAGAGAGGAGAGAAGCAATTAGACTACTGTCAATGGCAGATCCAGAACGGAGCGGGATTCAGAAAACTGATACTGATCTGGTGTTGGACTCACTCTTCTCTTATTCTGAGCTAGAAAGTCCAGAGTTTTCTGTTCATGACCAAAACATAATGCCTCAGCACAGGCCAGAGATTTCTCAAAGTGCAGCCTGTGGATTTGAATTACCTGGGGTGTTTGTAAAAATGTAAATCCCAGGGGCATTCCCTAGATCTAGTGAATCGGGGCCTTTGGAAGTGGGACCAGGAATGTGCAGTTTCAATAAGCTGATTCTTACCAGCTCCTACGGTTCTGCACACACTGAGGTCCAAGTCTGATACACGCTGAAGTTTGGGAATCATTGGTTGAGAGGATAGTGCTAATGAGAGCAGAGTTATAGATTTGATTCCAAACGGTCCAGCTGGGCTGCATTGCCCAGGGCTGGCGTTCTGACTTGTGTCATGAAGTTGAGAGAGAGAGAGAGAGAGAGAGTAGGGGTATAAGTTAGTTTGGTCCAGCACAGTCCATCCCCACTACTAGGGAACAAATAAACAAGCAGCCCCAGTGCCTGCTCTTTACAGGTGTGATCTTGCTCTAAAAAGTCACGGCTTTGCTGCATTACCTTCCCTGGGCCTCGGTTTCCCCATCTGAAACACGAAGCACAGATATGAGTCGTCTCTGAGGTCCTTCTCAGTTCTAAAAAATGATAATTGTACAGTTTTTTCTTGTACTAGCATGCAATAATCCAGCTCTTTTTGCACAACTTTATTTCCAGTGTAAAGTAAATAATCGAGGCAACGTAAGAGCACTGAGCTGGGAGTCAGGAAGCAGGAACCTCGATCCTGGCTCAGGCGATAAGCAGCTCGGTGACACGGGGGCAAATCATCTGATGCCTCTGGGCTTCATTTTCCTCATATGTAAAATGAGCACTTTAAGTTAGACAATTTCAAAATCCCCTCTTAGAATTATTATCCTTCATGAATGATGAGGAAATACGAATAAAAAACAACCAAGAGAACTCATTGCCAGCAGGCTTGCTCTAATAGAAATGCTAAATCCGTTTTTCAGATGGAAGACAAATTCTACCAAAGGGAAACCTGGAACGTTAGGAGTGAAGGAAGAGCAACAGAAACGCGAACTATCTGGGAAAATATAATAGATTCTTTTTCTCCTCATAAATTAAAACAAATATGTGTGATAGTTGAAAGCATGTCTGATGGCCTTACAACATCTACAGACTTAATGGCCACTAAGCATAAAAGGAGGAGGGTGAAGTAACCTATAAAGCCGGTGAGGGTTCTATACTCCCCTTGAAGTGGTAATATGAAGGCTAAGTAGACTGAGAAATGTTCCATTCATAGATTGTAATCCCTAAAAAAACCTCAGTTCACCAGGAAGGCATAATAATCCTTACTGTGCATATTTTAACAAGATGTATGTTAACATGTATGTTTTTAACAACATGAAGCAAAACTAATAAAGCCAAAGGAAGAAATGGACAAATCCAACAATTATAGCTCGAAACCAATTTTTTTCTTCTCTGCAAGACAAGGATACAGTAGAACTGAACCGTGCTTCAGCCAACTGGATCTAATTGACATTTACAGTATCCGCCACTCAACAGCACCATAATACATACATATATATATATATATATATATATTTTTTTTTTTTGCATTACGCGGGCGTCTCACTGCTGTGGCCTCTCCCGTTGCGGAGCACAGGCTCCGGACACGCAGGCTCAGCGGCCATGGCTCACGGGCCCAGCTGCTCCACGGCATGTGGGATCTTCCCGGACCGGGGCGTGAACCTGCGTCCCCTGCATCGGCAGGCGGACTCTCAACCACTGTGCCACCAGGGAAGCCCCAATACATATTATTTTTAAGTATATATGACATATGCCAAGATAGACTATACCCCGGGTTATAAAACAAACCTTAAAAAATTTAAAAGAATCAAAATCATACAAATTATGTTCTCTGATCATAATAAAATTATACTAGAAATCAATTACAGAAAGATACCTGTAAATTTCCAAGAATTTGGAAAGATAAACACAGACTTACCATTAGACCCAGTAATCCCACAGCTAGGTATTTACCCGGATGAATCGAAGACTTCCGTGTGCACAGAGACCTGTCTGTGAAGGTTTAGAGCAGCTTTATTCATAATTGCCAAAGTTCGGAAGTAATGCAAATGTCCTTCGATGGGCACAATAAAGTGTTGTACATTCGTACAATGGAATACTACTTAGCAATAATAAGGAACAAAGTATTGATGTGCGCTACAGCATGGCTGCATCTCAAAGGCATGGTGCTGAAAGGAAGCAGCCATTAGTATGATAGCCCAGAATTGGAAAAACTGTGGTGACAGAGAATGGACCAGTGGTTACCAGGCATCGGGGCAGGGACAAAGGTGTGATTACAAAGGAGCAGCCTGTTAGAGTTGTTTTGGGTGACGGACCTGCTCTGAGTCGTCATCGTGGTGGTGGTCACACCAGTGTGTACATGCCTTAAAACTCTCAGAGCTGTACCTTTTTTAAAAAGGTGAATTTTATTGGTCATAGTATTCTCTTATCTATACCTTAAAAACAAAAGAAAATAAAAAACAAAAGACGCATACATCTGTCCAAAAGAACTTTCCCTGCAGCCTGCCTTATAATAGCAAAGAAGTGCAAAAGATCTAAATGTCTGTCCACAGGAGAATAAGCAAATCAACTGCGGTGTGGCCATACAATGGGAAGCAGCCGTTAAATGAAGGAACTGTATTTTCTGAACAGAGATACATCTTCAAGTAGAGAAAGGATGGGAGTATTTATATATGATATATAGGTGTGTGTGTGAGTGTGTGTGTCGTAGTAGGATGCTATTTAATAAACTTCAAAACTGGCAAAGCAATTCTCAATATTATTTATGGATAAATATAGATTTAGTGAAATTAGAAAAACCTTTATGAGAGGGACGATGACCAAAGTCAGCATAGTGGTTATATATGGGACCGAAGTGAGAGGAGTGGGATTGTGGAAGATTATACATGGGTCTTCAATAGTGTTGGTTATGATTTATTTCTCAGAAAAGAGATCTGAAGTGTATATTACAAAACGTTTAAATCTGACAGAGTTGAGTGGTGAGTATATGGATGTTAGTCGTATTATTCTCTGTGCTTGTTTGCATACTTACAATAGTTCCTTAAAAACTTGATTTTCCTTGTGGCTCATATCCTGGGGTATACGATCTTCTTAAAGAGACAGTTGAGCTAAAGAGTTGGGCTTTGATATTCAGATTAAGCAGGTTAATAAAAATCTACAGTCAAGAAACTTGAACCATGTCTTTAACAAGGAGATACATGATAGAGGGCAAAGAATACGTGTGAGAACCATCTTGACTTAAATCAGCTGCATAATATTAAATTCTATTTGGAATTGGAAGAAATCCATAAACTTAAGTGTAGCTGCTTCCAGATCCTGTAATTCTTCTAAGCAGCACACTTGTGCCTGTTATGTGCGTTTTATAATCCCACCGAACAACAAGAGATGCGTTTTCTCTGGTTCACTTTTTGCTACTTTGATAGCATAGCTATTTTCAGAAGGTGGGAAGTTGGGATTTTGGGGGTCTTTAGCAAGCCAGGTCTTTAAGCCTTTTTCACTGCTCCTAACCCATTATGCAAATTCACAGCTTAGTGGGTGAGACAAACATTAGACAAACGTAACACAAACAAATATCTTGTTCTGGCTCAAAGTTCAGCCACAGAACATCAACACAGCTGAAATAAATAGAAATGAGTCCAAAAAGCTTTGAAAATTAACCTGCCTTCAGTCAATGTCTTTCAAGGGGGGTGGAGAAGTGAAAATTACCTTGCTGTGGTTTTTGATGGTTAGTGTACCTTTCTAAACATCTGGGTAATTAAAGAATCTTTCCTCCCTGAAAGGAGGATTTCAGATATTTGTAACACAATATTATCATATTTTAGAGAATTATACAATTCTCAGTTGTGATAAGTACAATCCCATCATCTTAACCCTTCATGGTTTTCGGTTTTTAAACATTTTAAAAAATTAATTAATTAATTTTTTGGCCACGCCCCGCGGCATGTGGGATCTTAGTTCCCAGACCAGGGATCCCACCCACGCCCCCTGCAGCGGAAGGGTGGAATCTTAACCCCTGGACCACCAGGGAAGTCCCAGGTTTTTGTTTTTAATTGGGAAGCAAGGATGAAAGGTGTGACAGTTGACTAATCATTTTGGAAGGAGGTAGATGACTGTAGCCCATCCCTGTGCAGAACTAATCATGTCCTCTTCTCTCTGGGTTAGACGAAGTCCCACGATTCAAAATCTCCAACTGCGTTCACCTCACAGTTGGGAAAAGGCACTTGGACCCTATATTGGTCTCTGTATTCTCCTTTTGTTCTCCCCAAGAGGTATGGTGACCGTAACTCATGAACTAAACATCTGAACTTAGGGTCCAGCCCATGGTTTCACATGTGCTCTAACAACGTCCCATCCCCCGAAATACAGGAAGTAGAGCTGCTGTGACCAAGCGCACATGCTGGGCCCTCATTTCCTTTCGGTGTTCGAGATGCAGCCTTAGAGAGATGAGGGCTGGAGCCTGGGGTTACAGGTCTAGATAAGGCACTTCCAAAGTCGGTTGCTCAGCTCTGCTGATGAATTTAACCACTCTGACTCGTACCAGCTAGAGAGAGGTTGCGACAGCACGTTGTTGTCATGATGGATATATGCTTAATTATAGAAGTAATCCATGACCATCTTCTCTGTGTATAGTATTGGGACAATATATAAGCTTTTAGAGTAATAAATGGACGCCCCCCTTCCCCCTCCCTCTCGTTAACCGCAGCCCCTTCCCAGGGGACAATATTATGGGCTGGATAGAACTCCTTCCAATACAGCATATACTCACATAGTCTTTCCTCCACCTTCCTAATAATCAAGGAAGTGCAAATGAAAGCAATCGACGAGGGATACTTTCTTATCCTACTGTCATTGCTAAAAATGAATGAAAATATCCAGAATTGGTTAGAGCCTGGGGAAGGCACTGTACATGGGAGCAACCGTTCTGGAGCTTAATTTGGTCACGTCAGTGCATTGAGACTGGATTATCAGCCAGGCTCAGTTAGGAGACTGAAAGCACGTTGGTTATTTGAATGAGAAAGATTTCATCAGAAGGACTGTTAGCTAGTAAAAATGATAGGGCGCCTTTCAAGGATCCAGAAGTAGCGTGTGCATCTAGGCTGAGGAGAAGTGGACAGTGAAGGAATTAAGGTTGAGGAAGATTCTCCCACCCCCTACGCAAGGCTGAGACTTAGATCTCCTTGGAGGTCACGTGTCCGCTACTGGAAAACCCAGCCACGGGCAGCGGAGAAACTGTGCACACGGCACGCCGTGTGGATCTGTAGACGTGTCCATGGAAGGTGAGGCAGATGTTTGAGGCCATGGCCAGAGTGGCAGTGGAAACAGCTACAGTGTGGAGCTGTGCATGTGGCTGAGCCTGGGGTTGGAGCTGGTCTGTGAGGGCGGCCTCTTTGCTGCCTAAAATAAGAAGCGCTGGGACCCAGAAGGAAGTGTCTTCCTGCCTCTGTCGCCTTGCGGTTTTTCTACGGCAGCTTCTGTCGACAAAGCCCCACATTGTGCCAGCTGGTAGAGGAGAAATGTTTACAGGGTCCAGCTCTGGTTTCACAAAGCAGGGGCAAGAAAGGTAGATTTGGAACTGAGACAAGAAATTGATAACTGGCACAGACTTTGACCTCCAAATTCCATTTTTAAAAATTTAAGGAAATCATCAAACGTGTACGTAAGTAGTTAGATAAAGAATGGTTATTGTAGTATAGAAAAAAAAAATGGAAATCAGGTCAATGTTCCAAAGCTGAGAACTGCTTAGGCAAAATCTGTAAGATGAAGCTCTAGGTATTTATTATCATGAACATGTGTCTATATTATTAGGTAAAAGGATGTATTAATAGCAACTTTTACATTATAACCCATTAAAAATATATCTATACCTATATTTCTGTGTATGGGTAGAAAAAGACTTTGAAAGGTTTGGTGTCTTATTCTTCAACTCCTGGGTATAATATCTGGTTCACAGCTGTTGGTCGCTATTTACTGAGCAGATGTATTGTGTTAGCTTCCTAGGGCTGCTAGAACAAGTGGCTGCACACCTGGCACCTTTAAACGACAGAAATTTATTCTCTTGCAATTCTGGACACCAGAAGTCTGAAAGCAAGGGCCACGCTCCCTTGTCTTCCAACTTCTGGAGGCCCCAGGTGTTACCAAAAGTGGGGCGTGGCTCCTCCCTGCACGAGAGGCTAGGTTGGTGGAAAGGAAAGTCTGCTTCATTCCCGAGGCTGGCAACTGCGGGGAGGGCAGACTCGTGTCCAAAGGCCAACTCCCTGACTGACAACCAGGGCGAGAGGTTTTAAAGGGGAGTTTCAGGGGTATATAGGCAGAAGGAGGGGGCTACCTGTAGAGACAGCACGGTCAGCTTGACAGTCGTCTTGAAGTTGATCCTGCGGTGTCTGACCAGCATCATCTTGATCGTTTTAAGTACAGTAAGTCTTTAGTGCCAGGGTAGGTTTGTTCCCATTTCCCTGAGGCCTTGGAATTACGGCAGCTTATGTCACAGCTACAGTCTGGTCACCATGTAGTTAACTTCTTCCGCCTGGTGGGGTTTCAGTATCTCTAAGGCAGCTCACAGGACGTGGCTCAGAATATCATCTATAGCCCTTGAGAAGGAGCCAAAGGTCCTTGACCCTGTTTAATGACTCAGCTGTTATTATTTTCCCCTGTTTGCTTTCCTTGGCTTCTGCATTTTCTCACGTCTCTAATTAAACTTATTCTTTGGCTAAAGTTTTTCTACAGACAAAAGGCAGGTGGAGGACATGGGCGGGAAGGACCACAGGGCCCCGCTCCAGTTACAGGCATTCCTTGGCCCGTGGCTGCACCACTCGAGTCTCTGCTTCTGTCTTCACGTACTTTCTCCTCTCCTTATGAGAACACGAGCCATTGGATTCAGCACCTGTCGGATAATCCAGGGTGCTCTCATTTTGAGATCCTTAACGTAATTACGTCTGCGAAGAACCTTTTTCCAAATCAGGTCGCATCTCCAGGTCTAGTTGACGTATCTTTTGGGGGAAGCGGATGAGCACATTTGACCCGCGACACGTATGACCAAATATATAGCAACATGTTACAGTGGCTTCTTGGGTGGTAGGATTTAGGGATCATCTGAATTTTCCTCTTTTTTTTGCTTACCAGTATTTTTATGATTTTTATGCAAAAATCTTTGTATTACTTTTGAAATAAAAAGTAAAAAAATAGTTGGCATATGACAAATGAGGGACTACGTTGAGAAATGCCGATCTCATCCTCTTGAAGATATGGTTGAGCCCAGAGTTCACAAAACCCCAAACAACTGTAACCACTTTGAGAAGAAAACGGGGAGGAAACAAGGCATCTCAGGTGGAGGGGCAAGTTCATCACGCAGAGACCTGTGTTCGCTTATGCTCTAGGGCAAACCTGAAGAGCTCCCGGCTCAAAGCTGGACACGGAAGTCGGTAACCAGACGTCCACGCTTAGCCTCCTGGGCACCTGAGTTGAGCAGACTTGTGGTCTGGGCAGCCCTCACCGCCTACGGCAGCAGATCAGGTCTGGAATCTCCCTGCATCTCTTTCTTTCAACGCAGACCTCCTCCTCCTTTTCCATCTCATTCTCAGGCTATGATTCATGATTAATTCCTAGGAAGATGTTGCACCATTAAAATAGGAAGGTCTGTCACGTCAAAAGATCCGGGGATAAAAGGCATTTTAAAAGGCTGACATCTTCTTTTATTTAGAGAGGCAATCTTTCCAAAAGGAAAGAAAGGAAAACACGGCAGTTAGGGTATAATTATCTTTTACTTTTTTTTAAAGCTATAGTTTTATTTCCAGTCTCTTGTGGAAGTTAATCTTATTTTGTTTTAAAGCTTGAAGTTTAAAGCTAGCCTAAAACATGGATGAATATAGAGTGCTATACTCAAGATTCTAAATGTCTTCTTGGTGATAGATTTTTAAAAATTAGGTTCATTAAAAAATAATAATCACATATTAATCAAAAGAAAAGAAAATTAATTCATTATGATCTTCAAAAATCATTGCCGGGGCTTCCCTGGTGGTGCAGTGGTTGAGAGTCCGCCTGCCGATGCAGGGGACACGGGTTCGTGCCCCGGTCCGGGAGGATCCCACATGCCGCGGAGCGGCTGGGCCCGTGAGCCATGGCCGCGGAGCCTGCGCGTCCGGAGCCTGTGCTCCGCAACGGGAGAGGCCACAGCAGTGAGAGGCCCGCGTACCGCAAAAAAAGAAAAAAAAAATCATTGTTGATTTCAGATTGACACATTAACAATGATGTTAACATGTTAAGGTATCAGTTAAAATGTTTTGAATGGTTAATGATGAACGAATAAATACCTGAAATGTGAGAAGATGCCATGCTTTTTAAATTAGGACAATTTTTGTTGTTGTTGTTAAGAGCCAGATAGTAAATATTTCAGGCATTGTAGGCTAGATGGTCCTTGTCGCTATGATTTAACTCTGTCATTGTAGTAGGAAAGCAGCCAGAGACAATAGTAAATAGACAGCATCTCTGTGTTCCAGGAAAACTTTATTTACAAAAACAAGAGGTGGGCCAGATGACGTCCATGGGTGGTAGTTTGCTGACCCCTGAAAGAAAAAATCAGAAAGTTGCAATAGGATACCAGTAATACAGTACTGGCTGTCTAGAATCTGGGAAAGCAGATTTTTATCTGCTTTGTTGTTTTTCTTTTTCTTTTTTTTCTTTTTATTTATTTTTGGCTGCGTTGAGTCTTCGTTGCTGTGTGCTGGCTTTCTCTAGTTGTGGTGAGCAGGAGCTACTCTCCGTTGCGTTGCGCGGGCTTCTCATTGCAGTGGCTTCTCTTGTTGCAGAACACCGGCTCTAGGCGCGCGGGCTTCAGTAGTTGCGGCACGCGGGCTCAGTAGTTGTGGCTCATGGGCTCTAGAGCGCAGGCTCAGCAGTTGTGGTGCACGGGCTTAGTTGCTCCATGGCGTGTGGGATCTTCCTGGACCAGGGCTCGAACCCGTGTCCCCTGCATTGGCAGGCGGATTCTTAACCACTGTGCCACCAGGGACGTCCCTGTTGCTTTTCTTGTAAGAAAGAAATGCCAACATATTTGTAGCTATATGTGCTTTTCTTGGAAGATTAATCTGGGATCAGTGATGATTGGTATAAAAGGAAGAAAGAGAAAATGAACCTCTGTCTTTGTGAAACAAATTGTTAGATTCTCAGAAACAAGAATCTTTTCAATTAATTCGCTTGGCAATGCTTCTGCCCGTGATGTTCTGGGAACAGATTTAATAGATGCCTTGTAAGTTCACCTTACTATACAGAGCTTTTGCCATATGGAGTTATGTGTTGAATGACTGTGGTTTATGTCATAAGATAGCTGAGTCTGGAAAATAATCAGTGATGACCTACACAAAGGGGCTTGAATGAATTCTTTTACACGTGATTTATTTATTCATCCTTGTTTATTTTTCCTACGTAATATTTGGTTGCAAGATAAAATTTAAGAGGAAAGTAAAACAATAGAAATTGAGGATGTTTTGGAGAGAGTATTGATGGAATATGGTTATATTCTGGGTTAACAGAGATACACAATCAGGGAGAATAGAGACGTAGACATAGATAACAAATGTATGGATACCAAGGGAGAAGGGGGGAGGGGAGGGAGGGATTGGGAGATTGGGATTGACACATACACACTATTGATACTACGTATAAAATAGACAACTAATAAGAACCTACTGTATAGCACAGGTAACTCTCCTTAATGCACTGTGGTGACCTAAATGGGATGGAAATCCAAAAGAAAGGGGATATATGTATACGTATGGCTGATTCACTTTGCTGTACAGCGGAAACTAACACGCCATTGTAAGCAACTATACTCCAATAAAAATTAATTTAAAAAAAAGAACCAGGGAGGACTGAGCACATTAATTAGAAAGTGAATTGCTTTGAATAAGAATATCTGTATTTGGTAGTTTTGGTTAGTTGAGGAAATCACTAACCTCTTACCTCTTTACTTTAATACCTATTAAATGCTTATTTAAGCAAATCGAATAACAGGCATGAACTCATGTCCTTTGCGTCCGTCGTGTTCTCTGGGATACTGATGCTGCGTACACGAGATTTACTGGGCAGAAGGGGCCATCTGACCGCGAGGAAGCTCCGATAGTCTCCACCAGCCCAGTGGAGAGCTCTGGAGTCCTGTGTTGGTGGGGATCTTGCACCATGCTTTGCTCTGTCATTGGCAGGGCTGCCTCAGCTAAGAAGTGATCTTGGCAGCCGCTGCCTGGCTCAGTTAACTGCCTTTAAAGCTCTGGTGTCTCAGGCTTTCATCTTCTGATCCATTCTTCATGCTGTTGCTGAAGCTCCTTCTGCAAAGTGTAAATCTGTCATGTTGTTCCACAGCTTAAAATCTCACACCATCGACACTATTAAGGCGTAACTCTTTGAGAAGGCGTCTCTCGTGGTCTCATGACTGCTCTCATTTGGGCTTTGTCTTTGGCCACTTCCTGCTCTGTACCCTGTGTCTCATCCGTGTCTTTATACCCATATCCATCGTGAAATACCTAGCATACCCAGACAGAGATAAGCCTCATTAAGACATACATCTTAAATTCTGTCTTACCTGTCTGCATAATTCCCCCCGCCCCGACCCATACCACCTGGGAAGTTCTAGCAAGGTTGAAACTCATGTTCTTCTAATAAAGCTCAAATGGTTTCTTAATCTTTATGAAGACGACAAAAGGCTGGCTGACTTTAGCGGAAAACTGACGAGTGTGGATTGGAACATGGTGCTTTAAGCTGATGGTGTGAAACCCGAGTGGAAACACCGAGGACTCGGGGAATCTGGGGGTGGGAGAGACATTTGGACATAAGGATCTTGATGAGGTCAGCATAGATATCACAGTCTATTCTGTGAGAATGGATGAGGTAGAGTTTTGGAAGAATGCTTCAATGTATTTGGGTGTAAGTAATAGAAGTACAGTCAATAGTTGATCACTTAACTCTAGACCTGTTGTTCAAGCATATGGGAAGTTTCAGCGTTGGCTTGGAATTTCCTTGATGTCAGGGGACAGTCTTGGCTTCTATGTTCTTCTCTTGGCCTTCCCTCTTGGTGACGAGATGGCACGGCTGGATACTTCATGTTCTTATGTGATGACATCCCAAGAAAAAGGAGATGGGCGGGAAGAAATGCTTTTCTCCTTGTATGCCTCTCTTATAGGAAGTAAAATGTTCCCCTGAACCCCTAAGAGGTCTTCCCTTTATCATGGATCAGAAATGGTTCACATGCCCATCCCTACACCACTCGCCGTCAAATGGGAACATTTTGCCATGATTGGGTTGAACACCTTGTTCTATTAGTCAGGTCACGTGAGCACAGCAACCACGAATGCTTGCTGTAGAGTTTACCAAGACTCAGGACTGGATCACAGTTTTGAGAGACAGAACAAAAGACTAAGACAAAAAGACAGATAAATAAGCCGGTGGTGTTGGTTGGGTAGAACGTGGCCATCAGTGTTGAATGAATCAGAGAAGTCAAGAGGAACGAGGGCTGAGTAAAGACTGAAGAATGTGACAATGAAGAAATTGTTGGTGAACTTTAAGAGCAGTTCTTTCCACTGAATGCTTAGGTTGGAAGCAAAAGGTCGTGGAGTCCTGGAGCAATTCAGTGATGTGGAAATACAGGTAGAACCTGTGTAATGATGTTTCTAGAGCTTTGACAGTGAATGAGAGGGCGGTGAGCCGGGAAGGCAGCCGGGAAGGCAGCCTTCATTTGGGCAACAAATGAAGTGAAAAGTGAGAGGGTTTTCAAAACGAAGGGATCTGGGTATGTTCAAAGGCGGTGGGAAGCAGCCAGGGGAGAAAAAGCAATAGAAAGGATGTAAAAGGAATGGAGAAAAGTGGGTCTCCTGGGTTCAATGGAGGGTAGAAGTGAAAAGCTCACTTTGGAGGAGAAGAGGCATATGATCAAAGAATGGAGAGAAGGATGAAAAATGTTGGTGGATGTTCTGAGATGTTAACAAAAGAAACGCAAACGCTCAGAATGGATCTTCGAGAAGCAGGAGGTCTGGTCATTTCTAGAATTTACAGAGGAATAAAAGTGGAGAGTGGAGGTAGAGGGAAGGAATAGGTTAGAAGTGACAGATTGAGGAGACAGGAGAAGATCTGGAACGTCAAGAATCGGGAAAATGTTACAAGTTTAGAATAGAAACTAAAAAAAGGAAACACAAACCTCCTGGGAAATTAAATTTGATGACCAAAGGGAAACGGGAGCCAGAATCCTATAAATTTCCCCGGGAAGGGGAGGATTTATAGATGAAGAGGAATTTGACATGGAAAATTCACTTTTGGCTTTTCCCAACCGCCTGCTGTTTGTGCAATAACAAATAGTGTTTCTCAAAACCCAAATGTTTCAATTTCCTCAGTTGAGAGATGCCATGTTACTGTTGTACTATTTATAAAGTAAGGCTTTGTTTGTTCAATCTCACTCAGGATGAGAAAGCTGAAAATAAGTCTCTGGGACAGAATTCGAGCCAGCTAAACCAAGGCTACATATAGGATACACATCGTCTGTGTGAGACACTAGGTTCTGAGAGGGCCTAAAATATAACACCCCTCTAACCTGCCTTAATTGGGAAGAGGTGAAAAATGGACATAAGAATTAGACAGATGGAGGTAAAAAGATCACCTTTCTTACTCACAAAGCATTATATTGTAGGGCATGGGTTAATCTGGCCAATAGGTTTGTGTACATGCCCCTGGATCAAACTTGCATCCCTCCCCAAAACTGGAGGCCTCCTTTGCTGGAATGATCCTACCCCCAAACTTTCTGGGTGGCCAAGAAGAAATGAGAATTCAGTGAGAATACAGGTTAACTATAGGTGGCTGGTTCCTCAAAGGGAGAATGGAGGGGGCTGGGTGCTGAGTTGAGCAAACTCAGATCCTTTTGCCAAACTCATGAGTCAGATAAGTCAGTGTCTCCTTCCCTGGGGTGGAGTCATTAAGGGGGGGAGGGAGAGCCCTGAGTATCATGCTAATAAGTATTGTTCCCGTAGACTGTGTATTAAGTACCCCTCCCCAAACAAGGCACTTGTATTGGGTGCAGGGGCACAGGGGGTTACAAAGACAAATAACACATGCCCTAGGCTTCAAGGAACTTATAATCCAGCATGAGAGAGTAGCTACAGCACGATGCAATGGGTAAAAATACAGAGATGCACGAGTGTAGGGCATTCAGTACAGGGTGAGGGAAATGGCAGAAACTGATGTTGAAAGGGGCCAGAAGCGGCCTTCACAATCTTCATTAAGGAATTTGGTCTTTATTAGACAGAACTAAGGAGCCATGGAAAGTTTCTGAGTAGCAGAGCAAACAGTTGGGTTTTGTTACGGGTTATTGAATGTTAAGTTCGTGTGCCCAACACATAGTGAGTCCAAACAAACTGAAACATGGGAGTTTGGAGCAGAGAAAGGTTTATTGCAGGGCCACGCGAGTAGATGGGTGTCTCCTGCCCCCAAAGCCCCAAACTCCCCCAAAGGGTTTCAGCAAAACCTTTTTTAAAGACAAGGTGAGGGAGGGCTGTGGTTGGCTGTTGCAGACTTCCTAGTGCTGGAATCCTTTGTTCTTGCAACTGTCCACATAGCTCAGATCATGGTGTTCCTGTCAACCTGCAAGAAAACAAATGTTATTCTCTGTTCTGCAACTTTTTAACTCTGTGTGAATGGAAGAGTGTTATTAAAGGTCAGAGACTTGAGAATGGGTTGTCCTGTATATTTCTGGCTATAGGCAACATTCTTTTGCAAAAGGTGCAGAGTCAGCATGACTAAGCACAGGCAACACAGCACAGAGGTGGAAGTACAAGAAAGAGATCCGCACGGAGTCAGACGGACTCCTCCCCGCCAGAGTCTTAGGAAGGAGTGTGTAGGATGGGCTAGAATGGAGGAGAGGCTCAAGGAAGAGGCAATGAAGACCTGACTCAGGCAGAATTCAAGAGAGAGACCAGAGATGGAAACCATAGCGGAGGATTGGTTTGGGGGTATTGAAGAACGTGGGACAGTTAAAGTACCTCCCAAGACAGGCAGGAGCAAATGAGGAGAAGACATTGAGTTTGGCTTTGTATGTTTTGAGCTGGATAGGTTGGAAAGGTTTGTGCTCTCTTAGCAGGGAGTTAGACGCAAACAAAGAAACACACATAGACGAAAACAGATGAATGAGCACTTAACCGTGAGCTCAGCCCTGTCTTAGGTATTAGAGACACGAGGGTCAAGATGTTAGATTTTGTCCTTGTCTTCATACAGCTCACCATTGATCCAAAATCTTCCCATCTCTGAATGGCAGGCTCTCAGCCCTCATTTAAATGATTTCCCAGATGTTGAGGGGACTCTCTCAAGGGGTGGGTCCAGAAACCAGTCTGTCCCCTGCAGTGCATCTGTCCTGCTTGGACCCTCCCATTCCACCTCCCATTCCTCTGTTCCATCCCCACTGCCTGAAAAACCTGTGCTCGGGGGAGCATCAATGTCAAGTGCAAGGGTGCCACCCTGCACGGGGCTCCGTCTATGCTTTGTCTCCTGAGGTGGCGAAATACCCCTTTTTCTGTCTATAGTTTTCCAACAGCTGCCCTGGCTTCTGCCTCTACTGTCTTCCCTCCTGCTGGACCTGAAAGGGACCCCGTGCATGGACACGGTTTCATTCGTCTCCATTTGGTTTGTTCTCCAAATTTCCTCTTTCAAATGCTAGTTACAAATGGAGGAGGCTCCCATGCGTGTGAAAGGAGATAGAGATGTGTGTGCCTGTGTGTGTGTGTGCGCACGTGCACACGCGTGGTCTGTACTAGCAGCAGGCAGATCAAAGTACTTTGCAACAAAGTACAATGACTAGGACTTCCCTGGTGGCGCAGTGGTTAAGAACCCACCTGCCAATGCAGGGGACACTGGTTCGATCCCTGGTCCCGGAAGATCCCACATGCCGCAGAGCAGCTAAGCCCGCGTGCCACAAAGCTCTCTCTCTAGAGCCCACAGGCCACAACTACTGACTCTGCACACCACAACTACTGAAGCCCTCACGCCACAGCTACTGAGCCTGCACTCTGGAGCCCGCCAGCCACAACTACTGAGCCTGCGTGCTGCAACTACTGAAGCCCGTGTACCTAGAGACCTTGCTCCGCAACAAGAGAAGCCACCGCAGTGAGAAGCCCGTGTGCTGCAATGAAGACCCAATGCAGCCAAAAATAAATAAATAAAAGCAATAAATTTATATATTAAAAAAAAGTACAGTGACTGTTGTGTGAAGGGAAGTAAAGAGCCCCACAAAGACAGATGATAGTGGATCTAATGGTCTAGGACAGAGATTCCCAAACTTTCTGGGTTCACAGAGCCCTTAGTGCCCTTAGTAATTCTTCCGCAGTGCGTGAGGCCAAGAGAAATACCCAAGTTCTGTTTGTTAAGTGATCAGGTCCAAAAAACTTAGGGTTTATGTCCTAACAATTTAGTAGAAGTTTGAAAAATAATACACAGAAATCGAGAGAAAACTCTTTTGTTTTGAAAAATGATTACTTGCTAACGTTACATGTGTGCTTGTTGAGGATAACTTCTCAAATGTTGGCATCAGATCAGACCCCGCCACTCTCAGGTCCTTTCCCACAGTGATTGTCAGGTGGTTCTTTTTATTTTTTTGCGGTACGCGGGCCTCTCCCGTTGCGGAGCACAGGCTCCGGACGCGCAGGCTCAGCGGCCATGGCTCACGGGCTCAGCCGCTCCACGGCATGTGGGATCCTCCCAGACCGGGGCACGAACCCGTGTCCCCTGCATCGGCAGGCGGACCCCCAACCACTGCGCCACCAGGGAAGCCCTGTCAGGTGGTTCTTGCTTTTGGATCACGCCAACTGCCCTAATCCCAACTTTGCTCGAATTTGATCAAAAAGAAGGCAGTGATCTAACGTTGAAACTGCAAAACCTTGAATTAGGAATTATGTGTCCAACAGATGTCAACCACTGTAGGATTTCCCTTGAAATTAAAAAATACCCCAGAGTGTTCCCTGTGAATTTGCTGCCGTGTTCCAGGGCATCACAATGCATTGGGGTAGGCGCTCAAAGGAGGCCTCTGCGTGAAAGGAGGTTCGAACGAAGACACTATCATTAATGAACATGAATTAATGGGTAGGAATAGTCCAGGCAGAAGGGTCCCTGTAACAATGCAGTGAACAGGGTGACGTTTTGTGAGGGTTTCGTTCACGGAGGAATGTGGATTTTACAGCCCTTATCATGATCTGAGTTTTTATATATATACGTATATACATATGTGTGTGTATGTATATGGTATATACATATATACGTATGTGTATATATATGGTTATATGGTTATATGTGTAATGATATTTTATATGTAAAATATTTTAGATATTTTATATATTATGTAATGATATAGTTTGTAATACAGAATTGTATACATTATTTATATTTTATATAGTATGTAATATACTTTACAATATGAAAGCAGCATATGTACACACGTGAACATACACTCACATCCGACTGTCTTCTTACGGCCATGCAGGGACGGGAAGGTTGTCGGCTGGGCGTGATGAGCCAGAGGGTGTGCCCGGTGGAAGCTGTGAGTCTTGTAGCAGAATCAGCACAGTTTTAGAACTTCCTCTGGCAACACTTGGGAAGAGGAACAGAGAAAATGGAAGGTTGGCTTTATTCAGGGTCAGGAATGGCTAAAAAAAATAAAAATAAAAAAAGCTGCGGCAGAAAATCCAGGGGCTTGAAGGTGTGAAGATTTCGGAGGTTTGCTGTCTTAACCTTCACAGTGCCTTGTCGCGGGGGCGCTGTTGGAGGGCTGCCTTCTGTGGCTCTTGATCCCTGATTGTAAAATTCTGTGGGGACGTGCCTTTGATGCAGGTGTCTTTTTGCTTCTGATGCTGGGCTCCTAGAATGCTCTTTCAACCTGGAGGCTCCTTTCTCCTTGGATATATATATTTCCTACCTACTGTTTTCTGTTTGGAACTAGAGCTCTTGTTATTGTTTGGCTGTTCAACCTTCTGGATTGATCCTTTCTCTCATGTCTCTCCCCTTCCACCCAATAGTTTTCACCTCCTTATCTCTATTTGTTCTCTTTCTGGGAGAGAAACTAGGATGAACTTCATCTTCAAGTTCATCAAGAGAAATTTTTATTTTGAGAGCTTTCTCTTTACTTTTTGAGAACTCTCCTTTGCTCTCTGATTAATAAATTCTTGTTTTATGGATACATTATTCTCCTCATATCTCTCCAAGGATGTTAACATTTTTTAAAAATCCTGCATCTTCCGTTTTCCTGTCCTCTTCCTCCCTCCCTCCCTCCCCTCCTTCCTTCCTTCCTTCTTCCTTTGTCTCTCTCTGTCTCTTTCTCTGTTTTTCTTAATGAACCAAAGTTCTGAGAAAATTGAGAAATAAGACAAAAACCTAAGGCAGATGGGAGATCAAAACACCACTTTTCTTAAACTATTAAAAGCTCAGGTCGAGATGTGGCTTAGAGTGAAAGCCAAGTGGGCCTGTGACCTGAACCCTAGAATTTGGAGACTTATATACCCAGTCATGGGCAGTGCTGGACCCAGACAGGCCTCCTGTCATGGTGAGACTTAAATCAGGGAAGAGCAGAAGGAAACATGCTGTCTCCTGGACAGACTCTCTCCCAAGAAGAAATGGGGGGCAGGGCGCTGAACTAAGCGTGGCCAGATCTTCCCAGATTAACCATTCTTGCCCTGTGGGAGGAGCAGGTGAGAATTTGGGAGAGGCCAAGAGTGAGTCACATCTCCATGCAGAAGGAGACACCGGAAGCTGGTACGTTTCCCTGCTGGCGTCTGCTTGCGGGGAGGGTCCTTGCCTGCACAGGAGTAGGTGAAGGTGTTGATGGTGATGAGTATCGGCTTCCACCGCATACTCTAGGGTGACTTCCTGTGACCCCCTCCCACACTCTGTGACATCAGATATCCCCAATTTATGTGTGTCTGGGAAGTCCAGCAGTGGGGAGAAGCAGTTCTTTTCTCAGTCCTCTTCTTTTATTCCTGATGTTCTCTGCCCGGCGAAATAAGCCGCTCCTCCTGCCCTGCTTTCCATTCTTTAAGCTTCTATTGATCCGTTCGAGGATATCCCTTCTCCTGAAGCCTCCGTCCTTGAGAATTTATATTTCTGTTCCTTTACTGTGTAAAGAGGTGCATTAAAGCGCAAGCTCTGGATTCTTACACTTGCTTTGCCACAAACTAATTGTATGGCTTTGGACAAATTCCTTGACTGCTCCAAGCCTTAGATTTTTTTCATCTGTAAAACAGGTTGTTATAAGGCTTTTTTTTTTTTTTTTTTTTTTTTTTTACTAAGTCCAAGCTCATACTGTTTGCCACGTGAAAGGACAATAAATCGAAAAACTAGTTATTGGGGCAAGGAATCGTGACTTTATTTGGAAAGCCAGCAGACCGAGAAGCTGGTGGACTAGGGTCCCAAAGAATCCTCTTCCCCGAGTTAGAATTCAGATTCCTTTTATACTAAAAGGCGAGGGGGTGTGGTTGGTTGTTGCAGACTTCTTGGTGTCAGCATCCTTTGTTCTTGCATCTGTCCCCATAGGTCAGGTCATGATGGTCCTGTAAACCTCCAACCAGACAAATGTTATTCTCTGTTCTGCAACTTTTTCTCTATGAGTGAACGGGAAAGTGTTATACTTATAAAGGTCAGGGCCTTGAGAATGGGCTATCCTGTATATTTCAGGCTATAAGCAACTTCCGTTTAGTGATTAACTTACAGCAAAAGCAATAGAGTACAAAGGTTAAAGTAAAAGAAACAGATCCAAGATGGAGTCAGCTTTGTTCTTTCGTATGACAGTTTAATGTTATAATACCTGTAAAACATTCATATCAATGTCTGACACATCATGATACATTTTAGTTATCATCATTATAATCTCATTATCTTCCTAGCAGAGTTTTGGGAAGGGTAGGGTGTAAATGCAAGTGTTCTAGCACCACCTTTCTATTCGGTCTTCAGTGTTCTCATTTTGATTGGTGTTTCATCCAGACAGTTAATTTCCATGGAGGCAGAGTCGATCTTTCTCTTATTCTTTACTGTATCCGTTGCACTCAGCACAACACACAGCCCTGGAAATACTTGTGGAGTGAGTCAGTGGAAACAAATTCACTCATGATGCTCTTTGTAGGAGGCCATATTGTGTAGTACTTGAGAACATGGGCTTTTGAATCAGGCTTCTTGGGCTTGACTTAGTGCTGGGTTACTCACTGGTTGTATAACCTTGGACATGTTCTTAATTTCTCCAGTTCTCAATTTCCTCACCTGTAAAATGAGGGTAAGACAGTGCCTGCCTCCTAGGGCTCATATGAAGACAAAAAGAAATAAACTGTATGAAGCCGTTGGCCTAATGCCTGGCGTGTCATAATTGCTCGGTAAATGCTAGCTGCTCTTCTTGTTGTTATAATTGTTCATTTCCTGCACACCAGGCCCTGGGATAGGCACAGTATGCATGTCATTGATCGAGCGCCTACAGTTTGCTGCGTTCTGTACTTAATCCTGTAGTAGTTAAGAGTGTGGTATCTATAGTCAGATGGCCGGGGTTTGAATTCGGGTGTCAGATGAATAATTTTGAACCAGTTACTTGATCCTGTTGAATCTTACCATCTTACCATCAGTGCTTGTGGAATGAGGTTCTAAGAAACCCTATCTGTTGGTAGTTATGAGGCAAACCTTAGCACAGAGCCTAGCACAAGGTAAATACATGCTCAGTAAATGTTAGCTGTGTTGATGACCACGATGCTGGTGATCACTGTCGTTACTGACTGGGCTTCTTGGCCTCCTTGAGCAACAGAAATTGATCAGAGACCAGACAAGAGATTCAGGCAAGGCTTTACTGGGGCTGCTGCTGCAGCAGGGGGACTGAGAACAAACAACAGGTCCCCTTGCTGGCTGGCTGAGGCGGGGGGCAGCTGGCTCCTTACGTGGGGTGAGGGTAGGTGTGCGTCCGGGGGTCGGGCGGGAGTGGTGGCTGACGTGTTCTGCCCACCCCTTGGTGGTGTCGAGTGCAGGGGGCCTGCGCAGCACCTTGCTGTCGCTCCCGGCTCCTCAGAAGTGGCAGTTGGGTTCTTTGGGCCTTTTTGTATCCTGTCGTCCAGAATTTGCCCCAACTGGGCATGCACGCAGTTATTTTTAGTCCCATGTAGTTTCTGTGTATTTTGTTGCTTGAGGAGATGTTTGTCCAGGTGCAAGCCCTGCAGCAAAGGGTCCCAGGTCCCAGCCTGTCTCACTATGACAGTGATGATGGTGACCACGACAGAGTCATGGCGATGACAATGTCGACCACGATGCTAGGGACGAAGGTGACTCTACTGACTCGTGAAGTAGCAGAGTGTGGAGGTCATATGCTCGGGTTATAGCATCAGAAGGTCCTGGAGTTGAGTATCTGTTCTGTCTCACTGATTGTGTGGCCTTGGACAAGTTCTTTTCTCTAGTTACATTTCTGCATAGTCATCTGTAAAAACATTAACTATTTCACAGGGCTGTTGGGAGGTTCAAATAGGACACTATATGTCATCAATTCTAGGCTGTATATTGTCCATAGTTTAACATCTCTGAAGTCAAGGATGCATCTTACAATTATTGCCAGACAGGTGGCACATGAATTGGATATTTGTGAAGCAAGTATTCATCAGTGGAGAAATGACCACAGTTCCATGTTTTGTTCTTGCAAAACTGACGGTTTCATGAGACCCTAAGGGAGGGATTTGATAAAGTGAGTCGATATCGACTCATTCGATATCGATGAGTAGAGAAAGCTGCATTATTTATTTATTTATTTTGGAAATACACACAGAAGGATTTTTTTTATCCCTCGCTAAGCTATGTGACTGAAGGCAGGAGAAATTGTGAAGTTCCACACACTAGATGGAAGAAATTTCAAAGCAATGAGAGGTTGTTGTGATTGATTGTAGTATGATCAAGAAAGCACCAACATCGAAAGCTGCAGAACAGGTGTCAGTGTTAGAAGAAAATCCCGGAGGAGAATCATTGGTCGCCTGAATTTTGTGTGGAAAAATGTGGACGTTGATGACAGATTGAAAAACGGTTTAGAACGTTCAGACTCAACATTTAAAATGTCTTATATTTTCTTTCTCATTAAGACACACACAGGGCTTCCCTGGTGGCGCAGTGGTTGGGGGTCCGCCTGCCGATGCAGGGGACTCGGGTTCGTGCCCCGGTCCGGGAAGATCCCACATGCCGCGGAGCGGCTGGACCCATGAGCCATGGCCGCTGAGCCTGCGCGTCCGGAGCCTGTGCTCCGCAGCGGGAGGGGCCCCAACAGTGAGAGGCCCGCGTACCGCAATAAAAAAATAAAATAAAATACAGTAAAGTCTTGTTTCACTGTGTGTGTATGCACATCGGGGTCAAAATTCATTGCCTGTTACATTGAAGATTTTGTCCTTTCCTATGTGTATATTATTTCTTAATATATTTTTGTACATTATATGTATGTTTTATATTTGATAACTTGATAGGTGGGAATAATATATCTGTTTGTTTGTTTGACCTTGCAAGTGGGTCATCATTACACCTGAAAGAGGGCCACCAAATTTCTTTGATTGCCCATCACTACATTTTTTTTTTTTAAACAATTAGAATTTTCCTCTCTGGCAAGTTAGTGAAAGCCTTATTTGTATTGTATCTGCAAATCAACATGAAATCTCCTTGGTGGATGCAACTTAGAAAAAATACAGTAATGTCTTGGAAATTTCTTTCCATGTCAGTAAATAATAGACCATCATTGGGAATGAATGCAGAGTGTTTCTTTGCACGTATCTGCCATATTTTGCTTAATCAATCCTCTAGTAATGGACTTGTAAGTGATTTCTAATCTTTCTCTATTGCATAATAAAGCATGCAGCGGTAAACATCCTTGTGTAATTCCTAGAATTATGACTGCTGGTTAAAGGTGTGCTGGTTTACACCTGGATACGTATTCCCAAGCCGCCCTGGAGAAATCTTGCTCACTGTTGTTTCATTTTTATGTAGTAAAATCGATCTCTTTACTTTTTTTTTTTTTTAGATGTTGGGGGTAGGAGTTTATTAATTTATTTATTTACTTTTGCTGCGTTGGGTCTGAGTTTCCGTGCGAGGGCTTTCTCTAGTTGTGGCAAACGGGGGGCCACTCTTCATCGCGGTGCGGGGGCCTCTCACTATCGCGGCCTCTCTTGTTGAGGAGCACAGGCTCCAGACGCGCAGGCTCGGTAGTTGTGGCTCACAGGCCTAGTTGCTCCGCGGCATGTGGGATCCTCCCAGACCAGGGCTCGAACCCGTGTCCCCTGCATTAGCAGGCAGATTCTCTGCCACTGCGCCACCAGGGAAGCCCGATCTCTTTACTGTTTGATTTCTTCTATTCAAACCTTGGTAGACGTTTTCTTTTCAAAGCCTTGGCATATCTTCTTGTCATTTTTTTCTATAATTCGAGTTTTTAAACAGATACAACTTTAACCCAACTGAAGCTTGCAGGCTTTTGATTCCCAGTTTTATTAGAAATAAAGTGACTAACTTTTTCTTCAGGGCAGTAGTCAGGTGGTTGAGATAGGGTTTACTTTTGTGTAAATATTTATTATTATTCTCATTTCTACAAGTTGTTCACGACTCTTTCTTGTGAAAAAAATGCAAAAACAAAGCACAAAGCAAGAGATAAATAAACAGCCCAGGGACCTCTTCCACCACCCTCGACCATCACATCCATTCCTCTCCCCAGAGGTAACCTGGGTTTATTACTTTTGTGTGTATCCTACCATGCGCGTTCTTTGTATTTACATATATGACATGTGTGTATAAAACCACGTAGATCTTGTGTTTTTGTTCTAATATAAATGCGATCACGCATATGTATTCTGCAGATTGCTTTTGCTACCCAGTACTATGACATGGTTCACTGTCTGTATCCAGACTGACCTTACTCCTTTTAACTGGTACATAGTCTCTCATAATACAGAGTTTGGTTTACTTAACCATTTCAACTAATGGACATGTAGGTTTTTGCACTATTAAAAAAGATGGTGCTGTCAGCAACCTTGTATACGTGCTTCTTTTGGGAACCTTTTCTCTAGGAGGATAAGAGAAGCGGAATTTCTAGGTCAAAGGAGAAGTCCATTTGACATACAGTTTCATTTCATTTTCGGTGTTTCTCGACCTTTTCTTCCCCCATTATCGCTGCCCCTGAGAAAAAAATTAAATTTTTAAATGCAATTAAATACTTCAATTAATTCAAATTAAATGTGTCTCTGATGAGAGAAATTAACTTCTAGGAAATAAGATTCTGTGGGGTAGAGTTGAGCGTTGGAGGGCCGCGCCCTGTTCTCACGGCCAAGGCCTTTTCACCTCTAAGAACCGATTTTCCTCCCAGCGAGAATGCATGATTTAGATAAACACAAGCTGAAAACATTTTTTGTTGGGTGGAAAAGACACATCCCTCGTTTGTGATGACCGCAGGATGTCACATGGAAGTCCTGTCACCGGGAAGCACTTAGCGCTTGTGGCTTGCCTGGAACCCTCAAAAAATGTTACTCAATTGAACTGAATGTTGATGGTAACCATGTCCAAGGATGTTATCACGCTTGTTCTAAGGCAGAGCAGAGAGACACTACTAACTTGTCCTCCTTCCTCATACCTCAATTAGTGTTGTCAAGGATCACTAGACTATTGCTAGGCAATTCACAGAGGAAAAAATGTGGAAAAGAAATAACTGGGCTGGAGGCTGTCACTCATGGGAGTTTGCTCACACATTCCTTTTGGAGTAGCTTTTTTTTTTTTACATGTTTAAGAAGAATGGAATCTGAGGCCCAGGAGACGCAGCCTTTGAAATATGCTTTGTGACAAGCAGGATGGCAGGAACACCAAGCCATTGCGTTGGTTCTGTGAAAAAAACTTTGATGACTGACTCTGGAAGAAATTGGGCCCCTCGGACGTTGGAAAACTGCAACATGAAAGCCATGACATTTAGAAATAATTACTTCTAGCTCCGCAGTATGAACGCACCAATCATCCTGATGTGAAAGGAAGGCGTTCTAAACGATCGCAGGAATGGGACACAAAGTCACCAAGTGGGGAGGCTTGGAATAGGGCTGGAGACACAGCTGCGGTCTCAGTGCTGTCGGGGCAAAGAAGGATGCTCACCCCTTCTGTGTTTCAGAAAAGCTGTGGTCTCTTCCTCCCTGCACCGGCCGTGTAAATCTTGGGCAAATCGACTGGTGATTCTGATCCCTGGCTGAGCTGGACGAGCTGGAAGCCAGAAGGTTTTGCTCAAGTCACTTGGGTGGAGAGATTTAACGTCAAAACATTTAGAAGTGCCGCTGGGAGCTAATAAAATGCTCACGTAGGAATGAAGAGACTTCTTCAAGTTCTCAGTCACACTTTTATGCATATGTGAATGTTTTTATTTCCATAGTTATGGTTTCCCTTTCACATGGATTAGAAAAAAATACAACTTAGCACATCAAACTACTGATTTCATAGGTCTTATTTATTGCCTAGGATGTGGCTTCTAAAAAAACCAGATTCATTGTAAATTGATTTATGTAAAAATAATGTATAAGGGTTGTATATGGAAATGGTTGAAAACAATGAAGACGTTTCTAGAATGACTAGTTTGAGAAACAGTGATGTGAGCCATTCTTTCCTAGAGTTGACCACACTGCCCACCATTTAGCGTGGACCCGACAGAAGCAGTTAAAACCATATACTGTGTCTTCTGCCGCTGAAAAGGAAGAGCAGGGAAGAAATCTCCAAGATGGTCTCAACTCCTTTGTTAGGTATTGACATACAAAACACCTCCTCTTACAAACACTAAAAGCTGACGTTTCCTGAGAGCTCACTGTGCCAGGTGTCGTCCTAAATGTTTTTAATGTATTTTGTTCCATCTAATCCTTTCGACAATCCTGGAAGCTAAATTCCATTACTACCATCATTGTCCCCATTTTACAGATTAGGAAACTGAGGCCCAGAGAGCGCTTTGCTGAAAGCTGTAGAGCTGATAGTAAAGAGGGCAGGGTTCGATCTCAGGCAGACTCCCTCCAGGCCTGTACTCCTCTGTGTGCTTATTATAGGGTTTCACACAGCTCCCACCGTGAGCTGGAGCAGTTGGGAGTCTCATTTTTTAAAAAAGACTTTATATATTTTTTAGGGAAGTTTAGGTTTAAGACAAAATTGAGAGGAAGGCACAGAGATGTCCCATATACCCCCTGCCCCCTCCCCCCCCACAGCCTCCCCGTGATCCACATCCCTTACCAGAGCCGGACGTATGTTACAATGGATGAACTTACATTAACTCATCGCCTGAAACCCGTCGTGTACCTTTGGGTTCACTCTTGGTGGTGTATATTCTGTGGGTTTGGACAGTTGTATAATGACGTTTACCTATCATGATGATGCCATGCAGAGTATTTTCACGGCCCTAAAGGTGCTGTGTGCTCCACTGTCGGGTGGGGCCCAAGAGTGCAGCACAGAGGAGCCGTCTGTAACAAGCTCCCAGGTGATGCTATTCCTGTGGGTCCTTGGACCACACTTTGCATATAAAGACCCAGAATCCTTTGTGACTGCAGGAAGCACCTCTCTTGTCATTTCTGTACCTGTCCTGTCTGTAAAGCAGCAACTGAGTTAAACGTGTGCATGAAATTGGATCCACGCTCAGGATATTCGGCCATCAGAGGGGAACCAGATGCAGCACCTGTTTTTCTGTGGATTTCTCCCATCCTTTATGTGTTGGCTAAAAATGTAGCCTGTCTAGCTCCTCTCAAAGAGAAAAGCAAACAGGGGCATCAAGTCCACAGAGCACAAAGGCGGAGGCTGCCCCTTCCAGGGAAACAGGGTTCCTAGTACGTTTGGAGAGGTTCGCTGTTCGTCTTGGGCCTTGGGCTGCACGTTGGTGTTTAACTTTGTGTAACATTTTGGCGCTTTCCCTAAGAAGAAGTGTTTCGAAATTGTTTGACGTCCCTGCTCTGGGATGTCTATAAAGAAACAAATTGTCCTTTAATACGAGATGACTTGGCAGTAAAGCATGGCCTGTCCCTTTTGCTGTCCAGAAATATCCCAAACTTGTGGCCTGTGAAGTCTTCCTTTCCATCCTTCCCTGAGATACCCTTTGAGACAGGAGCCTGCCAGGAATGCTCGCTTGCTTTGCATTCAATTGTATAAATTGTCATAGGTGTGAATGTTAGCCCAGGAGCCTGAGTGTACAAGAAAAACAACTCACAATGTATTTTTGAAATTCAATCTAACTTCTATTTCAAACCCTTATTTCACCAGAGTGGAAAACATTTAATCTCGGTTAACTGTTTTTTTTTTCTTTTTCTGCTCTAGGATTGTATTTAAATTTGGGGGAACCAAATGTCCCACGGGCTTATCTGCTCTTTAATGAGGTTACAAGGGCATTGGATGAGACAACTACCACCCAACTTGGTCTTCCTTCATTGGCCCAAGCGTGTCCCCGTAGGGACTTCCTTGTTCCTGTTGCATGGTTCCTACCTGGCTTTACTCTTACTCAGGATGTTTTCCAAGAAATATTTTGTCTAAGCTGAGAGTCCTTTCCAGGGCGCTAACATCCTGGGCTTTTGAAACATCACAGTCTGGAAAGTATTATTTTTTCCCTTTGCTTCCTTCTTTACATCATCCCCTGAACCAATAAGCATGAAATATCTTTGCTGTTAAAAACAGAAGAAGGGCCCAAAAGGAGAGAACAAAAGTTAATAGTATTTGAAATACATTACATTGCTACAAAATCTAATGCCCCAGGTGAACTGCCGTGTAGTTTGTGTAGATCCGGGTGTGTTTTGATTTTTTCCACCCTGTAGGCATTTTAATGATGCTATAATTCTCCTAGAAGCTACTCTTCATGTTTGGCCTTCTTTCTTAAGGTTCACCCGATGTCTGCTAAAAACGCGTGGCGTCTGGAGAGGTGGGAGCTCCGCAGCTGGAGAAGGAAGGAGAATAAGAGAACCCTCCTGGAAACTTTGCTGGTTACGCTTTGGAAAACGTGGCTTATACTAATGGCCCAGCCTATGTGCGTTTGTAGCAAGGTGAGATAAACTAACTCAATTCCAGTCATTGAGATAGTACTGGTGGCAAGTTCATTTTACTGCGTGCTGTAACTGGGTGGTAGTTAAGGACATCAGCTTTGGAGTGAGAAAGCGTGTGCTCGATTCCTGGTTCTGACGCTTTTCACATTGTTGGCCTTGGGCAAGCTACTCCACCTCGCCAGTTTTTAAAATGGGGATAAGAGGAGTACAGCACCTGCCCTCCGTATCCGCGGGTTTCATATCCGCAGATTCAACCCATGGAGGATTTCCAATCGCGAAATTACGATCTGCGGTTGGTTGAGTCCTCGGATGCGAAACCCCGCGGATACGGTCGACTGTACTCGCTTAGGACAGCATTTTATATGAGGGTGTTGAGCATCCGCAAATTTGGGTGTCGGCAGGGGCTCCTGGGACCCATCACCCAGGGATGTCAAGAGACGACTGTATGGGATGGGGCTGTTTAAATGTTTGAATGAGTCACTCAGATGCCTGTTAAGAGCTTAGTGCAGTGAATGCCTGGCCTTTGGCAAGCACAGAATAAATGTTAATTTATGATAAGCATCATACAGATAGGGTTGGTTTTCTGAAAATTTCCCCCTTTTAGTTAGCATCAAGGAGGTCCATTGTTTGGTCCTTGTTTATGAAGATGGAAAAACCCAAGAGGCACAAAGACCTTTATTTAACTGTGCATGAGTCTGAAAGCAGGCAAAGCCTCTGATGTACACTAGCCATTGCCTTTTTCACCATGGGAATTATGGCTCTAGCGTTTTATTTTGAGCATGTTGATTTAGCAAACCTAAGACCCTGGTTTTAATATACAAGATCTGAAGCATGGCCTCTTGTAACATATTCGCAGATGCTTGCGGTGGGCAGACTAGGTTAGGCTGTACCTGTTGACATCATGACTGGTCATGTCCAAGAAGCAAGACACATGCTTTGGAGTTGGCAAAGGAAAGGGTATTTTCACCCTAAACACACGGTTCATTTCAGTAATTGAGGCTGGATATTCACAAGTTGCAAAACTCTAGACAGGTGTTCACAAGCCCGTGAGCAAGGACTGATAAAATTCACAGAGCGATAAGCTGAGTCTTATCATCGGGGAGTTCATACATAGGCAGGAGTCTCCGTCTGCTGCCACGAGTGTGATTTCTGGGCTCCTGCGCCAATCTTATGGACTCCTTCTATCCAGGAACCTAAGCTTGGGAATGACAGACATCTGCCAACCTCTGAGTTCCAGCTAATCCTTTCGGGATGTGTCCTTGGAGCCCCGCTGCCCACCTACACACTCTCCTTCACTTCTTTAATATTCCCCCCCTCCTTACCTCCCCCTTTGCTTTTTTCTTTCTAGCCTGCTCTCCACCAAAACAAACATCACAGAAATTAACCAGTATCATCTGGTAAGGACAAGCTGCATGGCTGTGCGGCGGAGTAGTATAATACTTTACCTCTTTCCAGAGAAGGAGTTTGGAATTTTGGTCCTGCCTCCACCCATTTCAAATTAAAAAGGCTGACAACAGCAGTGCCCGTGAGGATGTGGGGAAATGAGAACCGACTTCATGACTGCTGGGAATGTAAAGCTGTGGAAACACTTTAGGAAAAAGTCTTGACAGTTTCTCATAAAGTTTATACACTTACCAGACGATCCAGAAATTTCACTCCTAGGTGTGCACGTAAAAGAAACGAAAACATACATCCACAAAAAGAATTATACAGAAATGTTTATTGCAGTTTTATTTATAATAACAACAACAACAACAAAAAAACCCTGGAAGCAGCCCAGACGTTCACCAGATAGTGAATGGATAAAGAAATTGTGGTATATCCATTCGGTGGATATAAAGCAATAAAAAGAAACAAAAACTACTTTATACGTGCATCAGCATGGCTGTATCTCAAAAACATTATGATGTGTGGAAGGAAACAGAGTAAATGGTATCCATGAAATTCTACAGCCGACAAAACCAGTCTAGAGTGACAGTTCAGTGGTTGCCTGGGGCTGAAGGTAGACATGGAGGACTTTTGCCTTTTTTTTTTTTTTTTTTTGCGGTACGCGGGCCTCTCACTGCCGTGCCCTCTCCCGTTGCGGAGCACAGGCTCCGGACGCGCAGGCTCAGCGGCCATGGCTCACGGGCCCAGCTGCTCCGCGGCATGTGGGATCTTCCCGGACCGGGGCACGAACCCGTGTCCCCTGCATCGGCAGGCGGACTCCCAACCACTGCGCCAGCAGGGAAGCCCGGACTTTTTGGAATGAAGACAAAGTTCCACATCTTAACTGTGGTGGTGGTTACACAGATGTGTGTGTTTTTCAAAACTCACGAACTGTCTATATATTTTCCCAGTTTTATTGAGAAATAATTGACATACATCACTGGATAAATTTAAGGCGTGCAGCGTGCTGGTTTCGTTTACATATACGGTGAAATACATGAAATCACAGGTTTAGCTAACATCTATCGTCTCATGTAGAGACAATAGAAAGAAAAGAAAGAAAAAAGAACGCAAATTTTCTCCTTGTGATGAAAGCTCTCAGGATCTGAACAACTTTCCGATGTATCGTGCAGCCGTGGTAGCTGTTGTCATCCTATTGTGCATTACATCCCTAATGCTTATTTACCTTTTTAATTTTTTTAAATTGAAGTAAAGTTTATTTTACAATGATTCGGTTCCCTGCAGAGAACCCCCTGTAAATGTCCATCTTAATTATGCTATATCCTTAAAATTTGTCTATCCTTAAATTTATGGTTGCAAAGAACAGGCAGCAACAGGGAAAATGCTTATTAAGAAAGAACATGTTACAAAATCGGACCCCTTCATAACAACTTTATTTGAAACAGATGCATCAGAAAAAGGATGGGAAAGATGTACCAAATCCCTTAACACTGGTACTGCTAGGATGGTAGGATTCTGGGTGATCCATGTTTCTGTCCCTCTAATTTTTACCCAAATAAAGAAAATTCAAAGGCAGCAATTCTGTTCAACTGTAGGGCCCACTTCCTTCAGAAATACCTGTGTGTAAAGGCAAGCTGGGAGGGAAGACTGAGTGAGCTGACCTTTGGAAGGACTTAGATTTACCTCTTGCCTTTTAATTTTTAAGAGCACAGTCAAATGATACAAGGGTAGACAGTAGCCACCCTTTCCAGCTTCGGGTCTGGGAGGATTCCCAGATTCCTCTCTCCCTGACCTGCTATGACATAGAGATTTCAAGGGCTGTGGGTGGGAATGGAATTCTAGTCCTGACCTGGAGAATAGGAAGCAGAGGAACAAGGAATGAATGAGATTCTCTCATTAGATAACTTGTTTCCTAGAGCCAAGAAGGAAATCAACAAGGCGGTGTAGCAGGATAATTCAGGATAATTCAGGCTGCTATCGGCTGGGACACATCCTGTCCGCATCAGCTCAATGGGAAGACCGTGCGCTTGGGAGTTAGATAAACCTGGGGCGAGAACCGTTTGACCTTGGCCAACTCACTTGCCTTCATTAACCCTCAGGTTCCTCACTGAGAAAGGGGGATAGTAACATCTATCAGTAAAATTTAGACTTGTTTTGTTACAGACATTGGAACCTCACCCAAGACAACTTCAGCAATTTATCTTAAGGCTGCTTCTGTATCTATCTCATGTAACTTACGAAAAAAAAAGGAATCAGGAGTAGGAAAGCCACTGGAACTCCGGGAAAAAGAATTTCTTTTTTCTTTTCTACTTTTCCCTTGCCGATTTTTTCATTCTCCCATCCCACCCTCCAGACCAGCTTCTAAACTACTTATGGGGGGAGGGGGAGTTTGGGAGGATATCTGTATAAACTTGGCTGTGGAAGTGATTATTTTAAAATACTCGATTGGGGCCTTTCCATATTGGTGACACAGGTTTTCTTCAGAGTTGTTTCTCGTATTGAGTGGTGCGCTCCGGGTCACGTGGCTTCTGCTGCATGTATTAGTGGCCGCAAAAAGCCTGCCTCGGTGCACAGGAAAAGCCACACCGCGTTCTCCGATGCATCCAAGGGAGCTGTGGCCTAGGAAGCGCTTCGTCCGTTTTCTGTGTGCTGTTTCATCCAACCACAAGCTGGTCTTGTTGGCTTATAAAATTTCAGCAGCTGGAGGAGAGTGGGGCTGTGGATGAGGAAGCCTACTATTGTTACTGTTCTTTAAACTTGCACCACGGCGGGGGGGGGACTACATGACAAGTACTAATGTTTTGTGAATTCCCCTACCCGCCCCCCTCGCCCGTGCATGTGCATGACCAGAGAGAGAGGAGGGAGAGAGGGAGGGAGAGAGACAGAGAGATCAAAGCCAAAAATGCATAACAGGTTGTGATTTCAGTCTTACCTCTACTGATAAATTCTCCGAGGTTAGTCAGTGGAGTGCAAAAATCCCACTTGTAATAACTGTAAAGAGAAAGGTTGCCATACCATTTCAGGGTTAAAGTTAACAGCTTTGGTCAACAGAGAGGCTGGCCTTTTGCAAGTTTCTAGAAGAGATACTCTGATTGGACCAGCGTGGGCAGCCACCCCTTTCGAGACTAATCATCTGTGACCAGGGGCTGAGGTCACCGTGTACAGAATGGATTCCAGGGGTTCACGACTTTGCAAAGGGACACAATGACATGTCATAGGGTGCTGGACCTATCCTCTTCCAAGTATCCACCACACAAGCTCAGGAAGTGATGTGAAGATTAGATGTATGTCAAAACCCCAGTTTGAGACTGAAACAAAACAACAAGCTTTTGTTTCTTCTCTTGAAGCAAAACCCTGTTTTCTGAGAGCTCAGGATGAGTTGTCCATTCTGCTTCCTCTTGGCTCTGCTGATACACCAATGCCGGGATGGGGTAAATCATTGGTATTTCTAAGAAACCATTCCCTGAAGAAACCATTTCCTGAAGGAAGCAATTACCCGTCATAAGTATCTTTCAATTTTCATTTTATTGCACAAAATACTCAGTCTTGATAAAACTCCAGATCTACATTGAGCTTGACCTCCTAGTTTATTTCATGAATCCTCCCAGGAATCCTTTAGAAGGACAGTTATTATCCTTCTTTTGCAAACATGTTAATTGGAGATCAGGGAGGTGAAATGGCTTGCGTTAGGTGATTTGACTTAAGTCATCCAATTCCTAGTTTCATGCCATCTTCATTAGACAAAGTGGGGTCCTTTTAAGAGTCTCATACTCTCATAAATAGCTGAAGTTGTTTATTTCGTTAGAATTTGGTGTTTGATCAAGGCTTGGAAAGTTGCGCTCATTCCATAAGGACCATGAGGCACAGGCTGGGCATGGTCTCTGCCCTCGGGTAGCTTACAGCGGCAGGACTGTAATATTGCTGAACAAATAATTATAGGGCAGTTTAATTATTTTTATCCTGAGTCCTGTGTAGAAAATGTACAGCGTATTTTGAAATGTGCCTCTTAAAAATAGAGAGCTTGGTGCCCCTGGTGGCGCAGTGGTTAAGAATCCTCCTGCCAATGCAGGGGACACGGGTTCGAGCCCTGGTCTGGGAAGATCCCACATGCTGCGGAGCAACTAAGCCTGTGCGCCACAACTACTGAAGCCTGTGCGCCACAACTACTGAGCCTGCGCTCTATAGCCCGCGAGCCACAACTACTGAGCCTGTGCTGTAGAGCCCGCGAGCCACAACTACTGAAGCCTGTGCACCTAGAGCCCGTGCTCCGTAACATGAGAAGCCATTGCAATGAGAAGCCCGCGCACCGCAACGAAGAGTAGCCCCCGCTCGCCGCAAGTAGAGAAAGCCCGTGCGCAGCAGCGAAGACCCAATGCAACCAAAAATAAATAAGTAAATTTACAAAAAAAATAGAGAACTTAAAAATCTTCTTACCCCTTGATCAAGAATTCTACTTGCAGGCGTTTCTAATGTTTAACTTATTTTTTAATTTTATAATTTTTAATTTTTGTACAGTTTTAAAAGGTTACACTCCATTTACAGTTATTACAAAATATTGGTTATAGTTCCCGTGTTGTACACTACATCCTTGAGCCTGTCTTACGCCCAGTGGTCTGTATCTCTCACTCCCCCACCCCTGTACTGCGGCTCCCCCCAGCCCCCATCACCGCCACTGGTACCCACCAGTTTGTTCTCTGTATCTGTGGGTCTGCTTCTTTTTTGTTATATTCACTAGCTTGTTGTGTTTATTAGACTCCACATATAAGTGATATCATTACAGTATTTGTCTTTCTCTATCTGACTTATTTCACTTAGCATAATGCCCTCCAAGTCCATCCATATTGCTGCAAACAGCAAAGTTTTGTCCTTTTTGATGACTGAGTAGTATTCCATTGTGTGTGTGTATGTCTGTATGCCACATCTTTTTGTTTTGAAGTGAACTTTTTTGTTTTCTACATGCACCTTTGTAGTACTGGCACTGGTATTTTCTGAGGATACACTCTTAGAAATGGAATTTCAGATTCCAGGGACATGGGCATTAACGAATTAATATTTGTGCGTTTACAGTCGTACCAAGAGTGTACGACAGTGTCTTTGATCTTGCCTTTTTGCTAACAGTGGATGTTATCAATATCATGAAAGTATTTCCTGTAATAATTTTTATCCCCCTAGAGTTTCAATGAGGTTCAGCATTTTTTTCATGTTTGCTCATGATTTGGGTTCCTTTCCTGTTGTCTGTTTTTACCGTTCACCTGGTCTCATTTGTTTGTTGGTCTTCTGTTGTGCTGTTTCCCCATTTCTCGTTGATTTGCAATAACTCTACATTCTGGATATTATTATTTTTTTTTTGCGGTACGCGGGCCTCTCACTGTTGTGGCCTCTCCCATTGCGGAGCACAGGCTCCGGATGCGCAGGCTCAGCGGCCATGGCTCACGGGCCCAGCTGCTCCGCGGCATGTGGGATCTTCCCGGACTGGGGCACGAACCCGTGTCCCCTGCATCGGCAGGCGGACTCTCAACCACTGCGCCACCAGGGAAGCCCTGGTTATTATTTCTTTATATTTTATTTGCTGAGCATATTTTCTTTCAGGCCGTTATTGGTTTGTTTGATTTTAACTCTATTTATGGTATCTTTTGTAGTGCAGATTTTCCATTTTTTGTGTTGTCAAATCTTTTCAATTAGACCTCAGTTTTATGTCTTGCTTAGGAAGTCTTTCTTAGGCTTAAAATTATAAAAAATTTGTCTATTTTTTCTAATGTTTTTGTAGCTTGTGGTTTATCTCTGGGTATTTAATCCATCTGGAATTCATTTTTGTGTATGAGGGAGGGATCTAACTCCTTTTGCAAAATGGAATATCTCAACACAATTGTTAAATAGTGTTTCTTTTCCCCTCCACTTGGAAAATGCTACATCCTGTACTATAGGCCCACACAGTCATGCTTTTGTTTCTGGGCTGAAAATAATTAATTCTAATATAGAACTGTCACCAAATCAGTATTGCTTATGCAGATGTGCCGTTTCCCCAATATCAAAACAAACTAATTTTCTTGCAAGAAACAGTCCCCTTCCACCTCTGATTTTTCTTTTACCGCTCGTACCTTTAGCATGTATGGCTGGTTTTCTTTCTTTTGTTGGTGTAGTACTTTGTGTTACTCCTGAAACATTTGACCTTGTGAACAGGCTTAATTTCCCCAATAAATGGTGGCGAGCCTGGTAGCTTTTTCTCCTGCATATTCCCCAGCTCTGAATTTAGCCACTTGCAACAGACTTTGCCTCTGGCTTTTTCTTTCAACCTTGTTCTTGTTTGCTTCCAGGAGAAATCACCATATGCTGGAATCTTAGGAGTGGGGAAGAGTCATAGGTTATCAGGACCACATACAGATTCCCAGGTCTCAACCCCTGAAGTTTATTGGTTTGAGGTTTAGCCCTAGAATCTGCACCGTTACAAAGCTAGGCCTTTGCTCTTTCTGCAGGCTAATCTCTCGTTTGTAAATAAGATGATAATTGGGCAACCAGAGCTGTGAGAACAAAACATCTGGTGCAGCAAATGATTCTCTAGGGTCGCTCTTCTAGTTTCCTCACAAGAGATGCTACAAATAAACTCTTGGGTCCTATTATTCCAAAGGCCACTTTGACATTTACTTTAGTGAAACAAGATGGAGGTATCTGCCTAACAAAAGTAACCAGCAAAGCCAAAAAAAGAAAGAAATCCAAAAGCACTAGATTGTAAGCATCTCTGTTGAGTGTCTTGCGTCCTTTCAGCATACGTGGGGATTACGCATTATGCCTCCACACTCCTCTCTCTTCTGAAGATGTCACTGAAGAAAGATTCCAGTGCTAACATCAGTCAGTTGCTTGGAAGCTGACCCCGGCTGAACCATTGCTTCTTTTTCCACCGCCTTTTCTGGAAATTATTAAGAGATAAATGACAGAGACCAAAATTTAAGAAAATGCCAGGAGTTTGTTTATTCTGATCTGGTTCCTTAGAGATGCAAGTGCATCAGTTGTGAATATGATGGGTGGAATCATAGTATTTCAACCTGCCATCTCTACATCAAGGCCTAATTGGGTCTTGCTAGGAAAAGACAAATGGGTGCTCTGTTTGTCAAGACAAGAGAAGAGACTTCTTAGAACTTTTACCTCCGACAACTCAAGTCCAGACTCAACAAGTTAGTTCATTTATAAAGGGTTCCATTTCTTTTTTCTTTTTTTTTTTTTTTTGCGGTACGCGGGCCTCTCACTGTTGTGGCCTCTCCCGTTGCGTAGCACAGGCTCCGGACGCGCAGGCTCAGCGGCCATGGCTCACGGGCCCAGCCGCTCCGCAGCACGTGGCATCTTTCCGGACCGGGGCACGAACCCGTGTCCCCTGCATCGGCAGGCGGACTCTCAACCACTGCGCCACCGGGGAAGCCCCAAGGGTTCTATTTCTTAATGTATATGCAAATAAGCACCCTTGTCTCCATACAGATATACGCACAGATGCACACCCCTAAGAGTGTGGCTTTTGTATTCATCGTTGCAAGATAGCCTCTATACCTAAAATTGCATTCTTATTTAGGCAGGAAGAAGGTGGAAGGGCAAAAATCAAGCCAGTTGAGTCTGTCCTTAAGAAAATCTCTCCTAGAATCCTTCACACAGGTCCCCGGACAACTCCAGCAGTAGACATAGCTGAGGACAATAAGCTTACAATAGTCCTGCCTCGAACAAAGGTGAGACTCGTAAGTGAAAAGGGGAGTATGGATCCTGAGAGTTAAGTAGCAGTGTCTGTCTTGGGGTTCCTCCAAAAAATTTCCCAAACCTCTGTGCTTTCCTGCGTCTCACCTGCAGCAGCCCAGTGGTACCACGATCCACTCTCACCTGCATCCCCTTCTAACCGATCTCCCTGCACAGTGACTGGTTATCTTTTTATTTTTATTTATTTTGTAGTTTTTAGTTTATTTTTTTAAACGGCTTCACATTTCTTTCTTTCTTTTTTTTTTTTTCTTTTGGTCCGTGCCTCGTGGCTTGTGGGATCTTAGTTCCCCGACCAGGGATCGAACCCAGGCCTTCGACAGTGAAAGCTCAGAGTCCTAACCACTGGACCGTCAGGATATTCCCTTGTAATCTCTTTAAAACGGTGTGAATTTGGATCACTTTGCTGGTTAAAACTTTTTATGACTTCCTATTTGAGTTAGAATAAAATGCACACATTTTTCTGTGACCTAAAAGGCCCACGTAATTGGGTATCCTCCGTTTAATTTTGCTCTTTCTTCCTCCTGGCTTATAACAGGCCAGGCACATTGGCCTCCTGGCAGTACTTTAAACCCACTGTGATCTTTCCAGTGTTAGGACCTGGGTAATTGTTTCTCCAGCTCGGCTTCTCTCTTTCCACAAGTTTTTGTCCCAATGTCACTCTCTGGGAGCATCCCATCCAGGACACTGCGATGGTCTTTTTGATGTGTCAATTTAGCTAGGCTACAGTCTTTAGTTCTAGAGCCAAACACAAATCTGGGCACTGCTGTGAAAGCATTTTGTGGATGTGATTGAAGTCCATAGTCGGTTGATGTGAACACAGGGAGATTTTCCTAGATAATCTGGGGGAACCTGATTCAACCATTTGAAAGGCCTCAAAAGCAGAGCTGAGGCTTCCATAAAGAAAAAGAGGGCTTCCCTGGTGGTGCAGTGGTTGGGAATCTGCCTGCCAATGCAGGGGACATGGGTTCGAGCCCTGGTCTGGGAGGATCCCACATGCCGCGGAGCGGCTGGGCCCGTGAGCCACAACTACTGAGCGTGCACGTCTGGAGCCTGTGCTCCACAACGGGAGAGGACGCAATAGTGAGAGGCCCGCGCACCACAATGAAGAGTGGCCCCCGCTCCTGGCAACTGGAGAAAGCCCTCGCACAGAACGCAGCCAAAAATAAATTAATTAATTTAAAAAAGAAAAGAAAAGAAAAAGAAATCTCACCTGTGCTTAGCCATTTAAGTCCATGTCCAAAGTGTCAGCCTGCTCTTCCCAACAGGCTGCCCTATGGGTTTTGGACTTGCGTAGCCAGGGCCCACCACTGTGTAAGCCAGTTTCTTGCAATAGATCTCGTGATATGTATCTGTACTGGTCCTCTTCTCTGATTGACCCTGAAGGACACATCCCTCTTCCCCCACCTACCAGTTGCTCTTTATCACAAAACCCCATTTATTTCCTCCGAAGCACTGGATTCCATCTAAAATTACCTTGCTTATTTATATATTTACTTGTCTATACATTTATGTCTTTTCCTACTGAAATGGTTGCTCCCAGAAGGCAAAGTCGGTGCCCGCCGTCCTCACCACCGTATCTCCAGTACTTAAACAAGGTTTCATCCGTAGTCTGTGCTCAGTAAACATTTGTTGAAAGAATGGATGGATGGAAATCTGGTAATAAAATTTGGCCCACAATTCCCTTCCAGATTACATAGTTACATTTCCAGGCTACACCCAAAGAAATGATTTGGCAAGACTGCCCCCCCCAAAAAAAGTTAAATAAATTGTGGTGTCTGCATTCACTGAAATGCTAACTGTTAACAATGAAAAGGTGGCTCTGTATTTGTGGATAAGGAAACAAGCAAAGAAAGGAGGCTACTGGACAACATACACGGTCATTTTCACAAATGTTTAAAAGAAAAGGGTAATATTAGAAGTATACAGTTTCAAATGGACGCTTTATAAAATATACCTGTGGCTAACAAAAGTCCTAAAATAGTTTATAGATTTGGAAATTGGAAAAACTGACGGCTACACATCTGTAAGAACAAATTTGCTTGTAGCTTTGGCTGGTCAGAGAATATACACTCCAAACTTTATATATGTTGCTGCAGGTTAATTTGTCCTAAGATGTGTGAATCGAAGAAACACATTCCTTGCATACAATGGGACCCACCTCCAGCTGGGAAGGTCCAGCTGGGATGGGTGGGAAAGCTGAGGGGGATTGGTGAAAAGGTGAGTGGTCTAGCTTGGTGGGAGCACAGAGGAGAGGAAACTGGGGCTGGAGAAGGATGTTAGGAGTATCCACGGCGGGTCTCCAGCTTCCAGGAGAAGCGCTCATGCCTAGTTTAGTAGGCAACAGGGGGACCACTGGAAGTTCTTGAGCAGGGCAGTGGTACCTGCCTGAGACTGTAGTTGCTCCGTAAAGTTGAATATTACGTGCATGATGGGTCGCAATGACCTGTTGAAAGTTACCTTTACAGAGCAGATATCACTTGAGATTGACCTCGGTCCTGAGAGCCAACAGAAGAAACACCTCTTCTGCCAAAGTAAATTGTGTTGTACTCCCTCCCCCTAACCTCCACCCCCCTTACCTACTTCCACGGAACCAGCAGTGACAGGCACTTGTCCCCATTTCCTGGACTCTCAGAATCCTGGGAAATCAAGGAAACCTGCTCTGAACTACGTCTGGTCCATATAAATGACAACTCATTTTTTTTCCTAATAAGATTTTTTTTTTTTTTTTTTTTTTTTGCTGGCAGAATCACACAGCTATTTTCTAAATCAAAGATCAACTTGTTAGATTATTTTTTACGGGTGGCATAGGGGTAATGGCTTCTGTAAAACATCTGTTCTGTAATGAGAAAACAAAGATTTGTTTGCCCCAACTGAGTGCAATTACCTTTGGCTACCAGCGGGAAAGTTGTAGGAGCAGCGTCAAAATTCAAGGAGGATTGTTTGCAGCAGAATTTTTTCTTTTCTATTTTTTTTTCAACAGTAGCTAGGAGACTGTGTTCATCAGCATTTTATACGCTGTCCTAGAATAAAGCAAAACTCCCAGATCTGTGTGGGCTTGTTCATACAGATGACTGGTGAATCAGATTCAGTCAAGTCAAAGGAATTCTGTTTTGAAAAGAAGTGAGGGGAAATCCGAGTTAGGGGCCTTTCCTGCAAGTCCTTACATAGTTTTAATTCGAGGGCATCATTCATCCCCCGTGAGTTTAAGGTCTACTCTGGCAAAAGAATGACTACGCTGGAGGCCCCAGGCTTGCTCTGATTGGTTCTTCACGAGCCAATCAGATGTAGGCTCGCTGTGATTGCGCACATCCTGAGAGGGTGCTTCTCTGCTGTTCGATTGTCAACCGGTCTTCTCAGTGTGTCACTTGCAGCATCCTTGCCCCTGCACTCTCTGCATCCTCTGTGTCATCTTGTTGTCTCCCCCCATCACACCCAGGCCCTGATCTTATTCTCTTAATTCGTTTTTTTGATCTTCCCAGTCACAGCTCCTACCCTGATTTCACCAGTGTTGAAAATTCATCCTCATCCAATTTCTCATTTCCACCTTGCAAGTTCTCCAAAAGTCGACTCCTTCCTGGAGCTTTGTCCAACACACTGAAGACCATGCATTCCTCTTTTGTTACTTTTCCAAAGTCCTTGTGCTTTGCAGACCGCTCTTCCTCTGACCCGGAGGATTGGTCTTCTTCATTGTTCTGTCCTGCACTCTCTCTCACTGTAGCAAATACTACAGGCTGGTGGCTGAAAACAGCAGACATTGCTGGGAAACAGAGTAATATTAGAATGACTTTTATTGGTGAAAATAGTACCTTGTTAACTAGAACGATGATTGTTAGAATCAGCTTTCATCGGAGAAAAGGAAGTATTCAGGTTTGGGGTGTTGGCTAAAGTGTTTTGGAGACACCTGTACCTTCCAACCCCAGGGTATGAAGATCTTGCAAGCCTGTAGCCGGTACTCTTAGAGTGAGTAGTCTTGTGTCCAGCTTGTGACCCTGGAACATTTCCAGTGGCCTGAATCCAACTGAGAGAATTGAATCCTGCTTCTGGAGTTGTTGTGTCTGTCTTGAGCAAACCTTTCTAATAAAGGAACTGTTCAAAGCTCCCAAGAGACAGAGAGTTGGGACTTCATTTGAGTCTGCAGAACTGATTGCGTGAACTGTTTTGTGTCTGCTTGCCAAGAAACGTTTGTTGAGTAAATGTCCATGTGGTTGGAAGACTGGTCTGAGATTTTCTTTCCTTACGCCCTGGCAGGAAGGTTGTAAGAGAATAGCTAAACCTTCCCCACCCTAAACTTCTTTAGCAGCTGCCATGATCTCCCTAAGCAGCTTACAAGTTATGCACGACCCTTAGGCCAGTTCACAGAATATGTAGACGGAGAGATAATAGACCATTTCGTTCATCAACTTATGAATCGAACAGTTAGACTGCAAATGGACAAGTACAAAAGCCTTTCTCTGGACAATTGAGAGTTGTCGCTCTCAAGGAAACTTCTCTTAAGCCTCGGGAGATGGGTAGCAGAGGGTGGAAGAGGAGAAATTCAATGACTAGCCGATGGCTACATTAAAAGCCATGAGGGCCGGGACCCGGACGCCCACTCTGGGGGAATAACTGTGGCCGAGGCTGGCGAGATGGAGTCCTTGTGGATCCAGTGGCAATGAGGAAAAGACTCTGGTTGGGAAACGCGTGGCCCATGGCAAATATCTTTGTCCACAAAGATTTGTGACTTATTTCCTTCTCTTAAATCAGGACCAGACCGGCCCCAAATGTCAGCAAGTCCATAACAGCAGAGACCTACCAATTAGCAGGACCGTGAAATTAAGGACAGACCCATCTGGTGAGAGGAAACGGCCATTATGGTCCAAACCCTGCCTTGTCTTTGTCTTCTCATCCTGCATTTCCTTTGGTTTGGTTATGAGGTCAGTATCTAGGGGACCAAGAGGTGAGAGATTTTGTTTCTGGGTGAACGTCATCTCGACTAAACAGATGTTTGTGTATTTTAATCTCAGGACAGTGGTAAGGATGGGAGGTGATTAAATGAAGGGAGGATAGACCTTCCACTCACCCGTCCCTGCATTTGGGCTTCACTGTTACTAAACCCATTCCACACTGATGTCACTCCCTTCAAGGCAAACGGCTTTATTTCTTATTCAGTCATCACAGTGGACCGATCTGTTATAATTAATTAATTAATTTTTGGCTGCGTTGGGTTTTCATTGCTGCGTGTGGGCTTTCTCTAGTTGCAGCGAGCAGGGGCTAATCTTTGTCGTGGTGCACGGGCTTCTCATTGCGGTGGCTTCTCTTGTTGCGGAGCACGGGCTCTAGGCGCGTGGGCTTCAGTAGTTGTGGCATGCAGGCTCAGTAGTTGTGGCTCGCGGGCTCTAGAGCGCAGGCTCAGTCGTTGTGGCGCAGTGGCCTAGTTGCTCCGCGACATGTGGGATCTTCCTGGACCAGGGCTCGAACCTGTGTCCCCTGCATTGGCAGGCAGATTCTTAACCACTGTGCCACCAGGGAAGTGCATTAGTTATCTATTTTATATCTAGCAGTGTGTATATGTTAATACCAACCTCCTCCTAATTTCTTCCTCCCCCTCACCTTTCCCCTTCAGTAACCGTAAGTTTTTGTTTTCCACGTCTGTGAGTCTGTTTTATAAATAAGTTCATTTGTATCATTTTTTTTAGATTCCACAAATAAGAGATATCGTATGGTATTTGTCCTTCTCTTTCTGACTTACCTCACTTAGTATGATAATCTCTAGGTGTATCCATGTTCCTGCAAATGGCATTATTTCATGCCTTTTTATGGCTGAGTAATATTCCATCGTATATATATATACCACATCTTCTCTATCCATTCCTCTGTCGATGGACACTTAGGTTGCCTCCATGTCCAGGCTATTGTGAACAGTGCTGCTTGCTGTGAACACTGGTACATCTTCGTATTGATTGCTGTAACCTGGCCGTCAACTCCCCACGTAGTTACAGGCAGCAACACTCCTGGAATGGGAGTTTCGATTGAGCAAAAAGAAAAAATTGAAGTTGAAAGGCAGGGCTGGGGTGGGGAGGCTGTTAGATGGAAGTCTGAATGATGTAATAAACAACAACAGAGACCACAACAGCTAAAACATGTTTATCGTGTTGTTTCATCAGACGGCAGCCCACAGCATCCCACTAATCTTCAGGTAGAGGGCTCATAAATGGTGTGAGCTGACGTCTTTGCGCCTCTGTCCTTTCTGCTTGTGAGTAGCCCTCCAGCTCTCCCCTTCTGCACGCTCACCCCGCGTTTCCTGACCTCGTCCCAGCTCCAGGCCTGCCTGATGTTGGTGCTGGATTCCCCTCCCCTGCACCCTTCTGTGCTGCAAGAGCAGTAACCTCTCATTACCCTACTGGAATTATTTACCTGTGTCTCCGACTAGACGGGAAGTTCCATGAAGACTGGGGTCTTGCCCATCTGTACAAGAGAAGGACTTCCGTCATGAATGAGCAGGGAAGAGAGGAAGAAGAGGGGAAGAATGAAGAAAGGCAGGTCAGATGGCACCAAAGGCAGACGCTGTGATGGTCTCTAAGGGTTGCTGGTGCCGGCTCCTTTCCTTCCCAGAGTCTAGTCTCAACAAGTTAGGTCTCTGCTTAATACCTCCTCCTCTACCCCGTTATTTCCCTCTTCTAGTTCAAGTGAGTTTGGGGTAGGGAGGCTGGAAGGCTCAGCTGGGTCTTTGTGTTCTACTTCTCAGAACAACTCAGGATTAGGGGTGCACGGCAGTAAAAAGAAGTTACGTGAAATGGAGTGTAGTGGCTGATGAAATATGCCACTGAGATCCCACTTCAGGACCAGAGGCTGTTCCTACAGATGTCCCGAGGGTTGCCTGGCTCGCATTGAGCCCCCAGCGCCCCCCTCACTGAACAGAGCATCCTTACTCAAAGCACGTCCTCCTGCGCGGTAGCCCCGTCCAGTGACTGGTTGATGCAGAAGTCCAAAGACTCAGCTTTCTAGAAAGAAGGACCATCTCTGCTTCAGGACCCCCCAGGGTGGGAACTGAGGCTGCAGTTGCAACTGCCTCCAAGCTCGAGCCTCCCTCTCCCCGTCCCATGTCCCTCACTCCTTTACAAGTACGGCTCCTAAGGGCACTCACCAGCGAGCCTTAGTCACAGGTATCTCCACCTCGGCGTTGTGTCCTAGGGCTCCTATCCTAGGACAGGCAGTTCATACTCCAAATGTCCACATGCCCGTCTATACACATAGCCTGGTGAGAATTTTTCACTTAGCAAATGTATTTAAGAATCTTAACGCAACTCATGGTATCTCCAGCCTGCCCAGGGGTCAGAATGGGTTCACATTAATAATAGTAATAACGGATGCTGACTTTGGATGTGCCTTGCTTGTTGTTGAAGGATGAAGGGCTCCCTTCTATATCCCCACCCGTTATTCCTGGCTGTCCTCAGGGTGTCCTCCTATGTGCCCATAAGTAGATCTTTGTGCTTCACCTGGCCTCTGCCACGTTCTTTTCCTTCTGCCTTGGCTCCTTTGATGATATTTTCTGCCCGTGGAGCTGTACCCAAGGACTTGGCCACAGCACTGCTGTGGGAGGGGCCCATGATTAAAAATACTGGCATCTCCACCGAGGGCACTGACTTTGGTCCAGAGTCGCCATTGCTTCTTCCTGCTTCCCAATTAGCTATGGGTTCTGGGGGCTCAGACTGCCAGCGCTGGAGCCTTGGGCTCTGCTAATGGGCTGGTGGCTATGAGGTGTTACCGTGTCTCGGTACCAGGCCATCACTGTCATGGCCCCCACGATTCCATAATATTTCCATCGTTTTACTTGTAGCCCCTTTCTTCCCGGGACTCAGTCCTAAGTCTACGAGGGGTTGTTCTGAGTGACAGATCCCCCTGCAGGGCCAGAAGTGGCCTCTTGCTTCCCAATGATCGAGGCCTCCAGTGATTCCTGCTCATACCTGAGTCCTCAGGGAAACACAGCTTAAGTTCAGGACAAGATCCTTCCTACGCTGAAAGCAACGCCAGTTTGCTTTCCTGAAACTCTTAGAAGAGTTTTCAGACTCTTTTGTACCTGGGAAAATGTCAGAATGGTCTAGATTCGTCAATATGTGCATAACCTCAGGCACACGTTGTATAAAGAATTTAAAAAAATTTTAAGTGTGATAAAATACAACATCTACTGCATTAACCATTATAAGCGTACAGCTCAGTAGTATTAAATACATTTACCCTGTTGCGTAACCATCGCTACCATCCGTCTCCGGAATTATCTCCGTCTTGAAAAGCTGAAACCCTAAAGCCATTAAACACTGACTCCCCATTCCTCCCCCCGCCAGCCCCTGGCTACCACCAGTCACTTTCTGTCTCTGATTTTTACTAATCTGGGTCCATCATATAAGTGAACTCATATAGTATTTGTCTGTTTTTGACTGGTTTATTTCATTAACATAATTTCCTCAAGGTTCGTCCATGTTATAGCATATGTCAGAATTTCTTTCTTTTTTAAGACTAAATAATATTCCACTGTATTTATAGACTACATTTTGCTTATCCATCCATCCACTGATGGACACTTGCTCACTTCCCCATTTTAGCTATGGTGAGTAATGCTACTATGAAAATGGGTGTACAAACATCTAAGACCCTGCTTTCAATTCTTTGGGGGTACATACCCAGAAGTGGAATTGCTGAATGATATGGTAATTCTGTTTTTAATTCTTTGAGGAACTGCCATACTATTTTTCACAGTCACTGTACCATTTTACTGTCCCACTAAAAGTGCACAAAGGTTCCAGTTTCTCCACATCTTTGCCAACATTTGTTATCTTCTGTTTTTGGTGTTTTTTTTTAAAAATAGTAGCCATCCTAATGGGTGTGAGGTAGAGAGCGACTACATTTGAAAGCAACTCTGTTGTAAGGGCAGAAGACCTAAATAGACATGTGTCCAAAGAAGACATACAGATGGCCAATAGGCACAGGAAAAGATGCTCAATGTCGTTAATTATTAGAGAAATGCAAATTGGAGCTATAATGACGTACCATCTCACACCAGTCAGAATGGCCATCATTAAAAAGTCTACAAATAACACATTCTGGAGAGGGTGCTGAGAAAAGGGAACCCTCCTACACTGTCGGTAGGAATGTAAGTTGATACAGCCACTATGGAGGACAGTATAGAGGTTCCTTGAAAAACTAGACATAGAGCTACCATATGATCCAGCAATCCCACTCCTGGGCGTATATCCGGACAAAACTCTAATCGAAAAGATATATGCACACCTATGTTCGTAGCAGTCCTATTTCACAATAGCCAAGACATGGAAGCCACCTAAATGTCCATCGACAGATGGATGATAAAGAAGATGTGGTACATATATACAATGGAATACTACTCAGCCATAAAAAAATGAAATAATGCCATTTGCAGCAACATGGATGGACCTAGAGATTATCATACTAAGTGCAGTAAGTCAGACAGAGAAAGACAAATATCATATGATATCCATTTACCATGTGGAATCTAAAAAAAAATGATACAAATGAACTTATTGATGAAGAGAAAACGACTCACAGACATAGAGAACAAACTTACGGTTACCAGAGGGGTAGAGGCGGGAGGGATAAATGAGGAGTTTGGGATTAGCAGATACAGAGTACTATATATAAAATAGAAAAACAACAAGGCCCTGCTGTATAGCACGGGAAACCATATTCAATATCCTGTAATAAACCATAATGAAAAGGAATATACACATGTGTATGTATATGTGTAACTGAACACGTTGCTGTACACCAGAAACGAATACAACATTGTAAATCAACTCCACTTCAATAAAAAAATTAAAATTAGGAAAAGAAAGCAACTTTGTTCTCAGCTGAACAACCTGATGATGATTTTTTTACTCCTGTGACTATGAAGAAGGATATTTCTCCAATCTGTCTGTCAGGGTTCAGATATGATGCTATTGCTATATGAAGACTGCACAGGCAGATCGAAGCAGAAAGACACCTCAGGGGCCCAGGCCATGAGAAGACAGGAGAGAGCCAAGCAGAAGACCTCTTAAGAGGGCAAGAGAAGTTCAGTGCAAGGGGGGACAAGACCCAGCTGAGCTGGTGACTGCTGTGCGGCCGTCGGGTCAAATTATATCTCTTGGATGAAGATCCTCATTAAAGTCCTGCACCTCAGAGACAGTTTGGCCTCCCGAGGTGCATCATTATGGAAGACGAGGCACGAAAACAGTAATTTAAATGGAGTTGAAAGAGCAGTCTAGCTTAGAAAAGGTATTCATGTTTCAATCGCTCTCAGGAAGAGACTTCCTGGGATAAAGTACATTGACTGAAGGAATCGTGGGCAAGGTAATCGTTCGAAGGCAAATGTTCCCTGTCCTGGTGAGCAAGAAACATGGAGCACAGCCCGTGGCTGTCAGGGTCGATCGTTTTCTTCCAAATCATTTCATTCCAGAATAATTTTCATGTTGTCGGTGGGAGGGGCCGGTTTATCAAATGCTACCTCGTACTCAGAAGCATAGCCGTTGCTAAGGAGCTACACGCCTCCCTGGGAGGGAGAGTTGCAAAATGACTCTCTTGAGGAATCGTGGCTGGAGGATGGAGCATTTTCCCCCGTACTGTCCCCAGCTGTGCTCCCCTGCATTCCCTCACACTCTCTGAACCCAGCAGGGCGATGGTAAGACAGCTTCTCGGGAGAAAGGGAGCAGGCAAGTGTCATTTTCTTGCTGCACTTGATGACACCCAACAGAGGAAATGCAAAGCACAGGTGTGGGAGTTTGGCTGACTTGCAGTAAAAAATAATTGTGGTTTCCTGTTTGTTGCTTATTTTCATTCCTAAGTGGTGATGAGCTTCTGGGACTTCCTGCCAGGACTAGCATTTTCTGCAGACAAAGTAGGTGTCATTTGGGGACCAAAAAAACGTCCATACCTGCAACTTTCCAAAAATGCTCACATCTCACACTCATCAGTGTCACTCCTTAAAGTAATATAGACTATTTTAAATTGGGCTAAATCGTTGTGTTACTTGGAGTGTTGAAAGACTGGCACCTTGAAGCACTAAAATTTTCTCACGTATCTGATGAACTTAAAGCAATTCTCGGTCCAGAGAATATTCAGTTGTCCATCCGTCTACCCATTCACCGATGTACCCACCCAACCATCTATCCATTCACCCATCCATCCATCCACCCGTCCATCCATCTGTCCATTCTCTAGGTGCCTCTTTACTCCCAACTCATTTTATACGGTCTTCCACTGATCTGATACAGTCTTGGGACTTCTAATAATTCCAGGGATATATGCTGGCTTTTCCAAGCAGACTGAGGTCTCCTGAGTGGAGAGAGAATATCTACTACTTAAAAACTTTCATCAGAGCGGAGAGCAAAAGGCCAGGTCGCCAACAGGTGTGCAATATTTTCATGCTGAAATGAAATGGGACCTGGGAAACGATTTGCCCAGCCTGACAGCGGAAGGCCTCCCAACAAAGCCTTCCTCCTGTTTCCTTGCAAGATTGCCGCAACGTGGCCATTTTCAGACTCTGATTTACGAGATGGGTAGAACTGCCTCAGTTACACAAAACACACGATGCTGCTTAAGGAAGCTGCCGGCCGGTTGCAGGGGAGCCTGCTGACGTCCAGTTGTAGCTCTTGGAGCTTTCAAACACCCCCACGTGCACCCCCTCCGTCACGGGCACATTGACCTCTGAGTCTCCTTGTGCTTTCATCAGCATCTTCTCCAGTGCCTGGTAACAGCTATCCCCTTAGTGCAAAACCACACCTGATTTTCCAAAGCCTGGGGGCCATGTTTTTCTTTTTCTCATTCATCCTCTTCTTTGCCAGACATTGAATGAGTAGCCACTGAGTACCAGGCGTGGGGCCGGGCGTAGGAGGACACGGGGGCAGTTAATACATCACTGATGCTCTTTGGGAAATCAGAGTCCTCAAGACAGACAACGGATAACCACGACTCATTGCGATAAAGATCGTAACAGCGGAGAAAATAGAGGCACGGTTCCTGCTTGTGAGTCGGGAGGAGGCTTCGCAGAGAAGGTGACTTTCCAGCTAAGTCCTGAGGATACGCTGGAGTTCCCCAGAAGATAAGGAGAGGAAGGACAGTCCTGGCAGAAGGATGATTCTGTGTAAACGTAGAGAAGAGCGTGGGCATCCAGGATATTTGGTGGTGCAGAGGGGTCAGTGTGCACGGAGCAGGGTGGATGTGAGGGGGCGGAATCGAAGAAGCTGGGTGGGAAGAAGCAGGAGATGAGGCTGGAGCGGATGAAGAAGGGCCCTGTGTGACTCGCCAAGGATGTTGGCTCCTACTGTTTAGAGGCAAAGGGGAGCAATTTGAGGAGTGGGGACCCACAATCACACTTGTGTTTCAGAAAAATAGTTCTGACAAGGAGAATTGCTATGGGGCTCTTGCAAATGTAGAGAAGAGATGGAGAGGGTTAAAGCTAAGATAGTGGAGAGAGGATGGAGATGAGGGATGTAGTTAATTCGAAAGATGCTTAGAAGGGAAGAGAAGTGGGTCACACACACACACACATGCACACACACACACACACAGAGGAGGGAGAGAGATGTTAAGACTTCCCCAAGATTTCCTTTTCTAATAACAGTAGACGGCAGCTTTAAGTGAGACGGGGAATATAGGAGGAAGGAATAAAGACTTTGGAGGGGGTGTGATGTTTGGAGTTTGGGACATGTTGGACTTAGAGACACCCAGACAGTTCTAGAACCCTGGGAAGAGGGACGAAAGGACAGACGGTGCCATGCTGTGGAGCGTCTCTGCACTTTACTCACAGGTCAACAAGCTTAGGGTGCAATGGGAGACTTTATCTTCTTGAGCATCACGCGGGCTTGGGCTCAAGAGCTGTCACCGTAAGTTACGTACAGCCTGATGTACAACAAGCTGACCCGCAGCCAGCCTGCTCGCACGTCTGAAAAGCGGAGGATGCTACTCCCCAGCTCTGTGCTGAGATATCAGACCGTGGGCTGGTGTTGAGGCCCTGAGGCATGGACGGCGCTCTGCAAGCAGCGGTGTCTGTGGCACAGAGCTCTAAAGAGACGCTTCTAAGCCCTCAAGTAGGCTCTGGGCAGATTTAGCTTTTCCCAAGATTCTAATTTAAAAAAACAAACCACAGAAGATCACTCTGGGAAATGCTCCCAAGCTGGATTCACTGTGCTTTCCAAGGCTGTTTCTTCACCTTCATTACTCCTGGAAGAAGGTCCGCAGATTCCAGGACCAGGGGCCCCGAGATTCCACTCACGTGTTCCCTTTCCCGGCATTCAGAAAAACATTTGGAAAAAACCCCAGAGACTACCGTCCACACAGCAGCCCTCAGCCGTGACTGCAATCGCTCAATTATACGGCCAGTCACGAAGTGCAGATTATAGGGTTTCATAGCTGAAGGCTCTGTGAGTTGACCAGATAAAACTAAATAAGAAAAAAAAAAAAAACCCAACATGCAAATGTTGGACGTTTTCTGAGCATGTGGCAACATTTAGTTCCAGTCAGCAAGAAATAGGAACAAAACAAAACAAAACTGGGAGCAAGTCTCTGGAGTTTTCTTTTTTTTCTGCTTTCTTTGGTTTCTTGGGGATGTGGATAATGTGAGACCCAGGCGTGCTTCTAAAGGGTTAGATTGTTTGAAATTCCCTGATGTAACACCATCATAGACGGACAGGCTACTTGCTGCTTTCTGTTTTTGTCTTCAGTTCACTTCTTTAATTGAAGTAGAGTTGATTTACAATGTGATAGTTTCAAGTGGACAGCAAGGTGGTTCCGTTATATACACGTATATAGATCTACACGTATACCTATTCTTTTTCAGATTCTTTTCCATCCTAGGTTATCACAAGATACTGACTTTCGTTCCCTGTACTGTATAGTAGGAGCTTGTTACTTGCTATTTTTGCATGAGCTCTGTTTCAGCAGTTTGTTGCTAGATCTGTGTCTTGGAACTGGAGACAGGGGTGTATGGGTCCTCAGGTCAGCCTGGATGGCTGACCCTATTCCAGCAAGCGGTACCACCACCCACCCAGTTGCTCCCGCTGGGACATCGTAGGGACTCTCGGAGACATTTGCCGAATGAATGACGGAGCCTGAGGGACAGACACCTGCCAGCCGCCATGACACCATCTCAGAGTTCCCCGCCTTCACAGCCACCACCCTGAGTGGACAGAGTAGAGACTGCCTCAGGCCAAGCCATGGGGGCAGGTGCCACCGTCAGGACAGGCGCTGCAGCAGGGCAGGTGGAAGGGGTCAGAGGACCACAGAGCCGGCTGGTGAGGGCGCGGGCAGTGGACTGAGCAGGGCGATGGGGAGAGTGGACTGAGGACCCCACGCAAGCAGGGACATCGTCCCACCCGCAGTTTATGCCCAGGCCCCAGTACGAGCCTGGCATGTGGGAGATGCTCGGGACATGAATGCAGGGGCAGAGGGCAGGGGTCCCCTTCTTCACTCCCCCTCATTCCCCAATGACCCTGCCTCCCTCCTTTACCTGTCACCCTCAGGACCCAAATCCCCTGCAGGCGCCCAGGGGACGGGGGAAGTGCTCTGTCTCTGGGTTAGTGGCTGTGCAGCTTCCCGCCAGGACGAGTCTCTCCCAGCCCAGACCAATCAGCATCACGGGTCTCCTGTCCTTCCTGCCACCTTGGGGTTGGGAGGGCTTCTGAGGACTCTTATCTTTATCCAGGGACATATCCACAGTCACAATGGCAAAGCAGATGGGGAAGTTTAACACACAGTAAGAAAATCCATTTCTAGAGCATCAAATAAAAGGCACCCCTGAAACTCCGTAAAAATGGGACCAACCCCGTTTCTTTGGGCTTCAGTCTCGCTTCCCCATTGTAAACAGTCAGCTGCCTGTGCTCTCCTCCACCGGGCGGGGGTCCCAGCCTTTGCGTATCCCAAGGGCTCCCGGGTAGGCTGGCACACCTGGCGGCAAGAGGAGGCCCGCTGCCCTTCAGGGCAGGAGGAGAATTTCTTTACTTTCAGGGGAAAGGTATGCATCAGAGAGAAAGGTGCGGCTCCCCGGATGGTGAGAGGGAGTGTCGCAGGAATTTTCCTGAATTCATGACACCCCCACACACGTGCACCGAGGTCTGGATGTGAGACCTGGATACCTTCCTGACTTCCTTTGCTGGTCAATGGACATAGTCATGGACTTTGGACTTCAAGGAAAATTTTGTAAAGTGGAGATAGGTAGAATTCCTTAGTCAGAAATCGTGAAGGGGAATTTGGCTTAAGAAAGAGCAGGCAGCTTTCTCTGCAAAGGGCCAGATAGTGAATATTTCCAGCTTTTCGGGCCATGGAGTCTCTGTTGTAACTAACTTAGTCGACTCTGCTGTTGTAGCCCCAGAGCCGCAGTAGAAAATGTGCAAACGAGAGGGTGTGTCTGCATCCTCATAGAACTTGATGTACTTAAACCAGGAGGGTCGGGTTTGGCCCAAGAGCTGTAGTGTGGGAATCCCTGCTTTAAGAGAGATGGGAAACGCTAAAATATAAAATTCTCCCTGTGTCATCGTGAATCATGGCAATAAGATGAAAAGCAAGTAGACAATTGAATTAATCAGCATAGCTGCAAAGGCAGCTGTGTACCCTAGATTGAAAGAGGACATGTGCCAGAAAGGAGGGGACCGTGGTGTCTGTGCCTTTCCTACCGCTCAGAAAGAAACAGGCTGATGTTAAAAAATTAAGCCTTCTGTGAATCAGCGAAAAAGGTTAAGGATTAGAAGTAAAGAAGGACAAGGTCTTGTTTTTGTTTTGGGGGGGGAATGCGCGTTGTTTAGTATGTTCAAAAGTTCAGAGCCTTCAAGGAATCAAGCCCAGGCTGGCTGCAAATTCAATTACAAAATCTAGGGTCCCAACGCACCTAGAAGTCATCCAGTCCCTGTTCTAGACTTTACGTGTGACTGCACTTGGAGCAGCTTGGAGATACAAGGCTCCCTTCTACAAGAGAAGAGGAAAGGAAAGGAGAGGAAAAAGAAGAGAAGAGGAGAGAAGAGAAAAAAGAACCCAGCTCCTAGAGTCAGTGATCTCATCGTGTTCATCCGTCACTCGTGTCCACGCTGGCTAACTTTCACAGGCGCGATGCAACCCTGCCTGAGTGTAATCTAACTTCCTAACGCTGCTGGGCAGTTATTTATCCTCCCACACGTAGGCACTGAGGGGGTCGATCACGGCAAGACTACGCCTCTACACGTTGAAGAAAGCATGTCTTCAACGCTTTCCTCTGCTGGGCCAGCCGTGCCCTTGGTGTTCCTCACTGGCTTTGCCCCAGATTTTAGGAGCTGATGTTGTGAAGAGAGGTGTCTGCTGACATGGTTCCTGCATCCTTCCGGCGGCCGAGGGGAGGCATTGCTCTTCTACCAGAATGAAGATAAAAGAGCAGGCAGTAAGCGTGACACAGCATCTTCTCCAGGATGCCAGAGTCGGTATTAAAAAAAACCAACGACTCAGAACGATCCTCTCTGGAGTCTGCCAAAAATCACTGCAACTTTAGTGGGATTCTGATGTCTTTAGTGGGTGGGAATGCAGTGGTGGGTGATTAGCAAAGCCTGGCATCTCCCCCATAGTGGACTCTCCGCAGATGTCTGTAAAACAAATAAAAGGGGCTGAGGGTTTCCTTCTAGCTGCGCTGCCTCTCAGGTTGCGTTTCAGGTCTTTGTAGAAGCCTGTGATGTTATGGGGGGCAAAGTTCCTGTTTGGACCCAGGCAAACCAAATCCAGCCTTAATTTTACAAACCCAGGTTTAACATCGCTCTCTGTGTCAAAGGGCTGCCACTGGCTGTGTGGTTATCTTAAAAAGAGGAGCCCAGCTTCCCTGGGCTTTGCCAAAGCCTCCTCAGCCAGTGAGGATCGGATTCCTGCCGCATTTGCAATCAGGGAATATTCCGCAGGCAGAAGAGGACAGGACGCATTCCCGGGGTGTGGGGTGCGCCCTTCGTGTGGGAGAAGGACCCGGCGGATGAGAAGGGGTTAGGGAAGGGGAGCCTGCGGCTTCACGTGGCTCTTTCTCCTTGTGAAAAAATTGTGGCACCCTGGCAATTTTTAGGACCCTCTCCGTGGTAGTAATTTTCTGAGGGGGCAGGGGAATGGTGGCTGGGGGACCAGAGGGGGAAATTAGAAAGAGGCTGCTCTCCGGAAGTGATTAAACCCTGGACAGAGATACAGATATTCATAGAAGACTGAGCAAATTTCAGAGATGATTCTTTATCACCTCAAAACTAGCTCCATGCCCTCAATCCTGAAAGCACTTCTCTTGTACAGAAAGGGCAGCTTTGCATCTTGGCGTTCGATTCTGAGCTCTTTAAGGCAGAGGCTGGGTTGTACTGATCTTTGAAAACCCAGCACCTGGCATGAAACTTGGCATATAGTAGGTGCTTGATACCTGCAGGTGGCCGAGTAAATGTTGAACGAGCCACATGAGAAAACAGCCCTCTTGGATACGTGGGCAACTTAATCTTGTCTCAATACTGCCCCCGCTACTCCCCAGCCAGAGGCGGGTTGCCTACTAAAAGTAGCCGCCGTCCAGACCTGGGAGGGTGGCTTGAAAAGGTGTGAAATGTGTTGAATTTCAATCTCTTCGCTGAAAGTAAATGGAAAAATGCTTTGTCGCTGGCCGTGTCTCTTCGGCTTATGTCTTCAGGAGTTTCTCTCTCTCGTCTTTTTTTTTTTTTCACTTTGTCGGAGGCTTTATTATTTTTTTATACATCTTTATTGGAGTATAATTTCTTTACAATGGTGTGTTAGTTTCTGCTGTACAACAAAGTGAGTCAGCTATACATATATCCCCATATCTCTTCCCTCTTGCGTCTCCCTCCCTCCCACCCTCCCTATCCCACCCCTCTAGGTGGTCACAAACCACCGAGCTGATCTCCCTGTGCTATGAGGCTGCTTCCCACTCGCTATCTATTTTACGTTTGGTAGTGTATATATGTCCATGTCACTCTCTCACTTCGTCCCAGCTTACCCTTCCCCCTCCCTGTGTCCTCAAGTCCATCCTCTACCTCTGCATCTTTATTCCTATCCTGCCCCTAAGTTCTTCAGAACCATTTTTCTAGATTCCATGTATATGTGTTAGCATATGGTGTTTTTCTCTTTCTGACTTACTTCGCTCTGTATGACAGACTCTAGGTCCATCCACCTCACTACAAATAACCCAATTTCATTCCTTGTTGTGGCTGAGTAATATACCATTGTATATACGTGCTACATCTTCTTTATCCATTCGTCTGTCAATGGGCATTTAGGTTGCTTCCATGACCTGGCTATTGTAAATAGTGCTGCAATGAACATTGGGGTCCATGTCTCTTGTTGAATTATGGTTTTCTCGGGGTATATGCCCAGTAGTGGGGTTGCTGGGTCCTATGGTAGTTCTATTTTTAGTTTTTTAAGGAACTTCCATACTGTTCTCCATAGTGGCTGTATCAATTTACATTCCCACCAACAGTGCAGGAGGCTTCCCTTTTCTCCACACCTTCTCCAGCATTTATTGTTTGTAGACTTTTTTTTTTTTTCCTGCGGTACGCGGGCCTCTCACCGCTGTGGCCTCTCCCGCCGTGGAGCACAGGCTCCGGATGCGCAGGGCCAGCGGCCATGGCCCACATGCCCAGCCGCTCCGCGGCATGCGGGACCCTCCCGGACCGGGGCACGAACCCACGTCCCCTGCATCGGCAGGCGGACTCCCAACCACTGCGCCACCAGGGAAGCCCTGTTTGTAGACTTTTTGATAATGGCCATTCTGACTGGTGTGAGGTGATACCTCATTGTAGCTTTGATTTGCATTTCTCTAACAATTAGTGCTGTTGAGCATCCTTTCATGTGTTTGCTGGCAGTCTGTATGTCTTCTTTGGAGAAATGTCTATTTCGGTCTTTGCCCATCTCTTAAAGGGGAATTTCGTTTTCACACCATTGGGACAAGATCAAGCTTTGGCAACAGCAGCGGTTCTCATCCCTGCGGGGTGGGGGGGGGGGGTGTTGGGAACTCCTGGGGACTTTAAAAACTTCCAAGGCAAGCGTGCACCCCAGGCCGTATCCATCTGCGTTTTGGCAGGTGGGACCCTGGACAAGCCCTACAGATGATTCAAACATGTACAGCCAAAGTTAAGTTTGCTGCTCTGACTATAATTTAGCAGCAAACAAGGGGGCTTTTAAGGGTGGAAATAAGAATGCTGTGGATTACAGCACTTGAGTGGAGTCAGCACTTTTTATTTTTGACATGGCTTCTCTGAGCCAAGAAAACTCTGAGTCTTTATATCAAAACGTCAGATTTCATTGGATTAAAGCTTTATCGCTATTTGACAACTTTTTTTTTTTTTGTGGTACGCGGGCCTGTCACTGCTGTGGCTTCTCCCGCTCTCCCATTGCGGAGCATAGGCTCCGGATGCGCAGGCTCAGCGGCCATGGCTCACGGGCCCAGCCGCTCCGCGGCACGTGGGATCTTCCCAGACCGGGGCACGAACCCGTGCCCCCTGCATCGGCAGGCGGACTCTCAACCACTGCACCACCAGGGAAGCCCTATTTGACAACTTTTGAACTGGGGGTGGAGGGAGCATTTTTAGTGTTAGAGAAATGCTAGCATTTCTTTCAGAACAAGGTTTGTGTTCTTATTTTCTGAATCCCCAGCTCCTAACATGGGGCCTGCCATGTAGAAGATGCTCAAAAATTCTAAACGAATTATAGCAGCTGCAGCTTGCCGGACACCTACTGTTATAGTCAGCATCTCCTTTGACTTTTAAAGCCAGCAAAGGAGAGAGCCATCTCGGGAGGATGAGGACAGGCAGACAGTGATGATGGCCTTGGGTCTCTGACGCTACCGTGGGGCCACCTACTAGCCCTCCTGGCCTTCCTCTGGACATCTTGTCATTTGGGGAAAATACACTCTTCTTTGTGTTGGTGGACATTTTTCTTCTCATTTCTTCAGGTCAAATGCTGTTCTGTCTGATATACACACCTACTTCATGAGGTTTATCCCTAGGTATTGGAGAATACTTGGCAAACTGACCAGCGTTAGCACGTGCATGGAAAAATTCAATGTCTTTGTTATAATTTCAGGATCTCTTAATACTGATGCAATTGGTAAGAAGGGGAAGGACGAGGATGCCCCTCTTCCTCAGTACTGACTCATGGGAAGTTGGGATCATGGCGTGGGATGGGGAATAAGGTGGCCTAAACAGACTTAACCAGGATAGCAAATCACCCATTGGGCCTGATGTGTCTAATTTTGTCTGAGGCAGAGAAGACCCAAGAAGGAGTTGCTTTCTGCCTCTGAGCCCCCTTATCTGAGTGTCTGTCTAAAAAATATATGCAGGTCTGGGGTTAGATGAGTGGAGTGTAGCCAGCATACATGCCAGCAAGGCCACCCCCGGCATCAGTAGACACAGGAGCTGGACCCACTTTTCCCTTCCTGGTCCCATCACAGCTGAATCCTCGAATTCAGCTCAAGGCCACCTGGACAAACTGTAGCTCACTCAGAGGAGAGTGATGAGGATGGTGTGGAAAACGAAAACCCTAAAACTCTCTTTGTTCTTTGGGGCATGACTGGAAGAGGTGGGCATCATTAGACTGAAGAAGAATTAATCCAATGGGGGTCATGGCTGTTACTTTCAAATACCTGAAGGCTGCCATGTAGAAGAGGGAGCAGACTCATCGGACCAGCCCCAGTGGGTGGAACTAGAACCAATGAAGGAAGCTACAGGCAGGCAGGTTTGGATTGGGGTTTGGACACAATGCTAACAGCCACAGCCGCCAAAGACGGAGTGGCCCATCTCAGTAGATGGTCCCATCGCTGGTGACATGGAAGCGTAGGTGGAACCACCATCTACGTTTGCAGGGATGCGGTACAGGATCCCGGCACACGTTCACATGCCGTTTCCTTTCCTCTATGTCTCCAGCGATGAGTCAAAGAGTTATTCAGCCCCTACTATGCGTCAGGCTCTTAGTGGTCAGACCTTTAAGATCTCTCCGAACTTGGTGATTCTTTGAGGATCTGAGGACGACGAGCTCCATTTTGCCCAAGAAAAACTATGGCACTGAGATCTGGCAAGAGTTGCACAAAGCCAGACAGCATGCAAGGGGTGGACCCTCCATCCTCTCTGAGCTTTCGCTCTCTCCACTCTCCTTTCTCGTTCAATCGTCTGTTCTTTTCCGAGAAAACCAAATCATGCTCTGCTAAGCCATGTAGTCTTGAGCACGTTTAGGCGGAAGGTGCACTATTGGTCTGAAAGATGTTTCCCCGACTCTGAGAAACTGGAGCAAACTCTCCCTTTGATCTGCAATCTTCCAAATCTCCCCAGATACCCTCGAGCAGAGACAGGTTATACGCAAGGGCTGTGGTTCAAGATTTCATACAACACGTGACTCGCCGGTTGGGGAGTGGCTGCGGATTCTTCAGATACAGTCACCCCTGCTATTCTCTGCACCGAGATTCCAAAAATTGCTGTGGAAACTGCACATTTCCAAGCAAAAGCCCATTTCTTTTTAGCCATTTCTCAATCTCTCAGCCTCTCTCCCCACCACTCCACCGTGCCGGATCTCTACGTCTTCCGTCTTTGGGTATCTCCTGCCGGGACCTCTTTCCTGGCAGAACCCCCATTGGTTTAGGGGCACCTAACCAGGCAGCGAAAACCAACCTGGCTTTGGAGCTGGGCATTCCACAGGCAAGGAGGGCCATCCGGATCCGGCCTCTCTTCTTTTGTATGCGGCAGGCTTGCAAGATGTAGGGAGGGCAAATTAGCAGCTGTGTAGGAGTGCCGGACGCTGAAAAAGCATCTGTTGGAAAATTGCTTTGTAATTTCCCGAGACTTTCAGGGTCAGAAGTGGGTAAAAACCCCCCAAATGGAAGAAAATCCTAATCACTTTCAAGTGGGAGGAAAATAAGAAACAGACAGGCTCACGTGGGTGCAGGCTCCCACGATAGTTTCCAAAGCTTCCAAAACACTGGTCGCTTAGGGACCAAGCCCTGATCTTCTCCTGAGGTCCTTTATTTGGCCCAGTTGGGACCATCAGTGGATGGGAGTGGTGTTCAAATCCACCCTCTCCCCACACTGCTCTGTGAGGCTGGAGCTGAGCTGGAAGATGGAATAGGGTCCGTAGCTGCATACTCTCTGCCTTAGTGTTTCGGATAATCTTTATTGGTTTTATTCACCCAGGTATTTTCAGCACCTGCGACAGTGCCTGGAGCAGAATGGGTGCTCAAAAAATATTCAGTGAATGAAAGAACGAGTCCCTTTTTGTATCCTACACACTCCCTAAATTCCTTATCACTTAGCTGACTTTGTACCCACGGTTGATGCATGAAACTAAGGTGAAAAAGCAAAGGAGGCTTTGATCTCTAAGCAGAGCTGGAGGGGAATATAAATTAGGCAGGTTGGAAGAGTAGGATAAAATCAACACAGCAGTGTGGAGGTGTCTGGGAAAGCTATGGGCTCATGTGCAGACCCTCAGAAGGCGTCTGAGCTGGGAGACAGGAGAAGGCCAGACGTCTGTCTCTGGTGCCTTTGAAGTTGACAGCTCATTCTGAACTCTGTTGGCATTTGCACTTGCTTTGCTTCGAGATAAAGAGTCTCCTCTTTCTCTCCTTCTACTTTTGCTGCATTTCTTCTCTCCTCTTCGCCTTCCCCACAGTGCTTCTTAAGTACCAGTTTCAGTCCTGTGGAGTAGGACCAGGTTTTGCAAAAGACCCATTTTCTGAGCTCTGCCTTATCTGGTTCATGTCTTCACAGTTTTCATTGGCCTCAATGTGACTGAAACCAAGAAGACTTAGGGAATAGAAAGTGATTTGCAAAACGTGAGCAGTGTCTGCATAACTAAGAACCCTTTCTGACTCTGTGTGAATAGGGCTCTGGGGGTAATTAAGAGAATTTCTGTAACCCCTGCTCTGGCAACTGGAATTTGTCACTTGGTTTAGCACTTGGAGTAAGTGATAGCTCCATGTTAATGATCAGAAAGGGTGGCATCTTCCAGTTAGTCAATGAAGCCAAAAGATAACTTTGCACCTTAAAAAATACACTCTTGTTTTCCTCTCCTCTATCAATGAGGCACACTCAGAGCAGAAACATTTTGTGGATGTCTTTACCAAAGGGGTGATTTCTTTGGCTAGAGGAGATGGACATGCAAAGATGACTTACCCGGCTCTGGGCACAGAGAGTGCAGGCCCCTCCCTGTGTTAAGCCTGTGTTGGTACATCAGGACTTCGAGAGCCACAGGCAGAGAAAAGTCAGTGCTTGGGTAAGAGGTGAGGCAGAGAGGGAGAGGGAACAGGAGAGAGACGTTACGAAAGGAGAAGGAAGGAGACCTGCTTCCCGTCAGCTCAGGTGCCATCCTGTGCTGCAGCTTAGTCACTGCTGCCCCTCCTCTGACATCTACCGTTGGCACTAAGTGATTGTTCCCCATTCTTGAAGAGACGCCTCATTGGCTGGTGGCCGCTCTCTATCGGATGGGGTGTGCCCAGGGCTCAGGTATGTGCTCTGTGGGCTTAGAGACGGAGCCCCTGTGGAAGAGCGCAACTCTGCAGAAGTAAACGCAACGAATGGGGTAAGGGATGCTGGGTCCTGGGCCAGAATCGATTTCTCTCCCTGAAAAGGTGAGGCTGACCCTCTGGGACTCAGGACACAGTCTGTGGCTATTGAGCTAATTGGCCCGTGTGGCCTTTGGTTTCACCGGGCACAGCCATCTTCGGTCCAACCCTGGATATTACCTAAGTACGGAAATGAGAGTTTGGGAGCCAGACGTTAAGTCATGACGAGTAGTAGCTCTGCAGACTTGCGTCTGACAACCTAATTTCCCGCCCTGTTCGCTGTGTCGCATCACATCAACTCCGCCCTTGCCCCAGAAGCCTCCAGGCCCAGAGCCCCGTTTCCCAAAACGGAAGGATGCCTGTAGATGAGCCAGGATGGGCCGGGTCTGCATCCCTGAGCTGGCCTTACCCTTGGCATCTTTTCGTGGTTCTGTTTTGCCAGGAGAAGGGCCTTCCTCAGCAGCCTTGTCGCCCCCTGTTTCCTTTGTCTTGTTGTCCGTGGTCAGGGCCCCTTGCCCCGTCTGCAGCATCTGACTGTAAGGCGAGGTCTGGGCTTCAGGCAGATCTTCCTTCTTGTTCTCCTTCCTTCTCCCACGGAGAGCTCTACACGGAAACCCCACCACCAGCTGCGGCGCTTTTGAGGGATTCAACTGCCCCTAAATAAGTGGCCTGATGTGTGGTCATTAAGAGGAAGGAGGCGAACTGGAACACTTAACTTCATGAAAAATTATGTACGGGACCTCCCCGGCGGTCCAGTGGTTAAGGCTTCACCTGCCCTGGTCGGGGAGCTAAGATGCCTCGTGGCCAAAAAACCAAAAAACATAAAACAGAAGCAATATTGTAACAAATTCAATAAAGACTTTAAAAATGGTCCCCATCAAACAAATCTTTCAGAAGGTTATGTGATCTGGAAAGAAACTGAATTGATGCCGTTAGCTTATTCTTGCGTATAGTGGAATGAGAGAAGGGTGACAGTATCCCCCAAGTAGCAGGACGATTGGAGAACAGGTATATGTGTGCGTGTGTGTGCGTGCGTGTGTGCGTGTGTGCGCGTGCGTGTGTGTATGCATACGAATGAATGAATGCAAGAAAATAGTTCTTACAGGGATGAAACACAGGCGGTCAGGCTACAGCTGGTCTAGCATTTCATTTTTATGGGGTAGGATTAATATACTGCATGTCCAACTGTGTTCTCTCTTTCAGTTTTCCCCATTTCCCATTATATCAATTAAAAAGAGAGTATTTGGGGGAGTATTGAAACAGTTCTTCAGTGACTCTCAAACTTCCAAGTCATCCCTCTTGGCGGGATCCACAAAGGTTCTTCCTGATTTGACCCCTCCTCACTTCATCCCCTCCCCGCTCCCCTGAGTGCTGGAACACCCCAGGGCCCTCAGGCTTGCGTGACCCAGCTTGCGTTTCTCATTCTGCTGGGAGTGTAACCCTTTCCCCTTTCCCTCCGTTGTACTCCCACCCTACTGGGGACTCCTCATTGCCACGTCCGCGAATTGTCCCAGCCATCGATGTAGACCTGCCCTCCCTCTGGCCCCCAGCCCCTTTCAAGCACCTCCATTCTAGTACTGACCAAGCGTGCAGTCAATGATCCGTCTTCATGTCTGTCTCCACTGTTAGATTTTACGTTCCATGAGGTCCTAGCCTCTGTCTGTTCACCAGTGTCTCCGAGCATGTGGCACTGTATCTGGCAAGAGGTAGTCGCTCAGTTCATATTGATGCATGGAAGGGTGGATGGGTAGAGGACAAAGTATTGGGTATAGGGAGAAGGGAATAAAAGACAGTAGATTAAAAATATTAACTACGTGGGCTTCCCTGGTGGCACAGTGGTTGAGAGTCCGCCTGCCGATGCAGGGGACATGGGTTCGTGCCCCAGTCCGGGAAGATCCCACATGCCGTGGAGCGGCTGGGCCCGTGAGCCATGGCCGCTGAGCCTGCACGTCCGGAGCCTGTGCTCCGCAACGGGAGAGGCCACAACAGTGAGAGGCCTGCGTACCGCAAAAAAAAAAAAAAAAAAAAAAAAACTACGTGGAAGGGAGAGACGCGGGTGTGATCACTCCACTGCAGACCCACAGTGGTACCCAGGGTCAGTCAGGGGCTGAAGGTCAAGGTCGTGTTTGTACCAATGTTGTCTCTGGGATTTGTCAAGAGTGTCCAGCTGTGCTAAGGGCCCAGAAAACAGGACATGGTTTTGCCTTTGCCTTTCGTGGTTAGCACATCTGAAGAAGCACTAAGCGGTAACATCTCTGCTGAGCTTAAGTTCTTCCCTGAAAGCCAGAGAAACTTAATCTGAAACCCAGGCTCCTGGAGGTGAATCATTAGAAGAGAACATTAAGGTTTAGAAAGAACAGTGTCCCTCTGGGAGCCTTGTGTTAACACCACGTACGGAACTGTCCTCACTGAGCTTGGACAGGAACCTGGAATTTTCTCCATACCATATAAAAACAAAAGTGTATGGTTTTTCTCTGATGAGCTTGAACTTGGTTTCTGGAGTTGTGGTCTCTGAAGCCTCTATTCACTTATGGTGGTTCTTCTGCCCCTTCTCGAAAGATGCAACTTCAGCGGCTTGTGTGCGGCACGGTTGTGAGTAGCCGGGCAGTTTCTTAAGAAAAACAACATTCTTGAACTGAGAAGAACATCTGCTCTGTGTCTGATCATCAGAAACCTCCAACTTCGCTAGCAAGTTGTAACATTTGAACCGATCACCCAAGGCATATCTTGGCACATTAAGGAAATGTACACTCAATAAAGATGCTATTGTACGTGTCTCTAGGGCCCTATTCAAGGATGGAGGAGGGTTCCCCTCCGCCAGGAATGCTTGTTTATGAAGTTGTAGCTGCGTGGTACTATTTATAGGACCCAGGCAGATAGGCAAACGAGTGTGGCCCACAGGACTCAGCTAAGCCTTTCCTCGTCAAGCTGAAATGGGCCATCGAGTGGCTGCCGAGGGGCGGGGATGCGGCCCCCACCCCGAGCACATTCTGGCCTGTAAAAATTACGCTCATAAAATGTTGGAAAGAAGAGGAGACCTTCTAAGGGGCCCCACATCAAGTCACCCGTGGGGGAACGGACCACTTCCCATCTGTTTTAAATTAAATGTGTTTATTTTCTTTGCATCTCGCTCCCCAGCTCATTGTAATCGGTTAGAAAATGTCTTCTGTGATGTTAACTGAAAGCATATTTTTTAATAAGTTGAACTGGCTCTTTGCTTTCACACACAAGGCAGTGACATGGCTTCTCTCACCGTGACTCTGGCGTGTCCTCCGTGGCAGCTGTTGGACGGTGCCTGGGGCTCTATTTGTTCAACACTCGTTTTTTGTTCCCTGTGACGCCCCAGACTCTATGCTGGGTGTTAGGGGTAGAGTGGAGACAAGAGCGTCAGTGACTAAATACATAAAGTAATTGTCCTTCGTGAAAGTGCTAGAAGGGACATAAGCAAGGGACAGGGAGAGTGTCATTGTCAAGGACCACCTTCTGAACTGGGTGGGCTGGCTCTCTGGGCTAGAGGATTTGGATCTGAGGCCTGAAGGGTCAGAACAAGCCATTCAGATAGAACCTGGGAGATGAGTATTCCAGGCAGAGGAAACAGCTGTGTAAAGGCCTTGAGACAGTCAAGGGTTTGCAACATTTGAGGAAGAGAAAACAAGCCAGGGTGGTTGGAATAGACGGAGAAAGGGAAAGTGGGGAGGGATGAGGCTGGAGCAGGGCCGGGGCAGGCAGGGCCTCCTGGGGAACGCTCAGGATTTTAGATTTTATTCTAGAAGCCACAGAACGGCAGGAGAAAATGCCAGTCTTGGGTTCGCCTCTTTCGAGGATTAGGTGGGCGAAATTGAGAAGGACAGATTGGAGAGGGGAGGGATGCCGCGGAGGCGCCGGGTGGGAGGGGCTTGTATCAGTCCAGGTAGTGGTGACGCAGCACACTTTGGCGTGGCATCCTTGGAGACGGAGGTCAAAGGGTGGGATTCAGAGGTTCTGGAGGTTAGACTTGACAGGACCTGCTGATGCATCAGCCAGAGCGGGGGTGGGGGGGGAGAGGAAGACTCTAGAACTCAAGGGATCTGGTGGTGTTTTGACCTTAGCAACGGGGCAATTGAGGGTGCTATTTACAAAAAGGAGAAATCCAGGGGCAGGGCTGTTTCGTGGGAAGGCGGGGAACAGAAATCCGTTCCAAACATATTGAGTGGGCAGTTCTGTTACTAAGCTCCGTGAAGAAAGGTCTCTTAGCTATAAGTCTCCCGAAAGGACACACTTTATAATTTATCGTTATAACTTTAGAAGTAATGATGGAAACATTTGGAGGAACGTGTGACGGAGCTTGAGACGGGGGAATCAGGGATGATTCAAGGGCTGGCAATAAATCTAGTGACGAACATCGCGTATGGAAATACATAACCGCGGATTTTCTCCTTTGCAAAGTCTCGTTGGACTTTATTCCTATATTGGAATAAAAGTGCTGGCTGAGGTGTGTGTGCAGGGAGTCTGAGAGCTGTTTGTGCCGAGAGGGATGGCTGAAACCTCCAGAAAGGCCGAGGTGAATTACGATGCAGAGAAGCAAGTATTAATACTTAGGGCTTGGAAAGCATGCCTAGGGAGGGATACAATCTACTTATTTAATGTTATCCTTTCAGTTCCAGCAAGGGGAACCCATTTTTTTAAGCTACTCTTTAAAAATGACATTTTCTCTGTACATCAGGTATTGAAGAAAAAAAAAGGGGGGAACGGAGGCACCTCTGAACATTTCTTCAGCGGAGTCTCTGCCTTCCTATTAATTTTCAGCAGACTCTGTTTTCCCACCAGCCTGCCCACTTCCGAGTACAGGCAGTCCTATGCTTTTCTTTGCTTTGCTTATCTCTTTTCCTGTTTGCTGTTCTAAAGGCGTCCGTGGTGCTTTTAGGAAGCATAGCGTTTGGATGGTTGTTGACCAGCCTGTACTGCATTAACCTGAGGTTATCACAGGTAGCTGACTTGGAAGAAAAGCTTTTCCCAGTGGGTTCCTGGTTTGTGTCCCTAGGATCTCAGAGTCGTGCAGGGGAAAGTCTTCTAGTTTTGGTAGAAAAAGCTTAATTTGGGGGTCAGAGAGGCTTGGGTTGAGTCCTTAGCTCTACTGTCTTCTAGCTTGTGACTTAAAGTTTTTAAAAATTGAAGTACAGTTGCTGTACAATACTATATAAGTTACAGGAGTCCTAAATAGTGATTCACAATTTTTAAAGGTTATACTCCATTTATAGTTATTATAAAATATTGGCTATATTCCCTTTGTTGTACAATATATCCTTGTAGCTTATTTTATACCTAATAATTCGTACCTCTTAATCTCCTACCCCTATATTGCCCCTCCCTCCTTCCCCCTCCCCACTAATAACCACTAGTTTGTTCTCTGTATCTCTGAGTCTGCTTCTTTTTTTGTTTATTTGTTTTTGCGGTACGTGGGCCTCTCACTGTTGTGGCCTCTCCCGTTGTGGAGCACAGGCTCCGGACGCACAGGCTCAGCGGCCCAGCCGCTCCGTGGCATGTGGGATCTTCCCGGACCGGGGCACGAACCCACGTCCCCTGCATTGGCAGGTGGACTCTCAACCACTGCACCACCAGGGAAGCCCTGCTTCTTTTTTTTTCATATTCACTAGTTTGTTGTATTTTTTAGATTCCACATATAAGTGGTATCATACAGTATTTCTGACAACATTTTTGAACCCTGTGTTTTCATCTGGAAGACGTGGGTAATGAGATATATGTAAATTGCAGAGTAGTGGTAAAGATGAGATGAGATGACATATGTGAAGTTCTTAGCATGAGACTTAATTCATACTGGTTACCACAAATATTATTATTAGACTTACAAACACAATGGTTGTCAATTGGACAGGAAACAAACGTCCCTGGTTTGTAGCTCTGTAAAGGCTGTTGACAAGCATCACAGCCATGTGTGCAGGGGTGCTGGGGTAGGGTTCTCCATTCCAGTCTAACAGAAGTTGCACGCTGGACGTCCTGATTGTATAATTAAAATCAGCCATTTTTTCAGTTTGAATGAAAACTGTAAATTGAACAAGTAAGTTAAAAAATGGGGACCTTTTCTATGCAATGTGGATTACAAACTTCTCTCGAAGAACCATCTGGTGACATGGGCCCCCCACCATTCCAGATGGCAACCATCAGCTGTGACTTAGAAGCTGATGGTAAGGTACCATGTGTCCTTCCCTGCTCCCTGCCCCTCTTGGAGAGCCTGGTCTTATATTTTATATGCGCCCTTGGCTAGCTTGTATGACCTTGAGCAAATTCTTCTACTCTTTTAGCCTTGGTTCCCCCATCTGTAAAATGGAGATGTTAATAATAAAGCTAACCCCAGAAGTTTCTTTTGAGGATGAAAGAACATCGACAACAAGTTTTTCCACAGTGCTTGGCATACAGAAAGCACTCAGGGCTAGCTGCTGTTGTCGCCATCAGAGCACTTTGCAAATTAATAGCCATCTGATTGTAATACATACTTAGACGGACACTGATAGAAGTTGAACTGTGGCTAAGACAGACATATGTTATAGACATATCATATTTTTGAAAAAATACCAATACTGTTTTCTTTTTTGTACACCCTTGTACTTGATCCAATCCCCACTCCCCTTCCAGGGAGAAGCTTTTAGGCTGGATCTCGTCCATCACATCCACTCTCTACTCTTCTCCATCTTGGAGCTGACCAGTTGGGTTCTATCAGTGGAACCCTAGCCTCTGGTGTCCAGTTAGGTTTGGCCAATGGGATGCTCCAGTGAGGGGGAGGGGAATCAAAAGAAGGGAGGATAATCATGTCAGTATTTATTCCTGTCTGGTTCCTTCCCTGAGAAGTTGCCTTGAGCCTGCGAAGATCCCAACCCAAGGATACTGGTTCTTTTTACACACTGTCTCCATCTGGGTTTGGAGAACACTTCCCTCAGACTCTTAGGTCTTGGACCTATAGGTGGTAATGATTACATCATTACTAGTCCCAGGCAACATGCTATTTCTTGCTTTTCCCCTATACCTCTCCCATAACTTTGTAAAGCCACTTTGATTTATCCTGTGTCATCAGGACATTCCACTGTCCTGGAGAAAATTAGGATTATTAAAGCAGAAAGCAAAGAAAATGAAGTCAATTTTAAGATCCTGGCATTTCGAATCCACAGCGAGGTAGAAGCCAGGCTTTGTGCAGAGAGAAAGGGTTTTCTAAATTCCAAAAGGTTTCCTTTAACACATAAAGAGCCAGGCTAGACCAAGGAGGGTCAAAGCCATAGTGCAGAGCAGGCAGAGGAAATGCTTTCGGGGAAGTGTCCACAGGACGGGAAAAGGATGTGAAGACCGTGGCCACAGGAGGGCGATCCTGAGCGGAAAGCTAGGATGCTGACCGCAGCTCGGCCACCGAGAAGTGACTGTCTCCTCCCTCGGTGCCCCCTGGCCCCAACCTGGTTTAAGCAAAATTAGGGGGTGGGAAGCCCTCACAGAAACCCCGGGAGGTGTGGGGGAGAGTCCCCCATGCGCTCCCAGTGTGTCTGCCAGGGTTTGGAGGTGGCGGAACAGCCAGGACGCTGGGCTCCTCGTGGCCCCGGTGACAGGTGGCCGAGGTGTTGAGAGCGGTAGTCCTGGCACAGACCTGTGTTCAGGGCAAGGAAGCAGGAGGCCACAACGCATAGGGACCTGGTGATTTGAGGGACCCCAGGGACCATGGGCTGCAGCAGCAGATGACAGCAGGACACCACGAGGGGCAGCAAGATCTGCCACCCCTGAGTCATCAGCAGCCCAGGACATTTAGAGACAAGACAGGCCCATAGCCAAGGACTCCGAGGACGCCTGTCACCTCCCTCTGCACCTGGTCCCTGCTGGGAAGGAGTGGGAGAAATGACCCCTTGATGGAGGGAAGGAACAGCCTGTGAGCTGACTCTTGATTTACCCAAACGAGGCTGAGTTAATGTCAAAGTGAAATGTCTCAGAGAACAGAATAAGTTACCCTTAATTGGCAATTTTTATTTTTCTTGGCCATCAGGAGGAATGGAAACTCCAGTGTCACAGACTAGTGATAAACCTCCTCTAGCTTCATTTTTCCCACACCCCTGTGCTCTGTGTACATTTCAATGCCGTCTCCTCGACTTTCTTACAAGATGGGTCCTTTACACTGGACCCTTGTCTTTTGAGCCACATTGAGTCAAGCTAAAGGCGGTGAATGCATTCCGTCTAATACAATGCGTTTTACTTATTAAACTATTTTTACTATAATAACTAAAGGAAATGAATACAGAAAGAAAAGTGTGCATATCCCCTCTACCATACCACAAAGACATCCACTTTACAAAAAGTGGTTTTCTCATCCATGTTGCTAAAATCCTAGCTGACATGTTGGTTAAACCCTCTGCTTAAGGAAGGCTCTGCTACCAACACTCAGAGACGGTCCCCAATGACATAAAGGAAGAGAGATTTGAGCTGATTACCTGACCTTGTCATATGGCATCGGGCTTCTGCTCACTTGGGAGACCTTCCAGTTAGTGAAATGGGACATTCTTCGGACGGTGTTCAGATTCCACAGTGTGGACGGGATTTCACTCTTTGCTTCCTACTTCTTAGCCTTTGCCCTCATACAAAATCCCAGGCTTCACGGGAATTCCTCTCCATCCTTTCTCTGGCATCCTAGACCCTGGTTCTGGGACTCTGGACTTATTTGGAATTCTCTGGACATTATGATGCTGCAGATGGAATTCCTAAGCCTTTTTGAACGGGAGTCCTAAAAAAGAGATCTTAGCTCTTGCTGACCTCGGCACGGTTTTTTCTCCTTTGTGCTCTAATGCACATGACATTGGGGGAGTGTTTTCCTTGGACAGGGGAATGAGCAGTGAAGCAAAATATATCCCCCTGCTCTTGGGTGTATTGCCCTGATTGGGAAGCATAGGTTGTTCCAAACGATGGCTTATTCTTGTGCTTCCATTGACTTGGAACTGGAAAGAGATGTGATCAGATCTGCCCACATCCAGGAGTAGGGGAGATGCCTGTTTCAACAGGATTGCCTACCAGCTTCATCTAGATGTGAGATTATGGGTCTAGGACCCTACTGTGGTAAAGGCAAGCCGCTGGTGTTTTGAGATGCCATTTGGTTTTCTCTCCAAATATTCCCAGGGGTGTTCCCTCTGCCGTCCACAGTTTGCATGTTCTTCCAGAAGAGCCTTGGCTCTTGGCCACCTTGGGGCCACACAGGAAGTTCTCAATACCGGCAATCATGCTCCTGTGGACTGGCTTTTCAACCCTGATGGCAGAGGCTCTTCTTATATCAGCCCTGGGGAGTCAAATGGAAGAAATCCTGAATAAAATCTAGACACAAAATGTATGGACAAATGGGTGAAATAAATAAGCCATTTAATTGAGACTTTATAGTTTTTCCCATGAAAAACCAGGCTTTTTTTTTTGTTTTCGTTCCTGAGGCCTGCTGTACTAGCTTTGCTGACGTCATCAGATGTTAAATCACACTGACTGAATAAAATGGGAAAAATCAGATCATGACAAACCAGCTTGGTGTTATTTCTATCATGATTTCTTCTTTGACCCATGCATACATAATGGATCAAAAGAACCATTTTTAGTTTCCAAATATACAAGAGTATTTTTGGCTTTTTTTGCGGGGGGGGGGGGAATTGAGTTCTCACTGTATTGTATTGTGGCAGAGAATATAGTACATATGTTTTACTGATTCTTTGATTTTTTTTTTAACATCTTTATTGGAGTATAATTGCTTTACAATGGTGAGTTGGTTTCTGCTGTATAACAAAGTGAATCAGCTATACGTATACATATATCCCCATATCCCCTCCCTCTTGCATCTCCCTCCCACCCTCCCTATCCCACCCCTCTAGGTGGTCACAAAGCACCGAGCTGATCTCCCTGTGCTATGCAGCTGCTTCCCACTAGCTATTTATTTTACATTTGGTAGTGTATATATGTCAGTGCCACTCTCTCAGTTCTTTGATATTTATTGAGGTGTCCTTTATGGTCTAGTGTGTGCTCAATTTTTAGAAATATTCCTCGAAGACTTGAAAAGAATGCAGATTATCTAAGAGTTGAGATAAAGTTCTAAATATGTGAATTTTATAAGTGTCTTAATCATGCTGTTCAGCATCATTATTAATTTTTGATCACTTCATAACAGACGAATGTTAAAATCATAATTTAAGAAATTCAGTATTTCACAATTCTATTGACCTTTACTCTCTATGAAATTACCGCTTTTGTGGGTCAACCGAATATTTAAAATTTTATATGGTTCAATGTAATATTTTGAGGCTATGTTGCTGATGCTGGTTGTCTCTGGAATCAGAATCAGAAATCACGAGAGAGGGAAGAAAACGTCCCATCAAGAACCCAAATATTGGGACTTCCCTCGTGGCGCAGTGGTTAAGAATCCGCCTGCCAATGCAGGGGACACAGGTTCGAGTCCTGGTCTGGGAAGATCCCACATGCCACGGAGCAACTAAGCCCGTGTGCCACAACTACTGAGCCTGCGCTCTAGAGCCCGCGAATCACAACTACTGAAGCCTGCGCACCTAGAGTGTGCTCTGCAACAAGAGAAACCACTGCGGTGAGAAGCCCGCACACTGCAACGAAGACCCAACGCAGCCAAAACTAAAAAAAGAACCCAAATATTTCAGAGAGAAGCTAAGTCAGGATGTGTCCGTGTGACGCACGGCATTGAGCCTCCGAGCAGTGGAGCAGTTCTTTTATGGAGTATTTATTGAGAGCCAGGAACTGTGCAAAGCACTGAGATACTTAAAAAGATAAGTAAGACCGCTCCTGCCTTCAGGGAACTTAGAGGAGGGAGAGAACATGATGTAAACAAGTACAGCTCTTCACATACAGGGCGTGGGAGAGGCGGAAAAGAGAGAGTAGTCAGAGCCGTCAATCCTGGGGTGCAAGGTCTGAAAAGGATTCCGAAAGGAGTGGCTTCACGAGCCGGACGCCAGAACACTGAGAGGCTAGCAGGAGATTTCGAGAAACCTAAGCCTATTGCACTAGGAAGTGGTGATTCCCTTTGGGTCAGACTGGACGATATTTGAGGTCATTAACACTGTGAGGTTTGAAGAATTTTCTTTCTTTTTTAAAATACAGAAGAGGAAGATTTCAGCGAATGATGTAAATGGACCTAGAATTCTGGGTCTGGATTCCAGATCCACCATTCCAGCTACAGAGGCCACCGTGGTAGCCACCCTAAACCGTGCACGCTGGTGCCTTGAGGCCATGGTGTCTCCTTTGTCTCCCAAAGATACGCCATCTTTGGAGAGACCTGGAATCGGAGCTTAGTTAAACTGCAGCCTTCCTTCAGGAGGAGTGGGTAGAAGGGAGCTGGGATGATGGAGGAATGACCGCTTTTCCACGGGACACTGTCAGTTAAAAGAGACTAAAAGAGGCCCCCCGAGAAGAGGGTTAAGGAACAGTAATTACTCCACTAGAGAAGCAGCTGAGAGCTGGATCTATACGGGTTCAGGTATTTGTTCTGCACCCTGCCCAGGGCTTGGTCCTACATGATGAAGCTGGTGGTCATTTTGTTCCTTACACCTCAGTATGAAAATGGATTCCAGGTTAAATGTCAAGTATTAAGATTAGACTCAATACAACTTTATTAAATTCAGCAGTTTCAGAAGCTATAATGATGTAGATGGAGAAAAGCTGATGCTTACCTTAACTGTTTCTAAAAAGAGAGAGAGAATGAAAGAGACAAACTACAATAGCAAATCTTTTCTTCTACTGAAAAAAGTATCTATTTGTATAAGATGATCAATCTCTTCATTCAATGTTATTATTCTTTATTCATTAAAACATGTTTCCGAGGTATGACTACTTGAAAAACCTGTTAGCTCTAATTGAAATTACTTCACATATGCATGGAAAAGAGTCATAAAAAATGTCTTGAAAATGTAATAATTCATATACTTCACCAGATGCTTAGATGATCTCATTCATTCATTGATTATTCAACAAAAATATATCCCATGCCAACCCTGCCCCGGGCATTGTGCCACCCAGTCCAAAGTCGGGGCATTTCATTATGTAGTGGGACACGTGAAAAGATGTTCCAGAAACTTCTTTAAAAGTCACTTTATGGTTTCCGCTGAAACCGTAGATGAGTTTAAATGCAGACACGTGAGGACAGAAACGTGGTTTAGATGACGTTACCAGTCACAAAAGACAAATTTTCCTTCCCTGTTGAAGTCTAATAGATTGGAACTAAAAATGAATTATCTATGATGCTCTTAATACACTCTATTGGTAAACAAGGAATGTGTTTATTTTACTTAGAAAAGGCTTTGTGGGGGGCCTTCTTCGTGGCACGTTCTTTCTTTTTTAGGGATCATACCCAAATGGTTCTTTTTATAAAAGTGTATCATAAAATCTCCAACATAGCCCTCAAAAGGAAACAGGTTCACATAAAATAACGGAGGTTTTGCTTGGATCTTCCAAAGAGGTGAAGTATGTCATTGACAAAACCGGAACGACCTCAGTGTGACGGGGCAGCTGAGAACCAGAGGAGTCAACAATTTGGGGGGAAATGGAAGCACCCAGGACCTTTGGTGAATAAATGCTGGAAACGTCTGGGGAGATTTGGAAGTATTGCAGGCAGCCGCTGAGTAATCGGGGGGCTGCTTCTTCTGAATGATCCTATCTAGACGGGGAAGAGGGAAAGTATGTTCAGTGGGATAGTCATGGCATCGGATCACACACACACACATGCGTATATGTGGGCTACATGCATATACATTTGATCACACGCATTATCTACATATATTTATAGTACAATTTTTACATCATATATATTTTTTGCGGTACGCGGGCCTCTCACCGCTGTGGCCTCTCCCGTTGCGGAGCACAGGCTCCGGACACGCAGGCCCGGCGGCCATGGCTCACAGGCCCAGCCACCCCATGGCATGCGGGATCCTCCCGGACCGGGGCACGAACCCTCGTCCCCTGCATCGGCAGGCGGACTCCCAACTACTGCGCCACCAGGGAAGCCCTTTACATCATATATTGTACTAACTGAATGCTGCTGAATTCCAGAGCCCACTATTTTTTCCACTCTATATTGATGTCCAGAGAACAAATCATTGAAAACTTTAAAAATCAAATTGTGTGAACTTGGGCACATTTTTTTTCTCTGGGCTTCATTTGACCATTTTGAAAAGGGGAATCACAGAAATCTCACCGCCTGTCGTCAAAGGTTGCAGGAAAATTCAATGAAATAATCAAGTCAAAGTGCTCAGTAAGCTATACAAAGTGATGTACAAAAATAGTATTGTAAATGTACTTTATAAACATAGGGGCCAGATGTCTTAATTTTACGATTGTGCAAGGAAACCAAAGGAAATTCCCAAAATGTAGCCATTGACTTAGGCAAAGATCGAACAGAATGACAAAAAATACTTATTATTTCAACTTAAGGAAAATAAAATGAACAACGTCTTTGTTTAGAACAGTGGAATGTTGATGATTGTTCAGGCTGAGTGCTGAGTACAAGGGATCCTCATTGCTTTTGTGTGTTTGAAAATTTTCATCTGAACAAAAATATGCAAAACCGTTGTTTGACTGTTAACATTAGGTAGGTTGGTGCTTACGAACAAGGACTCAGGAGCTAGAAGGCCAGGGTTCGAATCTCGCTTCTGCTAGTGTGCTGTCACACTTGCTGTGTGACCTTCAGCAAGTTATTTTTGCCTTAATGGCCTTGTCTATAAGATGAGGATAATCATAGCGCCTATATCGTAGGCTTGTTCAGAGAATTAAAGAAGTTCATATTTGACAAGCACTTAGTAAATTATGTATAAGTGTTTGGTAAAATAAAAATCTTTCGGGTTCTGAATAGGTACAAGGAACCTTATTTACAAGGAACATGAGGCTCAAAAAAGTCAAACAACTTCCTCAAGGTCACAGAGTTAGGAAGTGGCTTTGCCTGGGTTTGATTCTGGCTCAGGCTGTGACTCTGAAAGCTTGGCTCTAAAGGCCAGCGCGGTGTCCCGTGGGAGAGTTTCTACAGTTCAGCCAACTCGTAATTTGGCAAATGATACCATATTCCCCGTTGTGTTTAAGGGCATTTTGGAGGTCAGGAGGGTTGCTGGGCGGGTCTGTTTGCAGGAGGCCCAAGGAGCAAGTACTAAGTAGGGGTGCAATGGGAGACCCTCTCTTGTGACCCCAGACCTTTCTGGAAGGGCTTTGAAGGAGGTCAGAATTCCCTGGGGGCAGAGGTGGGGCCTGAGGAATTCTTTGCAGACTGTCATTGGGCCTCTTACTCCACAGAGATGGCGTAAAATCTGCTACGGATGTGACGTTCCAGAAACTGTTCAAAGAGCTTTACACATATGAGTGCATTCGGAGCATAGGTGCTAACCTGGATTCTCTTAGCCTACCCGCCCAAACTCCGGAAGCTTGAATCCTCCTTCAGATTTACTGCCATTATTTTGCACATTGGGCCCATTTGACCTCTTCCACAATTCTGTGTGGGAAACTATAGTTATAATCTCCTTTCTAGAATTGGGAGAAACTGGAGTCTGGGGAGAGTTTGAGACTTTTGGACCACTGACCAAAAAGTAGTGAACCTCTGGTGGGAAAGACTGATTACCCTGGTCCATTTGGGCTGCTGTAACAGAATACCATATGTGGGTTTCTCACAGTTCTGGAGGCTGGAGGTCCAAAGTCAAGGCACTGGCAGATTTAGTGCCTGGTGAGGGTCTGTCTCTTGGTTCATAGACTGCTGTCTTTTTGCCATGTCCTCACATGTTGGAAGGAGCAGGAAAGTTCTCTGGGGTCTCTGTTATAAGGGCACTAATCCCATTCATGGCGGCTCCACCCTCATGACCTAATCGCCTCCCAAAGGCCCCACCTCCAAATACGGTCACACTGGGCGTTAGGATATAAAATGTGAATTTGGGGTGGGAGGATGCAAATTCTATAGCACTGATGTTCATAAAAACAGATGTTGCACGATACTGAAAATATGAACTTCCAAATAAATGCCAAAAAAAAATTTAGCTCATGAAATTATTTGTAAAACAGCAATCCTAGATCCTTAGGGAATAATATACATGCCAGATTTTTCTACAGGCTTGTTAATGATGTTTTTTTCCAGGCAGATAGATAGGCAGCTCTTTGCAAAGCCGCTATGGAATGATTTCATTCTTTAAGGACAGATTTTCAGGGTTTTGGGGGCTCACTGAAACATGGCCAGGTTGTGTCATCTGAGAATTCTTGGGATTGTCAAATATAGGAGGAGAAGCCCACTGATTTACCCAGTCCATTCAGATGACACTGCAGGGAGAATTTAATCAGAATATCTTTCATATAAAATGGCATTTCTGGAGATTCATGTAAAAAGAGTGAATATAGAGGATTATGATGAAGACAGCCTATTTCTTTTTCCTTTTGTTTTGTTTTGTTTTTTTTTACATCTTTATTGGAGTACAATTGCTTTACAATGGTGTGTTAGTTTCTGCTTTATAACAAAGTGAATCAGTTATACATATACATATATTCCCATATCTCTTCCCTCTTGCGTCTCCCTCCCTCCCACCCTCCCTATCCCACCCCTCTAGGTCGTCACAAAGCACCGAGCTGATCTCCCTGTGCTATGCGGCTACTTCCCACCAGCTATCCATTTCACGTTTGGTAGTGCATATGTGTCCATGCCACTCTCTCACTTTGTCACAGCTTACCCTCACCCCTCCCCATATCCTCAAGTCTATTCTCTAGTAGGTCTGTGTCTTTATTCCCATCTTGCCACTAGGTTCTTCATGACATTTTTTTTTCTTAGATTCCATATATATGTGTTAGCATACAGTATTTGTTTTTCTCTTTCTGACTTACTTCACTCTGTATGACAGACTCTAGGTCCATCCACCTCACTACAAATAACTCAATTTCATTTCTTTTTATGGCAAAGTAATACATACAATGGAATATTACTCTGCTATAAAAAGACAGCCTATTTGCAGAAAGTTTCCTTTTTCACCTAATCACCAGCTAATGTAACTTGGAGGGAAGCCAGGGTGGCGCCCGTAACCTTCCTTGGTCATTTAGTGTCTCTGAGAGGGACATACACGGACTTTCTAAGTAGCAACAGGCCAGCTGGGTCTCCGCTGTCCACACGGTGACTTCACCACCAAAGCTGGGGGTAGCAAGGAGATCAAGAGGAGAGTCATCCACAGCGAAGACATATTTTGTGTGGAGCTGTCCCCCTTTCCCAGAGTAGTCAGCAACCCCACGAATGTTCTGGAAAGAACCACAGAGGAAGACACTAGTCTGAGTGCCCAGAGGTGGTAGGTTACCCTTGCAGAGTGGACGGGGGGATTCTGAAAGCCCCACCCTCCAAAATGAGCTCTGGGAAGCCTGGAGCAGGACTCTGAGATCCCAGCCACGGCCCCCCCAATCCCCCCACCCCGCCCTGTGGAGAACGTGCGCTGGGACGCCGTATCCAGACTGCTTTCTGCTCTGGGTACTAATGACTGGGTGAATCAGACACACAACAGCCAGTGTCTGCTCTCACCAGTGATCTTGTGGTTCATTTCTCCCACCGTAACCCATTAATTGTCCCCCGTCAACATGCTCTTGGAATTACTGTATTTTTCTCTTCGTGTTTATGCTGATTACATGTATGTTGGTCTTGCCTCCTGTGCGCCCTCTTTGAAGGCCGGGGATGGGTCTCCTCTCCAGCATCTGCTATCCTGAGTGTCTGCTAACAGGTCATCGTGCCCCAAGGGGGTGTGGGAAATGCTTCTTTACCCACCATCCAGTTTCTCTGTATGTCCTGCCTTCTGCTCTGGGAGCTGGCCTGACCAAACCTTCGATGACGTCTGGTCAAGGCAGTCCAGGTCAATGCCATTCACGGATAATAAGTTCCTCCTATGCTCGTAACACAGAGCTAGGCTCTTTAAGTGACTGAGATGCAGCCTGGGTCTTCCAGAGCCTTTCGAGTCAGAGGAGGCATGAGAGGAGCATTTCCAGCCTTGCTGTTAACACTCTCTGTTGGGTACCGTTAGTTGTGAAATGTGTCATCAGTAATTTGTTACTACTAATAAAATACTGAGTGAGGATGACTTATTTTTTAAAAATAAGTTTGGGACTTCCCTGCTGGCCCAGTGGTTAAGAATCCACCTGCCAATGCAGGGGACATGGGTTCGAGCCCTGGTCTGGGAAGATCCCACATGCTGCAGAGCAACTAAGCCCGTGCGCCACAGCTACTGAGCCTGTGCTCTAGAACCCACGAGCCACAACTACTGAGCCCGCGAGCCACAACTACTGAAGTCCACGTGCCTCGAGCCCGTGCTCCACAAGAGAAGCCACCGCAAGGAGAAGACCGTGCACTGCAACGAAGAGTAGCCCCCGCTCGCTGCAACTAGAGAAAGCCCGCACGCAGCAATGAAGACCCAGCACAGCCAAACGTAAATAAATAAATAAATAAATAAAGTGAAGTGCTAAAGACTTAAAAATAAATAAATAAAAATAAGTTTGAGTGGATTCAGAGTTATTTTTATAATACCCCCTCATCATGTTTCTAGCATTATTTATAAGTGTGAAACTTTGTAGTTTTCAACTTTTTTTCCCCTTCTGGTGCACATGCCTCACACCCCCCCGAGGGCCCGTACAAGAAGTGGTTGCTTCATTCCAGCTGAACCGTAAGGAAGCTGGGAGGCAGCGTATGTGTGTCAGCCAGCTTACCGGCTCTGACCCCATGCCTTTCTCGCCAACGCAAGGAAGCTTCTCTGAATGCACATCATTCATGGTGACATGATCACAGATACCATCTTTTACGGGGAGAGGGAAATGCGTTCTGATGAGGAAAGAAAGAATGGCTAAAGTTGTTGGCTAGGACAGATCTAAGCTGGGTCTTGAAAGGTAGGCACAACTTGGACCGAGAACTGTGGTGTGCACGGGTCACCCAGCAGTGAAAAGATCTGGGCAAAGTGGCAGAAGGAGGAAAGCGTTGGAAGTGTACGGGGTTCTATGAGTTGTCCAGTGTGGGAAGAAAGATGCTGGGAGGGCTCCACGCTAAGCTGGGGAAAATACTGAAAGCTCTGGATGGAAGATGGAGGTGTTCAGACCTCATTCTGTATAGAGTGCAGAACCAAGTTATCCAAATAGGCACATTGATTTGTATATTTCTATGTGCCAGGTGCATAGAATAGTTCTGGAAGAGTTCCCGAAGACATTGTTTCTAAATATAACATAGCAGGTAAGGGTCCTGACTCTGGAGACGATTAATCTGGATTCAAAAACTGGCTCTGTCGCTTATTGGCTATAGACCTGGGTTCACTGTGCCTCGGTTTCTCCACCTGCAAAATGGGGATAATAAAAGTGCTTACATCATGGAGCTGTTTCTAAACATTAAATGCATTAAGTGCTAAGTATGAAGTGGGTTAAAATATAACTTTGCTCAGAACAAGCACTCAGTCACTGGCAGCTGCTAATGGGATGATTTTTATTAGGATCTGGGCTGAGTGATGAAGTGGGTGGTCTGTGGTTGTCTGCTGATGATGTGGGTGAAATATGACACATCTTAACGAATCAAGTCGTATTAGTGGAGTGATTTCAGTCGCTGTGTTGTGTTCTCTGAGCAGTAAGTCGTGTACACAGCCCTCCAGGATGCGGCATCCAATGATAAACACAGACATACAAGTGTGGAAGAGTGAATCCACAGCAAAGCAAAGTGGTACCGATTCACTGGATCGCACAACCCAGGGCCAGACGAAGGTTATGACAACACGTTTCTCTAAGAGTTTGGAGAAGGAAGCGATGCCGTGCAGGTTGGAGACCTCTGGGAAGTCTTGGAGAGCTGAGGAGGAATTTGACCTGGCGATGTCAGTTTGGGTGGGAATTAGGTATCTGGAGAAGGGGGGCGGTGCTTCTGTCCTCTTTCAGGGTGTTGACCCAATCTGGTCATGCTTCTCACTCTGCATTCTTTCATTTATGCGTCGTTTGGTATTTTAAGGTGTTTTCTAAATGTTCTCAAGCTCCATTGCGTGTGTGTCTATGCTCCTCAGGCCTTCATTATCTTTAGGACCGTCCCAATGTAGGGCTCTGTATCATCGTGCTTTCAAGAAGGGATGCTTCTCCGGTTCTACAAATTATAAATATGGCCATCATATTTATCTCTTAGAGATCTATTAATCTGCACGTACAAATCTTTGCACGTTTTCTAGTTTTGAGAAACATTTTTTCCTTCGACCAAATCCTTTTTTTGTTGTTGTTAATTGGTCAGTGGGCCACTTACGGCATAGAGCAAACCTCCATTCACTCCACAGCTGTTTCGAAAAACTGCCTGAAGAGCTCTGCAAAAGAAGCTCCACTGACTTGGCCAAAAGAGGGGAGAGGAGCAGAGGAGAAGAGACCAGGAGGGAGGGTTGTGTGTTCCGTTTTCTCAGTAGCAAAAGCACCAGGAAGCCAAATAGAAGAGAAATGGAGCTCGGAGATATGTGAAAAGGGGGACTGTCTAGAAGATGTTCAATGCAGTCTTTGCTGTTTCTTGCTCACGACTATTCTTTCTTGCATTCACCCTAATTTCCTTTGAAGGAGATAAACACCGTGGAGGGAGGGGCCGCAGGTGATGTCAGATGGGTGGCCTGAAGTGTGGTCAGCATTTGCTGGGCGCCCAGGCTGGCGGTGAAGGACCGCCTGGAGAGTGGCAGATGGTAACGGGAAACACACGCAGAAGATCCCATGACAAGCATTCTGGGAGAGGATCTTCACTCAGCAGTGACCAAAGGGCCCAGGGCAGAGAAAAAGGATAAGAGAGGTGGGAGGAACAGGAGTTAGTGGCTCAGGAATCAGGGAAATGAGGGGGAGGGAACTGTGTTGACTGGATCTCTAGTGTGTGATGGTTAATCTTACGTAGCAACTTGGCTGGGCTACGGTGCCAAGATATTTCATCAAACCTTATTCTGGGTGTTCCTGCGAGGCTGTTGCTGGGCGTGAGATTTACATTTAAACTGGGGGAGTGTGAATACAGCAGATTGCTCTGCATGGTGTGGGTGGGCCTCATCTAATCAGCTGAAGACCTTATGAGAACAAAAGGCTGACATCCCCGGAGAAGACGGGTTTCTGCCAGCACGCTGCCTGTGGACTTGAACTGCACCTCTTTCCTGAGTCTCTAGCCTGCTGCCCTCCCCCATCAGATTTCGGACTTGCAAGCCTCCATAAGTGCCTCCAATTGCTTCAAATAAATCAGTCTCTCTCTCTCTCTCTCTCTCTCTCTCTCTCTCTCTCTCCCTCTCTGGAGAACACTGACTAAGACAGCGGTGTAATAGGTATTCTGTGCATATCTCATTTCGTTCTTAGGAGCACAATTCCAGGTCTCATAGAGGCTCAGTGGCAGAGACAGTATCCAAGTCTGAGTCTGACTTCCAATCTCCTACTCTGCTCATCATTCGCTTCTTAGGGTCCAGGGAAGGGCTTTTGAGAAACTTAAACTGGAATCCCTGGCTTCCTGTCTGTGGAGAGTCTAATAGGGGACCTACTGGAGACCCAAGTAACTGGGCTGGCTGCCTCACTGTGTGGTGCTGTCTGAGAGCAGCTGGTCTTCAAGGCTGAGAAATCACAGCCCTGGGTCCTTCCCTCTGAGCCCTTCCGTTTCAGTGGAAGGGGAGGTGCCGTTTCCATCCCAGGTGCCTGGAAGTGCAGCTAAGGAGTCCGTTATCCCATCAACAGCCTGCCAAAGGGATGCTCTGCCGTTCTGTTCCTTCTCAACATTTCCTGGCAGCTGCTGCCCCCTTTATTCCTGCCTCTCTCAGTCTAAACGTGGGGTTTGGAAAGCACAGGGAGGAAGGACGTGAATTCAGGGTTCAAGGGATAGGAGAGGAACTCCGACCCAGGTATGACCCACGTCTCCCGTATTCATCTTCCCTGTTTAGAACCGAGAAGCAGAAGGCCTGTGATAAGGAGGGAATTTTCTCATGCTTCCTTTCTGATCTTTGGAAGCTCCAGTTGCAGGATTGCAAAACCAGAGCAGGTTTTTCCAATTGCTTTGGGCAGCAGACTGAGCCCTCAGTGTCACAGGCCTGAGCTCTCCACTTCATATATATATATATATTTTTTTTTAAATTTTTATTTATTTTTTAATTTTATTTTTGGCTGTGTTGGGTCTTGATGCTGCGTGTGGGCTTTCTCTAGTTGTGGCGAGGGGGGGCTACTCTTCACTGTGGTGAGCGGGCTTCTCACTGCGGTGGCTTCTCTTGCTGCGGAGCACGGGCTCTAGGCACGTGGGCTTCAGTAGTTGTGGCACACGGGCTTCAGTAGTTGTGGCACTCGGGCTCAGTAGTTGTGGCTCGCGGGCTCTAGAGCGCAGGCTCAGTAGTTGCGGCGCACGGGCTTAGTTGCTCTGCGGCATGTGGGATCTTCCCGGACCAGGGCTCGAACCTGTGTCCCCTGCATTGGCAGGCGGACTCTCAACCACTGCGCCACCAGGGAAGCCCCTCCACTTCTTGAAATTAGGGCCAGCTGTTGGACAGCTGGCAGCTGTGGAAGGAGGGGGCTGGGAAGTATAAAACTCCACCAACCTAACTGGCTTTATGCTCCTTTGAGCACTGCAAAGAGAATGCAGAAAGGGAAGCATGCCTTGTTTTCTTCAAAGGTTTTCTCTCAAGGAAATCTTTGTAACTGTAAATAAAATGAGGATGATCTTTTAAGTAGTGAGTGTATCAAAAGTTATACATCCCAAGGTGGATTAAACATATGAAGTGCTATCAATGTGGTCATCTTGACCACAAGCTTTTCTAAGTCTTTGCTGGAGTGTCTCTTCTGTAGTTGCATCTCTGCCCTCAGAAGGCATGTGTAAAAGCCCAGACGTTTATCACAGAGGAAGCAAGTTAAGATTAGCATGTCAGTAACTGTAAGGGGGCTGAGTACCATCATTTCCACAATATGACGGGATTACGAAGCAAAGCCCAACTATAAGTGAGAAAAGAGACACACTTAAAACAAAGTGACTCACAGAGGTTGAACTTAAAGAGTGGGAAAGGTCATGGCAGGCAAATATAAGTTAAAGTCTGACTCTTCATCTTGGTGTCAGACAACGTTAAAGTCATGGCGAAGAGCATGAAATGAAACAAAGAAGGTGCTTTACTATCTTAAAGAGAACCACATTTAAAATAACAAGGGCTTCCCTGGTGGCGCAGTGGTTGAGAGTCCGCCTGCCGATGCAGGGGACGTGGGTTCGTGCCCCGGTCCGGGAGGATTCCCACATGCCGTGGAGCGGCTGGGCCCGTGAGCCATGGCCGCTGAGCCTGTGCGTCCGGAGCCTGTGCTCCGCAACGGGAGAGACCACAACAGTGAGAGGCCCGGGTACCGCAAAAAGAAAGAAAGAAAAAAAAAAGGCCAGTTGTCCATCCACATATCCTTGTGTTACTGTGCTTTACTCTCCAAGGGGAGAAGCTGAGCTTCTCTGGGAGGGACTGATGGCCCTGGACAGCTTGGTCAGTCACCCAGAAGCCCTTCTCCAGGGACGTTGCACAGACATTCTGGGAATCACCATCTATGAAATTCAAGGGCAGATTCTCAGCTATTCCAGGGATGCAGTGAGAAGGCGTTGCTTTCACCGGCTCTGGCTGTCCATGGAATATGCCTGGTGTTCTTCCCGCAGTGAAGAGAGAGTAAGATGTTTTCTTTTGGCTGTTTTCCCTTCACAGAGAAAACCCTGCAACTCCATATTTTAGGGTGTAGTGCCTTAGCGCATCACCTGGAGACCATAGCTATTTATACAAACAGCAGCAGACCCTGGACAGAGCTAGTGCCAGGATTCCCAGGTCCATTGCTCATCACCCTGACTCACCCTCCTAACACCAGCGCAGTCAGACAGTTAATTGGAACATGGCTCCAGGGCAGAAGAGATCCTGGTTCCATTTCTTAACCATGTTCTGTACCCAAATGCCCTTAAAGAGAAGTAAAAAGGTCTGAAAATGAACGCAAGCCAATAGGACGTTTTGAAGACAGCGAAGGGCACAGGATCAAAGAATCACAACTAACTGATAAAGATTTTTTAAAAGAAACCTCCATAATCGTTTATCATTGATCAAGTTTCTGCTGGGTTCTGGGTACTGTACAAAGCACCTCACGTGGATTTTCTCGTCACATCCTCTCAAAAACTCTTTGAGAGGGTGCAGTGATCATCCCCGATGAAAATCGTGACAATGCCAGGGTTTTAGTGGGGTTTAGCAGGTTACAAAGGGCATATGGTAAATTTTTGGACCCTTTTCATTTCTTAAAAAAAAACAACACACACACACACAAAACAAAAAACAACAACGAAAACTATATCTGGGTAAAGTCAAGTTTTAGCAACCTTGAAGAGAAGAAAAACACCCCCATAATCTCTACATTTCTTGGATTGCCTTTGCAGTAGAAGGGTGTTATGGGCTGGTTGAAAGAGTATGGTCAGACTGATTCACTTTGTTACACAGCAGAAACTAACACACCATTGTGAAGCAATTATACTCCAATAAAGATGTTTTAAAAAACAAACAAAAAAACCCTCCTTCCCTCCTTCCTCCCCTCCTTCCTGACAAGATGTCGAAGTTAGAAACATCGTCCCTCTGTCCATCCATTTGCCATAAATTATCAACTTTCTTTGGTCACAAACACCTGACACGGTGCCTGGTATGAGTTTGGGTGATGATATATAACTGCAGCTTAAAAATACTTGTTAAAACAGGAATGTGCCCTTTGCAAGGCTTGACTTAAACATGTAAAGGAACAGCATTGCCAGCCACCAATGCAACGCTGAGGGAATTCATCTGGTTAATGTAGGTGTCGCACTCAGGCAGTTATCCTGAATGTCTCTAGACGTAGAAGTTACTAGTCCTGTAAGTGATATGACTTTTTCTTTTTTCCCCGTGGGGGTGTGTGTGAGTTTGGGGGATTGGTTGGCTCTTAAAAGAATATATCTGATCCACAGAAAAGGGCTGATTCTATCAGGTTTCCTTGCCCTTCTAAGCTTAGCGCTTGTAAGTGTTTAAAGAAGAACTAAGATTATCCTGATACCAATGTCTGCAAAAGCCATAAAGTGAAGACAAATCTTTTCGTTGGTCCCAAAGCTCAGGAGGAAGTTAGAGAGAACGGCCCGGCATGGGCTGATCACCCTAGCGCAGCATTTCAATTCCTTCTAGGTCAGTATATTTTTCTGAGATGATCCAGGACACTTCTACAGAGTTGGAAAACTAACATTACGTTCAACAACAAATGGCGGGACATAGGGTCATTGCCGTAAGGTCTTTGTTCCCCCAAAGACTTCAGACTAAGTATGTGCTTTTTCTTAGCTCCTCTGACTAGGAAAGGCTACCAGGGGTGTGTAGGAACTTCAGTTATAGGGCAAAGCTACCCGCTCTTCTGGACAAATAAAAGGGATGAGAAGTATGTTCCTAGAAGAAAGTGGAAGCTTTTATCATTGTAGAGAAAAGAATTACTGCCTCGGGGTTATGGCTTTGTTTTGGAGAGAGATGAAGAACTGAGTGGTGTTTTAGGACCACCCTGGTCATCAAGCTTTCAAGGGACTGAAGGACACACTTCCAAAGGGCTGGAAATGGGAGGTCCCCACTGATGCCAACAGTGGGACAGCAGGAGGGAGCTCAGGGTGGCCTTGAGTGGAGATGTCTGGTGCCTTGGAAGGGACGGGATGGGGCCCGTCAGAAGGAGGAGAGAGTGGCCTTGATCTGCTTTCTGTTCCATAATCTCAAGCTTGGAGAACTTCCATGGTACTTGGCTTTGGTCAACCATCAGGATGCTGTGGGATGCCACAAAAATCTCACTGTCTCTAAGAAGACTAATTCTGTGAACTCTGGAATTCCCCAGCATAGCAAAGTAGACTACGAGTGGAGGTCATTGCCTACACACCCAACCCTAGGCTACAAAGAGATTATAATTTTATACAGCATTTCCAAAAGGATATTTCAAGGAATATGATCGCAATGATGTCAACAGAGGGGTACTGTGGGGAAAAATCATCTATGTTTAAGGAAGTTTGGAAAATATGTGGTTAAATGAGTTAAACCATTTCTTTTCTACATGATTTCTCAGGGCTTTTCATCTGCTATCCTGAACTGTGTATGTCTAAGAGGGAGACTGTATACATTTCAAAAGTCAGGTTTCAACGTAAAAGGTAGGTGACACTTCTCCTTACTTTTGGGTTATACCAGTAACAGAATATCATTGGCACATGGCTTAAAGCTGCAGAAACAGGCATGGATTTGTGTACTTGTGTGAATGTGTATACTCTAGAAAAGAACCAAACCAATGCCTTATATACAAGGATAGGATTATTGGTGGGGTATGGGGATGAGGCTGGGGTGGGGGGGAGAAAGAGGTTCTTTGTGGCAGAGATTTAGAAAAGTCAGCACCCCTAATTGAAGGTCAAGGGTCCATGATTCTAATTCTGAATCCCTGGATGACCTTTGCAGGGTCACTTGGCCTATCTGGTCGTTTCCCCATACACAAAGCAGAAATTTGAAAAATAAGGGCTTTACAGACTTACGAAAAATCACAAGGATTAAACAAGCCCACGCTGTTAAAATGTTTTGAGCCCTGTGGTCGAGTACACGGGCTAATAACAGGGTGTGGTCCTCACCGCCAGCGGGATTAACTGAGGGGTTTGCCCAGCAGGCACGGAGTCTGTTCCACCAGAACTGCGGGCAGCTGACGCCCTGGGGTCAGGGTGATTCCCACCCTGTGTGCTGGGGCTGTAGTGGCTCACCTCCCCCCAGAGACAGCCCTGAAAACCGGAAAAGAAAGAAAACCTAGAACAATGAGCAGGTGGCCTGTCTCCTGTTGCAGCCGGAAACAGGGCAAAATGGCCCAGCCAACCTTCAACCAATATGACACCATCCTTTTCTATTAGCCTAGGGCTTTTATGGGAGTGCCCAAGTGGTATCTGCTTGGAGACCCCTAAATCCTATACCAAAGACATGGGACTCCCAAGACAGGGTACCTCCAAAAGTAATTTTTTGTGTTGGTGGTGATAGCAAGCTAGTGTACGTTGGGCGTGTAGCCGTATCCGGTGTCCAAACTGTATGCTTCCCCTCTCCCAGTGCTGAGTCACTGGGCTGTCGGGCGGTCTGACTTGAAAAGCCCTTGAGGCCGGGCCTGCCACAGGGAAGCGTGGCTCTTTTGAGTAGAGCAAGAGCGCCACCCTGAGTGGTACGCGAGTACTGCAGCCCCTACTGGAAAGCAGTTCGGAGAGGGAGCCCAGGGGGCTGATTGCCCGAGGCCCTCGGAAGTCTCAGCACCCATTGGAAGTCTTAAATTCGAAATTGCCATTTTGATTTCCATCAACAGTTTGGGGCTCCTGGTCAATGACGTCCGCTCTCGCGACTTGGATTTACCCTAATACAAAAACTGATCAGATCCCCGAGCCAGTTCTCGACAGCAAAGAACAGGCTGAATCAAGCCGGACCCACGTTTGAAGTGCTCTTTCGTGGGGCTTCTAGCAAGCTGGGCTGTCCCGCTGGCTTGTCCCTGTCTGGCCTCTTGCCTTCTCTCCAGCCTCTGACTCTGCTCATGTTACCATGAGGCAAACAAATGTTTGCCTGTTTACATTCTCTACCGAATATACCCTAGTACGAGCCAGGTCATCCCCGGCGAGAAATCAGTAAGTTGTGATGTTCTCAGCAAAGACAGTCAGTGGGTGGGTGATGGTGGTACCCAGGAATATTAGCTACTGGATATTCATTTTTAGCCTAAGCTTGCATCAGAGGGGCTGTGTAGCTCTCCTCTGGTGGAAGGGACCGTAGCGCCTCCGTAAGAACTCAGAAGGCCCGGATTGAATCTCAGCTCTACTAGTTGATTCATTCAGTATTAAGTGAGCACCTGCCTCGTGTCAGGGTCTGTTCTTTGTGTTGAGGACTTACCAGCTAACAGAAAAGAAAAAAATCCCTGCCCTCATGGAACTTATGTTATAGCAGGAGGAGGCCAACCGTGAGCATTATAAGAAAATTATTGTATGACAAGGTGATGAGGTCTGTGGGGAAAATAGCACAGGTCAGGGGGAGGGATGAGGTTGCAATGCTCAGTACGGTGGACAGGGCAGGACTCTTTAAGAAGACGGCGTTTGGGCAAAGACCTGAGGAGGTGAGACGACAAACCATGAGACATTCAGGGGAAGAGTTTTCCAGGTGCAGAGAACAGTGTGTGCAAAGGCCCTGAGGTAAGACAGTGTCTGATGTGACATCAGGGAGGCTGGAATGGAGGAACTGAGTGATTAGGGATGGGGAGAAATTTGTAGGGTTTAAGGCCAAGGAGGTATTAGGGGCTGACTGTATAGGGTCTATAGACGGTTGTAAGGGGAACTTTGCCTTTTACCCCGAGGGAGATGGGGAGCCGTCGAAGGGGAAGCCACCTGTGTCTCTGAAACACTGAATATGGGGGATGAGAGACAAAGCAGAGCTGAGTACGAGGATCTTGAGACAAAGGTCCTGAAGGATGGAGCTTCCTTTAGTGGAAATGGGCAAGAGTGTGTTTGGAGCAAGTTTGAGGGAGCAAACTCAGAAGTTTAGCTTTTAACTGTGAGTCAGAGATCTCGAGAAGGCAGTTTGCTATGTACGTCTGGAGTTTGGGAGAAAAGGCCTGATTTGGAGATAAAAATTGGGGCGATGTCAGTATATCGATGACATTTAAAACCATGAGCTTAGGTAAAATTACCAAGGGAATGAGTATAAGGAGAGGCAACATAAGGAAAAGAAGATTCTAGAACAGAGGTTCTCGGGCAAGGGGTCTCCCTAGTCGCTAGTGAGTCAGGAGTTCACGGGAGAACTCAAGGATGGCCTGTCAGCGTCAATGGTACTATTTGTTCCTATAACCGCAAGGGAACTTACGTAGGTGCCTTAATTGTCGGTGATGCTTTTTTGTCTGACTGCAGCCTACTTCCCTGAGACTCAGTTTTCTTATCTATAAAATGGGTATAATAACTCATAAGGTTATTGTAGTCATTGAATAAGAAGGTATAAGTAGGGTCTTTAGCACAGTTCCCAGCACGAAATATGTGCTGAGAAACGTCAGCTCAATAAAAGAGTTTATAGCATCATTTGAGTCAAGATTCTGCTGCCCACAGTGGGAGAAACCAAGAAAATGGTTCTGTTAGTAGATTCTGCCTTAGCCTGGCTTATTCTCTTTGAACTTCTGTAGGTTATAGAAAAAACAGATACAACATTTGCTATGAGAGATAGGACAAAAACATAAAATATTTAAAGAAAACCCCACACTATATAATAGATATATTTTCAGCAAATATACTAAAAGATCTAAAGAAATTTTGAGCAAGAAGTGATGATGATACAGATGGTGAAACGTTTTTTTTGATGATGATGAAACTTTTGATAACAGTTCACTTTAGAGAGCATTTACTATTTGTCAGATACTGTTTTAAGTGTCATATTAACTTAATTCTCACATCAACTCTTCGAGGAAGGTATTAATATTATGTTTATGTTATAGTTGAGGACAATGAAACACAGAGAGGTTAAGTGACTTGTCCAAGGTCACCCAGCTAGGAAGTGGCAGAGCTGGGGTGAATGGAGTCTGACTCCAGGATCCTGGGAATCACAAGGGTGGACCCTTGGCATTTGAAGTCATTCTTTTTTTTAAAGAATTTTATTGAAGTATAGTTGATTTACAATGCTGTGTTACTTTCTGCTGGACAACAAAGTGATTCAGTTATACATATATATACATTCTTTTTTATATTCTTTTCCATTATGGTTTATCACAGGACGTTGAGTATAGTTCCCTGTGCTACACAGTAGGACCTTGTTGTTTATCTATTCTATATATAATAGTTTGCATCTACTAACCCCCAAACTCCCACTCCCTTCTGCTTGGCAACCACGAGTCTATTCTCTGTGTCTGTTTCTTAGATAGTTCATTTGTGTCATATTTTAGATTCCACGTATAAGTGATATCATTTGGTATTTGTCTTTCTCTGTCTGACTTACTTCTCTTTGTGTGATCATCTCTAGTTGCATCCATGTTGCTGCAAATGGCATGATTTCATTCTTTTTTATGGCTGAGTAATATTCCAGTGTATATATGTACCACCTCTTCTTTATCCATTCATCTGTCAGTGGACATTTAGGTTGTTTCCATGTCTTGGCTACTGTAAATAGTGCTGCAGTGAACATTGGGAAGAGGGAAAAGAAGAGGCTACTTCTGTCAGTGTAGGGCATTTGCTCAAAGCTGGAAAGGGCATAACCACATGCTTAGGGAATGAGAATATTCCCATTTCCCTTAGTGGGGGGGTTGCAAAGCAATGCCAGGAATGATAAGGTTATGCCAGGAGGTAGAGGGCTTCATGGTTTGAGGTCAAGTGGTTTGGCCTTAATGTGATGGCTTGCGGGAAGCACGGACTTATGCTGTAGTAAGATTAATTTGAAAGGGGTTATATCAATGGCTTGAAGGAGAGTAGAGGTAAAAAGCCTTGTTGTAGAGCTATTTTTATCAGCTGCAAATTATATGACCTAACTTAGAAGCAGGACTGCAACAGCACAGCTGCCACTGTTCGCACTGCGCCTCACACGTGGCTCTATGTAGCGACCTGTCTGGGAGGTGAAGTGACACTGAGAAAAGCAGGGCTTAGAGTCACACGGCATTGTCCTTCGCAGCTGACGGGCCAGGAGGCCCTGGGCAAGTCCCTTAAATGCATACGTTGGTTTCCTTACAAGATTGTTTGAGGATTGAATGCAATGGTAGAGACAAGATTGCCCACCGGCTATTTTAACCTCAATGTCAAAGGAGAAAAAGAATGAGCACTTCCTTTAAAAAAGACGTTCTTTGCTTGTCAATCATCACCTATTAAACGCTGAGATCCATTTGCCCCCAGTATTTCTCCTTGCCTAAAATATTTTCAACATCTCACATGTGTTAATTAGGCAACGTAGCTCCATCTAAGGAGGGCAGAAGCTAGGAAAACCTTAGGGCTCTGTATTGACCACAAACGTCCGCTGGAAAGGAGAACCCATCGGCGATACACTTGAGTATTGCTAGAATTGGTTTCTTTAGCTTCCCTGGGCTAGAGTTGAGGGTGGTACATTAAGAAAAGATGGAGACGGTGTGAGAGCAGGGGTGTGGTGGGAAAAGAAAGTAACCTGTAGGAAGCAGCGGGGGGATTTTCATAGTGAGAGTTGGGACTTCAAATTCTCATAAGGCCAAGCGACTACCACAATCTCCATTTCAGGTAAAGAAGTGTGCTGGCCCATTCCTGGATGAGAATTCTCTCACCCTCTGTGAGATGCCTGCCTCATACCTGAAGCCAGCAAAGGCTTAGATTTCAAGTCCGAAGGAGAAGACCTTCCTGAGAAGGAACTCTGGTGGTCCCAGTACTTAGAGCCTGGTAGCTGAGACGGACCCTTTTGGAGCTCTTGGAGAGTAGACATTTTAGGGGGAATAAGGTGGAAAATTTACTTGGGGGAACGTTGTTCCAGAGCCCATTCAACTTTCAGATCCTGGGTGTTTTTTTTTCAGAATCCTAAAGAGAAAAGCAAACAGTACTTCTGAGCACTCCAAACACCCTGGGTCTAAGTCCCCTGAGACTTTTCTTTTCACTGTAGTCATAGCTAGATGAAGAAATAGGCCAGCAAAGCTGTCATAGGTTCAATGAGCGTATCTACCCTGTAAGATATTTGGAGTTGCCCAAGTTCCTGGACACAGGTGGGGACGTGATCAGACCGGCAGCCACTTCTTTGGGAAAGTCTAAAAGTACCTTAACTACACAGCATGACAAGGCTTACTGAGTTGGAGGTGGCAATGGGTCTTCTTTGTAGGGAGTCCAAGATAAGGTCATTGAATTTCAACTTGGCCTTTTCACTTCCACCCCTCAAATTTCTGACTTTGTCACACTGCAGGCTAGTAGCAACTGATGACCAGAAATCACCTGCCCTTTTGGTCAGCATGGGCAGAAGCAACCATGGACATCTCCTTCATTGCGGATAGATTTTCCCATAGCAGAGTGGAAACGGATCGGCAAGGCCAGGTCCAGCATCCTTGCGTGAAACCTGAAGTGAAATTTCTCTCTGACTTGTATTGAAATGGGCACTTGCATCTGGTAGACGACACTTGAATAGTTATTTATTTATTTATTTGGTTGCCCGGGGTCTTAGTTACCACACGCGAAGTCCTAGTTGCGGCATGTGGGATCTAGTTCCCTGACCAGGGATCGAACCCGGGCCCCCTGCATTGGGAGCATGGAGTCTTACCCACTGGACCACCAGGGAAGTCCCTAGACGACACTTTAGATTGAGCTGCTCAGGAGAGAGGGGATGGTATCTCCGCTCCCAACAGCGTATGACAAGTAAGTCTCCGCAAGGGTCTGTGATGACTTTTAGTGGAATTGTAAGTGCTTCAAAAACCCAGAAGGAGGAGAGTGGTGCTTAATCCCCCCCCCCTTTTTTTTTTGCTTAAAGTAGCAAAATAAAGGGAACCAAATCCTTGCAGAAGAATTCTCTGTGGAAGATGAAGGTCAAGTGGAAAGGGAAATGTAGCTAGTTTATAATTTACTACTCTTGAGGGCAAAGCAAATTGCATTTCTCCAAGATCTGCTTAACCCTCCGCAGAATTCAGCCAAAGAAACCCATCTGCAAATCCCCAGACGATGATTACGGCACATAATTCTCCCTTTCCCTCTCTTCCAAACCGGGAAACGCAATATCCCACAACAGTGACCGAGAAATATTTAAAGTAGTTATGTTTAGTATGGAAAACATACAAAGAAGTTCCTTTCAAATTTAAAGTTCTAGGAAGGCATCAAACAGGAGAACATGATGAATTTCTTTTTTACTGTTTGTGCTACGAATTTTTAAGGCTGAAAGAGCCCATGCATTCTCACTACAGAGAAGAAATAAAGATCCAGTTCTGGGGGGAGGAGTGATCGATACAGCAGGAATTCTACCAGGTTGAGTGGAGACAGAATATTAAAATGCTCAGGTTAGAATCCAGCTCTTCCGATACCAGTGGGTTGATTCACTTCCTAAATGGTTTATGGGGAAGCTGATTTTGTTGTTGTCGTAGCTACCATTGTGCTCTCATTTCCTGGAACTCAGATACTGATTATGGGCAAAGCTTAGTAGGATGGTAAGGATGGGTCCTCAGAACTCAAGGACCTACTGATTCCGTCTCCCCTCTCTGCTCTCAAGTCATGGAGCTGTTTACGTTGTCACATAGCAACCATGCACTGGGTCCGGGTTAAGGCCCATCGCTCCTGGTTCTGGGAAATTATCATCGACAGCAACAAAACCCTCACATACCTACTTCTTTATGAGCAATGTTTCCTGTGTTGTGTTCTTTAGAATGCTAGTTCCTGAGGGTTCCTTGTTAGATGGTCCTCTACGTAAATATTCTTTGGCCCATGAAGTTTGAAACTTTTGACGTGAAGCAAACTGAATCTGCTGAAATCTTTACTTACTTCCAAATGTCTCAGATCCTTCATAAGCTCGTATGCATTTTACCTCTCCTAGAAGGCAAATATAAAACAGAGTATTCCCCCAACTTGTCGGAGGACAGACACCTTTTTTGCCAGGTGTCTTGAAGGACGGGTGTCCCAAGGAACATACTTTGGGAAAGACTGTATTACTTCAGGCTGTACCTTAAGACCAAGTTCTCCTGGTAGCTATCTATTCCTGAAAAAAACAGCTCAAAATGAGGTTTTCATATAAAATTTTGTTAAACAGCAATCAGACAAAGTTCAAGGATTTACCTTGTGACAAATCGGGTACATATTTAAGCTTATGTATGAATGTGTCTTGATGTCATGCTCCTTTAAAAAACATCTATTTTTTTGTTTCCTTTAAATCTTGTATTTTATTTTATTTATTTATTATTTTTTTTGTGGTACGCGGGCCTCTCACTGCTGTGGCCTCTTCCGCCGCAGAGCACAGGCTCCGGACGCGCAGGCTCAGCAGCCATGGCTCACGGGCCCAGCTGCTCCGCGGCATGTGGGATCCTCCCGGACCGGGGCACGAACCCGTGTCCCCTGCATCGGCAGGCGGACATTCAGCCACTGCGCCACCAGGGAAGCCCTTGTATTTTATTTTTTAAAAAAATTTTAAAATATATTTATTTTATTGAAGTATAGTTGATTTACAATGTTGTGCTCATTTCTACTGTACAGCAAAGTGATTCAGTTATACATATACACACTCTTTTTCATTTTCTTTTCCATTATGGTTTATCACAGGATACTGAATATAGTTCCCTGTGCTACAGAGTAGGACCTTCCTGTATATAATAGTTTGCATCTGCTAACCCCAAACTCCCACTCCTTCCCTCCCCCATCCCTCCTCCCCCTTGGCAGCCACAAGTCTGTCCTCTATGAGTCTGTTTGTGTTTTGTAAATAAGTTCATTTGTGTCATATTTTAGATTCCACATATAAGTGATAATCATATGATATTTGTCTTTCTCTTTCTGACTTACTTCACTTAGTATGATAACCTCTAGGTCCATCCATGTTGCTGTAAATGGTACTATTTCATTCTTTTTTATGGCTGAGTAATATTCCATTGTATATCTGTACCACACATTCTTTATCCATTCATTGGTCAATGGACATTTAGGTTGCTTCCATGTCTTGGCTATTGTAAGTAGTGCTGCAGTAAATATTGGGTTGCATGGATCTTTTCCGATTATGGTTTTCTCCAGATATATGCCCAGGAGTGGGATTGCAGGATCATACGGCAACTCTATTTTTAGTTTAAAAACTAACTTGATGTGTTTCATCTAGAATAACTAATTCATACTGCTATTTTCCTGTCGTTATTTGAAATACTGATGTTTTTCTCAAAAAATCCTAGTCACGTATGGAAACATGTCCTTTTTTTTTATAATTTTTTTTTTTGGCTGTGCTGGGTCTTCGTTGCTGTGTACAGGCTTTCTCTAGTTGTGGCGAGCAGGGGCTACTCTTTGTTGCAGTGCGCGGGCTTCTCATTGCGGTGACTTCTCGTTGCGGTGGCTTCCCTTGTTGTGGAGCACAGGCTCAGTAGTTGTGGTGCATGGGCTTAGTTGCTCCGCGGCATGTGGGACCTTTCCGGACAAGGGATCGAACCTGTGTCCCCTGCACTGGCAGGCGGATTCTTAACCACTGCGCCACCAGGGAAGTCCCTGGAAGCGTGTCTTTCATATCAGCTTTCTGTGTCTAGAACGGAAACCACCAGATGGGACGTTTCAGTTACCTGAAAGACATCACGTTTCAGCAGCAGCTGTAAGTGTGCATGACAAGTCCAACCTATTTCAGATTCCCAAAGTGCTGATGAATATTGTTCTGGTAAAGGCTGCTGGTCCCTTAAGAATGAAGAATATTCAGGGGTCCTGTTCTCCTTTCCTCTTTTATCCAGAGAGTTGCTGAACAGGAGTTTTCAGGGCATCCCAGCATCCAAAGCTACACTGAGGCTGCTGCTGAAGGACTGGAGCCCTTCATGCGGCGTCTTAGGACTCAAGAGTCTCAGGCTCAGCTCCTGAAGATGTTGGTCTCCCACGAAGCTTGAGAACCTGGCGGATGTGGGCGTGTCTCCGTCCTGTGTACACCGGCCTTCTTCCTGCTCTGTTCCACCCTGGGAAGGCTGGAATGGATGGTTTCATCCAGATTTTTTTGAGCTCCAGGAAGAAAGTTTGTTATTTTGGTGACTTTTGAACCTGGGTTGATTTTTTCTTGCCTCTTTTCACCCAGATTTTGGCTTAGATTAAGATGTGAGGGCTTCCCTGGTGGCGCAGTGGCTACGAATCCGCCTGCCAATGCAGGGGACACGGGTTCGAGCCCTGGTCCGGGAAGATCCCACATGCCACGGAGCAACTAAGCCCGTGCGCCACAACGTAGCAACTAAGCCCGTGCGCCACAACTACTGAGCCCATGTGCTCTAGAGCCCGTGAGCCACAACTACTGAGCCTGCACACCTAAAGCCTGTGCTCTGCAACAAGAGAAGCCACCGCAATGAGAAGCTCACGCACTGCAATGAAGAGTAGCCCCCGCTCGCCGCAACTAGAGAAAGCCCGCGTGTAGCAACGAAGACCCAGCGCAACCAAAACTAAATAAATAATAAATTTATTAAAACAAAAGATGTGAGTCAGGGAGGTCGTTCCATGTTCTGTCTTTTGGGCTCAGGGCAGAGGCACAAATGGAGTCCTGGGGGCTTATATGTAGAAAGTGGTCCACACAGGCGCTTGGACCCAAAGCCTGTGTTGATAAACAATGAGGTTTCTCTCCAGCGACTCCTTCACATGTAGCCTCGGTGAACCTTCGGTCATAATAAGCAGATGGGGGATTTGAAATCCTGGTTCCCTCTCTCCCTCTTTCTCTCAATCTCTGTTCATCAGAGTCACAGAAGTAGTTTTAAGTGTGTTCAGACAAGTAAAAACCAAGTGGCTTATACATCTGATGATGCTGGCAGCTAAGAGCATTTTAGAAAGGCCCTGGTTCGAGCCCCCTTTCCCGAGGGTAAACCTACAGGACAGCATAATGAGTAATTGCTCTTCAGTGGAGAGAGGTGCTTCCAAAGAAATAAACATTGACCTTTTCAAACTGTCCCATGGTTTAATGTGAATGTAGTCCAAGCTGCCCCCTCCCAAGAGGCCCCGTTTAAATTCTGGGGAGATGGACCTTTCCTGTCCTGCTACCCTGATGGCATGGACTCGGCGCCACGCTAAAAGCAAGTAAGGCACCTGCCAAGGTGGTGTCCACATTTGACCAGAAGATGGCATAATCCGAAAGCCTATTTCCTCATTTCAGTAGAAGCAGCGCGTTTCTGTTGTTCACATTGAGGTCAAAGATACAAAGCAGAATTGGAAGAAGACCAAATATCGTAAAAGGCCATAATTCATATCCTGAAGATTCTTGCTGTCCTTGGATGTTTCTTTGGGAGGGCCTGGGGGAAAAAAGCAGACAAAAGAAATCTCATATGTACATTCTGGGAATTTTTTTTTTGCGGTACGCGGGCCTCTCACTGTTGTGGCCTCTCCCGTTACAGAGCACAGGCTCCGGACGCGCAGGCTCAGCGGCCATGGCTCACGGGCCCAGCTGCTCCGCGGCACGTGGGATCTTCCCGGACCGGGGCACGAACCCGTGTCCCCTGCTTCAGCAGGCGGACTCTCAACCACTGCACCACCAGGGAAGCCCATTCTGGGAATTTTAAAGACAATTTCCCATATTCTTTTAGAGAAAGGTACAGAAACAAAGCATTTTTATGTTGTAAGGAACAAGTTGGGGTACAGATGGGAAGAAGAAACTTTTCATTCCTCTTTTAGAAAGAGCTTCATGATTCCAGTTCCATGACCTTTCTTGCTGCCCCGAAGAAATAGAAACTTCCTGGCTTCTAGAATCAGACCATTTGACAATTCTTATTCTCACGGAATTTAAGAATTGGAAAGGAGTTTTGAGAACATTTTGTCCAAGCTTTACCCCGCACAGCAATCGCTCTCTTTAGTAGACAGTAGAAACTCCGTCTATATGCGGACCTCACGAAGGTGGCTAGTACGTTCACTCATGTTTCCGGTTCACCCGTGGACCCACTGGTGAGGTTGTTGTCTCAGTTGGGCTGTTGCCATGACTACTCCTCCTAGGACAGCTTATTGAGTACTTTTCTCATTCACAGTCCACTTATTAAATGAATGTTCATTTATTTCATTGGTATTTACCCATGGCTTCATGTGCCAGGCACTGAATGAAACAGGTGGTATATACGGCTTACCTTACTGAACCGTACACCTAGCACCTGAGACAGATGCCGTTAGCATCTCCCATTGCGGGGAAGGGAGCTGACACCCAGAAAGATTAAATAACTTGTCCAAGGAAACAAAGCTAGTAAGTGGAGGTGTTCATGGCAGGGGACTTACTCACAACTGAGTCTGCCTAAACGAGTTCATACCCTGAACTACCGTGCTCTTGCATCTCTCAAAGTGCACGTAGTGACCCCTCAGGGCTCCTGTCTTCTCGCTCTGCCATCTGAGCGTCTTCTTTGAACGTCTACAGACACATGTGCCTTCCAGGGCGCCTGGGTCCATCCTGTGCTCTCCATCTCCTCACTCTTCCACATGAGAACTCTTCAAATACTTGAGTGTTAAGAGCATGTCCTGGCATTTCTTAAGGCTAAACAGACCCAGTGTTCTAACTGTTCCCTAAAAGACGTGGCTTGCGACCTCTATCCTGTTGACTCTCTCTTAAGGTCATCTTTTGTCAAAGTTCCTCTTTAAAAAAGGTGCCCACAGTGGTGCGACCAGGCTAGAGAACAGTGGGTGTGATTGCTTTCCTGATCAGTCTAGGGTTCTGTCCAGGGTAAGAGGATATGGGTTCTGCGTTACATTCCCACAACCAAACCAGCTATCGTTTGACCCGTTAAACCGTTTAATCCCTTTGGAATACGGTTTCCTGACTTGTAGGCCTCTTTTGTACCCGTTGTAACCGTTCTGAGGCGTGTTATTCTTCATTTGCTGGACGTCTGCCGTCCGCCTTAGACAGTGCTCTGTGGGGACAGAGGCCAGGGCCGCTCTGTTCACCACTGAACCCCTAGGGCTTGCTCAGGTCCCGGCACAGGGTAGCTGTTTAATTGGTAAAATAATGAATCAACCACATGGGAATAATTATGCCTTCTTTTCCTCCTTTACTGGATGGTTGAGCAAACAAATGAAACAATGCATGTCAAATTTCTCTGTCCTGCTAAAAATGTTGCTGCTACCATTACCAGGAAGCTGCAACACGTATGCTTTTTAAAGAAGTCCTGTTGCTGACGTGTGTGGAATGCCAGCCTCCCCGGGAGTTTATTCCTTAATGTCTACAGTTGGTCATTCCTTCCTTATTTATTTTATTTATTAAGAGTCTACGATGTGCTCAGATAACGTACTTTAGTTTCAGGTCCTATTTATAAGCTCAGCAAATTCTTCTCTCTTCAAGTCACGCTACTTTCCTGGATCCTAATCTTGGCACTTTTTCTATGGTCCCATCTACTTGTGTCACTGCCATGTGTACAGTCTCAACATATTACTTTTATTACACATGCAGTGGATTGGTTGGGTTTCTCCTTACCTTAGATGCATGAAAGCCATGTGTTTGTTTTTTGTTTGCTAGAAAAATCACGTGGGTGGAAAAGGCTGTAGAGCCTGTTTCAAATACAGGAAGGCGTTGACGTGTTCTACTCTGTTTCTACCAATGAAGAAGAAGAAAGTGTGGCTTAAAGTGCTTTAATTACACCAGGGAACATTTTTTATCATGATTGAAGGGAATCAGTCCCTAGAGGAGTTTGTCCATTTTAGGCTGAAAGGAGCCCAGAAAGTAAAGACTTTAAGAGAAATTGATGCTGATGATGATGGTATTGTTTTCAACTTAACTAATGTTCCCTACAAATGTGTTCCACGGAACTTTATCAAATTAGATTCTCCACAAAAGACTTGTCTGTTATATGCCCTTCCGGGAGATTTATACTGTACTGTCAAGAAGCCAATATAACATTGTTTAACCCACTGTTTTCCAATCTTTTTTTGCTTTTAATTTTATTTTTTTAAAATGAAGTATAGTTGATTTACAATGTTATGTTAGTTTCAGGTGTACAGCAAAGTGATTCAGTTATATATATATATATATATATATATATTCAGTTATATATACATATTCTTTTTCAGATTCTTTTCCATTATAGGTTATTACAAGATATTGACTATAGTTCCCTGTGCTGTACAGTAGGTCCTTGTTGATGATCTATTTTATACATTGTAGTGTGTGTAGGTTAAGCCCAAACTCCTAATTTATCCCTCCCCCCTCTTTCCCCTCTGGTAACCATAAGTTTGTTTTCTAAGTCTGTGAGTCTGTTTCTGTTTCGTAAATCAGTTCATTTGTATCATTTTTTTAAAGATTCTACATGTAAGTGATAGGATATGGTATTTGTCTGTCTCTTTCTGACTTGCTTCACGCAGTATGACAATCTCTGGGTCCATCCATGTTGCTGCAAATGGCATTATTTCGTTCTTTTTTATGGCTGAGTAATATTCCATTGTGTGTAGGTACCACATCTTCTTCATCCATTCATCCGTTGATGGACACTTAGGTTGCTTCCATATCTTGGCTATTGTAAATAGTGCTGCTGTGAACATTGGGGTGTATGTATCTTTTCGAATTAGAGTTTTCATTTTTTCTGGATATATGCCTAGGAGTGGGATTGCTGGATCATACGGCAACTCTGTTTTTAGTTTTTTGAGAACGCTCCATACTGTTTTCCGTAGTGGCTGCACCAATTTACGTTCCCAGCAGCAGTGCAGGAGGGCTCCCTTTTCTGCACACCCTCTCCAGCATTTGTTATTTATAGACTTTTCAATGATGGCTGTTCCGTCTGTCTTGAGGTGGTACCTCGTCGTCTTGCTTTGCATTTCTCTAATGATTAATGATGTTGAGCAGGTTTTCATGTGCCTGTCGGCCATCTGTATGTCTTCTTTGGAGAAATGTCTATTTAGCTCTTCTGCCCATTTTTGGATTGGGTTGTTGGCTTTTTGATATTGAGCTGTTTGTATATTTTGGAAATTATTCCCTTGTCGGTGGCATCATTTGCAAATCTTTTCTCCCATTATATAGGCTGTCTGTGCATTTTGTTTATGGTTTCTTTGCTGTGCGTACATTGGTTTCCAACCTTGACTTCATTCTTAGACATATGCTATTTGCAAAATTCTTCAGCAAAAATGAAAGAGGCTAAAAATGTCTCTTTCCTTCTTGTAATCTGTGTCTGAGAGGCAGATATTAAATGAGGCCTCAGGATTTTCTATTACAACAATAATCCTAAAGGTCAGTATAAGCCTTGCCCCCTCTCTGAAGATTTTTAGTGCCTCAGATACCTAAAGCACATTCACGGAGTTCTCGCCCAGCCGTGGAGGCTCTGTCCTTTAAGTCTGGCCAACTTAGTCAAGGAAGCCACCTCTTTGGGGGAAGCCACCTGAGCTGAGGGAAGTGTTCCTTCCACCCCAGAAACTCTGCTTTGGTCCCTCTGCAGAAGGTGGGGCTGTGACCACCCAAGCTCCAAGCCCCGGGGATCCCACACTCCCCAACACTCATGACATTTTTAACTCATGCACCTGACCCAGAGTCATGCCAAAGGATAAGTGGAGTTTCCGTTCCAGCTGCATCAGCTTTGCTGTGGCGAACTCTGTTGTTTTACTCTGCTTCTCCCTTCAGGGATCCCACCAGGCAGGATCTTGTAGTCCTGTGATCTGTCTTACAGGAATAAGAGGCAGCTGGAGCAATGCACTTCGGGAGACTTAGTCTGTGTAGGGCGGATCTCTCAGTTTCCCAGGGCTTCACCCCTGCCTACCGTGTCCTAGTCCCGAGACCACAGACTCAGTCCCTGACCCTTCCAGGACCAGAGGCCAGTTCTGCCCATCCGCTGATATGAAAGGTTTATTTCTTGAGCATTCCCACGGTGCTGGCCCCAGGTCTCCCTGCTCCTAAACCACGGTCGGGGGCTCTATGCCAGGAACCCTACCGAGTTCCTGAGTCTAATCTCGAACTTAACACTCCACTTAGTAGAGAGGAGCTTCCAGGTGCCCCCCCTCAAAATTGGGCAGCCTGGTCCCTGAGTCTTTCCTAAACAGCCTCAGTTACTTGACCACGATCTTGCCTGATCTTTCACCCGGGAAGACAGTGACGTGCAGTTGGACCCACGGAGCACACTCAGGACTTTACGAGATGGTAAAGCATGGAGGTTATTACATGGACCCTGGGACCAGACTGCTTTACTTCCGGTCCCACCTCTGACGCTCTATAGTCAGTGACCTCTGGTAAGTCACCTAGGCTTCCCAAGCTTGGATGTCCTCATTCTGAACACAAAACAGCAAACTCATACAATAGGGTGGTCTATAGGATAGGGTCCTTTTGAAGATTAAATTCAATATTACACTTTAGCGCAGTACCTAACACAAAACAGGTTCTCAATAAATAAAAAGAGAGGACGCATCAAAGAAAGAGATAGTGGCACCCTGAATTCTAATGCCTGGGGTCTGAGCTCCCTGGAAACAGGTTTCCTGTCAAGAACATAAGTGTCATCCTATCATTAGACCAGCGCTCCTCCACAGTGGACGTATTGCTGTTCTGACTTGGCTAATTCTTCGGTGTGGTGGCTGTTCTGTTTAGGGGTGTCAGTGGCCTCTATATACTAGATGCCAGCAGCACCGCCCTTCCCCAAGTGGTGATAAGAAAAAATATTTCTGGACATTTCCAAATGTTCCCCAGGGGACAAAATCCCTCCCAGTTGCAAACCACTTCATTAGAGCAGAAACAGATTGCTGAAACCCAAACAACTCGAAGGCACGATGGTATATTCAGCTGATCATTTGCTTCTAAGCAGCACTGTAGTTTGTCATCGTTTTTTGTTTGTCCTTTAACTGCCACGATACTAAAAAACACTCGATCACATATCAGCATAAGAACCTGTGTTACGAAGGAAACGAAATGTTTAATAATAGCAATAAAAGTAAATATGGAGTGAGAATTAAAAAAATATGTGATAGTGTGAATTGATCCTAGAATTACAAAAGAGAGGTAGGGACTTCCCTGGCGGTCCAGTGGTTAAGACTCTGCGCTTCCACTGCAGGGGGCGCGGGTTTGATCCCTGGCTGGGGAACTAAGATCCTGCATGCCACGTGGCCAAAAAATGTAAAACTAAATAAATAAAAAATTAAAAACATACCTAAACACAATATTGTCTGTAAAAAAATAAAATAAAATAGAAGTAGTCATTTATGGAATGCTCTATTTTAAGAAATTTTGTTATTTACATTGAAATCTTTAACGTAACTGATTTTGGTATAAGCTATGGGGCGTGAATTAGCCTTATTGTTATTTTTTTTCCGGATGGCTAAACTTTGCCCCAACACTAATTATTGAATGATCCACTAATTATTGAATAATCTGTATTTTCCTTACTGACCTGAAATGGCATCATATCCTGTAAAAAATTCTCCTCTTCCCCTGGTCTGGTTCTGGATTTTCTGGTGCTTTCTGTTGCTGTCTATTTATGCGCCATTGCAGTTGGTGCCCCCTGGTCTGGAGAGTTACTGATCACTACTGTTCTATGTGTTTTAAAAAATTTTTTGCAATTAAAAGAATTAAGATATAATTCATGTAACACCACAGTCACCATTTTTAAGTGCACATTTCAGTGGGTTTTAGTAAATTCAAAATGTACCATTATCACTGTGTAATTCCAGAACATTTCCATCACCCCCGAAGGAAACCCTGTACCTGTTAGCCGTCACTTTTTTTTTTTGCGGTACGCGGGCCTCTCACTGCCGTGGCCTCTCCCGTTGCAGAGCACAGGCTCCGGACGCGCAGGCTCAGCGGCCATGGCTCACGGGCCCAGCCGCCCCGCGTCATGTGGAATCTTCCCGGACCGGGGCACGAACCCGCGTCCACTGCATCGGCAGGCAGACTCCAAACCACTGCGCCACCAGGGAAGCCCTAGCCGTCACTTTTAAGTCTACCTTCGTCTCTTCCCCCACCTTTCCCCGGCAACCACTAGTCTACTTTCTGCCTCTAGGGGCTTGCCTATTCTGAACATGTCTTATAAATGGAATCATTTATAAATGATTATAAATGGATTCTTTCACTTAGCATAATGTGTTCAAGGATCATCCATGTTATAGCATGTATCAGTACTTCATTCCTTTTTATGGCTAAAAAATATTCCATTTCATAGACATGCCACATTTTGTTTATCCAGTTGATGGACGTTTGCTTTTTCGCACTTTTTGGCTATTATAAATAATGCTATTATGCACATTTGTGTTCGAGGTTTGGTTTGAACATACATTTTCAAATCTCTACTCCTGGGAGTGGAATTACTGGGTCCTATGGTATGTGTAACATTTTTGAGGAAATAACAAACTCCCTCAACGCTAAACCATTTGCTTTCTGACCAGGAATGTATGAGGGTTCCAGTGTCTCCACATCATCACCAACACTTGTTATTTTGTATTTTTCTTTCCTCTTTTTTTTCCTTTTTAATTGCAGACGTCCTAGTGGGTATAAAGTGGTATCTCGTTGTGGTTTTAATTTGCATTTCCCTAGTACCTAATAATGTTGAGCATCTTTTTATGTGCTTGTAAGCCATCTGTTTATCTTGTTTAGAGAAATGTCTATTCAGATCTTTTCCTATTTTTAAATGGAGTTATTTATCTTTTTAGGTTGAGTGCAAGATTTTTAAAATATATGTTTTGTGTACTGATCCTGGCCATGTTCGAGTTGCAGAAATTTTCTCCTACTCTGTGGGTTATCGTTTTCCTTTCTTGATAGTGTCTTTTGACACACAAATATTTTTAATTTTGAAGTCCAATTTATCCATTTTTCCTTGTTTGCTTGTGTTTTGGTGTCATATCTAAGAAATTGTTGCCTAATTCGAGGTCACTAAGAAGTGCGTCTATGTTCCTTTTAAAGAGTTTTATAGTTTTCACTCTTACATTTACTTTTTGGATCCATTTTGAGTTAATTTTTGTATATGGTATGAAGTAGGGGTTCAGTTTCATTCTTTTGCATGTGAATATCATAGAATGTACTCTTGTCTTATACTTTCATGTTGGAAAAGGCCCAGTAAAGTCTTGGCAATTATACAGTTTCCAAATCAGGAAACTGACTACTTAATTCCAGTTGCGATTATGTGTAGCTGGAGCCGTGATTCGAATGCCAGCTGTGAGGGAGAGAATCGCATTCTAACAAACCCCGAGAGACTCTTAAATGACCATATAGCTCTTCTATATAAAGTTCTGAGGCTTCAGATTATGTCCCTTTGGCGGGGGGCATAGACTAAGGTGGAGACAGCTTTTAGGCAGAAGGAGAATTTGGCTGTAACAGCACTTGGTTAATGGAATTTTGCTTCTAGGGATCTTGCAACATTGAGTTCTGGGTCTGAAAATGGATAATGTGATGACAGGGTCAGTTCAGGGCCCGTTTCAGGGAGGTTCAATTTCCTTTACAGAGTGTCTCTCTTTTTTTCCCTGTATGCCATAGACTCAAATATATGAGACAAACCAGACCCCCTGATATGCTAAAAATTCCATGCTCTCCACAAAGGTGATTCAAAGATTAAAATGAGAAGCGTGGAGAGTTTTTATTCCTACTGGGCAATGGATACACTTTTTTTTTTTTTCATCCCCTAATGAAAAGCCAGGTTCTGTAGTGCTTTCACGAGGTGCCTCCTTTTTGGAACCATCTCTCCCCTTTTAGATTTGATGACTATTAAGTGTCCAAAGGTTGAATTAGGATCAATAATTGTGACAGGCTCCCTTCATCTCTCTTGGCAAAAGAATTGCCATTGGAGAACATTTAAAATGTGAAACCCCCTTGACCCTGAGGTTTGGGCCAAAAAGTCCCACACAGACAGATCCTTTGAATTAGGTTCAGGGGTTATTTGTTGCTTGGAGTCACTGTGTTTCGTATGAAACAAGTGTGGATTGTCCCGGCCCATGTCGACAGTCTGGAATGGAATGTTGTGTCACCCGTCGGGGTGACAGGAGTTGGGTTTCCATGTAATGAAGACTGCCCGTCTGTCACCCAATGCCGGTCCTAAGGATGAAACCTCCTCTGAGAAGGGACGGCTTGTTCCCTTGGTGTGGAGAAAGCCGAGGCTGTGTTTGTGTGGCCTTGTGTGCCAGTGTCCAGTGGCACTCGAGCAAACGTATCGCCGTAGGACAGCGTCCAGGACACCTGCGGCCAGCCTCTCGTGAGCAGCCCGTGAGCACACTGGCTTGAAACACTGGATGGAGAGGATGCAATAGAATGAGGGGCCAGAGATGTTTTTCAGATAAAGCAAAGGAAGCCCCTGTCACTCTGAGAACTTGTCCGTTTGGCGCGGAGACTTTTTTCCACCCTATTTATCCCACTCACTTGTTTGTTCACTGCAAGGGGTTGAAAGACAACAAACATCGGAGTGGGATTTATTCTGATTACAGTTCTGGGTTCCTGGTAGAAGACTCAGAATTGCAGCTTCAGGAAACCACCGCTGTGGAATAAGTGTTCGTTATCTCTTTTAATAATTTTAAAATTTTATATTGGACTGTAGTTGATTTATAGTGTCGTGTAAGTTTCAGGTGTACAGCAAAGTGATTCAGTTATACATATACACGTATCTCTTCTTTTTCAAGTTATTCGTTATCTTTATTCGAGGTACTGTAAGACAGCCTCTGGTCCTGGATGCCAACATGGAGGCGAGAGGTCGCCCCTGCCACTTGGGGCGTAAAGCAGCAGGAATAACAGTTCCAGTCTTCTCCAGTGGAGGATCAACACAGTAGCACTTTGGGCTAAAATGCACATTCACCACCTAACCCTCTTCCAACAGGTGAGGTTACTGAAGAAGAAGCGTGCTCTGAGCATGGAGCACATTATTTAGAAATAGGACGCTCATAGATAAAAATGTAAACAGACACCCGGACTATCACGGAGAGGAAGCGAATCTGAATTTCCGTTTTACCAACCAGCATTTCGTTCCCCCTGGAGCACTTGTAGTGCCCAAATCCCCTTTCCAGCCTGTTTGAAAAACAAAGCCCAAGATCTGTTCTATGCAGATCAGATTAGATCTTTGACCCCAACTATCATTTTTTTTAATACATCAGTCACAGGTCGTCAGGTTATCTTCATATAAGTTTCTTTTATGCTTTGGAATTTTAGATCCTATGCTACAATTCACTGCTCTCAAGACACATGCAGCCAAGTTTAATGTTTATAACTCGTCCACCTGATGAAATACAGCTTGAAATGCTTTCCTCCCTTTTTCAGACTCTGTTTTCCTCCATTTAACTCTAATAGATGTATTCAATGAAATCAAAACGAATTAAAAGCACCTGACAACGAAAAAAATACATCCGAGGCAGCTGGTGAGCAGTGACGTCTTTGCGGTATGTCCGTGCTAATGATGTTTCCAGGGTAAAAGCTTCAATTGTCTGAATTGCCATGAATTGTTCTTCCAGTGGGTAGTGAAGGTGGCTTCTGGAGACGTTTACTGAGTGCTCACTGGGGGCCAAATACATGCTTAACAACAGGCTTTCTGGCCCTTATCTCACTGAATCACTGTGACTGAGTTAGAAGGCAGGGACTCATCATCTGTGACTCACAAGGAAACTGAGGCTGGGCCGCCACGGGAACTTGACCCAATTGCCCAGGGAGGAAATGAGCGGGCCAGGGAGTCTGAAGTGAGGGCCTGACCTCTTAAGCACTAATTCCTTAGGTATTCAACTTACTCTCTCGTTTATAAAGTGCTCTCTTCTTTTATTCTGCCCTTGACAAAGGACGATGTTTGGCCTTGTGTAAGCAAATACTGGTGACCAGAAACCCCTTTAAGTATTTACCAATCAAACAACTACAGAAAAGGAATTGTTCCAATAAGCCATGAACTGTCTACCAGCTGAGCTTCATCTGTGCAGGACTTGGGTGATGACCCAGCCCCGCGTCTGCTCCCCTGCAGCACCCTGGAAAAGCGCAGAGGTCCCTGCCAACATTCAGCAGCTGCCTGTGCCCGGATGGCAGGAGACCAAGCCGGACAGAAGCTGGAGAAGGTGAAGGCCACCTCGGCTTGTGAGCACGGTCCTGTGGAACTTAAAAGTCGTCTGAAGGACTGAGCAGGCAGGCTAGGCTGGGTTAAGCTTCGTCTCCGTGTTTGGAAGGTTGTCCAGGTGTCTAGAGGGGACACTGGTACCCGTCTCATGGCTCTCATGCGTCCTGGGCCATGAATGTCAGTGCGTGAGGCAGAGACCTCCACAGCCCTGCCCGGGGATGGAGATCTACCACCACCTCCCGCAGAGTGCGTGTGGCCAGCGGGTGACGGTCCTTGCCCAGTCCACGTTCTTTTGGGATTCTTATATCATCCAAGCCAGGGCAAAATACGCAGGCATATAGACTTTGCTTTTTCTTTTCTTTTCTTTCTTTTCCTTTCCTTCCTTCCCTCCTTCCTTCCCTCCTTTCCTCCCTCCCTCCCTCCCTCCCTTCCTTCCTTCCTTCCCTCCTTCCCTCCCCTTTATTTTTTCAAAACACACAGTCGAAGGATCCCAGACCTTGGAGCCAGCCAGCCGTCTCTTCATCTCAAGCTCACGCACTCATGAGCTAACGACTTTCCCTCTTTGACCTTTAGTTTCCTTATTTGCAAAATGTGCAATGACTCACCCTCCTCAGTAAGACTTCAAAGAATAGAACAGCGGGCTTCCCTGGTGGCGCAGTTGTTGAGAGTTCGCCTACCGATGCAGAGGACACGGGTTCGTGCCCCGGTCCGGGAGGATCCCGCATGCCGCGGAGCGGCTGGGCCCGTGAGCCATGGCCGCTGAGCCTGCGCGTCCGGAACCTGTGCTCCGCAACGGGAGGGGCCACGGCAGTGAGAGGCCCGCGTACCGAAAAAAAAAAAAAAAAAAAAGTGAACCCATAAATACCCTAAACTGCCCCCAAGAATCCAAATAGACAGCAGAACCAGCCCTACCACTGAACCCCCTCTCTCAAGGAGACGAGGAAGGATGCTGTCATCGGCCAGGTGAGAAATGTAGGGTTTGTGGAGAGGAGCTTCTCTTGTCCCCTCCCCGCATTAAAGCCGAGAATGAAAGAGGGTCCTCAAGAGAGAATCTTTAGTAAAGACGAGCGATGGGGGGCAGCTGCACTCGCATCCCTTTTGTGTCAAATATGCTGTTTCTGTGGGTCATGTGCGGGGGCACCAAGGAAGGAAGCTGGGCCGGCGCCATCTTGGCTCCCAAAAGCTTGCCTTCAGGATGAGGGCTTACCGGCAGCTCGAGGCTGCAGGCTGCACTGCTCATGGCAGAATTGAGATGGAAAGTTATGCCTCTTATGTGAGGGAACTGAACCATGGGGTCGGCCCTCTGGAACGCAGGTCGACAGCCAGCTTTTCAAAAGCTGCCTCTCAGACAGCAACGAGGGCCAACAACGTTGGCAAGAGATGCTTCGTCCACACTTGACGGAATGAGGTCTACACAGCAGCTGGTTAAGTAGAGACACTCATACCCACCCATCTCAGTCAGAATCCTAGTTCAGTCCTGTGTTCGGGTCGGAGGATTTTAACGCTTGCGGAAGGAAAGGGTAAATGACTAGCAGAATTCATATTCAAAGGTGGAAATATGTTTGACAAGGATGAGAGAATGACCGGAAATGGGACCCTGGGACACTGGGACACTGGGACACTCCCCGTTGACTGCGTCAGGACAGATTTGTCCTGTGTGCCTGGGACTTTTCCACTTTCAAAACGTGACGTCCTAAGTCCTGGGAACATCCGGTTTGGGGCAGTCCTGGCTGGTTGATCACCCACTCTGTCAGCTTCCCTGGAGTGACCCCCGCCAGAGGTAGGTTTCCCACTCCCCGTGTGACATTTTCTAGGGCTCGAAATGTGCCAGAGACTTTAAGGCCAGTGTGACTTTAAGGTGGAAGGTGGTGGTGGAGCTCTGTCTGGAACATGATCAAAATGTTAGGTTTTCTCCTAAATATTTTAATAATTCGTGGGGTTTTTGTGGATAGGTTTGTAATCAATTTAGGGCTTTCATTTCTGAAACATGTGAGGTAAAGATCAATATTTCCTTTCCCCCAAATCTTTGAAATGGAACGCTTTCCATTTTTCCTGTACCATTTATTAATCATTCTCTCCTCCACAAACAAATTTACTCCTGTTTGTGCAGAAATATGTGTAAGAGAATGTTCGTAACAGTTATTTTTGTCATAATAAAAAGTAGAACTTCATTTAAATGTCTATCACTACGTAGATGTGTTTACATCATATTTATGCTGCTTTCGCTTCCGGAGGGTCTTGGAAATGTAGTTTGATACTTTCATCAGTTGGGGAAAGTTCTCTGCTTGTCTTTTTTCTGATACAGCTTCTGTCCCATTCAGTCTGTCCTTGCCTTCTGGGAATTCCAACTGCATGTATGTTAAACCTTTTGACTACATCACACGTATTTCTTGTGCTCTGTCCCAGCTTTCCTTTCTTTTTTTCTCTTTGTGCTTTAGTTTGGATATTTTCTGATGACTCGTCTGTGAGTTTACTAATCCTGTTTTCTGCTGTGTCTCATCTGTTGTTAAGCCTGCTGAATAATAATCAGTATCAAGGTTGCAAAGAACAAAGAACTTTATTTAGGGTCTTAGCAATTGCAATTCGAGAGACACAGACTCAGGTAAAACTGAAAGAGGATTTCAGGAAAGACAAAGTGGCTTATAAAGGTAAAAGTCACGATGCATTTAAAACTGTCTGGTGAGAATTGTGATCGACTCTGACACAAGAAAGGAAATATTTATCCTTAAGGGACAGGCGACCATGAGTTATTTAGGGTAAGGGTCCAATAAGTATCTTGAGTTTCTGGAACATTATGCAGATGTTCTGGGTCCTACGTTAAGACAATAAATGGTCATAATTCAGATTCCATCTGGGCTGAGACATGCATGAGTCTCACTACCTCCAGAGCCTCCGGGCTCCGTTCAGAGAGCTCTTTTTGCAATACAGACTCTGTTTTGATTTTCCTTTCACAAGCCTATGCAATGAGTTACTAATTTCAGATATTATATTTTTATTTATAAAATATTCATTTGATCAAAAAATTCTAGTTCTCTATATAAATTGCTATTTGTTTATCTGTTCTTTTTTCTAATTTTTATTGGAGTAGAGTTGATTTACAATGTTGTGTTAGTTTCTGCTGTACAGCACAGTGAATCAGTTATACATATACATATAGCCCCTCTTTTTTAGATTCTTTTCCCATATAGGTCATTACAGAGTACTGAGTAGAATTCTCTGTGCTATACGGTAGGTCGTTATTAGTTATCTATTTTATATATAGTAGTGTGTATATGTCAATCCCAATCTCCCAATTTACCCCTCCCCCCTTCCCCCCGGTAACCATAAGATTGTTTTCCTTTTAATATTTATTTATTTATTTAGTTGCAGCATGTGGGATCTAGTTCCCTGACCAGGGATCGAGCCCAGGCCACCTGCATTGGGAGTGCGGAGCCTTAACCACTGCACCACGAGGGAAATCCCCGTAAGTTTGTTTTCTACATCTGTGACTCTATTTCTGTTTTGTAAATAAGTTCATTTGTACAATTTTTTTTTTTGGTTTCTGCATATAAGTGATATCATATGATATTTGTCTTTCTCTGACTTACTTCACTCAGTATGACAATCTCTAGGTCCAGCCATGTTGCTTCAGATGGCATTATGGCATTCTTTTTTATGGCTGAGTAATATTCCATTACATATACACCACATCTTCTTTATCCATTCCTCTTGCTTGTCTATTCTTTCTTTTCTTTTTCGGTTCAGGGTGGACATTAAGGTCCTCACCTGCCAACTTCAGTATCTGAAACTCTTGAGGTTCCAGTTCTCTTGTTGGCTGTCTTTCTTAGCTGATAGTCAACTGACTCCCTTTTTATCATTGGCTGAATGATAAGTTATAGGGGCTCTGGTTTTCCTTCCAGATGGGTTAAGTTTTTTTTGGCAGCAGAGACCCAGCAGTGCCCCCTTGACCATGAGCTGTGTAAGGGCTTGTCTACTTAAGTTTTGCCTTTCTGTTTTTCAACAGAAAAGCCCTCTAACTTGGCAGACTTTGCAAGTATAAGGCAGCTTCTGAAATCTCTGTGAGCAATTTCACCCCCTTCTGCTCCCTTCCACTAGATTTCTTGGAGTTCCAGCCTACACTGAAGCGGTTCAGGTATACACCAACTATTAATATTCCAGGGAAACGTGTGTGTAGAACTTGGGGCTCACATTTTGTGGTTCCCTCCTTTCTAGGATTAATTTCCAGCCGCTATGAAAGCCATGAACTCTGGGCTCTGTCTCCTGAATTCAGTATGACTGCTACCTTCCACTTAGGCTCTATTCCCGGAATTGGTAAGTACTGGAAATTCCCCTTAGGAGAAAAGCTGGGTACATAATGGAGCTTGCCTAGCGTGTGTCCCTTTTTTTAAGGATTATATTCTATCCAGGTTTTGCACGCTTGGGTTGTTCTCCATTGCTTTTGAATAATTTCCCTCAAGTTTTGTAACGGTTATGTCATCAGGAGGGTCACTCTGACATAAAACTATTTTGTCAGGGTGGGTCTGGCACACTTTCGTTTGGATTTAAGTGTACATTGCCCTCAGAAGAGTAAGACAGGACTTTAAAACTTGACGTGATACGGAGGAGGGGTTGGGGGAGGGATGGAGTGGAAGGCTGGGTTAGCAGATGTGAGCTATTATACGCGGAATGGATAAACACCAAGGTCCTACTGTAGAGCACAGAGAACTATATTCAGTATCCTGTGATAAACCGTAATGGAAGAAAATATTTTAAAAAGAATGTATAAATACATGTATAACTGAATCACTTTGCTGTACAGCAGAAATGAACACAACATTGTGAATCAACTGTACTTCAATTAAAAAAAGCTGCAAAAGAAAATTTGACATGATAAATGATTTAGTGACTCAAATAAATAAGAGAAATTACAGTATATTGTGTTGGAATAAGCTTCGGATTCCAGGGTTGATGCCATTTTGAATATGTACGAGAGCTGGAAAATACACGGTGTGTGGACTCTTCGTTCCTTTGAGAGGAAACAGCACTACAGGGCAGCACAGTGTCCCTGGTGTGGAGACTAACTGTATTTGTAGGACATAATGTTGACGCTTAAAAGCGCCTTCAAATCTGCAAGCATTACACTTCTGCAGTGCTCACCCTGTAGGAACGCATTTCCCGCGCGCGCTTGTCAAGAAGCTTGGGTCAGGTTCTCAGAAGATTTGAGACATTTGATGCCACCCAGGTGACGGGAAGTAGAAAGCAAACATTTCTCTATTAGTGCAGGGACAATGCATAGGAAACTTCTAGAAGCATCCCAAAGTGGAAGTCCACGGATATTTAACAACTCAAACCAGAAGGTGGCATCCTTTGAAAATTTAGCTTGGCAAATAAAAGGAAAAAATACAGACAGGTGCTCCATCAGTTCCAAAACGTAATGCAAGCTGGGAAAAGAACAGCCTTTTATTAATGACCTGAAATGACATCTTAATGATGCTTTGAGGGATTTTTCTTGTTAAATTGTTTTCGGTTTTGAAAAAATTGGTAACAGAATCTCATGTGCTTTCTGGGAAAGTTGCAGACATTTCACAGTGTTCTAAAGAAAGTTTCAAAGGAAATTTTTTTGTTGGTATAAATAACAGCATGGAGTCAGAGGCACCTTTCTTTTCATTCTCTCTTTACTAGGGAGGAATAGCTACTAGCTACAGAGGCAGGAAGTGAAGTAAAGCTGTCAGCCCTGAGACTTCTTGTACTAATGGTACATGTAGGGGTAATTGACTTCCTAGCATCAATACCTAGCATTAAGGTTAATTACTTCTTCGAATCAGGAACCAAGACTGGCCAGTATAAGAACTCAGTTAAAATCCTGCCATGTTTAGAAGCTGTTAACACATAGAAATTTCTTTTGCTCTGACTCAGAGGGTATATTCATATTTTGCATCCATATCTGGAAAATACGATAAGTCCCAAACACAGGAACACAGAATTTAACATTTACTTGGGCTGCTGCTATAGAACATTGGAAGATGTTGTCTCTCTTCCACATTTCCATATTCCTAGCCTTAACGGTGCTCTCCGTTGACTTGATTTCTGATGATGGAGTTTCATCTCTTAGGGCACTCCGCCTCACCGACCATTTTTCCGGGACCCAGGAGAAAATTTGAGAAAGTAATATGTTGTTCCCAAATTTTGGGAACCCACCCTCTCAGTTTATGGGCTTCAGATATCCTTCTCTGCTCCAGGAATCCCTCTGGCTTTGCTTGGTCTACAACCAGCACATTGGGAAAGAGAATCTTAGTTTCATTATTATTCCTACTCCAAATAAATCCACGTCCCTTTCACCCAAATACCTACCTTTGTTTGTTGCCAGGGAGCAAAGTGTTGTTTGTGATGGCTCACGGTATGTGTGTTGAAAGGGAAGGGAACAGGGTATCTTATGAAGAAACCAAAATAGAAAGCGGGGCAGGTAGTCCAACTTGGTCATTGATCCCAAAGGACAAGGATGAGAAGGGAAATGCAGCTGAGAAATAAAAGACAGAGTCCAAAGTCAGGAGTGGAAGGCAGAGCTTGGAGAGGTCGTCTGGATGTAGGAACACTTTATAGATTTTATAAGTTGCCTGGACCCTGGCATACAGGCAAGAAGTTCTCAAGGGCACTCATCTGGCTCAAGGTGGGGAGGTCAGAGTAGGATGATGAGGTCAGTACATGTCCATATGTTGCCACAGGTTGACTATAAAGATAGAATTTGCCGGGGAATAGGGTGAGGAATACTTTTCTTCTCTCCCATCGATATCAGGCAATTTCCGAGTCTCTGGTTACTGTCTGTTTCAAACTATTTTTGCTCGGATATCAAAGGAGTCCAGTTTTCCACCCTTGAGACTTACAGTTTACTGCTCACACCACAGTGAGAGGGTCCCTTTCAAAACATGTGCTAGCTTGAGTTAGGGCTCAAACTCTCCTGTGACTCTCCACCCCTCCCCTCTCCAAGCCCAAGTCTAAGCCCTTACAGCCACCCCTCCTCCTGCATCGTCCCTGACCATGGCTCCTGCTTCTCTCCATTGCTCCGTCCATTGCAGCCCCCCAGCTGTGTCTTTTGTTCCTTGCATATGCCCGGCATGGTCCCATGACAACATCCTTCCCCCACTCTTGCTCCTCCTGCCTGGAAGAGTCCTGCTTGCGGTTAATTTCCTCACCATCTTCAAGTCTTGGCCCAGATCTCACTTGGTGCTCTAACCACTCTATTTAAAAGGGCGATTCACCCTCTCTTCACTCCTCATTCTCAATCCCCCTTTCTCTGCCTCCTGTTTTCTCTTCATACTTATCACCACCTAAGGTATCCTTTACTTATGATGCTTATTTAATTGATTGCCTGAAATAATTTAAAAATGATGGCAGTCAAGACATGGAAGCAACCTAAATGTCCACTGACAGAGGACTGGATAAAGGGGGTGTGGTACATACATACAATGGCATATTACTCAGCCGTAACAAGAATGAAATAATGCCATCTGCAGCAACATGAATGGACCTAGAGATTATCATACTAAGTGAAGTAACTCAGAGAAAGACAAATACCATTTGATATCACTTATATGTGGAATCTAAAATATGACACAGGGACTTCCCTGGTGGTCCAGTGGTAGAGAATCCGCCTTCCAATGCAGGGGACACAGGTTCGATCCCTGGTCTGGGAACTAAGATCCCATATGCCACGGAGCGACTAAGCCCGCACGCCGCACCTACTGAGCCTGCACGCCACAACTAGAGAGAAGCCCGTGCGCTGCAATGAAGAGCCCGTGTGTCACAACTAAGACCTGACACGGCTAAAAATAAAAATAAATAAATAAAATTTAAAAATAATAAGTAAAATAAAATATGCTTTAAAATATGACACAAATGAACTTATCTATGAAACAGAAACAGACCCACAGACAGAGAGAACAGACTTGTAGTTGCCAAGGGGGAGGCGGGAGGGAGAGGGATGGACTGGGAGTTTGGGGTCGGTAGATGCAAACTATTACATTTAGAATGGAGAACAAGTTCCTACTATATAACACAGGGAACTACGTCCAATCTCCTGGGATAAACCATAATGGGAAAGAATCTTTAAAAATAATGTACATATGTGTCTAACTGAGTCACTTTGCTGTACAGCAGAAATTAGCACAACATTGTAAACCAACTATACTTCAATAAAAATAATTTAGAAAATGGTGGCAATAATTATTGTTCCATTGGAAGGAATACTTTTAGGTGATGGGATAACTTATCTTGAAGTTTATGTACATTCAGGGAATTTTTTTTTTGCGGTACGCGGGCCTCTCACTGTTGTGGCCTCTCCTGTTGCGGAGCACAGGCTCTGGACGCACAGGCTCAGCGGCCATGGCTCACGGGCCCGGCCGCTCCGCGGCACGTGGGATCTTCCCGGACCGGGCCACGAACCCGCGTCCCCTGCCTCGGCAGGCGGACTCTCAACCACTGCGCCACCAGGGAAGCCCCAATATTGCTTATTTTTAAAATCTCTATTTCTTGTCTTTGAAGAGAAAGAGGGGTAAAGAGCATATTTATGCAAACACCCTCCCCAGTAACTAATGCAATATTAACTGAATTTTAAAAATCTCTAGCCAGCGCAAACCCTGCTACCTTGGACAGTTCTGTATCAGGAAAACTTTATGCTGCTAACTGATACATGCATCACATTTTTTTTTTCTTCAACTCAGGGAAACATAAGCACAATCCTTACTTATTTTCTACTGCTATTAAAATCTAATACAGGGGGCTTCCCCAGCAGTCCGGTGGTTTCGACTCCACGCCTCCACTGCAGGGGGCACAGGTTCGATCCCTGGTCAGGGATCTAAGATCCCACGTGCCACGCAGTGCAGCCAAAATAAACAAATAAATTAATTTAGAAAAAAAATAAAATCGTAAACAAGTGAGGTCATTAAATTGAACACATGCAAAAACAACTCGTGAATGCATCTCATTTCTTTATAACCTAATGAGTTTCCCCATGTATTAATGTGTAATACACAGGTAACTTACCAGAAGGCCGACTCTGGGAGACCCGTCACTGTCATCTTAAATTTTTTCATTCCTTTGTAATGTTTAATGATGTATACAAAAGGGGAGAAATAAACGACACAAATAAAAATAAACCATTCATTTGTAGTTTCTTCCTTAGAAATGAAAGGGGGTGTCCTCATGTTTATTCCAATAACTGATGTCAACTCTTCCATCACAGAACGATTTGTTGTGACCTAAATTGGGTTGTTAACAAACAAATGCATTATGTTAACTGTAGAAGAAATACACAAGAAAACCATATTTTGTTTCTTTCCATTTTCATATAGAAGCATTTACATATTTCTATCAGCTTTTTAAAAATATGGTGAGATTCATAAAAAGGAATGAAATGGTGACATTTGCAGAGATGTAGATGGACCTAGAGATAGTCATACACAGTGAAGTAAGTCAGAAAGAGAAAAACAAATATCATATAATATTGCTTACATGTGGAATCTAGAAAAATGGTACAGATGAACTTATTTGCAAAGCAGAAATAGAGTCACAGATGTAGAGAACAAACTTATGGTTACCAAGGGGGGAAGGAGAGGTGGGACAAATTGGGAGCTTGGGACTGACATATATCCACTACTATATATAAAATAGATAACTAACGAGAACCTACTGTATAGCACAGGGAACTCTACTCAGTGCTCAGTGCTTCCCTAAATGGGAAGGAAATCCACAAAAGAGGGAATATATGTATACATATAACTGATTCACTTTGCTGTATAGCAGAAAGTAACACAACATTGTAAAGTAACTATACTCCAATAAAAAATTAATTTTAAATGTTTAAAAAATTTTTAAAAATATGATGTGTTAGATAGATAGATGAGGCTGGAGGAATAAACCACTCTCACAGTTCAGGCAAGAGATGCTAATGTCTTGGACAAGTGCTGGTGGCAGAGCTGAAGAGAAGTACGGAGATTTGAGCTTAGAATTAACAGGGCTGGATGAGAGACGGGATGTGATGGGTGAAGCAGAGGAAGTGATCTCTGATAATTCCCCAGTTAAGTGCATGGCTTTGGCATTCACTGAGATAGAGAAAAAAATTTTAAAGACTCAGTCACATTTAGAGAAAAACACCCACATTCAGTTTGGAACATACTGGTTTGAATTGCTTATGGGGCATCAAAGTAAACAGCTACTTGGGACTACAGTAGAACAAACCTCGTCCGCCACCCGTGTTTGCAAATAAAGTTTTATTGGAACCAGTCACGCACATTGGTTTATGGCTGCTTTCACATTACAACAGCAGAGCTGAGTATTTGCAACAGAGACCGTCTGGCCCCCAGAGCCTAGAATATTTGCTATCTGGTCCTTTACAGGAAAAGTCTGCTGGTCGACAAGTTGAAGCAGGGTTCTTGGAGTTACCAGCATGTAAACTGTAATTAAATTTATGTAAATGGATGACACTGTGTAGAGAAAGTATATAGGGTGGAGAAATATGCGTTGGATAGAACCTTGTGGAACTACAGACTGAACGAGGTGGGAGTGTAATGATGGATCAGATTGCAAGAAGACTGAGAAGGAATGGCTAGAAAAGTGAAAGAAAGCCAGGCGAATGCTGATGTTTAAGTTAAGAGATCAAGTAAGACAAGGAAGGAAAATTGTTGATTGACATGAGAGCTGTTACTGACCTCAGAAAAATTCATTTTGGTCGTGTGGTGGGAATAGAAATTATAATGAGTTGAGTCGAGCCTTAAGTGAAGGCAATCCTTCCAAGAAGTGGAGATGTTACAGGGAAGGAGAGTATTTGCTTGAGGAGGAAACATGGATGAGAGAAGGTTTTGGTAATAAGGGAAGAAACTGTTCATTTTAAATACTGAAGAGAAGTATCTAGTTGAAAGGGGGAAGTTGAAGAAAGATGACACATAAGGGAAAATCCATTGTGCAACTTTCCTGATAGTGTTAAAGGGATAATGTTTCCAGCCTTTGAACTGAGGAAAAGGGTGGATGTAGAGAGGAGTACGGCCATAGTTTGTCAGGGTTTGTGTTGGGAAGTTGGGGAGTGTTCCCATCCTACAGGTTCTATTTCTTCTGAGAATGAGAGGCAAAGCATCATCTCCTAAGAGTGTAGGGGTAGAGGGTGGAAGAGGAGGGAGAGATACAAGTGAGGGAAAGGATACAGAAGATTTAAAATAGGCAGTTACTTCTATACTTGCAGCATTAATTGTGGTTTGAAAAGCCACAAGCCCTCTTTGCCAGTATGTTGTCAAGGAACAAAAAATTTCATCACGCATAGCCCAACAATGTTCTTTAAAGAGGAAGAAAAACATTCCCATCATTATGCACTGGAATCAATTAATGGAATTAAAACACTAACTTTGGCTCTGAAGTGAAACATCCAAATGTCTGCTCCAAATCCATGGTTACACAATCTAGAGCATTTCTAAAGCACTCTGCAAAACTGGAAGAAAGAAGAATATTATTAAATGCTTGCCACGGTAGTGAGACTCATTCTGTAACAAAAACTTACCATTAAGTTCAGGAGCAAAAAGTGTATTACTTCCTTTCTTGATTTTATTAATTTTTCTATCAGTCATTCCCAATGGGGGATTCGATGAAGTAGCAAAAAAGATTGGAATCAATTCTCATGTAGTTACCTGAGTATTCAAAGTGTTCTCTCATGACTGGGATTCTATGTCCCCAGCTAAACTTCAGCCAATATGAGGATCATTAAACACAATTCCCACCATTTCCGAGTAGTTTTTTGCAAGTACTATGTCCATGGTTTCTTCATCAGGAGTCCCAACGATTGTTCTTCCTGCCATGTGTAAAAAAATATAATTAATCATATAAACTTATTACTAGAGGACACAAAACCAAGTTGCAACTGTTTAGGGTTCCCATAAAATTATTGGTGTTACATACTACCCCAAAGAGGTGCCTCTAAGTTAAGGGCTGAAAGTCTTTCCTATCGTTTTAAGTTCAGTGTGAATACGTGAGAAGATGTGAGTGATACACCATTGACCCTCAACAGTGGAGGTTTCAACTGCACGGTCCCCTTACATGTGCATTTTTTTCCAAAAGTAACTGCATTACTACACTACCCAGGAATCGGTTGAATCTGAGGAGGCAGAAAGGTGGGTGGAGGAACCTCAGATGCTGAGGAAACACAGATACAGGGGGCCGACTATAAATTGCTTGGATTTTCGACTTCCTGGAGGGTGGGCTCCCCTAAACCCCCTGTTGTTCAAGGGTCAACTGTATTGTTTTTAAAAAACCAACTGGCAGCATATTTTTTAGGGTAATCGTAATCCCCATTTAAGTAAATAGTTTACTGAGTTTGTGTGCCTATGTGCATAGAGTAATATACGTCTATATATGTGACCATGTGTATGCTCGTGTGCCTACTATCCAGAAAAGATACACACAAATTTATAGGGAAGGGAATGGTGGCTAGGACGAGGGCAAAAGCTCTCATCGTTTGCTTCATACAAGTTTATATTGCTTAACTTTTTTAGGCTGGCTATTACTTTGGTAATTAAAATAATTTTAAAATTAGAAAGAAAAAGTATTTTAAATAACCAATAAAAATACTTGAGAATTTGGTGGGGTTTTTCCCTGCCAAGATTAGAAACTGATTTCTCTCATGTGAAAATAGTATGCCAGTAGAAATAAATTGCATGCAAAGAACCAGAGTACAAAAATCAGAAGTAAAGTTAGAACCCACAGAGAGTTTTTGGAGTCAAGGACACTAACTTAAGAATTAAGCTCACACAACATTTATAATGAATGAGTTTACAATCTGCAGAAGCAATCCGCCCAACAGGTGGTTAATAAGTCCGCTAATACTTTACGAAGTCCAATTTATGGCCTCCTCTTTAGTACTTTTTTATATTTGCATGTTTTATGTCCTAACACTTTTATTCCTTTTAGCACAGTGTTTAAATTCCATGCAGGGTGATGTCTACGTGAAGAAGAAACAGATACTCATTTTCATAGGGCGGCTGCATCTTTCAAAACTACTCAGCCTTCCCAACATAGAGTAAAAGGCCGTGGAACTTTTATGAGGCCAATGCAAATTTCACTGATTTTTCTCTAGAGGTTATACAAATCCTGTCAAGGTCAGAACAGCAAGAGTTAGAAGGATACAGACCGAGACGGTGAAAGAGGCGCTGTGACCAGGCCGGGCTGGCCTGGTAGCTGGCATTGGGTGTTTCTATAAGAAAAGGAGAGAGTCCGATGAGCCCTGAGACTGGGGGCTGGAAGCACAGATGGCTTGCTGCGTGCAGCAGAGACTAGTCCCCGAGGCTCGTGTAAATGCTTCCGGAGTTACAAAGAGATGAGGTCAGGGACCACACGGAGAATGCACGGAGCGCCAGGTCTGGGCAGAATCCACACTGGGCAGGAGAGCCCGTAACCAGCGTGGGTAAGTGAGGCGTGCCGAAGTCAGGGTTCCGGAAGCTGCAATGAAGAAAAAAAGAACGGGGCAGAGTGGCCAGGGGTAAAGTGTGCAGTCATCTAGCATAGGGTCCAACCTTGTTTTCCTGCTCCAACCTTACTTTTCGGGGCATGCAACATACGCACAATAATAATGACTCACAACACCACAGATTTCCAGGACGAGAGGGTGGAAGGTGTGGGTGCTCTTTAAAAAGCCCCCCGTTAAATCTATTTCCCTTCGAGAGGCACCCTTACTTGTAGGTCCACAGCAACCCCTCCACCACGTATGAAATGAGGATCCTGCAGCCAGTTGAAAACCACTAACCCACAGGCTGGGTAAATAAACTCAATTTGCAAAACAAACTTCAGTTTAAACATGAATACGTTGCATGATAGTGAAACGCGGGTCACTGAACAACACGCCTTTCATAAACGAAGCCAAAGCCATCTTATCCATTAGGCTCCGTGTAGGCCACCACCACCAGATCAAAGGCATTAAACTTATCCACGCATCCCAGGACTTGAAGAGGCTGTGCATGAAAATGAGTAGCTTTGAAGAGCACCGAAAAGAAGCACAAAGAGAGTCCCAGAAGCAGCACCGTGGTCCACTCCTCCAGCACATGAAAGAAGAAAAATGAGCCAAGTTATCATGTGGTCCAGAGCAGTAAGAAACAGTCAAACACATTTTAAGACAGAAAGTATTGTCACTGAGCGTGGCGTCATTTCACCCTCCAACTTTCTTCCTTTCCCAGTTACTGTCTATCCTTTAAAGAAAACACCATTTCAAAAAACATACAACTTTGAGATAATATCAAAAATGTCTGTTGATCTTAATCTAGAAATACAGCTCCCCTAATAGTAGAACCACTGCTGATTGTATGCCCTCATATTGATGTAATATAATTACATAGCATCCCATAGGAGATATTCTTGTCCAAAGGGTTTAACCTGAAGCCAAAATCCAAGTTTTTGATCTAAATTCTGTTTGCAAGAAATGTAGGTGGTTGTAAATCAACTATACTTCAATTTAAAAAATTGCTTTAATAAAAAATAAATAAAAAAGAAACGTGGATGGGAAAGGAATGAGTTAAATCACAGAATGCAGAAGCGATCAGGTAAATACAGAACGTGGGTATTCAACAAGAGAACAGCTTGGGTCTGGTTGGTGCCTCGCTTGAACAAACCAACTTTAAGAGACGTTTGGGGGCAATTTTAGGCAACTGAATTTGGACACGGAATTCGATGATGCTATGCAATTACTGCTAACTTTATAAAGTGTACTAGCGGTCATGAAGGAGAATATGCCCTTAATTTTCATAGATGCCAGCTGAAGGCTTTAGCAGTCCAGTGTCATATAGTTTAAGAGGGGAGTTGAGGGGAGATGGGGAGAGGAAGCCAACATGGCAGGATGTTAGCAGGTGGGTGAACAGGATAGGATGTGAGTTCATTGGACTAGCATTTCTGCATTTTGAGATTTTAAACATTATTAATAAGTTTTTTTAAAGGTTACGTTGGGTGATCCCTGTAAGTGTACCCTTTATCAACACAGCCACTAAAATATTAGAAGTGAATTGCTTTAGGAGCTAAGGATGGCGTGAACTCTGCTAGCTCCCATCCAAATGTTATTGGCAACCTAAATGGGAAAAGAATTTGAAAAAGAATAAATATATGTCTACGTATAACTGAATCACTTTGCTGTACACTTGAAACTGACACAACATTGTAAATCAACTATACTTCAGTATAAAATTTAAAAAAAAATTTTTTTTAAATAAAAAAATTTTTTTAATAGAAAAAAGAAATGTTATTGGCTCTTTTTCAACAGAACATGGCCTCTTTGTGGCCAAGGTGGCCCCAGATAGACCTCATGGGAACATACAGCAAACCTCTTTGTGCTGATGTGCACGTCCTTATACTAGAAACTAAAGAGAGCACAGAGATGCTGACAGTCAGTGATCTGGATCCTGAAACCACTCTTATGTGTGTAAAAGTATAGTCTTCAAAACAGATCCCCCCAAAGTTCTCTACTGTTGCTCATAATTTTTTCCCCCAGCCCCACCAATTAACAGAATCTTATCAAAACGTCCCCAGTCGAGTGCTATGATCCAACCATTAAAATCTATTTCATTTTGCCTGGCTTTTTTAAATTTCTTTTTTTCCTACTACTGAAGTTTGCCCAGGGTAAGTCTGAATCACTCCACAGATTCAAGTGGATTACTTATTTGGAGAATGGCTAGCTCTATTCAATAAAATGTTACTTACTTTGTTTTTCAGGAACTGACATATGAGCCCATTAGTTAATTTTACCTTTTGACATAAATATTATCCTATTCTGCAACATTTGCAAAATATTATGTTTACAACCCCAAATCAACTAGCCCATAGAATGCGTGAACATCAAAAAGCAATAAAAATGGCATACTATGAAATGATGGATTTTCATTCACTAAATATGGTAAAATATATATTGTGAACCATACCAATAAGCTCTCTTTTTTCATTCTCCATTTTTTAAGAAAATTCTTAGACAGAAGGGCCTGAGTTTGTTGACACACGTGCCTCTCTTTTTTAATCATTTTGTCCTGTTCATCAAGAGAAGAGACAGTAAATATCACACAGCAACAACCGGGCAAGAAAAAGAGCAAAAACTAAAAATAAAAAATAAATCCAGTTACCCAAAATAGCTTCTGAACACTTTGAAAACATACTCCCGGATGCCCTCGATGAATGCCTTATTTGACATTACAGTAACACACATTCACTAGTTTTTAAAGAGTATAAAATATTAATGAATGTAAAATATCCTGCCTGTGGGCCTTTCTCTCCAGGCTTTGGTTATGAGCTAGATGAGGGCTAGGGTGTGTCTTGTCTCAAAAGTAAAGTTTTCTGCCACATCTTGACATTACAACAACCTAGAGTAAATAACTAACACAACATCGTAAAGCAGCTATACTCCAGTAAAAACTTCTAAATAAATAAATAAAGTAAATCAGAGAATAAGATGTTAGTAATGTTTAGAATCCAAAACAGACTTTGCCCTTGACTTAGTTTTTTTTTTAAAAGTTATAACAGAAGTAAAGGAAAGCTGAATCACTTTACAGTCATCCTTAGAATCCCAAAGAACTCATTTCTCCTCTTTAAACTCATGGGTCTCCCTTTAAGAAGTAAGTATGTCAGATACATACAGATGAAAACCAGAAACATTGGTTAGCTAGTATGATTGGAGTATACGATACGCGTAGAATCATGATGGGTAACAGGGAATCCTTCTGTGTTTTCAATTTAAAATTCCGGAGATGATCATTTGGTATCACAGCTCTGGTGACTTAAACGCATTGGAATAAATGTTGATGTTATATGCAAATTACAATGTTTAGAAAACTTGCTGGATTTCCTTTTTTTTTTTTTTGATAAAAAGCTAAAGCTACCAAATACCAAAATCATCTCTAAATTCTAACGTGAGAAAGTGTCTAAGGAAAAACACCCATCTTCATGAAAAAGAACCCACAGGGAGAAGCAACTTGTCCTAACGCAAACCCATTCCCAAGAAGTTAAACTCTGCAAATTCTCAGACGGCCAACCTGAGAAGTGTAAATCTGGCACTCAACAATGTTAATTATATTTACACACACTTCTGAGTCTCTCTTCCATTTTACTCTCATGCTAAAATACGATTTTACTGAGTTTAAAAAATTAAATCACTCATTAGGTCTACAATATAAAATACAGAATAACTGAGAAGTATCAGAACAATCTGATAATTTAACAATGTCAGTCAAGATGCCTGGCACTGGCTGTGTCTTTTGCGCCTTAATTACCTTATACAGAGTAAAAGGTAAAAACAACAAGTTTGACTTACTGTCAGGAAAATAGGAGTGAGGACCTGAGAAGCACCTTTGATTCACTGGTTTCTTTTTGTCTAGAAGAACAGTTAAGAATCCTTCAAGGACTTTTTCACAAATGCTTGCCTCTTTTAAAGCTGTTTTCATTCAGTTTGGCTTCTGAAAACAGGCCACGGTCTGTGTGTAACAAGCCTGCCAAACACATTCTTTACTTGGTAAGTTGTTTGCTTCCCAGGTCTTTCTTCTAGTCCAATTGTGCCACAGGAAGGGTGCAGCTGTGGCTTGGTCCCTAAGTGTGTGTCACGTGGTGTTTGTTTATTACTCTACCTTTCTGGCATATGCAAAAAAGTGATCAGATTCAAAAAGGGAGAAACAAAACCCCCAGTTCTGAGTAAGTCTATATTAACTGTGAATGATTAAAAATTCAACAGCCACGACAAGAAAGAGCAGATTCAGAGGAAAGGACGTTGAACAGAGAAAGAAAGTGAGGATCTCAGAAATCACAGTGATTTACACGAGAAAACTTTACCGAAGACTTCACTGCACTTCAGTGAAGTGGTTCTTTGTACTGGCTGATTCCTATGTGCCAGAAGGTATGCTAAGGGTTTAAAATGAATTATTTTATTTACCCTCAAAGCAAAGCTGTGAAGTTGGTACTATATTTGTACACAGTTCACAGATTCGAAATGCAAGACTGAAAGTCGAAGTAATTTGCAGATGCTCAAATAGAGGCAGAGCCAATACGTGAGTCCAGAGCAGTGTCTGGACTCCAAACCCACTCACGCTTAACTACCACTGTGAAAATTATGCTAATAAAAACGATATCTAACATTCATTTAAATAGCTTAAGAGTTTAGACTAGATGGGCAGAATATTTTTTTTTTAGCTACAAATGCTGGACGTTCTCAGAATTTAAATAACCCCTGTTTATCAACCCTGAAAATCTGCTTACACGATTTTAACTGTAATCTATACATTTCTTGGGATGTGTACACAAGTTAATAACCACTCATGAAAGTGAAGGAGAGAGGGTGGAGCACTCAGAGACTATTCAGGTGATCGTCATTTTCATTAAGAATATGGAGATAGGGCTTCCCTGGTGGCTCAGTGGTTGAGAGTCCACCTGCCGATGCAGGGGACGCGAGTTCGTGCCCCGGCCCGGGAGGATCCCACATGCCCCGGAGCGGCTGGGCCCGTGAGCCATGGCCGCTGAGCCTGCGCGTCCGGAGCCTGTGCTCCGCAACGGGAGAGGCCACGGCAGTGAGAGGCCCGCGTACCACAAAAAAAAAAAAAAAAAAAAAAAAAAAAGAATATGGAAATAAATGTTTTCTTTGACTTTAATTGCACTGCCTCCCTGTTGCGAGTCACATTTCTCTTCTTGTTTTCCCACTCGTTGCTTGAAGTAAAAGTCCATGAACAGGAAAACACCAAATATTTAACCTAGCTCTAATCCCAGACATTATTGACAACATTTATTTTAATGGGTGGAAAAAACAACTAAAATGATATCGTAATACACACACACTTTCTTAGTAACTAAACTGAAAGGATAATTTTTCTACTTCTGTAACTTTAAGGATTGTAATCTCCAATATGGTGCAGTGAAGCGGTTACAGGGTTAGGAGTCTGAGGCCTACATTCCTAGCTGTCGCTCACCAGCTATGTACCTTGGACAGGTGACAAAAAGTCCACAGGCCTCTGTTCCACGTTTATAACAGGAGCCAACCTTTCCTGTTCCAGGCCTCTGTGCATTGATGACGGTGCAGCACTGCTACAGGTCGCAATGCTTACATCCTCCAAACTTGGATTTACGCGTGACCATGCTACGTGACGTTAACCCAGCCCCCCTCAGTACATGTCTCAGATATCTAATTTTTTTATATTTCTTTTTTTAGTTGAAGTATAGTTGATTTACAATATTGTGTCAGTGTCAGATGTACAGCAAAGTGATTCCATTTTATATATATATTTTTTTCTGATTCTTTTCCATTATAGGTTATTACAAGACGTTGAATATAGTTCCCTGTGCTCTACAGTAAATTCTTGTTGCTTATCTAGTTTACAAATAGTAATGTGTATCTGTTAATCCCGTACTGCTGGGAGTTCCCTCGCGGCCCAGTGGCTGGGACTTGGTACTTTCACTGCCGAGGGCCTGGGTTCCATCCTGGTTGGGGAACTAAGAGCCCACAAACCACTCATCCAAACAAACAAACCAACAGCTCATACTCCTAATTTATCCCTCTCCCCCCGCCTTCTCCCTTCGGTAATCATAAGTTTGTTTTCTACGCCTGTGAGTCTGTTTCTGTTTTGTATATAGATTCATTTGTGTTAATTTTTAGATTCCACATGTAGGTGACATCATATAACATTTGTCTTTCTCTGACTTACTGCCCTAAGTATATATTCTCTAGGTCCACCCACGTTGCTACAAATGGCAATATTTCATTTTTCTTTACGGCTGAGCAGTATTCCGCCGCATGTATGCACACCTTCTTGATCCAGTCCTCTGTCGATGGACACTCAGGCGGCTTCCACGTCTTGGCTACTGCGAACAGGACCGCTCGCCGTGAACACTGGGGTGCGCGCATCTTTTTGAATTAGAGTCTTCTCCAGAGGTACGCCCGGGAGTGGCACTGCACGATCACACGGCGGCTCTGTCTTTAGTTTCTAAGGGCCTCCACGCTGGTGTCCACAGCGGCTGCACCCGTCTGCATCCCCACCAACCGTGCAGGAGGCCCCCTTTCCCAGCTCTCTTTTCTCAATCGTCTCCTTAGCCTTCTTCCTCCCTCTGGGTCCTGGGTCCGAGGTCTGACCCTTTGCTCCCGGCAGGTGCACCTACCGTCTCCCCTGCAAACCCAAGCCCCCGGGGGTGGGGCAGCTCAGCACCCTCCGTCTTGGCTTCACGGAAACGTCCAGAGACGATCGGCCCATCCGTCCTCCCCCGAGTCAGAGGCCCAATCTCAGTAGAAAGCCAGCCGCTGAGCCTCTGGGGGGGAGTCGTAACCTTTTGCTGGTCGAGGGTCTGGAATATTCGAGAATCACCAGAGCGCGGGGCAGGCACGCGCGGGGCGGCGAAGGGGCAAGGGGCAGGGCCTCTGCTGCCAGAGTCTTCCAGGCCTGGGCAGGGGCCTCAGTCGCGTCCTCACGGCCTCAACGACACACCACGCGTTCTGTTCGCTCGCAGGGCCGCACGCTTGGGAGTCCCGCCGGGTGGGGCCCGCGGGCAGAAGGCACCCTCTAGGGTGGGGGAGGGGCGGGGCGGCTCGCGGGTCAACCAGAGGTCACGTCCTCCCCGTGACCTTCCCCCCCCACACACCCTAGCGGCTGTTGGCCCTCACAGCTGACGTTTAAGAGAATTCACTTCTGCATCACCGTGAATCCCACCCTCCCCGCAACGTGATGAAACTCGTGTATTTGGGTCACTTTTACATCTTTCAAGAAAAGTCACATGTCTTGCCCTCAAAGTCTTCCGTGTCTTTTGCAAGATGCGTTTCTACGTAGCACAGAGTTTCTGTTACAAACGCGATAGGATCTATTTTTTAACATTTTCTAATTAATTGTTGCTGGCCTGGAGGAGCAGGGTTCATTTTGCACGTTAGTTTTGAGCTCTGCGGAGCTCTGTTTATTCTGATTGGAAAACTTCGGAATTTTCTAAACCAAACGTTAATCTGCATAGATTGTTTTACGATTTCTGTTTTCTAGCAATTCTCACGATTCTCTGAAGTTGAATTCCTGGGACAAAGCCGATTGTTCCTGATGAAGTCTCACCCTCTGACTCTTTTATAATATCCTGTTTCTCTTTACGGTGCTGTGTCAATTGTATCTTTCGTAGTTGGTATTTCCTTCTATAGTCTCCGCTTCCTCCAAATTGCCTTTTCTTCTCCGTTTGCTCATTAATTTTAAAAGCACACAGCTAAGCTACGCTCAGATTTCTGACCTAGAGAAACTGTGAGTTGATTGATGTACATTGTTTTAAGATGCTACATTTGGGGATGATTTATTATGCAAAAATGGATAAGGAATACACCAGTTACTTCTGTGTAACTCCCCCAAACACTCTAAGCCCTGTAAAGTCAAGACTCCGTATCGTTAGCCTCCGTTTCCCCAGCTCCTAAGCTAGTGTCTGGCCCAATGTAGCAATTTAAGAACAAAAGAAAATGAATTTAATCATTGACAGACTGACCCACTACAAAGCTTGTGACTGAATTTCAGTCCAGCCTGGGCGGCCCCAGGCACTCCAACACCTCAGAGCGATGTAAGATTTCTTTAACTTGGTAAAAGAATCTTCTGATTACGGATTCTTCACAAATGTGGCTTATTGAAGTGAGCGAACGGCATCTAAGTCAGGTAGAATTAATTTTCAGGAGCCTCCCAGGGGAAGTTGCTAAAAACTCCAGAGAACGGTTTCCTTCTTCAGGCCTTTGACAACTTTTGTCCAGATCCCTCTGGTTTCACCTGAATCAGGATCTTCTCGAAGCAGGCAATTTGGATACATTCAAGCCTGAAAATCGCCGCTGTAGCTAATGCTGACTCTCGTTTTACTGGAGGTTTTGTGGTCCCGTCTCTGCCCATCCGTCTCCCCATCATCCCGGCTGCCAATAACATCGACTTTCGGGATGAGAGATAACAGGATTCCTTGCCTGTCTTTTCGAGAGTCCCTGAAAGGTTTACTTTTTGTGGCTCCTTAAAGGGACCAAAGGAGACATTTAACACTGATGGTTTAAAGCCCAGGCTCAAGCGCTTGCTGCACACAGCTCCGGTCCTTTCTAACCTCTGGCTGTCCTGCGGGGACTTCTCTGGCTCGCTCATCACGTGTTCTTTGTTCTGACATTCTGAACCTTGCTGTCTCCTATTTCCCAAATGAACTAGCACAAGGATGACCCTTCTGCTCCGTGGGGTTTAGGCTCCGGCTTCCCAGGCTGACTTGCTGGCTCCAGCTTGGGCTCTTGGGCCACGGCTTGCGCTGCCTCCATCCACCCCTTTCTGGATGGGGACGGGGCCCCTGCAGCACAGCCCTCTGCTGCCATCTGGTGGCCAGAGGCTTCCCATTTTGCCGTGTCTTCACGAGGCACTTGCAGCCTGTACTGTGTTGCGTTCACATCTGGCAGGATTGGAAACTGTGCGTCTAAATATCTCTGCGGTGGTGGTCGGGGGGCGGGGGGAGACTGGACCTTAATTATGAAGTCTGAGATAAAACGTTTTTGAATAAAAAACTCCCTGGCATTGCCACATTTCCAGTGTGAGATTCATTCTCCTCCAGCTTTGAATTTAAACTGTAAGCTGTTATTCTAATTTCTTTTGACTTTCAATTACGCTAAAATGACCGAGAAACTTGCAGTGGCTTTTTAATACAATTCAGTCCTCAATTTTATTTGCTCAGTAGTCTGCTGGATAGGCCTTGTATCTCCTACTGCACGAGAATATCCAGGAAGCCCAAGACAAGATCCTGGGGTTTGCATCTTGCAGTAACAATACATGTGTTGATTTAAATGACTGTAAGTCAAATAGAGCCAGTAGGACTTTTTTAAGGTTCTTACCTTGAACTTCAAGATGTAAGCAAAGATATACAGACGTGTGGCTCTGTATAGACAGTTATGTTTTCTCGGGCACACATTTCTAATATTCATAATGAAGGCTTCTAAATAGTGACCCCCGCCCCCAAACGAACAGTCCCCAATTGGGAACCTCATTAAGAAATGGCTTAAGAGGAGCAGAAAAATAACTTGACATGTAAGAAGAAGGTAGGTCACAAAATAACCAAAAGATAATCCAAGATGAACTCAAAACAGCACTAAGAGAAGCCTTCCAATATGTACACAAAGACCTTCAGAATAAGTTTGCAGACGGATTCTATCGAACTCTGATACAACATCTATATTTTAAAAATCAGAATTTAAAAGATGTGTCTTCTACCTCAATCCGAGTGGACCAGAACCAGGAACCCACCGCCCTTGAGCAGAATATGGAACACTACCTGTGTGTGCTAAAAACCACAGAAATGTGTTAAAGATAACTTTTCCACGGAAACCTTTGGGTGAATGAATCTATTTTCAACTCAAATCTATGCATTAAATCGGTGTTCTCAAAGAGGGATATTTTCTCCCGAGGGGACATCTGACAAAGCAGGTTATGCCAACTCCCAAGTGTGTCTATTCTGATCATAAATTCAGGGACTGCAGACAGAAAGCCCAGAACATTGCAGACATGAGAACACTGGGTCTCAAATGTGTTCTCAGAATTGCCTTTCTCTGGATGGGATCCTTGACTTCCAGCGTCGTACCTGAACGTTATCCATTTTACTACTGCTAAGACATTCTGCACTTTTTACGCCACTGTGATTCTCAGCTTAGGAGCCGGTGCCGAAACCAACACTGCTTCAGATGTTCATTTCCTTTACCTACTGGACCTCTCCACTCGGACGTCTAATGAGCATCTCAAACTTGAAAACTTATTCCCAATCTTTCCCCCACATCCTTAAACCTGAACTTTCATGCTCTTCATCCCATCTGACGTTAATAGAAGATGAGGTCAAAGAGATAATAACTGAGGACAATTCCACCCTTCCAGTAACTCAGACAAAAGAAAACTTGGGGCCGGTGACTCTCTTTCCCACTGCGCCATCCTAGCTCTACCTTCAAAACGTTGAGAATCCAACCATTTCTCACCACTTCCTGATTCAACTCATCTTAACCTCTTGCCTAATCAGATGCAGTTGCCTCCTACCAGGTCTTTCTTTCTCCCCTTTCCCCTCCCCACCACTGCATCCCTTTTACGTTCAACACAGCAGCTAAGTTGCTCCTGTTCAAATATATCAGATGATGTCCCTCCTCTACTCAAAGCCCTCCCATGACTTCTGGTCGCACACGAAGTCCACATAATGTCCATCACAGCCCCTGGGGTCTCTCTCTGAGCCCATCTTTTACTAGTGCCCCCAGCTTGATCGGTCCACTCAAGCCTCACAAGTCCTGTTGCTCTCAAACAAGCCACACACTCTGCCTCGGCGCCTTGGCACTTGCCGTCCCTCTGTCTACACTGCTCACTCCCCAGCTCGCCGTCTCAGTGTGGTGTTACCATCACTCACCTGCAACATCCACTCCACTCCAACATTCCTTATCTTCCTTTCTCAGCATCTAATGCATTATACACATACATATTTTTTAGTAGTTTGTCTCATTCTGCTATATTGAAAGTTCAGTGAGGGCAGAGATTTTTTTATTTCAGCTACGTATCCCCAGTGTTTTTAAGTGCTGATTCAAAAGAGGCATGCAATAAAATATTTGTGAATACACGAATGATACAGGAAAAGCAATCTTCGTTTAAACCTTAAAGATTTTGGGCACCGTCACAGTTCTCAAGGACTACCTCATGCCTTGGTTTGGGGAAGGTAAATTCTGAAGCATGCATACTTAGTGGTCACAACCACCCTTTTAAAGTTGTATTTCTTTAACCAGCCAGATAAAACCTAGACTTGCATATATTTGAAGACCAGAACTTCCATTTTTTAGTTTGTAGGAAGATTTATTCTTTCCTTAAAGAGCAGAAGAGCAAGGATGTCTTACTTTTTTAGTCTTTACTTTTTACTTTTAAATTTTGAATCATGTTGTGTATATTGTCTATTCATTAAAAATTAAAGCAGGGACTTCCCTGGTGGCGCAGTGGTTAAGAATCTGTCTGCCGATGCAGGGGACACAGGTTTGAGCCCTGGTCCGGGAAGATCCCACATGCCGTGGAGCAACTAAGCCCATGCACCACAACTACTGAGCCTGCGCTCCAGAGCCCAGGAGCCACAACTACTGAGCCTACGTGCCACGACTACTGAAGCCCGTGCACCTAGAGCCCGTGCTCTGCAACAAGAGAAGCCACTGCAATGAGAAGCCCGCGCACTGCAACAAACAGTAGCCCCCGCTCGCCGCAACTACAGAAAGCCTGTGCACAGCAACGGAGACCCAACACAGCCAAAAATAAATAAATTTATAAACAAAAAAAATTAAAGCAAAAATGCCTTTAAAAATTAAGGAATATAGTTGACATTAGAATTAAAGGTTTATCAATTTATAAAGCTGGACCGAGAACACTTTTGATCTCATTCAGTCACAGACTTGATTTCACATACTTTTGACGTGTTTGGATGTAGTCAATGGAAAACAAGTATCAATTACATAATAATTACTTAATAATGTCTACAGTATAATGTGGCCAAAGAAATTACGAGCCAATACATAAACAAGAGAATTAGCATTCAATACCTTTTCCTACAATAAGAATTAGATAATGTGATGCAGAACAATAATGATATCACACTGTTAATAAAATGACTACAGTATTGTGGTTAATGAGACATAGAAGAATTACAAATAAAAGGGAAATAAAATTGCAACCCAAGTGAGGGATTCATTTAGCCAGTCTTCAACTAAGGAGGTTACACTATAGTTACAACACAGAACTTGGAAAATCCTATTACCACGAATTTAGATGCAACCTGACAATAAAACTTAAGTGATATCCTGTCTTAGGAAAAAGCACTGGGTTGCAAAAACCTGAAACTGTTAAGTCACAGCCAGAAGCTCATAAAAAAGCAGTCACCTGAACAGTTGCCAGCTGACTCTTCGAGGGTAGATGCGGGTTTTATGCTTATGTTAGCATTTACTGTAATTACGCCCTTGAGCAGTTCCAGTCTTTACCTGGGCAACCTCACAGCATCACCCATCTCTTAGTCTCAAGTTATCAAGAGGTGAACTTCGGTGACCTGAGATGGCCCTTTTATTGGCAACTGTTGTGACCCTGGGAAGGTCTGTGTGTAGACATGGGATGAATTGGGAGATTGGGATTGACATATATACACTACCATGTGTAAAACAGATAGCTAGTGGGAACCTGCTGTAGAGCACAGGGGGCTCAGCTTGGTGCTCTGTGATGACCTAGATGGGTGGGAAGGGGGGAGGGGGAGGGAGGTCCCAGAGGGAGGGGACATATGTATACATATAGCTAATTCATATGGTTGTACAGCAGAAACTAACACAACATTGTAAAGCAATTATATTCCAATAAAAAAAAATTACTTTAAATTACTGGGTTTTTTTGGAATTCTGTATTTATGCAAGTGTGGTAGCAAGCTTTCTAATCATGTAGTTTTGAGTATGCTATTTTTAAGGTGCTTAAAATTATTAATTTGCTTAATCTGATGAATTAGATTTGCAAGAGCTGCTTTAGGTACTTGAGAAAAATTGGTTCGTTAAATTTAAAATCTTACCTAAGTGTTAAGTGAATCAATTTATTCAAACATTCTAAGGAAAATGATAAATATGTATTAAATATTTGGGAATAATTTAATTTGTTAAATGTAATAAAATGTAAGTAAAAATGATTGCTTTATATTTTCACAAAATAGATTTGAGATACAAAGATCTAAAGCATATCTAGTTTAAGATTAAAATATGAATATGAATTTAAACACAAGTAACTGTCAATGTTCCCCCTTGAACATTCTTGTAAAAACCCCACAGATACTAAAAATAAATTACTAACAATTCTAGTGCCAGGTTTTTTCTTCATTTTTAATATGAGACACTCATTATTCGTTTATCGACGCTAAATAACAAAGAATCCATTTCATACAAAATGAAGGGTTGTCTTAAGTTTTCAGTTCTTAAAGCTTATTACTAATAACATAATCATATTTATTTTTCTTAAATGGCAGCATAATTACTTACATATAACACATTATGAATGAAAAATAAGTAAACTTTTACCTTATAAGAATAGCTGATATAAAAATTATTCACCTGAGAATAGATTCTTTCATTTTATGTACCATGTTCTTTCAGGAAAGAAAATGAAAAATCAATGTTAGGAATATTAAAAATACATGAGGGGTAAGCATTTCTACTAAAAAAAATTAATGTGTATTTATGTTACATAAAAATACAGCATGATTTTTCCTCAAATTCAGAGCACATTTAGAAGAAAATGTTGTGTGACCAACAGAACAATAAAAGCATGACAACACTTACCCTAAACAGAATTGTGCCCCAATAAAATAGCGTTACTACCACTAGCAAAGCATCTGTCATATTATATAAGTACAAAGTATCTAACCTCTTTCTACTAGACTGTAAGATCTTACATGGCCAAAGGGGATAGTTATTGTTATATCCAAAGAACCCATTGCTTGAAACTTGATCACTAAGATGTCTGTTGAATAAAATTACTCTAAAAACATTTTAATGATAAAAATATTGGTTTTAGATAGTTTGGGCCAATTTAAAGGAAAAAAAGGCTTTAAAGAAAACCCACGGCCTTTTACTGAGAACAAACTGGAAGAAAGATTAAGAGCTCACAAAGAGAAATGTAAAGGACGCTCATCATTGTGTTTTTCAGGCCTCATTCCTGACGCTGCAGACAGATGTTTGCATTATTAGTCACGAACCACAGTCGCTCTGTGAAGTCCGGGTGTTCACTTTTAAGATTTGATCGTGGGTGGAAAATATAAGGCAGGTGATGTAGCTTTTTCTAATTTTTCCTAATATATGTATTTATATTTATTTGTACTGGTACAGAAAAAACGTTTTGAGATTATAATTTAAGACATTTTGAACTGTACACTGTCAATAAAGATAAATTTCATATTTGACCTGCTGTGTCCTTTTCTTCCCACCCCACTTACCCTTGTTTTCCTAAGTAGTAGTTAAATTATACTTCTGAATAGAAAAAATTCTCTTACTGTGAAAAAATGGGAACAGAACACTCCTACATTTTAATTTTAATTAAATTAAAATAATTTAATTCATGACCAAAATATATTCACTCTAAGTATGTAAAAACTTTAAAAAAAAGTCTTTTTAAAAAAATGCTTACAAGAGCACAATAATAGTGAAGTAACTGAATGAACTAAATAGATAGGAAACGTGATTATGATTGGTCAGCAGAGCTACAAAAACACCCCCCCCCCCAAAAAAAAGAAACCCTGGGTATTTACATGAATATCAGACACTAAAAGATATCTCTTTACGGCACTGGTTAGCAATGACTTGCTTAGAAAATACAATGTGCTATTTACTAATTTATCTACAAAGGTAAAGATTTTCTTTCCAAGGTTTCCTACTTGTCTTCATCGTGTAGTACTGTAGTGTAAAAGTTACAACTTTTACTAAAGATGGAAAAGCGAGATTCTCAGGTGAAGAACCAAAAGGTAGGTATCCTGAGGCAAGTGCCCTGATAATAAAAGATTAAACGCACTAGGCCACTGAATCCTACGAGGAGAGGTAACTTCGCTGCAGGCTGTGGAATCCGACCAGAGGCTGTGTAAAACAGCTCATTTAGATTAGTTAGAAGACAGACCTCTGAGACGGCACGTAACGTACCTGCACTGTTAGCAATGTGGCCAAAGCAACAGAGGAGGGTACCAGTCATGTACCTTGTACCGAGGCTGAGAAAGGTACACTATTGTACATCAGCTGCTAGAGCCTAAAAGCACAGCTGTCTTATTACACGGGACGGCAAAAACTTGAGTTCCACCTACGTTAGTTAATAGCTTCACTAAAGGGTTTGGATCTTTACAGGAGCTCAGTACCAAATCCTTCTGCTGTGGCTGCTGTGCTTTCAGACCCTTCACCCCTAATACATTTGTTTTCACAAGGTTAATAACTTTCACTCATCTGGTTGAAATATAATGTCCACTAGTAGGATTTATATTATATCTATAGTCCACACGTGGGCTCTACAAGGAAATATTTCTAAGACTGTCTTAACCATAATCTTACTTCAACTCTGTCAGAGAGTGAAATTCTGGCTTCTTATTAAAGAGAATTATGTATAGTTTACTTATCCTTACTTTAAGGCCCAAAAGCTTATTTACATTCCACCACGTTCCAAAGTGAATATGAGATGAGTTACTAAATAAATCTACACGGTGATAGTTAAAACTCTATAAAGGAGAGAGATATTCAAATAATACAGTTTATTTCTAGAATAAAAGAAAATGTGTCCTTTGGAAGGAAGATGACAAAAAAATTTCTATCTTCCACGAGGGGTGGAGGTATGGCTTAATTCCTGTAGCTTTATAGATGTCTGTCATTCTGGCCACAAGCAGTCAAAGAATCAGACTATTACATAGTAAGATTCTACACATAGTCTTCCACAATAATGGAAACACCTCTGAATTTTACCGTAAGCAAAAGAACTGTGACGAGAGCACCGTACCTGAGTTACTTGTGTCTAAAATCACTAACAGAACGAGGTCTCCTTCCAGTTATTCTGGCTGATGATGCCACCCAGTGAATGTCACTTCCTGCAGACCTCTATGTGCACTGAGACTGTCCAGTGTTCAGGCTTTTAGGACGCCAACTTCCATTCAGTTTCTTTTAGAAATTAAAAAGGAGAAGCAAACTTTTGCTTTATGTCTCTGTTCTATGTGTTATTTATGTATTTGTTTTTTATTTAGATTGGGGTATTACATACTTATGTAACAAGATGGTATAAACTTAAAAGATAACTGTTCAAAATAAGATGATTCTATCACTATTTCTTCAAATCATAAAATCACAAGCACTGCTTCTGAAAAGTGAAAAAGTACATGTTCAACTTCACATACAGACTACAGTGCAGTATACTTCGGATACAAACGTGCAGTTTCAATGCATTATACACAAGTTTTATTTGAAGAAAAGCAAAACACACAACCAACAGCATTTCAATTAACGAAGTCAGGAAAATCCCACGTGCTTTCATGGTTCTCCAATTACCGTTCAAGCAATAAACGTTTAAACCAAAGTTAAAATAAAGTGAAAAAGAAACAAATGCAGTAAGCAGACTGAGCAACACAAATTCAAAATACTACTCTGTCTTCCTGTGTCCTTTCCCACCAAAGTGTGCTGTTCGAAGTACCACAAGTGTTATCTTCTTCCTCTTGTTCTTTAGTGAGTTCTATAAAAACCTAAATGAAAATAAATTAATGAATACAATATGCTGCTGTGCAATTATCTTACAAAAATTTTAACTAAATCAGCAATAGCATAAGGCAATACCTAATTACATTAACAGTTCAAGTATCAAGAGATATACTGCCAGTAATATATTTAAACAGAATGATCTCCACTAATCCCACAAAAAGATGAATGTTGCTTTAGAGGATTAATAGATTATTTATTTTTTGATTAATATATTAAAGTAGCATCATAAAAATATTTATAAATATTTAAGCAATGTAATTTCAGATGTGCTAATATGAAATACCCCCATCATGACTCATTTTCTTCCAACTGAAGAAAAAATACTGAGCTATTCAAAATAAGCAGATGGAGAAGCTCAAGTTGTTATTTACAAAGTTTAGGAATATTCTATAGCGATTGGTCTCTGGCTCACAATCTCCTTCCCTGTCCAATATATACCTAAACAATTAGATACTGGACACTTTCTTCTACAGAAGAACTTTTAAAATTTAACTTTATAGTACCTGTTCCAATGTCGCTTGAGAAAAGCTGTATTCTTCAATGGCAAAAGTACATTTAGCTGTTAAAATATAAAAATAATATTTCACTTATTCATATTTTCAAGTAATAAAATGGCAATAACTACTGAGTGGCTAACAATCTGGTTTTGTTGTTGTTGTTGTTTTAATCTCTATAATCAACTCATTTCGATTTAAAGCTGCCAACACAGGTCACTTTCGTCTATCTGCTTCCTTTCTCTCCCAGCCGCCCAATTCTCTGCGGCCCTAAGTGCAACATATTTCACAGGACGGACTTGCCTTACTCTCCTTTTCCAAGCAGCCCCTCTTGCCCCTCCTTTCCTCTTCTCCCTCATTCCTCCTGTTTTCACGTGTCTTCCGCTCCTGCTCTGTCTCTCCCATCCCCCAGTCCCAGTCCAGTCCACTCTGGACTTCTTACACTAGGTTCTGGATCTCATGGGTCATGTGTCCACATGCTTTTCTGTACTTATTTTAGGTCCGTTTGCATTCTGGCCCAATATCAAATTTCTGGTTTTCTATTCATTCCTTTAATTCTCCCTAATTACTTCAAATGTTCTCTTTAATCATAAAGAAAACAGTAGGAGGGACTTCCCTGGTGGTCCAGTGGTTAGGACTCTGTGCTCTCACTGTGGAGGGCACGGGTTCAATCCCTGGTCGGGGAACTAAGATCCCACAAGCCGCGAGGCGCAGCCAATAAACCAAAAAACGTATATTTAATGAAGTAACACTTTTTTTTTTCTTTTAAAAAGAAAGCACCAGGAAGTTTCGTAGTTTACAAATGCCGTAAAATAACCTGTACATGAATACGTGCCCCACCCAGGAGACTGCCTCTCTCTGCTGGTGAGGTATCTTTATCCCACCTAACATTTATTTCTTAAATGCCAAGATCCAATAAACTTCTTTAAAGTTTAGATTTAGGAATGCCTACCCTCTTGCACTATGAATTTTCCTCTCCCTTCTCTGCCTGCCACTGGTGTCTTGCTACCATTGCTACCTCTCTGGTCTAATACGAAGTAAGGATTCACGAAATTCAGTGCTCCCACTTCTGGACTGAACTGGTGAGGGCTAATTAAGATGAACTTTCTCAGAGATGCAACGTGAAAAACTGCGGTGATGTCCAGAGTGAAAGGTTTACGCTACAATACAGTTAATCTACAAAATCCCTAGCATGTGAGTATTTACCTACAGCTTAGATTAAATTAGTAAAAGGTCATCTTCTTACTTACCATAGTTTCTACAGTAAACTTGAGTCCCAACTTCTAAACTTTTTAATAAAATTCTTTAATAATTCGAAAGCTACCTCACAATGTTTTTCAAATATTACTTACCTTCTTCCAGCTTAGAAAAAGATTGTGAAAGGGATTGAACATCTTCCTTAGGAATTTTATAAGCCAAAATAGAAGAAAAACTGAAAGCAAAGATAAAATACAGGTAAATTCAAAATAACTACTATGCATTCTGAAGCTTTGAAAGTTCAAAATAAAACTCCAATAACTTATTTTGATACTTATTTAGACAAAAATTATTTGAAATCTTAAAATATTTCCATGCACAATAAAATAACTCTCTCATTACTCCTGGATAAGAACTTTAAAAACTTTAAATACTATTACATGTTGAAAGATCTAACATTAAAAATGAGTCAGCTTCATAAAACTCCATTCATCAAACTACATTAGTCCAATATTGGTTATACTATATTTTTCATTAATCCTTAATACAATAACCAATTTTTATGATTATTGCTGTACAAAGAAATGTAACTAAATTTTTTAAATCTTTACCTTTCCTGACGGCTTGCATTTGGGAAAATATGCTGAATTTCTCTTTGAAGACGGTCTACTTCTACGTTTTCTATCCAGTCCTTTAATTTGATTTCCAAAAAGTATCCTTTTCCAAATTTACTCTTTAGATGTTGGACTGTCCCAATACATCTGTAGTAATTTTTAAAAGGAAGTACAGATATAAGATAACCTGACAGTTTTGAAGATAATTTCTCACTTAAGAATGATTTAAATAAAATTCCCACATTAGAATACTTGTCAATTTTTATAAAAGGTGAAAATATAAGAGATAATACAGAGTTTTCATATACCCCTCCCCCAACTTCAGTTTCCCTAATACTGTCATCTTGTATTACCGTGACACATTTGTCAAAATTGAGAAACCAACGCTGGTATATTATTACTGAGTTTACTGCCTTTACTTGGACTTCACCGGTTTCTCCACTAATGTCCTCCTTCTGCCCCAGAGTCCACCCAGGATCCCACTGTGCTGTGTGGCCACACCTCCTCAGTCTCCACTGCTCGGGGACACTTTCTTATTCTATCCTTCTTGGTCTTGGTCATGACTTGGACAGTTTTGAGAACTGTTTTTGTAGGATGTCCCTCAATTTGGGGTAGTCTGATGTTTTTCTCATGATTAGACTGAGGTGTGGGTTTTTGGAGCAAAGAACACAGAGCTGAAGTACTTTCTCATCACGTCCCAGGGGGCATGTGATGACCACGTGGCCCTGCCTGCTTAGGGTGGTATTTGTCCCATTTCTCTGCTGTAAAGTTACTATCCACCCCTTCCCATACTTTAGAATACAGACTGGCTTTAAGTCCAGGCGATACTTGGGAGATACTACACAATCTGGCATCTTTCTGTAAAGAGATGTGTCTCTACTCCCACATTTATTTACTTACTCCATCGCTTACCTATATGAGTATGAACTCGTATATTTATTTTATACGCTGGGTTACAATCCCATACAATGCCTACCAATTTTTAAAAATAGCAAATATCATGCCTGAAAATAACACTCTCAGTTGTTGAATAATTAAGCCAATTCCAAACGCAGAGTGGCTGGCCAAGTTTTGGAAGAAAGTAACATACTTCCAAGTGATTCTACAGAAAGCTGATAAAACAAGGGAGCATTTTTTAACATTTAAGCTAATGTGTATTATTATAAGTTTCTGAAATGACGGCGTTCCAAATCCAGACGCGTGCTCCGCCCTGCGCGCCTCCCCCCTCCGCGGCAAACAGCCACCTTAGCTGCCCAGACACCAGGATAGCCACTCGGTCACAGACAGCCTCCACCTCCTCCATGCAATGAGTGGCCAGGATAGCTGCCCGCGTTTTGTTCTTAAACGCAGCTCTAATTGCTCTCCTACAAAATATAAATAAAACAAAAAGAAGGGAAGGCGGCACCTGAAAAGTTCATGAAAATACCTGAGTTTTAAAAATCCAACTATTTGGTTAATTTAAATTTATCAAATATCATTGCTATAATTAGTATATTCTGCCCAACTGTGATTCTTCTAAACCAACTCATTTTACCTTATTCTTGAAAGCTTGTCAAATGGAAAGAAAGTTCGCGATTTCAAGCGTTTCTATGGGTTAAAAGTATGCTAACCAACCGATTACAGAAACCGATGGCTTTTCACGTTATAACAAAAATAGCCACAGAGTCATAGAGAAAACTTAACATGCGTCTGAACCAAACCTCACATTTTATAGACATGGAAACCTAGGCTCAAAGAGTTGCTCAAACAATGATGAGTGCCTAGAAAGAGTTCCAATGGACATTTAGGACAATACTGTTATGAGATGTTTACTTACATATGTTACTTTATACAGGAAAAAAAGCCTTTAAAAAACTATTCAGACAACAGTACTCTCATTTTTGTCCTGGCACACATAATATACTGTTAACAGCTGATGAAAAATATGATCAGGTTTAAAAAGTTTAAGGGCATCTCGAGAAATTTTTAATTACGATTTCTCCTTTTGTGCAGGATTTTTAATCGATACATGTATGTGACTAACACAAAACCACCCGTGATGATGCCACAGCACAATGGGTCTCAAGCGTCCCTGACGTCATACTTACCACATGTGCTGTTTGGCTTTAGGGTCCATACCTGTGGATGGCTCGTCTAGCAGAGTAACGGGAGGGTTCCCCAGCATACTCAGAGCAAAACACAGCTGGACGGAAAGAAAACGGAGCGCGGGGAGGCTATAAGAAACTCTATCAGGTGGACCTAGAGTCTGTCATACAGAGTGAAGTAAGTCAGAAAGAAAAACAAATACCGTATGCTAACACATATATATGGAATCCAAAAAAAAAAAAAAGTGTTCTGAAGAACGTAGGCGCAGGACAGGAATAAAGATGCAGACGTAGACAATGGACTTGAGGACAAGGGGAGGGGGAAGGGTAAGCTGGGACGAAGTGAGAGAGTGGCATGGACATATATACACTACCAAATGTAAAATAGAGAGCTAGTGGGAAGCAGCCGCATAGCACAGGGAGATCAGCTCGGTGCTTTGTGACCACCTAGAGGGGTGGGATAGGGAAGGTGGGAGGGAGACGCAAGAGGGAGGGGATATGGGGATATATATATACGAATAGCTGATTCACTTTGTTATACAGCCGCAACTAACACAACAATGTAAAGCAATTATACTCCAATCCAGATGTTAAAAAAAAATAGAATGTGAAAGAAGAAAAGAAAAGAAAAAAGAAAGTCTACCAGGCACCAGACTGTACACACGCTTGTCGTTTAATAAAAGTACCTTTCGCTTGATTCCTGCAGGTAGTTTCTTTACCGTTTTCTGGAGATGTTCTTTTAGATCAAGTGCATTTGTTATTCTGCAAAATACACAATACAAAATGAGTGTACCATGATGCACATAAATACAAATATAAAGTGATCACGGACACTGTTTTTTTCCTAGAACAATTACTCTGTTGAAGCTCACTTTAAATAAATTAATATCTTGATTAAAAGGTTCACTTTAAAATAGGTTTCATGACATTTATAGGTACATTCATTCTGTATTTATAAATAAAAATGTTTCCTTTTCATTTTCATGGCTGTCATAATTTGGTAAAGAATATATGAAAAATTAATGACCTTCTTCTATGAAAATTATGATCCACGGAAATGCCTGTTATGAAATTTTAAAGCCGTGGCATGTGAACCTTTCTCCAGGTAACAAAAGGGCTCTAAAGACAATTATTTTACCGAATTATGACCTCTTTCATGTCACTGGCACTCATTCCTTTCACAGCTCCATAAATTTCAAAATGTTCCTGTAATGTAATCTCCGGCCACAGTGGGTTTATCTGAGGACAGTAGCCCATACACTGTACGGAATCATCATCTCCAGCTGGGTCTGAAGAATAGTCTCTTAGAAATACCTGCAGAAATATAAACCAAGTGTAATGACTATTTTTGCTTAACTTACATCGTAAAGGAAGTGGCAAGTGGGTTAATTCAAACTCCTTCCAAACTCCTGACTTCCTAAAGTCAGGGTCACAGCAGGTCAGATTCTCACCCTTTTCTGATGAAGAAGCGACACACATGGCTGCGTCAGAGATGAGTGACATGGCTAGGAAAGGTGGCCGGGGATGCAGGGTTGGGTGGGAAGGCAAGGCCCGTTTTAACCAGGAGGATCAGGGGGCCCCACGGAAAGGCGTTTTCTGAGCCAAGGGAACATGTGAATTTGCTCATCTGGTTTTCTGTGGGGTAAGGAATAGCCAACATAAGGAAAACCTAAGGTAAAAGAAGAGTGAAGTGTGCCCGGCATTTTCCAGCAAAGAATGAGATCGAAGGCTAGCTGACAGCAAAGAATGTGATCGAAGGCTAGCTGACAGCAAGGTCAAGGTTAGCTCCTCTATTTCCTGAAGTTAATACAACGGGCTTCTATTAAGTCAGTGGACAAATCACCCATGCTTGTAATCAGCATAAAAGCAGAAATACTGTACATGTGTGTGTTCTGCATGTGTGCATGCAAATTTGACTATGTACATTATTCTCACAGATAACCAAAAAGATCATAATTTGATTAAGCTATCCTAAAAAGTTAATATTAAAAACATGAAATTTGAGCATAAAAATCCCATTTGTCACTAAGAAATTTATTTTAATTAAAAATATAAATCATATTCAATATATCCCACACCATTATACCATACCTGGCCTGAAGTTGGTTCTATATCACCAACCACAATATTAATAATCGTACTTTTGCCTGCACCATTTGGACCCAATAGTCCCAAGATCTCTCCTAAAGGAATTAAAAGAAAAATTGTCATATGTAAATCAAACTAAAGAATGAAAATTACTCTTCCAGAAAAGTTATTCAAGAAAAAATAATTAAATACCAGCCTTTTTTCACACAGAAGGAGACATATTTATTTGCCACTTTCTTTATTTTTCTTGTAGGAAGAAAATCTTTCTTGTCTTCATATTCTTTATGCAAATTGTTGACCATAATGGCTGGCTTCTAATAAGGGAAATAGGATTTGCAAAAGAGTTATAACTCAGATATCCATCGTTCAATGACAGGCCGTACACAGCTCATGGCCGTGTCATAAGAACTATATTTGCTAATAAGGGATACTGCCTAGATAACTATCCATCTATGACGGGAATAATGGCTTGTTCAAAAGAAAGTGGACAAACATATTTTTTCAAAGACAAACTTCCTGGCAATCGATTCATATAAGGGGACAATTTTCGAGGCTAACCCTGTGCAGAGGGGCTGCTCACTGCTCACCGCACGCGGCTCAGCACGAGAGACTGAGTTACCTCCTCGTGGCGCTGGCAGCTCAGCAATTCTTTGACCTTCACCCTTTCAGCTCTGACATCTTCATCTTCATCCTCATTGTTTGGTGGTTCTGGAAACTTCTTACTTTTGGACTTTGTTGTAAGGGTCCTGAAAGTATAAATAGATTTTCAAATAATTAAAATGGTAAGAAATTGAAGCACTACACAGAGAAAAGACTGAAAAAAATATAGCAACATGAGATCTGTTGTCGGAGATCAGTTATCTCTTAAAGGTAGAAATTACAGAGCTATTTTTCACTCACTGACATCATTTGGATGATATTATCTAAATTCATTCATTTATTCAACAATTATTTATAACCAGTATGTGTCAAGCACTAGTTCACAGAAAGATAAAAAAGATTTAAAAAAACCCAACACAGACCCTGCTCTCAAAGAATTTACATCTTGGGTGTACATGAGATGACCCAGGCAGCGTGGACAGAGAGGCTGAAGTCAGCATCCGCAGCAACACCATAAAGGTGGGCAGAGGAAAGAGCGCTTCCAAAGGAAATTCTGAAGTACTATTAAGAGAGGTAAAGAGGCAAATAGAAGTTGACATTATGGGAAAAAAAAAAAGAAAGAAAGAGGAGAAAAGTTTAAGGGAAGAAGTCAGTCACATTTAAGGCTGTAGATCAGTTAAAGAGGGTGAGCCTACTTTACCAGACAGAGAGGAGCCGTTAGTTTACCTTACCACAAACAGGAGCAGCCAAGAGGTGAGGGCAGGAGCCAGATGGCAGGAGTTAGGGAGTGAATGGGACACGAGAAAGGAGGTGACAAACCGGAGGTGGAAGCTTTCTGGCTATAAAAGGAAAGAGACTGTCTTTTCTCCATTGTATATTCTTGCCTCCTTTATCAAAGATAAGGTGACCATATGTACGTGGGTTTATCTCTGGGCTTTCTATCCTGTTCCATTGATCTATATTTCTGTTTTTGTGCCAGTACCATACTGTCTTGATTACTGTAGCTTTGTAGTATAGTCTGAAGTCTGGGAGACTGACTCCTCCAGCTCTGTTTTTCTTTCTCAAGATTGCTTTGGCTATTCGGGGTCTTTTGTGTGTCCATACAAATTGTGAAATTTTTTGTTCTAGCTCTGTGAAAGATGCCAGTGGTAGTTTGATAGGGATTGCACTGAATCTGTAGATTGCTTTGGGTAGTATAGTCATTTTCACAATGTTGATTCTTCCAATCCAAGAACATGGTATATCTCTCCATCTGTCTGTATCATCTTTAATTTCTTTCATCAGTGTCTTATAATTTTCTGCATACAGGTCTTTTGTCTCCTTAGGTAGGTTTATTCCTAGGTACTTTATTCTTTTTTTTTTTTTTTTTTTTGTGGTACGCGGGCCTCTCACTGTTGTGGCCTCTCCCGTTGCAGAGCACAGGCTCCGGACGCGCAGGCTCAGCGGCCATGGCTCACAGGCCCAGCCGCTCTGCAGCATGTGGGATCTTCCCAGACCGGGGCACGAACCCGTGTCCCCTGCATCGGCAGGTGGACTCTCAACCACTGCGCCACCAGGGAAGCCCTAGATACTTTATTCTTTTTGTTGCAGTGGTAAACGGGAGTGTTTTCTTAATTTCATTTTCAGATTTTTCATCATTAGTGTATAGGAATGCAAGAGACTTCTGTGCATTAATTTTGTATCCTGCTACTTTACCAAATTCATTGATTAGCTCTAGTAGTTTTCTGGTAGTGTCTTTAGGATTCTCTATGTATAGTATCATGTCATCTGCAAAGAGTGACAGCTTAACTTCTTCTTTTCTGATTTGGATTCCTTTTATTTCTTTTTCTTCTCTGATTGCTGTGGCTAAAACTTCCAAAACTACGTTGAATAATAGTGGTGAAAGTGGGCAGCCTTGTCTGGTTCCTGATCTTAGTGGAAACGGTTTCAGTTTTTCACCATTGAGGACAATGTTGGCTGTGGGTTTGTCATATATGGCCTTTATCATGTTGAGGTAAGTTCCCTCTATGCCTACTTTCTGGAGGGTTTTTTTTATCATAAATGGGTGTTGAATTTTGTCAAAAGCTTTCTCTGTATCTATTGAGATGATCATATGGTTTTTCTCCTTCAATTTGTTAATACGGTGTATCACATTGATTGATTTGCATATATTGAAAATCCTTGCATTCCTGGGATAAACCCCACTTGATCATGGTGTATGATCCTTTTAATGTGCTGTCAGATTCTGTTTGCTAGTATTTTGCTGAGGATTTTGCCTCTATGTTCATCAGTGATATTGGCCTGTAGTATTCTTTTTTTGTGACATCTTTGTCTGGTTTTGGTATCAGGGTGATGGTGGCCTCGTAGAACGAGTTTGGAGTGTTCTGCCCATATACAATGGAGAAAAGACAGCCTCTTCAATAAGTGGTGCTGGGAAAACTGGACAGCTACATGTAAAAGAATGAAATTAGAACACTCCCTAACATCATACACAAAAATAAACTCAAAATGGATTAAAGACCTAAATGTAAGGCCAGACACTATCAAAGTCTTAGAGGAAAATATAGGCAGAACACTCCATGACATAAATCACAGCAAGATCCTTTTTGACCCACCTCCTAGAGAAAGGGAAATAAAAACAGAAATAAACAAATGGGACCTAATGAAACTTCAAAGCATTTGCACAGCAAAGGAAACCATAAACAAGACGAAAAGACAGCCCTCAGAATGGGAGAAATTATTTCCATGAAGCAACTGACAAAGGATTAATCTCCAAAATTTACAAGCAGCTCATGCAGCTCAATATCAAAAAAACAAACAACCCAATCCAAAAATGGGCAGAAGACCTAAACAGACATTTCTCCAAAAAAGATATACAGATTGCCAACAAACACATAAAAGAATGCTGAACATCATTAATCATCAGAGAAATGTGCAAATCAAAACTACAATGCGATATCATCTCACACCGGTCAGAATGGCCATCATCAAAAAATCTGCAAACAACAAATGCTGGAGAGAGTGTGGAGAAAAGGGAACTCTCATACACTGTTGGTGGGAATGTAAATTGATACAGCCACTATGGAGAACAGTATGGAGGTTCCTTAAAAAACTAAAAATAGAACTACCATATGACCGAGCAATCCCACTACTGGGCATATATCCTGAGAAAACCATAATTCAAAGGGAGTCATGTACCACAATGTTCATTGCAGCTCTATTTACAATAGCCAGGACATGGAAGCAACATAAGTGTCCATCGACAGATGAATGGATAAAGAAGATGTGGCATGTATATACAATGGAATATTACTCAGCCATAAAAAGAAACGAAATTGAGTTATTTGTAGAGAGGTGGATGGATCTAGAGTCTGTCATACAGAGTGAAGTAAGTCAGAAAGAGAAAAACAAATATCGTATGTTAACACATATATATGGAATCTAAGAAAGAAAGAAAAGAAATGTCATGAAGAACCTAGGGGCAGGACAGGAATAATGACGCAGACCTACTAGAGAATGGACTTGAGGACACAGGGAGGGGGAAGGGTAAGCTGGGACGAAGTGAGAGAGTGGCACAGACATATACACACTACCAAATGTAAAACAGATAGCTAGTGGGAAGCAGTCACATAGCACAGGGAGATCAGCTCAGTGCTTTGTGACCAGTTAGAAGGGTGGGATAGGGAGGGTGGGAGGGAGGGAGATACAAGAGGGAAGAGATATGGGGATATATGTATATGTATAACTGATTCACGCTGTTATACAGCAGAAACTAACACACCACTGTAAAGCAATTATACTCCAATAAAAACGCTAAAAAAATAAAAAATATACATATGATCAAAAAGAAAAAAAGGAAAGAGAGGGGATAAGAGCTAGAGAGGGACTCAGGTTTCAATGCGATTGATGAGTACTTTGTTTTATATGGGAGGAAGGCGACCCCCTCCCAAAGGGAAATATACCCTAATAAGATCCAAAAGGGAAAGACACAGAAAGAGAGAGCTGACTGAGCAACATCCTTAAGCAGACAGAACACAGGAAGACTTGGATAACAAGGGGGACACCTTCCTCTGGGGCTGGGAAAAAGCAAAAGTGACGAAAGATGTGGACAAGTGTGTACACATTTTATAATTTATAATCCGGTGCTTCTGTTTCCTGAGACAGATGGCACGGTCACCCACTGAGAAGTAAGAAGTGAGGTGAGCTGAGGCGACTCTGAGAATCTGAGGGATACAAAGAAGGCCTGCGAGAACTATGGAAAAGAAAAACATAGGAGGGGACTTCCCTGGTGGCGCAGTGGTTAAGAATCCGCCTGCCAATGCAGGGAACATGGGTTCGAGCCTTGGTCCGGGAAGATCCCACATGCCGCGGAGCAACTAAGCCCGTGTGCCACAATTACTGAGCCTGTGCTCTAGAGCCCGCGAGTCACAACTACTGCAGCCCGTGTGCCTAGAGCCCGTGCTCCGCAACAAAGAGAAGCCACCACAATAAGAAGCCCGCGCACCACAACAAAGAGTAGCCCCTGCTCGCCACACTAGGGAAAACCCACACACAGCAACGAAGACCCAACTCAGCCAAAAAGTAAATAAGTAAATAAAAAAAGAAAAAGAAAAAGATAGGAAGCTGCTGAGTAGGTAAAGGCATAGGGCTGCCAAACAGCGTTAAAACAGAGCTGAGTTTCTACGGGATGAGTGTGTAGCATCATCAATGGCTCTGATGCAAACAGAGGGTGAAGGGGAACAGAGACAAAAGTCACTGGCTTGGAGAAAATCAGAAACTGAGGGGTCACGATGTTGGAAGGGTTACCTGTGTGGATGCTGAAATCTCCCCCAAAACGAGAGCAGGAATAAAGGCAAAGACACAGAAGGAGAGCCAGACACTCTGCCTCAATGGATGAGGGGCGGGTCCAGTGGCTAGTGAATAACCACTATACGTTTTCCAATACTTTCCAGTTTTCTCCAGAATGTGAATATTCAGCAAATAAACAAATACGTGAGAAATATAAAAAAGAAATTCAGAACCAATTTGGTGCCAATGGCCATATTTCAAGAAATAACTCTTCTACAAATTTAAAACATCCTTTGAAAAAAAATGCACAGACTTGGAGAAAATATTTTAAAATATATCTGATAAGAGATTGTAACCAGAATATATTTAAAAAAACTCAAAATTCAATAATATAAAGACAACCCAATTTTTTAAATGGGCAAAGGATTCAGATTGACATGTCTCCGAAGTAGATATAAAAATGAACAATAAGCACATGAAAAGACACTCCACATCATGAATCATCAGGGAAGTGCAAATAAAAACCACAATGAGACACTAATGTGCACCCACGAGAACAGCTAACATCAAAACGACAATAACACGTATGGGCAACAACGTGAAGAAAACAGAACCCTCATCCGTTCCTAGGAGTAAAATGGTGCAGTCACTGTGGAAAACAGTCTGGCAGTTCTTGAAGAGGTTAAACATAAAGCTACCACAATGACCCATCAACTCCACTCCTAGGTATCCTCCCCAGAGAAATGAAAAGATACGTCCACACAAATACTTGCACCCAAATGTGCATCGTAGCATGACTCACGGTAGCCAAAAAGTGGCAACAGCTCAAATGCCAACCAACCGATGAATAGATCAAGTGTGGTATATCCTTACAATGTAATATTACTCAGCAAAAACAAACAAAAAGGTAATGAGGTACTGCTACATGCTACAACGTGGATGAACTTCCAGAACGTTATGCCCAAGTAAAAGAAGCCAGACAAGAAAAGACCCCACCTTGCATAATTCCATTTAAAGGAATGTGTAAGATACGCAGGTCTATGGAGACAGAAGGTAGGTCAGTGGTTACACAGGGCTGGGGGCCAGCTGAGCGGGGGAAGGACGTGCCCAGCAGACACAAGGTTTCTTTTTGGGGGTGATGGAAACGACCTGCAATCAGATTATGGTGATGGCTGCACAACTCTGTCAATACAGTAAAAAAGAAAAATTAGAATTTTAAAAAATTAAACCTGAAATTTAAAAAACTGACCTGAAAAAGGGATCCTTCCTTAATGATCTGCCTCCATATTTTTTCTCGTAGTACTGTAAGAGGAAAATCCACAGCACACACTGCAGGTAAGGCTAAAAGGAAAACAGGTTACAGCTCGTGACTGAATTATTTTGGGTTTTTTTTTTCCCCGTGTACCAACAGAACCAAAACCACATACATCAGGTTCCTTTCCATCACTGAAAAACCTCATCACAATTTTTTTTTGCATGTCATACAATGAGTTAAGAATAAATGTTAATGGATGGACATACATACACTACCAAACGTAAACTAGATAGCTAGTGGGAAGCAGCCGCATGGCACAGGGAGATCAGCTCGGTGCTCTGTGACCACCTAGAGGGGTGGGATAGGGAGGGAGGGAGGGAGACGCAAGAGGGAGGAGGAGATATGGGGATATACGTGTACATATAGCTGATTCATTCTGTTATACAGCAGACACTAACTTGACACTGTAAAGCAATTATACTCCAATAAAGATGTTAAAAAAAAAAGAATAAATGTTAATACAAACCAAGGTTGATTTTTAGTAAAATGACCCTTCACATACTTTTCTACCTCTGTAAAGTTCATCTGTTGTCAGCTTCATAAATTATAATTTTAAAAAAGCTTTGTTTTTGCTTCTATGGAAGCCAGAATTATCATTAAATAGAATTAACGACGTGAAAAAAACAAGTACATTAAAGTGGATGTATTCAGTAAGTGAAATGCATATTAGCTAGCATTAACTAACACACTTGACTTCTTATGCACCTTCATTTTTATGCAATGGAATAAAAACTAAAAAGAGAGTTAAAACCATATGACCAAACCACTCATAAGGTAACATGCCGACACAGCTATTTCTCACCGATATAACAGCCACCAAAAGACGATCCCATGGGTTGTAGGTGTCCTCTTTTTTTTGCATATTCTTCCAAGAAATCTAAGACAAAACATTTTGAAAATTTATATGTGGTTGTGATACTGTGATATAATGAAATGTGGTGTTTGACCACAGTTCCTGGCACAGAACTTCTAAAACCCTTGGAATTTCCTGAGTGACAGAGGGGACAGGAGTGTCTCTCATTGTATAAAACAAGCCCCTCTCAACCTCAGCTGAGTCTATGCTAATGAGGGGACTCTCAGAGGAGGATGGAGGCTGACTGACAGAGGACCAGCCAGACTAGAGGGCTGGAACTTCCGGCCCCAGGTGCCACCACCAGGGAGGGGAGAAGAGCGTGGAGACTGATTAGTTCATCCTGCCCAGGTCATGGGACCTCCACAAAGCCTCTAACATGCTGGGAGGACGACTCTCTCCGAACTGCACAGGGACAGGAGCTCTGCCCTTGGGACCTTTCTGGGCCCTGCCAGCCAGTTCTAGAGCAAAGTACTGACCCCCTGCAAGGGGTCCAAGTCAGACAGAACGTGGGTGGCCTGGGGACCCACGACCCGTGACTGGAATTTGAAGCGGGGGGCTGCCTGCGGGACTGAGCCCTGAACCCGTGGGGTCTGCGCTAACTCTGGTCAGTGTCAGAACTGCTGAATGTCAGGGAAAACCCACACGTTTGGTGTCAGAAGCGCTGTGCGCAGAGGAACCAATTTTCTTTTAGCTGCGACGTGTAGAAACGTTCAATTAAAACGAAAAACATGTATTTAACAGCAAACACGTCTTCTTTATAAATTAGCTACCTGTTAATATTTATAGCCATGTTTTGTAGTTAGATTAAAATCTTCCTCACCCCAAAATATGCCTATCAGAGCAGGTATAAATTATAAACTTAAGCCAAAAAAAGGGAAGGGAGAGAGGTAAGGAGGTGTGTCAGTAGAATTAATCAGCAATCGTCCTAAATTAATTCATCACTTAATTTTTTTTCTAACCACAGAAATTGTTTTCAATTAACCAGGCTTAATAAAATTAATTTGTTCCTCTATTTTTTTCTTGAAAAAAAATCGCTCCTCATCCCTGTACAGTACAGTACACTTGAAAAACTCCCCCCAAACTCCCCAGTCCAACACATATGGACTGCAGTCAGATCATACTTCTAATTTATGTACATTGTTTTGGGCATGAAAGACCATGTAATGAACACAGTCCTTCTCCTTTGAGAATCTGCAGTTTAGAAACATGCTTGAAACGATTCCACAGTAATTTTACATTTACTGCTACATTAATAATATTTAAATCAAGTACTAGCAGTCAACATTTTTTTTTTTTACTACTTCAGTACAAGAGCTAAGATCCCAAAGATTAGGCAGTCATTATTTACCCTTTTTTAAAAAATACTAGAACACCTAACAGACCTACCTTTACGAAACAAATCAGGCAACCTAGGAGCGGATAGATTGGAACGGCTATGCACAAAGCATAATGAAGAATAACTGCAACCGTATATCCCATAAAATAAGTTATTTCGGTGACTGCAATGCAAACCAATGCTGTCTAAAGAAAAAAATGAGAAAACAAGTGAAAAGATGTTTAGCAATTTCAAACAAACTTACTGGGTGCCTCAGCATTAACTATGTCTTTAATCTTCTAATAAAACCTGGAACCCCAGCAGATACTTAGCCAGAAAGTGTCAGAGCGCTAATACCAGTTTTTTGTAGCTGGCATCCTTGTCATGCTAGCTGTTAAATGCAACAAAATATCATCCCTTCATGGAGTGGACGGGGCTGAAGATGAATATACACACTGACAGACGCTGCTAGCTAGCTAAGCTCTGCACTTAGAAAAGACACAGTAACCCTTTCAGTACAACCGTGAAAAGAGTTCATGACTTTCAAATAACGCGCTAGGAAAAGCTGAGACAAAATAATATAAAATGTGACTTACCACAGAATAGATAAATGACCAAAATTCTTTGGTATTTACAATGTTTTTAAAAGTGAAAGAAGTAATATAGGTAAACAGAATAACTGATGGAACATAACCAATAAGGCAAAAAACCTGGAAGACAGAAATGGGTATTTTTATTTAAAAATATGAGTAGCTAACCGTACATATGATGTAAAATACCAGTCACACTAAATCGTTAGGGAATAATTACTCTTCAAGTTTTATTGCTCAGCAAATTGCTCCAAAAAAACGGAAACTGTAGTTCCTTGAGGAGTTTCTCCTAAATCAATAAAGCTCATGTTTTTAACTGCTAACACAATCTTGAATAAGCCATTTAAACTAAATACTATTTGTAGCTCTTTTTTTATGCCAAGTAAAATACTGTCTCTTACCATGTTATTATGAAAAGCAAGCATAGCTGGTTACGGCTTTATCATCTCCATCAACTATTAGCTTCCTTTTACTGTACAGCATTTAATGCACTTTGTAAATTTTTAAGAAAGACGTTTATTAAGTTATAAGGTGAAAATTAATCCGTAAGGTCAGGATGGCCTCTGGCAAAGCTCCTAAGCGGACTTTCAGCAACCCCAACCTACCAAGCTCTGTTTTCGCTTTTTTCTAATATAATTCATAGGAAAGGATCTAGTGTCAGTCATTGACATACGAATATGAATATGAATACAAATCACACTCTTCCTTAGTATTTGAAGCCATACTTTAAATTATGGAATAAAAGAGCTTCTTCTCTGTGAAATTATTTTTGGGCACAGAGACAAGAAGACGTTTAAAGGAAGGACTGTTTAAGTATTCCTGATTACATACAAGTAGGCAGTGTACATGAAAGACCACCTCAGTTTCAAGGAATTAGTTCATAATGGTCAAGTTATTGTTTTTAAAAATCACTCAGGGCAATATAAACTGCATTGATGATAGGTATCGTACACAAAAATTAAACAGATGTCGGTTCTGTTTTCTGGAACGTCACCATTACTCAATCAGACAATTATCACATTTATAAAGATCCAGCTTTTTAAAATAACATTTTATTTATAAATAGCACGAATACAACTGATGTTAACTTACCACAGAAAGGAACTTGACAGCATAAAAATATAATCCATGATGAAATGAAAATAAACTGCCTAACATCAAAGTAAGAACCACAGTGAATAAGGGGACGTCAACAAGAGCCTGTCCAATCCAGTATGCAGAAGGCAGAAGACCCGAAAGTTTAAGTTGAGTGTAAGCTTTGATCTAAAAAAAGAAAAAGGCAAAAACTGATTGTCATTTTAAACATCTTGCAAACGAAAAACTCTAGCAAATGATTGTAGAACTTTTAATTTTACATCAACAAAAAAGGTCACATTCTGTCTACAGGTAATAAAAGCCCTCCTACAGCTAAATAGAAATTCTATCTAGCCTGTAATCTGGCTCATTGTTTCTGAGGTGTAAACATTTCAACAAAATTTTTCAGCATCAGGATACAGCAGTGCTGCTAAGAAACACAAAACTAAAATAAAGTAAAAGGTGTCATGGGGGTTATAGCTGTGCAAACAGTAAGCGGCCAAAACATAACTGCTTTGGAAATTCTGTGGAAATAGAGAGAAAAACAGGTTTCTCACTGTTAAATATTGACCTTTCATGAAAACACTAATAAATGGCCAAGTACCTGCTGATTTACACAGGGCTTTCAGCTTAAGTACTGGTGATGCATTGGAAAGCCTTTTACACACTCCTGTGTATAAAAAAATGTTAGCTGTTTCTTATCACCACAAGGGAATAGCATTTGCAAGTGTACAAACAGTAAACTTAAATGATCATTGTTTTCCTAACCCTCTCGTTATTTAATTTGCAATTTTAAGAATCTTTCATAAATCCAAACACCTAACAATCTTATTCAGTTGATTTTTGTCATCTATGAAACATCTGTTCATAATAATTAAATGTGTTATAAGAAAGAGCTAGCCATAGAGGAGGTAAGAGAAGAGTGGGCTATAAATATTAGTTAAGACAAAGAAGAGAAATGATTTAAAAAATGGACAACTTTCGTGTTCAATGAATTAGAAGAGGGAAAATATAAATTTCAATATAAGTATAAAAACATAGACCACGTCAAACGTGATGATTTTGGATAATCCATGCTTTTGTCATTCACACATTGCTGGTAGGAATGCAAGATGGCTCATCCACCCTGAAGAGCAGCTCAACAATTTCTTATAAAACTAAACATGCAATCACCATACGACACAGCAAGTATACTCTCGGGCATTTATCCCGGAGAAATGAAAACTTACATTCACACAAAAAGCTAGAGCAAATGCCCATAGGATCTTAATTCATAATAGTTAAAACTGGAAACAATCCAGATCCACACCACGGAATACGACCCAGCACATGACGGGTCCTCAAATAATAAGTGAGAGTTACTACTATTCCCGTAATAAACGTATTTATACTCCATTTACTTCTTGAAATAATAATTGCACAGAAGTCTTGCACTCACACAAGGTAGGCTAACTTTTTGTCTAAGATTTCTTATTAGTCAACTGCACCTGTAATTTTTTAACTGAGTCATTACCTTATGATTCTCTGCATTCTCCATGGCAAAGTAAGGTGGCATCGCGGTAACAATAACCCCAAGTAAAGCTGCTTGAAAATACAGCTCGATTTTAAAAACTATGTCTGTAATTCCCTGAAAGACAACCACAGAATAAGAAATAGAACTGGGAATCACTTTATATCATGTTACTACTTTCTGAAAGACTATCAAAACCCCCGAAGAAACATGTTAGGATACCTACCCTAGACAGCAGTCGACATGAAGCAACAGGTGGCAGAGTCAGCGGGCTATAGTACCGGTTTGACATATTAAGTAGCTATAGGATCCTGAGCAAATTACTGTCCTTCCATTTTCTTACGGAAGTACACAGAATAATACAGCATATTAATTAAGGTTCACCATTTAGTTAAAAATTATACTGTCCGTGAAGCACAGTTAACCTGTCTCCCAGTGGTTCTACGCAGGCAACGAACGTGGCTCTCTCAGAATGACCCTGATGCCTTCACCGGTACCTGGACTGGACTACAAGCCAGCTGGGATCTAGGAACCCCCCTTTTCTCCACTGGGAAAAGTCATACCCGAGCTCAGCTTCCTACGGAGCCAGGAGCTGCTTATTCCCAGCAGGGGGGACCGTAACTCCAATAGGCCTGTGGATCCAGGTGCGGACAGAAAATGCTCCCAGACAACCTAGTAAACAGCTGGTGCCCCAAATGCAAACTACCCAGAACCACTCTCCATGCCACGGGATGATGTGGAAAGAGGCTGCATTCTGTCGGCCCCGGCCTCCCGAGTTTCTAGCAATAAAGCCAGTTCCTTAATTCATGCCATATGACGTTGTCGAATTTGTCCCAAACTCTGGTACCTTACAGTGGAAGACCCAGACAGAACCAACAAATGTGTAAGCTGAGCAGCACAAGAAGTGGAGATGAATGAGATGACAGCTGGACTCAATTACACAGAATCTCATCATTGAAGGGGAAAAAGTGTGGAACATGAACAAGATTATATCTGTGAATAGGGAACTTTAAAAAGTCTCACTCTTTCCCTCTGGTTTTAAACAACGGTATGGTTGTATGTCAGTGTTTGATGGAAAATGTTAAGAAGCAAGATCTTTTGTAATAGTTACAGATACACACAAATGTGGTAACACCATAAAGATGTGCCCAGGAATTAAACATTTTGAACTGTGGAGGAAAGAAGACTGGGGAGGGACGCACTGGAGGTTTCACCTGTGTCTTTAACGTTTTAATAAATAAGAAAAACAAGATACTAACATTTGAAATATGTGGGTACTATATACACAGTTGTTTACTTTCTGTAGGATTGAAATATTTCACAACAACAGAAACAAAAATCACAAGGGATGATCTACAACTTCGATGATGATTTCTATATCACCTACGCAATGCTGACACAATATTTATTTATCACAATAAATATTTATCACAAATATTTATTTCCTGCCCAGAAATCTCTCCAGATTCATACCTTCAAATGCCACCAGGATAACCAATCTCTCCACAGGCTCAAAGCTGAAATCAATATCTCCATTCCACCAAAACGAAGCCAAAATCTCTCTTCTGCCTATATTCTCAAAATTGGTGACTGATACTACTATGTACCGCTTTACCCCCAAAATGTAAGAAATACGATGCCTCACAAAAGCAAGAGTGATAGAGTATGTCACGTCTTTTAACATAGAGTTGCAAACTCTATGAACATAATAAAAACCACTGAATTGTACATTCATATGGGTGAATCAGATGGTGTTTGAAGTACATCTCAGTAAAGCTTTTGAAAAACAGTATGGCAACAGAAAGCAGAAAATGCTATTACCGAAAGATATCTGTCCATTTATTTTTCAACATATGAAAAACAATACTAGTATTCAGAGAAAAATGTTGACTGTTTTCCTGGAGACTTAAGTGGCTTTTCGTATCTATAATCCAACAGTCTGTCCTAGAGGAAAAATGACTGGGTGACTTCTCAAGGTTCAATACCCAGCATGTAGATTTCCGATGAACAATATTCATTTTTAATTGTCTAAATTTTTCTTCTCTAATATAAAAACTACTCATGCTTTACAAAAATATCAGTACCAAGACAGAATCTCCTTGACCATGAAGCGAACTCATACCACAGACTCCTAAACCCAGGATGTGAACCATCCCCAGCTCAAGTTTTAAGACTAGGAGATGTCACAAGATGAACTTCTACAGATTTCATCGGTTATTATCACTTGGCTCTTAATAGTTGTTTTATGCACACACGCACATACGCACACCTATTTTTAGGTTTGCTTACTTGAACGAATGGGGTATTCCAGATCTGGATGCTTTCTGTCACATTTGAATGATAAAGATAGTAGTTGCTAATGATATTCATCAATACAGGTAAAGAATAAACCATAGTACCGTTGAAAACAGCAGTAAAAACATAGTCCTACAATTCAAAAAAATAGAGTTATTATACAGTATACAGAAATATAAATGACTATACGATGGCTATGTACCAAGCTTCTCTCACCAGCTAAGTTAACTCTCACTAACTGTACTGAAAACGGGTTCAACAAATCATAGAAATAATACTCAATGATAGATAAAAATAACCTGGTTTGGAATCTAGATATTTTGATATTTTAAACAAAAAAATGACATAAAAATAATTAAATTCTTCAGAGCTTTATTTATTGGTCCTCCATCGGGGCATAAAATATATTCTAAGTAAACACAGCCAGCTATTTCCAAAAGTAAATTTTAATTTCCAACTAATAAGGTCAAATCAGCAAACAACTGATTTTAGAGGAAATCGCTTAATCCCACACACGACTCTTACCTTTTCTGACTGCATCACATTTAAAGCTGCGCTGTGCGGAGCGGCAGACACGTAGTCACTGTCATTAAACATTGTCACCATTATGTTCTGGGTGGTGAAAAACCTAAGAAGATCACTGATATCTGAGTCTGGTATTAGAAGATAAGCAAATAACAAAGAATCAGTTTAAATGAGAAACAGACACAGGCTTTTAGTAACATTTAGAGCTCTCTCTTTTTTTTTTTTTTTTTTTGCGGTACGCGGGCCTCTCACTGTTGCGGCCTCTCCCGTTGCGGAGCACAGGCTCCAGACGCACAGGCTCAGTGGCCATGGCTCACGGGCCCAGCCGTTCCGCCGCACATGGGATCTTCCCGGACCGGGGCACGAACCCGTGTCCCCTGCATCGGCAGGCGGGCTCTCAACCACTGCGCCACCAGGGAAGCCCAGAGCTCTCTTTTTGAAGAAGTATTTTCTCTCCATTAGCTAAGACACGATTAAGAACATTGGCTCTGGGACCAGTCAGCATGAATTCAAATCCAGGTCCAGACACGCAGACCTCAGAACAGAGCCTGACACACAGCTACTGCGCCAATTTCAGCTGCTGCCGCTGCTACTGATATTACTCGCATTCAGAGTGTACCTATAATATGTGAGATCTGGTCAAACAGTAAGAATACAAATCTATCTGGCAATTTTATATAACAAGGTAACGTGCCACGCTCAGAGAGGTGGGAGCCAGGGTGTGGAGTTACGTGGCATCACTCCCTGGAGGATTGCTGCATGATTTGAACAGACAAACAGTATAAATGTCAACTGCGTTACTACTTTAAAATAGTAAAACCCATAACCAGGTCTCCATCTATATTCTCTAAATAGCCTGGAGCTAAGGGGGAGAGTCGGAATCCTGTCCGAGGTCTAAATCTATACCAACATGCCTGATGAGTGGAAACACTTCTCTGTCCATCACAAAAGCCAGGATTCAAGGACGGACAAGTGTGGCTTGGAGAGAAATCAAAACCAAACAAAGGAAAACACTAGCAGTAACTGAGCAGCACGGCCAGTGGCTCAGACTCAGCAACAAACCTGAGTGTCAGAAAGAAGGGTGCTTCTAGTGATAGGACATCTACTCCCAACCTAGTGCCTTAAGTGATCTCTCATTTCCAGATGCCAGAGAGGCTCTGTCCTCGCGAGAAGAGGGCTCTATTATAACTGAAGGAACTGTATCACCTGTGATAACAGAAAGCTTTGCCAGGAGGATAAGAGACCACCCAATACATACACACAGAGACCACTGAACACTAAAGGAAATGTGCCTTTAGGACCAACAACAAGGTCTAGGAAAATGTGAGATAGACAGATAGAAAGACAGACGGATGTAAGCAACACTAGAAATACTTAAAATTAACAGATGGGACAAAACTTTGAAAATACTATAATTTCTGCAGATCAGTGAGAGTGAACACCAAGCAGAAATACTTGAGATAATGTACAATTCCCCAAACACACAAAAAAAGTCACAATATCAGAGTGTAAGGCTCCATGTAGTACCATCTTTCAGCAATGTGAAACGTGCATTAAAACCAAAATAAGAATTCTACTGGGAGCAATAAATTGAGAAACATAACGTTTTCTATTCAAGAGTGTTTTCTATCACTAAATACCTTCTTCCTCCAAACGAATAAAAACAGAGAGCTAGAATTGAAGAGCGATGATTGTAACGGCCATCTGTAACTGTCCCTAACAATCACTATTATTTTAACACCGGGCAAAGCTTTTCAGTTAATAGTGAATCAAAAAGGAAAGATACTAGAATACAGGTGAAGTGTTGGGAAATGTTAAACTCCAAAGAATTTGTGCGTGTAGAAAGGGTGTACGAAATGCAACTTTCCAACACAGTTCAGCAAGATAAGCAAAGGAAGCTGCGTCTGCTTTACTGTAAACTACAGAGCAGCTCACTTTCCTCTTCAAGAACCTCGGGACGATAAACTATCCACACAGATGGGAGACGGTGTAGAAACATCGAATTCACGTCGAATTCTGAATTAGGTGTTAATGTTTTGAAAATCGAAGTCCTATATCAGGTTTTTAAAAATTTATTCTGAGGTTTGCGCAAAGCCATATGTTTTAAAATTTCTTTCATATTTGATTTAATTATGTAATAAAAAGAATCAATAGCAAGTCCAAACATATCCATTACAGATTTAATGTATTTGATCATAGAGATTTCTAAGACAATTGTCCTTAGTTCTAGTTTTTCAGATAGTCCTTAAAAATTGTTTAAACACTTCTATTTAGATATATAACTGCATAAATATTACATGCCGTAACTCTTTCTAAAGAGGGTTTTTCAACTTCTGAAGTTTATTTTGCGCATCATAAACTTTGAGATGAAACACGCTGCTCTGAGGATAATGTCGCTACTCTTAAAAATGGAAATTTTATGATTATATACAGTATAAATCAGAATATTTTAAAAACTGTCATCTACACTTAAACCAAAATTTCATTCCTGTAACATATTACTCAGCATCAGTGAGGAGTTTTACTTAATTTAGGTTCATGCACACAGACCACGCCTTTAACATATATATATTTCTAAAATCCAAATCTCTGGCCTGTACCTACCTCTCACCCCAGGCCCCACCAACACACATTCACAAACCTGCACATACTCTCACCGGTAGAATTTTGAAGAAGCAGACTTGTTCTGTATTTATGAGGTTTATCTCCAGGCTTTAGGAAGTATAAGTCTGGAACAAGTTTGATAGGAACAACAGCATTTTTAAAAGAGTGATGCACCAGAAACATAAAAATCTGAACTGCGAAAAAAATTAAAAGCAGAAGCAACCTGAAAGGAAAAAAAATACACAGTTCAAGGCACATTAATATATAAATCTACAAAACAATCTTCCTTCACATGACAGTTAAAAGGTACTCATTTAAAAAAGAAAAGAAAAGGAAAAAAAAAAACTTGAAAAATTCCCACTTGGGAGTAGAAATTCGACTCTCCAAAATGGTCTCATGACAATATTGGAAAGAAAGCCAATATTCAATAATAAAATTAAAAGTTATAAAAGTATATTTTAGATCAGAGCCACCCTGACATTTTTATAGGGCATGTAAACCTGTAGTTATAACTTAAAAAAAAAAATACACATTATGTCACATTTATATCTTTATTCTCCTGAAGGAACTATTTCCTGCCCTACCTCTATCCTATGTACTCTCCAAATATTTTAGAAAATATATGATACAAAAATATTTTAGATACAGTGAAGAAAATAAAAATACAGTGAAAACTTCAGATGACTGGTATCTTTGAAATGTCATCCTAACCACATCAATTTCCATTTCTCCTCTACAGTGAGTTATAAGGACCATAATGTGCAGCTGGCCCAGCACATAATTCTACTATAAACCACTCAAAATGCCCTTCCACCTGAGAGACAGGTAACTTTTTTTTTTTTTTTTTTTTGCAGTACGCGGGCCTCTCACTGTTGTGGCCTCTCCCGTTGCAGAGCACAGGCTCCAGACACGCAGGCTCAGCGGCCATGGCTCACGGGCCCAGCCGCTCCACGGCACGTGGGATCTTCCCGGACCGGGGCATGAACCTGCGTCCCCTGCATCGGCAGGCAGACTCTCAACCACTGCACCACCAGGGAAGACCAGAGACAGGTAACTTTTCATCTCAGCCTGCAAAAAATCTCTGCAGTGTGTGTGGCAGGTGTCACAACAGTGGGTAGAGAGAGCTTAGGTTATCACACATCAGTATTTTATAATTTTCAGAAACCCTATAATTTTAAGTCATTCTTAAATTGTTGTAAGTAGACCTATATCAGCACTGCCAGAAGCATACCGCGTTGAACTCTAGTTCCATAATAAGTTAGTGGGTGTTTTAGGTTAAAAACAAAATTCATGATTAAAAAATATTTGGAAACTCCAAGTTAAACAAAGTTGAAATAATTTCTTTAGCATAGAACGGCTCATGTGTTTTTATATGCTAATGGACAAATCTTTAAGAGAGGAAATGTAAGTTATAATATTTTCTACATGCATGGTCAATACAGATTTGACCACGGAACACTTCTTGTAGCAGGCTGAATGTCTGTCGCCCTCCTCCCAAATTTATACACAGAAGCCCTACGCCCCAAAGCGATGGCATCTGAAGATGAGTCCTCCGGGAGGTCATCAGGGTCAGATGGGGTCACGAGGGCATGGCCTCATGACGGGATTGGTGCCCTGAGAAGAAGAAGCACCAGAGAGCTTGCTCTCTGGTGGCTCTTTCTCTGTGTGCACACACAGCGAGGGCGGCGGGGGGGGGGGTGCCCAGCTGCAAGCCAGGAGAAGTCCTCAACAGGACCCGACCATGTGGACCCTGACCTCACTCCCAGTCTCGGGAACTGTGGGAAAATAAACTTCTGCTGTTCAAGCCAGAAGATAAACTTCTGCTGTTGTTAGGGCAGCCGGAGCCGAGATTCTTTTATTGCTTTTCAGGGAGTATTTTATGAGAGTAGTATTCAGTTAAATAAACGGACACATGCTGATTTAAACAAAGGTTTTTCTCTCACTAATGCTGACACAGGAATAAATCAGATATGTGATTGACATTTCTTTGATATTGAATAAGTCTGGGCAAAAAGCAAATGAATTCAGCATATTTCAAACATATAACAAAACTCTTATTCTTTATATATATATATATATATATATATATATATATATATATATATATTTTTTTTTTTTTTTTTGGAACACGGGCCTCTCACTGTTGTGGCCTCTCCCGCTGCGGAGCACAGGCTCCGGATGCGCAGGCCCAGCGGCCGTGGCTCATGGGCCCAGCCGCTCCGCAGCATGTGGGATCTTCCCGGACCGGGGCACGAACCCGTGTCCCCTGCATCGGCAGGCGTACTCTCAACCACTGCGCCACCAGGGAAGCCCCTCTTATTCTTGATTATTAAGTTTTATTTCTACCGCCATTCTGGATCTAACAAGACAGCGTGGTGTATAAAAGTACTTAACGTTACTTCTAAATAATTCAGCGTCTAGCAGCCCATGGGAACCTAACTGACAGAGACACGGTTAAGTGGAAAAGACGTCATTTTGATCCCAGTTCTACCCGCTATAAGCCCTTCTTTACATTTTCGTTTCTTCACCTTGATAAAGGTTTTATCCTGCTGTTTACCAAAAAATGGTCATAAATATTAGTAACAGAGGCAAAACAATTGTGAAAAATGTAAATGCAAAATAAAATTTAAATGCAATGACAGTAATTCAAAAATTACACAATTAGAGAAAATTATTTGTCACTCCCTCATTTTATAGATGAGACCAAAAAAATGCTAGTTTTAAAAAAGAGTTAAGGCTCTAATGATATCCAATGAAATCACCAGAGGTATAATTTTTTTCTCTGACATTGTGAAATTACCATTTTAATCTCTCAAAACTACACAGAGTATTTACATATGTCTACATTTTAAAGACTAAGATGGTAAATCTAGTTTGTATCCTTAAGAAAACAACTCATCAGACGGAAGAGCGGTTATACTTACACTGATCTCACTGATTTGCTCTCACGTTTCAAGGTAAGGAAGTGAAACTTTGCAATTTTAAACACCTGCTGTTTCCAAACACTCATGGTGCTCACCAGAGAAGCCTTGGTTTCAGAAAGAATAAGCAAGCTCTGCTCCATTTCATCAAAGGGTTTTGAATGCACTTCTTCCTCTGGTGGCCGCTGAGTAAATACACTATAATCTATTTGCCAAAACAAAACGATAGAAACTTACGTTATCTTCCTTAAAAAGATGAAAACCTTTCTGAAGCATGTAAATGTCAAAGCAGCACACACCTGGCAGTGATACAGGACAAAGGGGACAGTCATATACTTTGGCAATGTTATCGAAACTGAACATGTGCACAGTTTATGACCCAGGACATTCTCTCTCAGGTATAAATCCAACAGAATTATGTACAGAGGCTCACTGAAACACATGTACAAGAATATCCTTAGCTAGTACCCTGTGCAATAGCCACATGCTGGAAAGAACCACATGCTCTATCAACAGGTGAAAGAATAAGTCATGAAATATTCCTGTAATAGAATAGCGTAAAACAATGAACGTGAACAAACTATTGTATAACCATAGTAGCTTGATCTTACAAACATTACATTAAGTCAAAGAAACCAGAATAAATATAAGCAAAAGAGACATGCTATATGATTGATTCCATTAGACCAAAACCTGACAAAACTACTGGATGGGGATAGAAATCAAGATACGTTATTTTCACAACAGTGATTTGACTTAAAAGAGATGAAAAATAATAAAAAGAGATGAAAACTGGTTTCGGTATGAAGAAGGACTTAGGCTAAGTTTAAGAAATGAGTAAACATTAAAAATTTTAAGAGTGGAGCAGAATAATGTATAAAATAATATTTAGGTACAAGCTGGCTGTCTTGGCATCTTACCAACTCAACAGTCTGAACGGATGACTCAGTAGATGGACAAGTCCAGTCCCTGTCTTCCCCTGACACAGCGACTAATCAAACTAAAAGCAGGTCCTGAAATACTGCATATCACAATCATAGTACTCAGTGAGCTCCAACTGGCCTTCTACAGAATTTGATATATACTAATCTTTAAAAAATAAAACAATTAAAATCGACCAAACTGAAAGCAAGCTGATGTTAGAGGTAAATTTATTTTGCATAATGGGCTTAAAGGTACTATAGAGAAAAGTGAATAATACCTGAACAGAGCTCACCCTTCTGATTTTCATTCCCACTTCCCAGATGTTTCTAGAAACTACTTCGTATGCCTCAAAGTACTGAGCAACACACACACAAGCACCTTCTCCATCTAGCTCTCTCCGCCATCCTCAGTATTACGGACATATGCACTGTTAACGCATTCTACATCCTGACCTCTAGCTCCCTTCATTCCTTCCATTCCCATACCTTTATCTCCACTCAGTTTCATCAAACTGACGGATGCCCAAATTTAAGATCTTGCTATCGCTCCAACTGATCCAACATTTTCACGTGAACTTTCCTTCTCTAGCTGCAATCCGCCCCTACGTCCTCATCGTAAGCTCACCTTTCTTCCTCCACGTTTGAGAGAAACATCCTTTTTCCTTCACTCTCAGGACCCAGCACCACACCAGTCTCGCTACCCTTCAACCCATTCTCAGCTTAAACCTCACGGATCTCGACCGCACCACTGAAATCACTCGCGTCAAGGTCAAGACCGGCTCCCACCCTTCCACATTCCCCTTCTTCTAAGCTACCAAACCCCCCTTCTGTGCCGCCATCTTCCTCTTCACAGCAGTCAGCAGAGAACTGCCCACTCGCTCTTGCCTCAAACACCATGCTGCCCCAGCTCCTGCATCTTCTTTCGTGAAGACAGAAAGGGCGCTACTGGTGCCTTCCTGGTCAGCCCTCCCTGGCCCTTCACTGCTCACCCTCGGGGCTTCCCTCCACTGCGTCCGCGCTCGCCACCGAAGCACCTCATCCAGTCCCACAGGGCCATCGGTACACAGGCGGATCCAGCGTTTGTATCTTGAGCCCAACGCCCTCCTTTAGCTCCAAGTGTGTGAATCAAACAGCCCACAGGCATCATCTCCACTGGAATGTTTACTAAACCTCTCAACAGTATAACCAAAATTCACACCTGGAGTCCTTCATTCCACAAACCTGCTGCTCCCCGTTTCTCAGGAAAGGGCAATTCCATTTCCAGTTCTCAAGCCAAAAACTTGGACACTGTTCTTGACCTCCCGGTCCTCAACCCCTAGCGCTAAGCCATCATCTGCAAGTCACCAGCAGCGCCTCTGGGAGAAGCCCGCGCTGTGCATGTTTCCCTACTGTCACAACCATCCTAGTTCAAACTAAGACGAATTGCAATAGCTTCCTAGCTGCTCTTCTGCTTCCACACTTCCCTTAAATCCACTCATCATTCAACAACCGGAAAGCAGTTTTTAAAAATGCAAATCAGATCACGCTATCCCTTTGCTTTCAAACTGTCTGGTAGCTTCATATCACACTAAGAAAACAAACAAAATGTTTTTCCAGACTAAACATGTTCAAAGACTAAATATGATGTGGCCCCTGGCCTCCAGCTCTGAGCCCACTACATGCTACCCTCTCCTTGGCTCTCCACGGCGGCCTTTCTTCGTCATCAGAAACATCCAACCCATCCCTCAACCAACACCTGTGCAGTAGCGAGTCCCTTCACCTGGAAGGCTCTGCGATGAAATCTCACTTTTCTTGCCGTTCAGGCCTCACTTTAAATATCCCCAGTCCCCCCTGAGATGCCATCTAACCTATCTGCCTCCTGAGACCGCCCCACTAATCCCTTCATGACTCCTATCACTCTCTGTAAATATCTATTTACCTGTTTATTTCTACCCTTGCTTCCCCAAAATACAAATTCCACATGCTTCTACAATTATTTGTCTTGATCACTATCTGTCTGGCTCACTGCCTAAAATGTGCCGTTAGCTTTGTTTTTACCTGCTTGGTCAATTTCCGCTTCAACTTCTAGCTTTAAGAATACATCTTCCAAAGTCGTCATGGAAACACCGTAAGAAATAACACCCAAATCTGAATGAGTGTCTAGAACAGCAAATAAACCTAAAGGAGAAAAATGAAAGAGCGTTGTGTCATTAAGCACACTACCATGAGTTCTTCTAAAATGTCGTTTTAAAATAGCATATGACTGAATTTACTGGGCCGGCACAGTGTTCTCAAACTGTTTGGTCTCAGGACCCTGTCAACATTCTTAGAAATTGCTAAGGACCCCAAGGAATGTTTGTTTAGGGAGATATATATCTATTAGACATGCATCATAATATAAATTAAAGCTAAGAAATATTTTATAGACAGAGTGATGGGCAGAGTACATTACGTTGACACATGTACTTCAATTCAGTTAATTAATGATTCCTTATTCTCAAAAGGAAACCATAGAAAACCGCATAGAAAATTTCTATCTAATTATAGGAATGCTATGGGAATTCTGCATAACGTATCTTCAAGAGTAAGAAATATCCTTTTGTTTATTAAGTCATCTGTCAACAGATAAAGGACACTGAGCTTGAATTCCTCATCAAAAAGCAGAAAACTAAATGTCACAAATAAAATAATTCAAGGGTTTACCGTATAATAATGTAATTCATTATGAAATCATGAAACTGGAAAAGAGCTTAGGACTTATACAAACAACTGTGTGTGTGTGTGTGTGTGTGTATACACATTTGTGTGTGTACGTATGTATATATTTGTGTATATGTATATTTATATTCTTATTCCCAGAACAAAAAAAGGGAACAATTTCTTTCTTTCTTGACAATAAAACAATTATTTACGTAAGTTAACACACTAGTTGGAGTTTCTTGCATGCCGTTTTTAAAAAAAAGAAATGTTAGCTTACAGCATTTCTGATTTTCAAAAGCAAAATAAAGCAGAAACGGAATATTAACTCTGGCGACCTGTGAGCACGTAAATATTATATAGAAAAATAAACCAAGTAAATTAAGAAAACTCATCCCCAATGCAAGAACCTGGTTCAGCAGTCAAGAAACTGAAAGTAAGGAATACCCGAAAATTTGTCCATGTCCTTGAAAGGCAAGCTATACACAAGCTGCTGGTCACTCTGTTGTAATAAAGTAGCTGCAGGTATATGTTGTTTAACCAGAGAAGAAAGAGATTCCGTGGCACAGCATCTGTCAATATACATGCTAGAGAAAACCAAAAACGATAATTTTTTATGATTACTCAGTCAACAGCCAGAAGTAAATTCTGAATGCTTTAAGTTAAAGTTAGTGCCATACAAAAATGGCCGAAGCACATCATGGCAAAGCTTAAACACAGTAACAATAGCTCAAGAATATAATAAGGAACAAGGCAGTAAAGAATGAAGGATACCTCAGGCGGTAGCCAATCCCCCATTTACTTTTGAGAAAAATTGAAGAACCAACACATTTTAACATTCCTTGTGATATGACAGCTTTCCGATCTGCAAAAAGAGATTTGCGTTTCAATTTCAGAGTTAGTAACAGCATTAATAATTGGCATTTATATTTTCTGGATTAACCTATGAGACACCAGTGTATGAGCTCATTAAATTATCACAACAGCCTTATGAGGAAGGTATAGATTATCATCACCTGCTTTTTCGATGAGAACAGGAAGGCAATAAGAACATGTGCAGTTTGCCCACGTTTCACGTGGCTATTAAGTGACAAAGCCAGGGGTTCCACCCAGGCAGCGTAAGTCTACAGTCTACTTTCCTAACATGCTCCAAATGTCTCGAACCCTTCCTATAAGGTTACTAACAGAAGTGCTTTCACAACTTCCTTGATAGCCAAATGTACAAACGACAAGAAAGCAACAGAAACAAAGAACGCACAGCTTCTTTATTTATTCCTCAGAATTTAGCATTTCTATGTCTAATCTCCCATTTGGCCCCATGACCTTAACCTTTAAAAATAAAGTAAAAATCTCACCAGCAAGAATGTCAGCTTCATCCATGAAATGAGTACTAAACACTGTCACCCGATTAGCTTTTCTGTATTTAAGAAGATTCCAAACAATATGACGCGAACAAGGGTCCATTCCAGCTGTCGGTTCATCCAGCAACAGTACCTGTGTGCAAACGAGTGGGCAAGGCAGGGAATCCTCAGGAAAACTAAAATATATAAAATTCATGCAGACCCTGCAAACCTTCCCCACTTAAAGTTACTCTATCCAATCAGAAATGTATTAGGTCTGAGTTTTCCACTCATATATGAGTTAGCATAAATTTAAAAAACTATCGGTTTGGCATATGAATACCTTCTTTGGTTTAATTTTAAAATACAAATGTCTGTAATGTATAAGACATAAGTATAATAACAATCAGATAGACAAACTAAAAAACAAAACACCGAGCATTTCGCTTTTACCTGAACAATTAAGTTTTGTAGATGTAACAACTGCTCGTTAGAGAATTATGCTCTGTATTAGTTCAGGGAAAGAAATTTATTTTAAGACTATTTTTAATTTTGAAAATATGGTGGTGGGGATTGGGAGGAAGATAAATTGACACAAAGCCTGAACCACAGTCCTCCACAAGCTACAGCAGCAGGGCATGTGGCAGGATGGTGGGCACCCAGTGGGCTCCCGGCCACAGGTGTGCACCTGGCAGCTTTCTAACACTGTGCAAAGCAGTGACCAGCTGGTTCTCTGCTTCTGCCAGACAGAGAAGAGCACAAAACAGACCAAAAAATCAAATCAACAGAACAGTGAAAAACAGAACTGTTCATTTGATTTTGTTCTTACTTTTAAATTTTTATTATAACCATTACAAATGTATAGAAAACTGAAGAGAATAATAAACATAACAATACTTTTATAGCCACCACTGAACTTCAACAAATGTTATTTTACTTCAGATCTTCTCTCAGAGAAATAAAACTCTGCAGGTATAAAGAAAGTCAGTCCTATCCATTCCCCTTCCGAGAGATGGCCAGTAAATTAAAGATGCTGCATATCTTTCTGACTTCAGTTTTAAAATCTTATTACTATAATTACATCCATAATAACATATAGTATTTTATGTATGTTTAAAATTTATACAATGTGTGTATGTGTATCTTTCTACAACCACTTTTTAATTCAACATAGTTTAAAATGATCTCATCAATGACACTATATCTGCTTACCTTTGGATCCCCAAGAACAGCGATTCCTACAGACAGTTTTCTTTTCTGGCCACCACTTAACTTTCTGGCCTGATTATCTTTGATAGCCTGCATGTCTAAATCCAGTAAAACCTTCTGCACCTATGAAAGTAAAGTGTCAATAAACGTTTTTAAAATCACATCATTTACATAATTATCAATATGAGTTTTTAAGTGTTCTAATTTTAATGTCAACTTTTAAAATGTTCTTTTAGTCCAGAACTAAATTTTGACATATATCCATGCATAATTTTGAAATAATAGCTAAAAGGATTCCTGATGGGAAGGTCTGCTGTACTTTTGTGACCCCTGGGTGGTGGGAGAGGATCAGTGCAAAGGCTCCGTGTGTGTCTGTGTGGCAGGGGAAGGGGGTGGAGGCGAAAAGAAAAGAAAAGAAACATCTATATTGAGTGACTAGAATCCTCCAGATGAAACAAGGACTATTTCCTATGTGCTAAAACTTTTGCTCCAAGTTCTAATTCTTTACAATGACTTTCTGTTTACTGGCTCAGAACAGGTTTTATATTTAGATTTTCAAGCATATTTTTATTACAGAAGTTATTGCACAAGGTTACTAATTTACAGCAAATAAAAGTAAAGATTTCTATATAAATAACATACTTCTTGTATTATATTATTGGCTGGTACTCCTTTGATTGAAGCCAAAATGGATAAATTTTCTTCTACTGTCAAAACATCAAAGTGTATATCTAACTGTGGACAAATGCCAATCATTTTTCTTGCTTCAAACATTTCATCTATTTCTGAGACTCTGTGTCCATATACAGATGCAGACCCTAAAAGCAAAATATATGTATTTACGTTAAATATATTAAGAATCAAAAAGTATATATGTTTTAGTATATACTAATAATTTAGTTATTTGTATGTAACAGACATAAAATAAGAGTCAATATAAATTTGGAGGACACAACGCACCCTCATTTCCATACTGGTGGAAATCACCATCATACTGGTGATTTGCTGCCACGTATATTCCAATCTCATTTTCCTTCATTTTCAGGGCATATTACAGAGTGGAAAGAGCAAAGAACCATAAGTTTCATACTAAACAAAATTATCTATCGGTGCATTAACTAATACTCCAGGAACAATTTTCCCTCATTTCCAGGCATTATGCAACAGTAAAGAGAACAAAGAACTTAAAATTTACCCCTAACCAGCTGTGTGGCCTTGAGAAATCACTTAATCTAAATCCAAGCTTTTTCCTTCTATTAACTGAACACTAATATATCCCCCTTTACTGAAGAACTATTAAACCAGTGTGCTAATGTACGGAGAATTGTAACAAAAATAATAAATCCTTATATGAATGAAAGGTATTATAATTACCCTCAAAGAGTGACACAGAGATAAGCAACAAAATCAAACTAATTTTAGAAGTGAAACTACATCTAAAAAGATGCAGAATCAGGGCTTCCCTGGTGGCGCAGTGGTTGAGAGTCTGCCTGCCGATGCAGGAGACACGGGTTCGTGCCCTGGTCCGGGAAGATCCCACAAGCCGCAGAGCGGCTGGGCCCGTGAGCCATGGCCGCTGGGCCTGCGCGTCCGGAGCCTGCGCATCCGGAGCCTGTGCTCCGCGACGGGAAAGGCCACAGCAGTGAGAGGCCCGCGTACCGCAAAAAAAAAAAAAAAAAAAAAGATGCAGAATCAGTACACGGAAGTTTGGCCCTTTCTTAAATTAAAATATTTATTGTTCTGCCACTCTATTTGGTTACTGTGGAAAAATGGAGCTGCTGTACTGAATTCTCACCTACAGGGCAGTCACATGTAACAATTATACGTTTGAGGCATTGCTCTTACAAATCTATTTTAGGAGATTGTACTGACACTCGTCATTCTTTCCTTTTGAACTACTGTTGGATACTTAGAAGTCTTTATTTTCTCAACCAAAATGTCTATGGGCCTCATTTAATTTCCAATTAATTACTGATTTATCCTTCCTTGAAAATGAACAGTAAACAAAAACACAAGTAAAATATCTGCTAAAACAGGCACAAAAGTAGATCCTCCTTATTAAATATGACTGAGTCACTTTTATTTTCCATTGAAGAGAAAACAGATGTGTGTAATCAAAAAACAAAGAAAAATATCTTTACAGACACAGAAGTTGATCCCAAATCAGTGACAAAAATCAATCGGTACATATCACAAGGATAAATAATTACCATGGTACCTTAGCTAATAACCCTAATAAAACAAAGTAAGGGATTTTTCTCTTTAAGTCAAAAAACTCACCATCCGAAGGTGGGCACAGTCCACAAAGAATATTCATCAATGTACTCTTTCCTGTTCCACTGTGGCCAAGTAACGCAGTAATCTGACCCTCAAATATGTCAAAGGATAAATCTAGTTCAGGGAAAAAGGAGAAGTCTCAAATGTGATTCTTATTTCTGTTGAGCCATGTAAGACAATACACAATACTTGAGCAACCTTGAAAGAAGTCAATAAATTTAAAGACAGATTTAAAGTTACCGGCATATTTAATAACATAATATTTAATATTATAACACAATAATAATTCTTTGTTATAGTCAATGGTATGAACAATAAGAAAAATGATACAAAATAAGCTTTTTCTTTTTTTATTACACTAACCGATTTAGAGGGGGCACAAAACATGGCGGGGGGAGGGATTTCTGTGTACCCGCTTTGGGGAACTTCCAAGGGAATTAAAACAAAAGGACAAACAAAAATTTGTTCCCAAGGGTACTTAGAGGCATGTTAAATCTACTGGCAAAAAACCAGAAATTAACCAATAGCTTGGAAAAGGCTAAGTAAATGCTTTAAAAGTTCAATTTAAACAGGAGTAAAGTAGAATGAATATCACCAGATGGACGTGTCAGTGTCTGAAAGGAGACAGCAGAAAGGGGGCTGAAAACCCAGCTTCAAATAACTGTAACCCCCGATCTGATGAAGGTGATCTCACGCTGACAGCATCCCAAGACCTGCAGGCCAGACGCAGCTTCAACTCCTGCCTGAGTGCCCAGCCTGCCAGCCCCGCCCTACAGATTTCACACTTGTCAAGCCCCACAGTCGTGTGAACCAATTCCTCAAAAATCGTCTTCCCCGCTTCCCGCCCGCCCCTCCCCACAGTGCTCTCACTCTCTGTGTATATGTGTGTATATAGATTCTAACGATTCTGAAGAACCCTGACAGACACATTGCTAAACACGCCACAACTGTCAGGACAGCTCCCCGTGACAAAGAACTATCAGACCCAAAACGTCAATAGTGCCAAGGCTGAGAAACCCTGTGTTAGGACAAAAGGAAAAAAAAAAAAAGGAACTAACATGTATACACATGCTAATAATAAAATGAAAAAGGACACAGATTTGTTCAAGGAGTTGACTATTTTTCATCTCGATAGATATTACTTTTTTCTTTTACTACTTTGATGCTAAGTTTTATTATGACCGTTAGTCACATAAATAAATGGAAGTATCCCTAAAGGAAAGAGAGAAAATTGTGGTAAAGAATTTAAATTTCCCACAAGCTACGTACGTTGTTTTTCCATTTGTACTTTAATGCTATGGACTGAACGCTAGGAAAGCTACTTACTTCTCAAAGCCTCCACATTTTCACCTTTCTTTCTGTATGTCTTCTGAATACCACTGATTCTGAAAAACACCATTTTCTACTTTATAAGGATTTAAAGCAATCTATAAGTACGTGTTTCCATGTATAATATTTTTAATCAAAGCTGTCATATTTAACGGGAATAATAATAAAGTATCTTCCTACTAAAACAATAAACCAAGGAAATCTGACAATAATAATAAAAGTATTTGAAAGAAACTACAAGAGAAAAGTATAGTATTCCTCTCCATTTTAAGTGTTATTCATTCAGTTTTCATGATAAGCCAACTTCTAAAAAGAAACTGAAACATTTGACTCAAGCAATTTATAGATTTCTTATTTCACATTGGATTCTTTTCTGTTTGTAATTAATCAATACTTGTTTATCAGTTAAGGGAGATTAAAAACCGAGTGCTATTTCACATCAGCACTTGTCTATAAATGTGAAGTGATTCTCTCCTTCCACTTTAAATGTTTTACATAATTTTTGAAGGAATGAATGGTCTTATTCACCAGTTTAAATTTTACTCTTACGAAGGCAGACCGCCAGCCCACTGACTGCATCTTAAATATCTAACTCTCCCTTGCTTTTAGACATTTTTCTTAAATTTAAAAAACACAAATTATACTCCAATTTTTCTTGCACTTTTATTTCTTTTCTCGGTCTCATTATTTTTTTAATTTGGTTTTGACTGAACTAGAAGGAACAGTAATGAATTTCCTTCATCCTCAGAAATTAAGTTGATGTGACAAGTTAATTATGTCACAATTTCTAAGGGTCTATGAAATCAACAGAGCACAGTTTAGTGTGGTGTATATCTCAGACAATGTAGCCTGAATAAAAATAGAAAGTTAATGTTTATTCTGTTTTAATCTACATAATGAGGAAACTTTAAAATAGCTTAATTTTATAAATACTAGGTTTTATTACTTTTAAAAATTTCTATTCAAACATAAAATTTCAAACCTAGCAGCAACCTTATTCTAAATGGCCGCAAAGAAAATAAAAACTTAAAAGAGAATTAGCCCTTAATACTGGTTCTTAAAAAAAGCATGGAATGTGCACCAAATCTTCAAAGATACCATACTTACATGCATTATGTAAAAGATAGGATTTAAATGTGGCATGTTCCATGAGCAGTTCTTAGACCTAAACTGCCAAAGATTAAATCATACCTTATGGCTTCTTTTCCTATAAATTCTGAAGAAACAGGCTCAACAGTTTCACTAAAACTAATACTCCCACTAACATTGCCCTCCGATAACTCCTTATAATTTCTTCTGCTCTTTGACCAATATGATGGCTTCAAAAAATAAAACGATGATCTCCGTAAACCAAATTCTCCTGAAATAAAAAAACAAACCTGAGTTATCCTAACAAGTTATTTCTGAAAACTAGTTATTAAATCATAAAGGCAGTCTGTGAAACCTAAGACAACCTAGATCTAAAGTTTAGACATAAAATACTAAATAGATAGTGTGTGAAAAATAAAAGTTTTACTGACCAATAACTCTTGTCCAGAAATAGTTTCAGAGTTGCTGAGAGTCTAGGGAACGTAAATGTAAGCAAAGTACATTTTCTGCCCTACAGAAACTTACATCGTTATGACTACATGTACATACTAAACGGCTGAAACACAACGTACAGCTTGAGGCGTGCCACGCACAGTGCTAATAAGAGTTCAGAAGAGGAAAAGTTTACATCTGGATAGCCTGAAGGCTTGAATGAGTATCAGCTTAGTGTTTGAAAACAGACGGTATTCAGAAAAGTTGATATTGTTCATAAAGAAGACTTTTTAGAACTAGGAGAAAAACACAGCCACCAGGACCGACACAGGAGACTTAGCTCCGACTGCCCACACAGCATGTACGTATTTTCTCCCTTTCTCCCCAAGGAAGCGACCCTTCCCGTCCTTTCTAACGTCCACCCCTCCTCTAGACGAGCGCATGTTTCAAAGGGCTCTGATCCCAACTACAGAGAGATGCCAGTGGACCTAATGAGCCCCTGGCAGGCTCTGGTGGCTGCTACCACTGCAGCCACAAGCAGGTGCCAACCAGACAGGAGCGAAGGGTTTACTGGGGGAAAGGCAACCTCTCCCTCTCCCTCTGGACGGGAACAAAGAAGCACAACCCCGTGCAGCCAGGAGGAGAGCAAACCTGCCAGATTGAGACCAAGAGGCAGGAACTCGGAGAAAGTGGGTCCCTGATGACACAGCTGAGCACGCCAACTGACCTGGGGTCCATCCTATCTTTGGACTTTAAATAAAACGCTTGATTTCCTTCTTGTTTAAGACAACTAAAGAGGTTCTCTGTTATGGGTAGCTAAAAATAATGTAACGGATACACTGCAGATGTGTTTAAATAGATAAACAGGACCGTGTGGATGGATGTAAAATACAACAGAGGGGCACAGGGGCTAAGAAGTGACTAAATACATAAAAGCAGCGTGGAGGAAATTAACATATAACAAGTTTCTACTTGATTCACCAGGCTGTGCCCACCCTGCAAGGTGTCTGAGCAGGAGATTAGCTTGATTAGAGGGAACGGTGAGGTTCTTAGACAGACGTGAGGTAGGCAGTTAGATGGGAGCTGCCACGGCGGTCTAGACTAGCAGAGCCCACCATGCCTTCCTGCAACTACAGAAACGTCCTCATCTGAGCTCTGCAGTGTGGTGACTAACAGCCAAGCGCGGCTACCGAGCACCTGGCCTGTGGCCTGCGCTACCAAGAAGGAACTGTTAGCTTATTTGATTCGAAGTAACTCAAGTTTTAAAAGCCACACCTGTCTTTCCATATAGGACTGCAGGTCTGGCACACAGACAAAATGAATGAGGAACTCAGGGGGAAAAGGAAAGGGGGTGTTGGTTATTTGGTAATGTTTTGAATCCGCACAAGTCTGCTATCGGTGCAGGATGAGGGATGTGGGGAATGGGAGGGGTCACCAGGTTGCTCCTGGTGTCGGAGCTTATCGGGTGAAATAACAAAACACTGTAGCCAAAACGATGGATGTGGGGAAGGACTGAGTTAAGGAGTTCAATTAGGGACTGAAGGTTTTCAGAACAAACTGATCTCTTTTCACCCACAATCTCCTTATACATTCACTAGCAGTTAATGAATAAGGTACGAAATATACTTATTTAAAATTAAATTAAAAGCTGTAACAGTGAATAGGACTTAGAAGAAAAATTTTTTAGTTAAGTTAACCTTATGTGGGCAAAGAAACCTAAATATCTTTACCGTAAAATCCAATAACTACCTGCATACCTGGAATGACTTGATCAAGATAGACAGCCAGAAGGACATAGAATATGCTGTTAAGGGCCAGCATGATAATAGTAATAATCAGAGGATACGGCCCTTCAGTCAAATTAGAAAATAGAGCACCTTCATTAAAATCTTCTAAATGCATGACCTGAAAAACAGAAACACCAACTTTATTATGTAAAAATGATAACATATTTTATCATTTTATAAAATAGCTAACACTATTTAGAGCTTCTCATAATATCCAGAGTCAGTAAACTGGGCCTCTGAACAGATTAAACAGTCTCCACCAAACTGGTAACATGGTTTATAAAGAAAACAACAAACTTGACCAAACCGTGAGCTTACTACAGCAACCCCTTTCCACCGTGATTTCAATGCTGTGCTTCTAAGACCAGTGTACATCTATCCTCGGGGCATGTGCAATAATTCTAATGCTACGGTTATCAAATGAAATAAAAACTAATGCAAACAAAAGGGTTATGGTCCACAGAGAAGTCAGACAAATTAAGTATTAGAGGATAAACTTATGGTCAGCACCTTTCAACACTGAAAAGGGAGAAGGTGCTATAATTAATTAACACAGCTATTAAATTATTCATAGTAGATACAGGTGATAGAGCAGAAGGAAAGCAATAGAGACTGAGGCCTCGTTTAGGTCTCAGCCCTGCCATTAAGTAAATAAACTTTAATTATGCTGTTCTGGACTTCAGTCTCCTCATCTGTGAAATGAAGGTGAATTAAATGACATTCAAAGTCCCTCCCACTCAACAAAAACCTATGAATCTATAATTCTCCCTTCCTAAGGGGACTCAGTGGACTCTCAAAACATGTAATAACAGCTCTTAGGTCTCAAATAATTAAAATTCGTTTAACTCAATATTCATAAACAAGCAAAGTCTCACAAATAAGAAGTCTATCCAGCCAACATGAATAATCTCTTGTATTAAGTAATTGCATTTTTTCTTTACACATTAACCAAATTTGTGTTCTAATACATAAAGCAGTTTCTTATAAGAATTTTCCCCTTAGAACCTGAGCGCCCCGTAAAGACAAATAAAAATCAAATTTATAAATCTAAGTACTATTTAGGGAAAGATAATCTCATGAATGTTGGACCTATAAAATCCACAAGGTACTACTTTCACTACTACAGTCAGGAAAAATTTGTTCTGCTTCACACACAATTTTCTCCCAGGTGCACATTGAGATAAATTTACAACAGGGAGCAATAAATCCAGGCCACAGAGCAATCTAGATTGCCTGACTCATAAACCCATGACTTCTAACAAACTGAGTTACTGCGGTGAAACAGATTATTGAGATACACTAAAGTGAGAAGTGGAGAACTTATTTATAAACAGGTCATATAAATAAAAAACTTTAAAAATGGAGAAAATATAAATGAAACCAATATAAAATGTACTCCAATATTCAAATATCATTCCTTTTTCATGTTGAAAATTTTAAATAATTTTTTTTGCAAACTAAGGGCAGTATGCATGGTAGTATAATATGCTGCATGGAAGTGGAGAGAAAAGAAAATATTTAGTGAAAGCAAGATATGTATGTTACCTACCTGTGCAATACCAATCAAAAAAGTACACTGACAGAAGGGGCTTAGAAGCCACACTAAAGATTTGGGAAAACTTTCCACGAGGACTATCAAAAGGCCAACAAATCCAAGAGCCACAGTGACTAAAAATTCAACTATTCCCACATGTTTTGATTTTTTAAAAAGAGGCGTCAGCATTAAAGCAAAAAATACCTGTAAGATATAAATATTAAGGTTAAAGCATTGTTCATATACACTGGTATGAAAACAAAATTAAATTTTCCTTGTGAAAGAACAAGTTATTTTCATTAGAAAATACATTCATTAAAATGCAATTAATTTCTAAAGGCCATGGTGAGATATTTAATTTTCATACAAATAGTGCTCTACATTAAAAATTTAAACCGACAAATATTAAAAACTGCAGTATATCTATGTAATAGGCAAACATGATCATCTCAGCACTGTAGAAACCATAAACCACCGTGTGTTTCTGCAGTTAGATACGGACAAATATGAACAAAACAGTATGTCAACAAGCTTTTACACAGAGCCCACCTTTTCAACTTCACGTGTTGACAAGAAACAGAGCCAGTTAAAAACCAGACAATTATATAGAGGAGCATATCAGTTATTTGTAAATTATCATGTTAAACAGCAGGAATGGGACTTCCCTGGTGGCGCAATGGTTAGGAGTCCCCCTGCCAATGCAAGGGACACGGGGTCGAGCCCTGGTCCGGGAAGATCCCACATGCTGCGGAGCAGCTAAGCCCATGCGCCACAACTACTGAGCCTACGCTCCAGAGCCCACACACCACAGCTACTGAGGCCCGCGCACCTAGGGCCCGTGCTCCGCCACAAGAGAAGCCACCGCAATGAGAAGCCCGCGCACCGCAACAAAGAGTAGCCCCCGCTCACCACAACTAGAGAAAGCCCGTGTGCAGCAACGAAGACCCAACGCAGCCAAAAATAAATAAATAAATAAATGTTAAAAAAAAAAGAGCAGGGGTGATAGTCAAAATATTTAACAACGGATACAGCATGGGCACATAAGCCAATCAGAATGGAAACTGGGACCACTTAAAACAAAAGCTTGTCATGGACATCCCACATTTAACCAAACTACCCAATGGAAATCAACACTGTCAAAGAGCTACATTTACAAAGATATATCTTTACACGACATCATCCTGTAACATAAATTAACTTGAAACAGTCAGGATCTCATAAAAACAAAGGAATAAAATGTCTAGTACCAGACAATCTTAATGGTGTATAATAAGCACAATTAAATGAAGAGAGTGAAAGACAGACACAGAGGAACTGTATGTGGAATACCTCATATGAAAACAAGTTAAATTGAAACTTGAGAATATTCTGTAACTTTTCTAAAAATATGGAGGCACAATGATACAACTCATGTATCAGTAGCCTAGTAACAATCTTGTCTTTCATGGGAAATCGACTGTAAGTAAACCAAACAGTAAGACTTTATTAATCAAATATTTTGACAGTTCTTTATTCCCATTTCAAATGAAAGTACTTACAGATGATAAGCCATACAGGAAAAAAAGTAGAAATATCACAAAGCAGCTACTTTGAGGAAATAAAGAAGAAGCTGTTGCAATGACTGCCATGAGAAGGGACATGAGAAAAATCAAACTTGTATACAGAAGGACCCAGGAGAGCCTGCAATGGGAACACAGATACATTTATGGCTAAAGATATAGGCTTTAACAATTAAAAAAAAAACAGAAACACTTTAAACAAAACTTCAGCTTTATTTTAGCCATTTTATTCTTAAAATTAAGCCAATCTCTTCATTTCTTTGTATGCTCATCTATTGAAAATTAAAGCTCTCCTATGTAATTAAAAATACAGCTGCATTGGTTAAGTTGTCAGTAAAAGTATCATCTGACACAGAGATAAAATGGTGACTATCTTTCCAAGAGTCCAAAAAAAAACTGTACAGATTTATAGCAATTCATGATTAATTTAAATGTAAAACCCTCAAAAGTTCAACAATGCACAATACTTCCGATTTTCTTAAAATACGAAAGAGTTTAATGACTGACAATTTTCTTTATGGTACATGCAACAAACTGATGGCTTTTGGTACTTTAGACAGTAGAGGTTACCTTGCTAATCGACAACATAATTACTACAGGAACACAATGTGAGATCAGGAAGATCAACAATGGATTCACTACAGGACTCAACATTTCTCCTCAAAATCAGAGCTCAGTGAAATCACCACAGTATTTAGTTTCATTTTATTTTCATTTTTCAAGTTAGCAGATAATTTAATGTATGCTATCATAAAATCACCAAAATAGGGCTAAAAGATCTGAACTACAAAAACTAAAACCATTATTTTACAGAGGCAAAACTGAGGCACTGAGAAACTGATTTGCCTACATTCTTCCAGCTACTGTTTCCTCACAGAATACTTTAATAACCAATGCATCTCAAAAACCAATCACTAGTAAAACGACAGGAGAAAAAAACTGCACAAAGATGCTATGTCATGCAGAATGACCCCATTACATAAAGTGTTTTAATTAACTGTTGCATTGAGCTAAATGGAATAAAATGGTCTACAATAATAACTCACATGCAACAGTATTAACTTCCCCCCCAAAAAAGAGGTCAAAATAATGTTGTTATTACATAGTGGAAAAAGTACGAAAAATACACCTAGAATTATTTATAAAAATGCATGCCTCTATAAAATTATCATTGTATAAAAATGCTAATGTGCTCATTTGTGAACTTGTTTCTCTAGAAATTACTTGCATATTATAATCTTAAAAAGTTCACAAAAATAACTTTCTCCAGGGGAAAGAAAGCCCATATACTACATACACAAACTTCTGTCATTTTGATTACCTTTTAATAACATGTATATGCTGTGATACCTGAGGAGGACTGTAACAGGCAATTCATGTCTAACTTCCCCAAATCTCCTATTTTCTATACCCTGAAATATACACTGAAATACATGGAGCACGCCTCATCAACTCAAACAAAATACTAAATAAAATTTAAATATATAATATCCACATGAGCTTTCCAAAGCTCACCTCCTTTATGTTAAAACAAGCCAATCAATTGCTGAAGCATTTTGATTGGTCTCAAAAAACTCCAAGACAAAGGCAATAACTGTGAGAAAACAGCATCAGCACCTCATCAAGTCAGGTGAACAACAAAATTACAATTCTGAAGATTTGTATACTTATACAATTATTAATCACACTGAATAACAAAGTTTTAATAACATACCAAAAGGCAGTGTCATGCAGTCCCATTATCTTTAAAAACTCTTTTAACTTCTTCTCTTTTTCCGCTACGATATGAATTGCCAAAAAGTATCCGAAAGGTGAAAATGCTATAACTAGGTATATTAAAATTACCCCTCGGGGAAAGGTATCTATTTCCACAACAGCAGTTTCTCCCATAAGGACAGCCTTAGTTGGCTCCAGCTTCTTCCAAAAAGAAACATTGGTCTTCAGCTGTAATTAGAAAATGTAAATACATTCAATTAATTTAGTTCTGATAGTAGCCCCTAAAATAATGTGACAGTTATACCCTCAAATTTAATCAATAACCTCGTACAAACACCATCCTCAAAAAGCTACACACCAGAAATAAAGTGATTGACCCCTGCATCATGATACCTATAGAAAACTGCTTTTACTCATTCTGGAGGCATGTCATAAAGTTTAAAGTCTGAAGTTCGGAAGTATATAAATTTTTATTAAATAATTTGTCAAAGAAAATAAAACTGCACATTATCATCTTTAGCTGACAATTATATGCATCTTAATAAAAACATGCATTTATAAAACTGAGGAATTAAGGAATGATCACTAGTACGATGAAAGAATGACTCTTTTTAAAATGTTCTTTTAGATAGTAAGTCCTTCTAGTGTTTTAAAATCTATATATGCAGCACGCATATAGAGAGAACAATAAAACTAGTTATGCCATCTGATACACTTCTACTTAACATTCAAATGAATGGCTAAAATGAGATCTGCTCTACCTGTTCATCTAGTATGGTCTGGGTTGTGGACAGCTAAGGTCTTTAGCCAAAACACAAGTAAGTACTTTTAACACTGTCAATGTGATATGCCCCATATTTCACTGTCATTACCTTAATCTTCTGTGTTACTGAATACTGTATCTACAGTACATTTATACCATGTTGTGAGAGTTTATAAGATAATTCTATATACATCATCTCATATGGTTCTAACAACAACGCAGTCAAGTAAAGCATTATTTTTGTAGTCATTTTACTACATAGCAGTCTAACAACTAACAGAGACAGGTCTCCTGTTCAAGGTCTCCTGTTCATTTCTGCTAAAATGTGAAACACTGGATCAGGCCTAAGCATGTCTTTAGAACGTAAATGCAACAACATTTATACACAATCTTAGTGGCAGTACAGTATTAAAATGCAGAACTGGGGGCCCAAAGGCGATAGTCTGAATTAGCTTTGCCACTAATTAACTGAGTTTTGGAAAGTCACTTATAACCTTCCTGTGCTTCAGGTGCACATATAAAATGCAGACAATAACAGCACCCTTTAACATAGGGGTGTTAAAGATTAAACGGGTTGGTCTTAGTACATAACTTTTTGGAAATAATGTTTGGCAAACAAGTGATAAATGTTTGTTAAATAAGAAATAAAATCTACCACTGTGATTAAGATAAAGATACTCACCTTCTTTAAACTAAGTTATTCTTATTCAAGGGCAAAGGTCTGCAAATGTAGACCTTTCATAAATATTATCTACAGTCAACACAGATATGATAATACTGGTATACAGAATGCTGAATCACATGCTTAGAAACCATCAAATAAGGTGGGTTTCAAAAAAATTAAGTCAGAGAGTATGACTTCTCCCTTATCTCTTTCCATAAAGGAGTTGTATTAAGTTATGTATTTTGTACATTTGACAGCAGTCAAATGAAATCCTGTGGTAAAGACTTCAGGGATGATTGGTAAAACACAGTTTGACTCTATTTTCTTCCTTTTTCGTATTTACCTGTATAATGGCAGTATCTATCGAGGCCTGTAAAACTGTGAACCCTGAGGACCAGTACTGAACAGCCTCACATGATTTTGAACAGCCAGCTACGGAGAAAAAAAGGTGAGACGTAAGATTCTGCAATATACAAGTGTTTTCTTTAAAAGCAGCACACATGGGGTTACCAAAGTAATATAATTAATCAATCTCTACAGGACCAAAGAAAATAAGCAATGGCCCTCCAAAGGCAAACAAAATCTATCACGTTCCTTATTGTTTACTTCAAAGTTTTGAAATTGAAGAGTTACATGTGTTAGGATACTGAATCGTAAATGAATACAAATGGAAAGAAAGAAATTAACGGTAAACACAGTTATTTAAAATAAATCAGTTTTCTGTTTTAAGGCAAGCCATTCTACAATGACTTATCAGCTTTGAAGATCTTCCAGACGCAATGGCAAGTTCAGGTGAACAGCACAGAAAAAAAGAAAAATTCTGTAAGGGCTTTGCGGAATCAAGTCACAAACACAGTACTTAACAGTGACTTTAATATTAGTCAAGAAATGTTTGTGGCTGATAATTATCTTTTCAGAGGTTTAGGCATTGAAGGCTGTTTTCCATGTTTCCAACATAAAACTAATAAGGTTTATTGGTGGAAGACCCTGAGATTTTAAAGGTACGCGCCATACCACATATGAAAACAATTACATGGAGAAAAGAACAGACTTAGAATGTCATACAATTCAAGATAAAATTCTGTTTTGTTACTGTAAACAATATAAATGTATTAAAATTAAGGTGGATGTTACATAAATTATACTTCATATTATGTATATAGATGTAGACAGATAAATACACATATATTTTTATGCTACAGTTGACAGTCTTCTTACCTGAATAACTATTATTTAAAATGCCAATGGTGGACACCATCGAATTTTGCATATGAACTATAGGAGCAGCAAAAATGGGAATTTAATTCATTTTCATTGATTTTTTAGGGCCATTTACCTCTTGAATCCATATAAACAGAAGACACTGGAATCATATCAGGAAAAAAACGGAGTTCATAGGACATGAAGTCTTTGAAAACCACACCTACAAAGTTGCTGGGCTTAGAAAGACTGGATGCTAGCAATTCTTTTTCACTTGTATATTCTTCGGTAATTATGACTATAAAATATTATAACAATTTAGTTAGCTCACAAATTTGAATAGTTTATTGTAATACAATACACCAAGTTTAACATTATATTTGATGCATGTAATATTTCATAAGCACTTGTCTGATGCTCTAACTTCTTAGAAAATGAATACAGCTCTTCTAAAAAGAAACTAAAAACTGAATATTAAAATAGTGCAATTTTACAGACACTATTTCTTAGCTGTCATTTGATGACATAAGTTATGTATGTGTCACGTAACACATAAGTTATTAACGTAATAAAATAGATCATATGCTGTATATGCAATATATGTAGGCCACTTATCTACGTCAAAGTAAAACCATACAAACGACTCCTTGATAAATGAGTGGATATTTGATTTTCAAATATTCCTTCTGACGAAGAAAATTCCGTAATCCTTCCTCAGAAACTAAATGTGTATGTTAGTAACTATGACACACTCGTCTTTGAATAAAAATTGCCATTTAAACCCAATACTGCTTGTTCCTTTCCTAGAAGATACATGAAAAAATACTGTAATCATCATTAAGCTCTTTTCATACCATAATCTTAATTTTTCAACATTTTCTTGAAGTCTTATTTACAATCAAGCAGTCTTCACTACAGGAGACTCAGAACATGTCATGAAATGGGAAAAAACACGTAGGATCAGTACTTAACTTTACTACTTATTAGCTGTGTGAGAACAGGTAAGCAATTTAGTTCCCTGAACTTTAGTATCCTCACCCACGGTACCTAGCTGATCACAAGGGGTTGTTAATATCGAATGTAGTTACAGACATGAAAATGCTTTGTAAATTATAAAGTATTACTTAAATGTTAATTCTCATGATTTTCCAGACCTTGAAGGTGTACATGGAACTCCAGGATTGATCTGAAGAAAGAGGGTGTTAATTCAACATCCTACCAGTTAAGTTACCATGTATGTATGTAAAGTCTCACGTTCAGAGTTCTGCCATTAAAAAGACAGAACTTAAAAAAAAAAATCTACATACATTTCTACTATTCTGGCATCTAAGTTAATACACACTGACTTGGATTTCTTTAGCATATATACTTTTGTCCTACTCAGAATTACCAATGAATTTCATTCTCAACATTTCTGATGAGTTCTTCTTAGCTGACACGCTAAATTCTTATGGCTATCATGTGCTTATGCTTAATATGATAAACCAACAAATGTATTCTATACTAGTAAGATGAAAATATTAAACAGTAATACACCAGAAAGAAACCACTGGGGAGAAAGCTATTTGCCTCGTGGTTGTATCAACATCTTCTGTTTAGTGCCACATTATCCAATAATGCGTGACACACACTAAAGTCAATTACAACTAACAGTCCTATATGATGGAAGATAACAGGTTATTTTCTTATTTTCTACAATTCAGCATTTCATTAAATCAATCATCCTGGCATCAGCATTACTGTCTTTATGTATTCCTAGTTTCTTAATAGTTACGTGAGTCAGAATCAAAATGAAATATTCCTTCAAATCTTTTATACTATACAAATATGCTATTTTATAAATGGTCTATGAATTAAATATAAAATATTAAAACATAAAATATGCTTCCTATTACCAAGACTACAAATTAAAGTTTCACAAGAATCATAAGGCAGCAGAATTACATGATGTTAGTATTTCTATAAAACTATGTTTTGGTGAAAGGACATATATCTAAATGTTAAGAATGGTATTTACTCAATAAAGCAAATGGCAAAATACTGAAGAGGCTTTCTGCAAGAGACAGAATACACATGTAAACTCACAATACCGTTAGGAAGGTGATCGGTAGAAACCTTGTGCATGATGTCTCTTGTAATATTAGTCACTGGTGTAAATCCAAGAACTAGGTTAGAGAGGACAGATTTGTCCATGGGGTTAAGTTCCATGTCAGGCACTTCTTCATAGATCTTATTCGGATGCATCATGCTTATTAATACTAACCAAAATAAAAAAAATAGTGGAAAAAGAATTTCCTATAACAAAGGAAACAAACAAAATGATTACAAAGTATAACAATGGCAGCAAAGATCATCAAGATTTCTATGAATATAACTAATACTAACAAAAAACATGAGGAACTTGGGTCTCCTCCCTTAAGTACAAAAAATAAAAGCAATTCCATCCTAAAAGAAATACTGTGCTGAACCTGACCCAACAGCATATGAATTTTTCCTTTACATTCAATTTTACTAAAATATTTTAAAATTCACGTCACCATAATACATTTCAATGACATAAAAGCTAACATTTAAACATCTTAGATTACTAATATAAACTATAATAATAAATTTACTCATACACGACTTTATTCAAAGTAACTTACCAAACATCTGTAATAGGGATCACCATAAAAATGTCTTTATTCAAGTCTGAATTAAAACTCATGCTTTAACTACAGCTAAGTTTCTACTACTAAAACTATACTCAATTATATTCAGTAGTCAACTTTAACAGGGGTGAACTCATTATTGTTTCATCTTGCTGTTTAATTGTTCTGCTGGCTTCAGGAGAAGATCAACAATACCATTCCATCCTTTAAAATCACTAGTAACTGGTTAGCCAGAGTTCGTTCTTTCTTTCACCTTTTAAAGTAATGTATGCTAAATAAATAAATAATAATGTATGCTTGTGGGAACAAATATGTGATATAATTTTAGTAATTATGGGCAATTCAATCCAGAGTCCAAAAGATGGCCGGCAATAAGGAATAAACTATGGAATAATGTTCCATGAAGTTATCTGCAGAATCTATTTTTCATTCCATGAAACGGGAAATGCACGCCTCAAGGTTCAAAATCAAGCACTGATATTATAAATTAACTAAATTTAGACATCATTATTAAAATTTTTGACATTCAGAAAACATGGGATAATTTAGGTATTTTTCTGAGGCCAACACAACAAGTTTTTATAAGCAAATTAAAGGGACCTAAGCATATAAAATTATAATAAAAATGTATCCAGCAAAACAAATCATCTTTTAAAGATGGAACATACTAATGCAAAATAAACTGCAATAAGACATAATGGTCACTTAACTTACCTGAACGCTACTTTTTTTAGTCCTGCATTTAATGAGGTAATTCTTCAGTAGGAGTGTTCTGGTCTGTCTCCAAACTCCAACTTCCCGAATTGCAGTAGCCATGTTTTCTGGATTAGTTTACTAAAGAAAGGAGATTGGAAAAAAAGAAATTGGAACCACACAGTCAAGTATATGCCATTTCTAATGTCAAAGACAGACAGATGTTTCAGCCTCAGGCTAGACAGTTAAGCATACTCCACACTGTCTCTCCTACCCGGACAGAATGCACGGAACGGCAATGTGAAGATCCTGAAAAGTAAATAGCAGCATGTGAAGCAAGGGCGAACCGGAATTCCACTTTTTCTCTTCCAGTGTCCTCTAAACTGAACGCACTGCAAGTGGGCACTAGGACACAGAGAAAGCTGCGGAGGAAGCTCTCTAGTTCTGGCTCGGTAGGAAACGGAAGTCTTCTGCTCACGAACGGGGAAACACCCAGTCTTTTATTCTTTTCTACATTCTCCTGTGCCCTTGTCCCCAAGCAACCCCGTTTACAGCAGTGTCAGACTGCAGTGATGAAAGCTGAGCCCAGCTAAACTCTCTCTTCTGAGTGGAGCTTCTTCCACAAGGGTCGGGAGACAAAGCCCGCCACTTTCTGCTCTGCCGCCTTCCAGACACAGGGCCCTGAATGCGGCACATGCAGTCGCCGAAGTGCGTGGCCCAGTGGGGCAGGAAAACCCTAGCTTGGCGGCTGGAAGATGGAAAAGAGAAGCCACAGGGAATCAAAAAGTAGCAGGGAGAGCAAATGAAAAGAGGAGTTCAGGGAAGCAACGCAATGAAGTTGTTCATTAGCTCCTGGACTAACACACCCCATCTGGGTAAACATGCATCTTATCCTACTCTGTGCACCAAACACTTGAGGAACTGAATTCACAGACAGACCCACCGCTCAGATCCGGATGGGTCACTGGGCGGCACACACGGACAGATTCAAACTGCACTGCAAAGGCTTCTGAAAACTAAACCGAAATTAGAACCACAGTTGAGAGAACGTGGGCAGAAACTGAAGACCTGAACCTAACCAGGTGGACAGCACGCTAAAAGAGGACATCAATGCTCTCTACGGGATGAAAACAAAACCCGCAGTCTCACACAACCCAAAATGACTCCGGTAATGAAGCATGTGAAAAATGTCACTCTACCCACAGGTGCCACTGCCAAGGTGACACAGATTTTGAAATTATCTGACGAAGACTTTAAGGCAGCTACTTAAAAAGTGCTCCAGCAAACAGTGGCAAGAAAACAGTCATTCTTGAAAACAATGAAAGTGTCAGCAAAGAAACAAGATATCAAGCAGCACCAAGTAGTCATTCTAGAACAGAAAAACACAGCAACGAATACACAAGATCCACAGAATGGGCTCAAAAGCAGAATGGAGACAACAGAAAAACAGTCAGTCAACTGGATAGATCAAGAGAAGCTACTCAATCGGAACAAAAGAGAGAAAAGGGGTTTTGTTGTTGTTGTTTTAACAATTACCAGTACCTCAGAGAACTGTGAGACAATAACAAACGGTCTAACATTCAAACGATCAGAGACCCAGAAAGAGAGAAGTGTGTTAACGCTGCAAAACATATTTACAGAATTACTGGCTGAAAACTTCCCAGATTTGGCCAGAGATGAAACACCTAAGAGTTTCAAGACGCTTGATGAAACCGAAACAGGATAAATCGAAGGAAATCCACATTCAAACACATCGTGATTAAACTGCTAAAAATGAAAGACAGTGAAAAATCTTGAAAGCAGCCAAAGGATAACCACTGCATCACCTACAGGAATACTGCTTTGAACGAGAGCAAATTTCTCAGAAGAAACTCCGTGGCTAAACTGGGTACTCATACACTGCTGGTGGGACTGCAAAGGGGTTTAGCTGCTGAGGAAAAGTTTGGCAGCTCTCCAAAAGTGAAACAGAGTTCCTACATGATCCCACTACTCCATGGGGACTCAAACAAGTGCACGTTCACGCAGGGTCATAACTGTTAAACAGAGTTCCTACGTCATCCCACTACTCCATGGGGACTCAAACAAGTGCACGTTCACGCAGGGTCATAACTGCCAAGAGGCAGAAACAGCCCAAATGTCTACCAACAGACGAAGGGAAAAACAAACTGTGGTGTATACACGCAATGATTTACTATTTACCATAAAGAGGAATGCAGTACTGATACGTGCTACAACGTGGATGAACCTCCAAAACATTGCGTTACGTGAAAGAAGCCAGACACAAAAGGTCAAATCGGATTCCGTTTATGTGAAATTTCCAGAACACATAAATCCACAGAAATGGAACGCAGACTGGTAGTTGCCAGAGAAGGGGAGAAAGTGCTTAATGAGTACAGGGTTTCACTTTGGAGTGACGGAAACAAATTTCACCTCAGTATACTTTTTGAGCTGTATGACCTAAATCACTGCATCACAGGCCCAGTAGCCCTCTTCCAGGCTAAGATGACCCTCTGGAGGCCCCTGGGGCCCCTTCTGCGAGTGGACCTCTGTTGCAGCCACATCGCAGGTCTTCAAAGAGGTTATATGCAAGCAGAAGCCAGCCTGGCCGGGCTCCCGAGTGCACTCTCCGTGGTCCCTACTTCAGTTGGCTCAGCCCCGTCATCTAGAAAGGTATCGAGAGGGCAGCTTGGAGGAGACACCAAAAAAGTCCTGCTAAGCCTTCTTCAGAGAGATATTTGTTCCTTGTTTTATATAAACCTATTTGATGGCAGCCACTGGTGTGACCCCCTCTACCACAAGAACAGTCTGTTCCAAGCTGGCTGACCGTCTCCACCTGGATAAAAAAGCAGGCAACTTTTTAGAGGCAGCTTGTCTTACCCCCCAAAAGGCAATATACATAATTGAAGTTTGGAGCAAATAAACATCCTCTTTATATGTGCAGAAGAGAGCTTTTTCTTAAATTTAACGATGAGATTTAGACAACTTTCATTCCCTCTGTGCTGTTTTCTATTTTCTCAATTTTTCCATCAATATGTGTTCCTTATATGGTGGGGAAAAAAGTAATTACACAATTAGATATACTGTAAAAATATTAAATGAGTAAATTAAAAAGAGCAAAATTGCAGCAGCCAAGAAAGGAGGATACACTCAAAATAAATGCTCCCAACAGCCTCATTCCTGTTATATCAGATCCTGCAATGAGCTGGTGATCACCTCTAGGCCGATGAAAGGAAGGAGGGAAGGAGGGAGGGTGGAAGGTAGAGAAAGGCAGACGGATCACACTCATTCGAGGATGATTTACTACAAAACATAGAAACACTAACCAACTTAACAGCAAGAACATTCTCAAGCTATCTGCCAAGACACATCGATTTAGTGGGAGCCACTGAATTATTCATTCCAACCGAACGCTGCAAGCTCGATGCCTCATTTTTAGAAAACAGGCCCCTCCTGAAGCAGCTGATGGACTCACAGTATTCTTCCTTCTTTTGAGAACTGCTCCCTGAACTCAGGGTTGAGTCTTTAACAGCCTTGCCTGAAGGCCATGAACCTGTGCACACACCCCGCCATCCCACCAGACACACCACGACTACCATCACCACGGCCACCTCTGAGCGGTAGCATTTAAGTTTTCTCCAGGCAGAATGGAATTTTTAACTAAGAGACCCAGAGACTGGGACTCATGGAAACAGTTAGATTAATAGAAGCATTTAAGAAAGTTCATACATTCTCGGAACTAAGCTTTCCCCTAAGGTTTGATACCTACTGTGCCCCAAACCTGATTCTTCTTCCTTGGACTATGTGAAATGCCCTATTATCTACCCAGTATATTTTATTTTCACTTAAGCTGGCCAGATCAGTTTCTATTTCTCACATCAAAGGACTCAGCCAGTGTTACAGTATAATGTGTTCTTAACTCCATGGTTAGAAAACTCCGAAAACAGCGGTTTTCAAAGTGAAGTGTGTCAGGAACAAAGGGAAATCTTAAAGACCCACGTGCCTCCCTGCCTACTAAGTGTCCAGTTCCACTGACGCTAACGGGAGTGAGCGTGCAGGGCCCGATAAAAAGCGGAGAATCACTGATGTAGTTTTTAAAGTAGCTTTAAAGTAATAGTAACAGGGAGATAAATGTCTCTGCAGACGATGACGCACAATGACTAATCAAAGGAGTCACTTCAGTGTCCATTCAGCCTCAGTTTTGTCCTTTCTTCCAAAGCACAAAATCCCTTCTGCAGCAAAAGGTGTTTTCATGCTGTTTTCCTTTTGCCCCTGAGCTCTAATTTTTCTTCCTCATCGTTTTTCCTCAGCCAGAATGTCTTCTGTCTCAGCGCAGAAAGAATTCCGGGAGAGGCAGAGTGAGAGGGAAGGAAGAGTTTGTTAGTACAGGACGCTTGTGAGAGATACAAGCCCACAGGCAAGGGAGTGCCGTCCTGAGAACTCGGCGGGCTACATTTTTATAAGCAAAGGAAAAGTGGGGAGGGGGGAAAAGACCACCTTCTTTTTCATTCTTCAAGTCTTCCACTATTAACTGCTCCTACATGGTGGGCGGGGGAGTTTTTGACCCCATATGGCCCAACTGGGATTGTCATGGCGCTATGGAAATGAGCAAAACGGCGGTCCTGTTACACATACTATGATATTGTAAATTATTTCAGGTTTTGGTATAATGTCACCTTTCCCCGATATCTCTGCTCTTAGTGCATGCAGACATGTAAGCCCCTTCTCAAGGATCATCAACTTGCCGACTTCACTGGGCAGGATGTGGGTCTCACGCCACCATCGTTTCATTGTTTGGGGGCATGTCTCGTGCTTCTGCTGCTTGGTTCTGTTGTCAAGCAAACCTGCTTTCTTGAGTGATCGTTAACTTACAGGGTCTCCCATACTTTTTTATTTATGATCCCCTAGTGGGATTAACTATTTAATTACCTACTTTGTCTCCCTACTCTGTCCCTGTCAGAATGACCAAAAGAATAAATACACATAAAGCTGAAAACGGTGCCTGGAACATGGCAAATAATTACACATGTTGATCACTACTGTCTATAAAAGTAGTATAACTAATATCCTCAAGGGATATCATACTCATGAAACAAGGACAAAGCAATTCAGAGAAAGCTACTAGAGAATTTGGAAATGGAACAGACAGATAGAAATAAAATTCTTGCTAGCTGGGGCGAGTGCCAAATCGGTGAGTTAGAATGGACTGAGTCAAGGTAATTCCCCCAGAATCGATGGCCAGAGGACAGAGGGAAGAAAATGCTGACCAGGAAGCATGAACTCTGTTATGAAGTATCCAGACGAATCAGTGCTATGACTCACCTGAACAAACCGATGTTTTTTATATTCATAAGCTCCAGTCTAATCATGTGAAAAATGTTAAATTTCAATAACCTTGAACTTCCATCTACTCAAATTATTAAAACAAAACATCTTCAAGAAGAAAAATCAATGGACTTATTGTTTTCTTCAAGAAAGTAAACACCTGGTTTGGGTGTTTGAAAACTAAAACGAAACATTCTTAACATTGATTCTTCATTAACTTTTAGTTTAATGTTCACCTAACCAGTAACTTCAAAGCTGTAGACAGGTTTTTATAAACTGACAACAGTGAACCTATTTGCCCACCTGGGCACCCACAACCCACGGAGTTTAAGCAGGTGCAATTTGAAAAGGGCCGTGGGGAATAAATCAGGCGAGGATGGCTCTGCATCATGATGTGAAGCACTAACTACTGTAAAAGGCTCCTTGCAAACCACAGGTGCTGAGGGAAACATTGTGCTGCTTCTTCAAGTGCCGAGACCACGGTGTCTCTGCGAATTAATGTTTGTCCTTTGGGAGAAGACTGAAGGAAAACGAAAAGAGGGAAGCCTGCACCTCCCACTGGTGGGGTGATCGTAAAGTCCCCTCTGCTCCCCCCGCCCCACACTGCTTTGCAGGGTAGGGAGGGGGGATTTGGGATGGAGGAAGGATATGGGAAGGCAGTGTTTTCTATACTGAAGACCTCTGCCGAAGATAAAGAGACGGTGTCTGAGCTGAAACCAAGCCCTATGGGCAGGGCACTGAGGTTTCCTGAAAGAAAGGTGGAAATCCACCCCGCAGAGGTGACATGAAAGTGGCTCTTCTGACTCCAGTGCACAGCTGAAAGCGGGGCTGCAAAGTTAGGAACGAGGCACGGCCAGCAAGGGGACATCTGTAAAAAGTTTAACTCGTCCTGTGCCTTTTCCTGGACCAAAAGAAAACCCATATTTAGCATGAAGCTCTAAATTTCCTCTTTCTACATATAATTCCCCTGAATTTTCCCAAACGTTATAGCCTTATGTGGTGAGATTCAAAAGGACAAAAGCAAAAGGCAGTGAAGGATGCTTGGCCTGCCCCGCATTTAACATTGGCTGTTAAGTGGGAAGAGAATCATACAGTCAACATCCAGGAGGAGTTTACTCACAAGTAACAGAGTTCACACAAGCCCAGGGCATTGTAAATAGAGACGACCAGACAACCGTAAAAAAGCAGGTTTTTGAGTAGACAACACATGTAAGACCTCTTTTGCAACGTCTATTAGAAGATGACCCTTGACAGCACAAGTTCACAACTTAAGAGCAATAAAACTTCTAATGGCATAGTTTAACAAATTGTACTTTTTGGAAAACTTACAATACTTGACAGAGTTCCAAAGTCTTACCAAGGCAGTACCTTTAAAACTCTTAAACAAAGCCAATTCTTAACTGCTCGAGAACTATGACAAAGACATAGAAATATGGGTACAAAATTATTTTTAAGAATATTTAAAGTGTCTTTCCATCGCTCCACAGCGTATCTGGGGAATGTGTTAAGTTTGTTATAGAGCTTTAAATAATAATTAGTTTTATGCACCTAGTATCACTAAAGGTTTAATTAAACATTTAACTTTCTGCTGGAGGAAGGAGGGAATGAAAAGTGCTCACTGAACTGAGAAAGCACCTTGAGACCGAAAAACAAAACGAGGCAGGCAGCTGCACGCAATCAATGGATCCGTTTATTACAGGGTAACTTACTCACAGGGTGGGCTCCGGATCGGGGAAAAATGACCTGCAGCTGCACTCCCCCCCTCACCGGCGGGGGCCACTGGGACGACTTTAGAGTTAACCTAGCGTATGGAGGCAGTGCTTGGAAACGGGACGTGTACTCCTAAGTCAAAATTCATGACTGGGTACCTAGTCTCGTGGGCACCGGGAATATACATCATCGTTGTTTGGGGACTGACAGAGCATGGAGGCCACCTGATCCTAACGATTATTAAAACAGTTTCTATTAACTGCAAAGCTTTGACAACAGAGAAGTGACTTACTGCACAGTTCAGTCCTGGGTAGGGTGGGTGAAAGGACAGGATAAACTGTAAGAGCCCAGGATGGCGTCAGTAATGCTAACAGCCATATATCCATACTTTTCCTAGATAAAAATAATTCACATTAAATCTAATAAGTTGCAAGAAAACGGAAAGCCCACTAAAGCCCATCTTCCTTTTCTAATGCATTAATAGTTGACTTAAAGACTGAATTTACATAACCCCAAATTCAGTATCAGAAATTCACTACTGTATTAAAGAAACATTGATTACTATATGTGCTAGGAAATACATTTCACCTTTCTCAAAGCAGTAAAAATGTGCATGACCTTTAGAAATAACTGTCAGACAAAATTATCTAGAATGTATTAATTTTAGTTCTGAGAGGAACAAATTAAGATTATATCCTATAAAAAAGGAATTGAGCCATCCGAATGTTCACAGCCATCCTGGCAAAAGATGTGGTCAGTCAGTCACCTTAGCAAGTTTGAAAAGATTCCTGGAAACGATCTAAGCTGAAAGTATCCCCAACAGACGACTATTAGAGGTGACTTCTCATCCACCCAAGCAGAGCTGATTATTACTCCTTTGTTCCAATAAATAAACTGTAATTGCGGTTACCATACTGTGTCATCATGATCTGTTTACATCTTAATCTTGAACTTGACCATGAAATCCGTGACAAAAAGACGGCCTTCTTTGCTTCTCTACCACCCATGGTAATACTAAAACCAGTATCATCTTACCGCAAGTTCCTTTATCCAGATTTGCTGAGAGTCTATAGATCAAAGGTCTGTAACGGAGCCCGAGGGGGTTAAATCCAGCCCACAGGCTGTTTTGTACAGCCCAGTAGTTAGGAATGGTTTTCACATTTTTAAATGGGGGGGAAAAATCAAAGAATAACGGTATTTTGTGACATGTAAAAATTATAGGAAACTCAAATCTCGAGTCTAGAAATAAAGTGTTATTGGAGCAGAGCCATGCTCAGCTGTTTCTGTGCCGCCTGTGACTGCTTTGTGCTACAACGGCAGAGTTCAGTAATCAAGACAGAGACCATGTGGTCCACAAAATCTAAAACATTTACTGTGCGGCTCTTCACAGAAAAAGCTTGCTGACCACCCTTACAGACAAAAGGAGGAAGAAAGAAGAAAAGCGGCATAGTCATTAAACATTTACTGAGGGATTTATGCACCAAACTTTTTAAAAAAAATACAAAACGGAGATAGACACTGTCACTGACTTTGCAGATAGATAAAATTTAATATAATGTGGTAAGTGCAACTGGGGGAAAGAGTCTGGGAAAGAGTGGAATGCAAATTCCAGGCAGGGAAAAAGAATGGAAGAACTAGACTCCCCAAAGGGGCTTGACTTGTGTAAAGAACAGGGAAACCTGCAATGAGGCAGAGGCTCGGGCAAAGTGAATTGGGGCAAAAAGGGCAGGTGTACCCTCTAGATGACACTATTAGGACAGGCCCTGGAAACAGGTTGTCAAATACCTTATATGCAAAATTAGACTAGACATCTTTATTTTGTGTACCCGTACTTCCTTGACTGCACTTTTCATACCTAAGAATAATTGTTTAATTGCCTGGCAATCCCATATTTCACTAGTCCTTTCACTTTCCTAATCCCCAAAGCTTCCACCCACAGCATCGCCCTCAAATGATGACCTTGATCCCCACTTCACTGAGAAACTGAAGCCATCAGGAGAAATTTCCGAAACGTTCCACTACCCCTTCTATCCACCTACCTACAGCCGCAGCAGAGGTAATGTTATACATTTCAACAAGGTGCCATTTCGGCCTAAACTGAAGATTTTGTTTCCACTAGAACTCTGAGAGATAAAAGCTAAATGGAATCTGGTATCAATGAGACCTTTAATTTAAGATTTATTTTTTAGAAGAAGAGGTTAAGAACATCTTTGGCAGATGACTTGAAAGAAGTTCCTGCCCAGCTACACACATCACTGGCTTCTCAACTAATAAAACAAAAGCACTGTCGGGACTTCCCTGGTGGCACAGTGGTTAAGAATCCACCTCCCAATGCAGGGGATGCGGGTTTAATCCCTGGTCAGGGAACTAGATCCCACATGCACGCCACAACTAAGAGTTCACATGTCACAACTAAGGAGCATGTGTGCCCCAACTAAAGGAGCTGGTGAGCTGCAACTAAGGAGACCGCCTACCTCAACTAAGACCTGGCACAACCAGAAATAAATTAAAAAAAAAAAAGGCACTATTAAAATCAAGCCTTTTACAGGAATTCCATGGTGGTCCAGTGGTTAGGACTCGGCACTCTCACTGCTGAGGGCCAGGTTCAATCCCTGGTCGGGGAACTAAGATCTCACCAGCAGCGAAGCACAGTCCAAAAAAGAAACCAAGCCTTTTAACTTAACAGGGAATAAATTATAAATGTTCTCTTCTTCTCTAGTGTTCTAAAATTTACTGAAGGTAGTATAATAATAAAAGAAAATAATAATTGTCAATATGATTTAACCTAAATTTTATGACAGTATTTCTTGCTGAATGGGAAAATAATGCAATGGTACCCACATGACAAGTTATCCAATACCTTTTCTTATATATAACAGGTTCCTAAAAACTTGTGCTTACAACTATTCTAGGACGATTAATTCACACACTAGCAAAGATTCCAATTTATGAGAATACTACAAAATTCTTTTATGCAATCATCTCCTCAAGCTCAAGGGCAGAGATTACAAATCGTATTCATCTTGGCATTCTTGGCACATAGCTTAGCATCTAGAATATAAAAGACACTCAGATAAACCTGTAATGTATTAATAATGTATTAATGTATTAATAAACTTGCTTTGACCCTGAATGCAAGATTTCCCTATACTGAATCCTGTTTGAAGGAAAATACACTTAAACAGCACATATTCCAGGATTAATGCCTTACTAGTTAGCTTTTAACCCAAATACCCCCAAGAGCCCTAACTGCCCTAATAATGTTCTCTTGTACGGAGTCTTCCCTAAAAATATGTAACATCGCTCTCTGGATAGAAGCAAAATATAGGGCATCAAGGACGAGAATTTAGAGTCTGGCATCCCTGGGTTGGAAGCTCAGCCCTTTTGGCTAGTTGGGACCGAAATAAGTGACTTAACTTTTTTGGGAAGCGTTTTCCACATCTGCCCAATAGAATAAGACCCCTCCGACCTCCAAAGGATGCTGGCAAGACTGAACGAGATAATACTGAACCTGCCTCACGGCTGGGAGTCCAACATACACTCCTTTTCTCCCCTTCCGTTCCTGCACAACGTCCTCGATGGAAAGTAAACGTGACTGCCTTTATTCTTTCAGACTTATTTAGAAACGTCTGTCCAAGCCTTGGGAGCCCAGGAGCAACCCTCCTGCAGCTATTAGCGCCGGCAGCCTCCCGAGCTTTCGCGTCTGCTGTAGTATCAATACTTCCACGCCTGGAGCCTTGCGTTTCGGGAACCAGGGCACTTCCCCCAAAACCGTGCCCCAAGCTCTGCGCATCTCTCCCGAACTCCTCCTAGCGCAGAGCGAGGAGCAGCCCGAAGCTCCCAAGGGAACCCGCGCTCGCGGCCAGGTGTTCAGAGGGAATTCCCTTCCCAACATCTCCGCCCTCCGCAACGGCGCCCTGAGGATGGAGACCACCCCGGCCAGCCCAAGGCAGGGGTCCCGCGGCGACCCCGGCATCCGCACCCCGACACCCCGGGGGGCGAACAGCATCCTCCTCCACAGGACACGCCGCAACCGCGCTCTCCCCGACCTCGGGGACCCTTCTGCCCCCAGCTGCCGGCTCGGCCCCCTCCGAGCCCCGCTGCACTCCAAGCCCCAGACCCCCCGGCCGCACCCACCGCCCCTCCCCCGCCGGCCGCCCCTCCTCGACCCCTCACCCCCTCCCAGGGGTGACAGCCACCCCGGCGGGCCTCACACCCCGCAGCCCTGGGCGACCGCGTCACCTCAGGGCCGGGCCGAGCGCCGACCGGCCGGGACACGCGGAGTCCGCGGGGACCTCAGCTCGGAACAGTGTCCGAGAGGGCGGCCGCGCGCGCGCGCCCCCGACGCTGCAGGACGGGGAGGGCAGGGGCGGAGAGGGGAGGGCGCGGTGCCGGAAGCCGCGCTCCGCCCCGCGCAGGACGCACCTGAGGGCGGGGCACCCCGAGGACGCAGCCAGCAGACGGGCGCGCTCCCGCCGCTCGGCCCGGCGCATCCCGGCGCAGGCGCGGAGAGCGACCCTGGGGGCGGGGCCTCGAGGGGGCGGGGCTGCGAGGGCGGGGCTGCGAGGGGCGGGGCGAGCGGGCGCTCCAAGGCCCAGGACCCCTGGGTCCACCTGGACGCCCGTCTCTGCAGCGCGGCCTCGTGGCTCAGTCCCCGGGGCCCCCGGCGCCTCAGATCTGCCTCCTTCGTGGAGACCTCGCCCAGCTCCCCCCGGGACACTGGCAGAAACAACGGGCTTGAAGTCAGGGACTCCGATTTGAGTCCAAAGTCTGCAGTATCCTGGCGTGTGACCTTGGTCCGCCGCCCCATCCTCATCTGCCTCCTGCGTCATACCCACTAAGAATCCTTTCTTCTCTGCCTCTCGGCTTTTAAGCGGTCCCCTCCCAGGTCTGCATTCCGCAGCCCCTTCTCCTTCCCGCCGCCCTGTGTGGGGTGCAGTGTCTTCGTGCCATCAGACCCTGATCTAGGACATGTGGACATTAAAAGATGCTTCAGATTCCGAAGTGTCCTCCTGAGAGTCTGGGATGTGGCAGATCCTGAATCTTCCAAATGGCCTGAGACATACCGCATCTGTGGGAGATTCTATACCGCACTTACATTTGCTAAAAATGTAAACTGGTGTTTTGAGTTTTATTGCCCAAATTGACCTAAATGGTGGTCAGAGTTATTGCAAAGGAAGAAAAGCTCACAACAGATTTTTACTCTCCAGATTTCTGTATGGTCACATTTCTTTGCACAGTTTTTTTACTTTTGGGGCATTTAACTATTTTAAGATCTTAAAAATTCCGTTGATCCTGTATACATTGTGTTTTGTTGTTGTTGTTGTTGTTTTACTTATCGTAGTTTTTCTGCTCCTTAAATTTAAACCAAATCTCTCCAACAGTCACTCTAAGTTCTACCAAAATAAACAAAAAACAGAAAAACAAGGAAATGTGTTATTTCTCCTACTGAATATGGATTAAACAGGAAATTCAAAGAGCTTTAGCGGAATCCATTATGATTAAAAATCTGGCAGTGAGAGTCAGGGGAAGGGAGACAGAATGTTCCAGGAATTACATCAGAAAACTGAAGAAGGCAAGTAGTGAAAACTATACATGATGTATTCTTTTCTCTTTTGGAATATCTAAGACATTTTAGTTACAAGTTCAGAAGAATGCATTATTAATGGCCTAGGATTTGTGGGCATGTAAATAAATGGAGGTCAAAAATAAATCTACTTGAGAAAATGTGTTACTGAAATATACATTCACCCCAATTCTCCGATTGTACTTCTCACTAGTTGCCTCAACTGCTTTAACTTCAGAAGTCTGTGCATCATTTCTACCACTATTCTAGACATTTGTTTCCTGAGTTTCTTATCCTTGCAATGTTCTCTGTCATTCAGCCTGCCTATACTTCTGCTCTTGCTTCAGTATAACGTGACCAAAACCAAAAAAAACCTCATCACCCCAGACAAAATGATCTCACTTTCCTCTCAACTGCACACATGCTACCATCTTGTTCACGTGGTTTTACTTATATACTCTCTTCAATCATATTGTAAGTAGTCTGAGATTAAGAGCTTTTTCTTATACCAATTTAAACTTCCAGGTCTTGTGCATCATAATGGTGTACAGTAAATGCTGTGGATAACACTGCTGATGAGAAAACACATGTACAACAGTATGTAAACACTGTCATTATTATCCCCCCAAAAGGTCACCATGCACTGAACAAAATCTACCTAATACAAGAAAGATATTAAATTCTTCTTATGGATGGATGACAAAGTTATGAAAATATGGTTTGTGGAATCCTAAAACAGAGAGAATGCTAAATAAGACCTTTTTAATAAAAAGACTGCTGCAAAGGGATGAACTGGCCATGACATGTTTTACTGTATCTTTGAGCCAGCTACTTAGCAGACTGCATGTACCTTGTGAACAATTTAGCCACATAATCTCGATCTAAATTTCCATAGTTACCAGGTCCTGGTACTAAATAAGCAGCTGCAGCAAAGATGTTCCTTTCCAAGCTTCTGTATCTAGGAAAAAGCAAACGAGCTATACTGCTTGGTTGTCATGGTGGCAACCCAAATCCCCATAACCAATTAATAGAGTTCTAGACAAATAAACCACATGGGAATACACAGACCATACAGGTCGTAGATTGAGATGTAACAAGTTGCCTAGTTGAACAAAATAAACGAGGACGCACCAGAATTTTCACAGTATTTAACGTAGAAAAAGAGAATTTTTCTTGCTTGCTACTCTAAACGCCAACCTACATCCTAACCTCCTGCTGGCAAACAATGGAATCTATTTGTGTTGCTTTTTTACTTCCTAGAGACCAAAGCCTTACTTCATGGCTTTCTGATGCTATTTTATCCAAAATTGAGAGCAAAATTGCTAAGTTGTTAGGGCATGGTTTTTCTGCAGCCAAATTAGTACATTATTTTGCATGATTATCAATACACTGAAAACTACATAAACCATTTTAAAATCTATAACTATTAAACACTATTTATTATTGTTTTTAAGCATTTACCATTTCTACAAGCTAAAAAAATGTGCCAAGAGAGTGATGTGCTTTCTAAATTTAGTGTGTAAATGAGGTATAACTTCAAAGAAGTTCAGATTGGTACCTTTTTCTAGAATAAGGCAGGACAAATCCAGAAACACAGCCTTGACTGACAAGGCTGAAAGAGAATCTCATGTCTTTAACAACAGATTTCCAAACTACCGTCTCAAATGTGGCTGAGATTGTTAATAAATGGCTTAGGGAAATGATTAACAATTGGTGGAAGGTTGGAGAAGGGAATGACTTCCAAAGGTACTTTTAGTTTGTTGGGTGTTTAGTACTGCTACTACTACTAATTATTACTACTGTTTTCATTACCCTAAAAAGAACTTCAAGTATTATATTCTTTCTTTGTGTTTCCCCAAATGGAAAAATGACTCAAGGAGATTAATATTTGAAGAATGTCTAGCCAAATTTGATACTTAAAAACTCAACCAACCAACAAATGTCTATGGAGTTCCTAGTAGTCTTACTTAGCAAGAAGCCCCACTGTTCAGGGGAACCAACAAAAGGTCAAGAAATCAACAATTATTCTAAGATCACAAAATAATAATTAAAGAGCATCTAATGGAAGATAATACCCGTTCCACTGTTAAACTACGTGCTGCAAACTATAAAGTACCACAGAGAATTCATTGAGGTCTAGAGTTACCAGGTACCGTCAAGAGGGAAAGACAGGGAGGAGGATGCTTTAACCAGAGTGGAGAATGTATCAGAGAGCGCAGAGAAACAAGCCTGCATGGCTTTTTATAAGCACAGGATTATCAATTTACCTAAAAGAATAATAGATAGGTTAAAAAAGAGACGACTTAATCTGTGCGTCCTTTCCTTCTTCACTAAGGAACACGAACTTGAAAGTAGTAAAGGCAAAACAACATAGGAAGAGAGCTGAAACTCGAGACGGCTGAGGAGACTGTACACAAACACCTATCTGTTTCAAATAAGTTCATGTTTCTGGGCACAAACGACATCCCACAGCTGTTTATAGGTAATCTAAGACCTACTGCATTGCTGGTAAGTTCAGAGAAACTGTAAAAAATGAAAAAGGTAATAGATCACCTGCTTTAAAAAAAAAAAAAAGGTTTAAAAGACACTGAAAACTTTAGAACAGGAAAGTAAAACTCCAGAGTCCATCATTCAATATATTTTATGAACGTTTAGAAGAGAGGTTGGTGGTCACTAAGAACCAGAGTCACTAAACTAAGGATGTCATGCTATATACTATAGTTCTTTTTTAATCTTTGAATTAAAAATGGGAATTATATAGTCACGATAGAAATTAATTTCAGCAAAGCATTTAATCTGGCCCTTTATGATGTTTGTGGATGAGACTTGACATAATAATAATTAGGTAGACTCAAAGCTGGGTAACTGTAGCCAAATTTTTGTTGATAATCTTTCATAAGTAACATAGGTTAGGATACAGAAATCATTTTCTGGTCAAATCAGAGTATGAAACAAAACCTACATAGCATAGGAAATATGACGGAAGACAGAACCAGGAAACAAAATTCATTTTAACAATTTGAACTCTAAAACCTAAAAGATACAATTTAACAGACATATATAACAACCCCCACATTTGTTCAAGTTGGAAAGAAAACTGCAGAAATACAAAATAGGCTATAGGTCCTAGCGGTATCCATGTAAACAGCACGCGGAGCGTGTAGTGTCTGCCCAGATCTATAGGAGTTACTAGGTCCACTCAGGCAGCTGACAGTCATACTTCTAACCCTTCCATCTGAAGACACTATGCCCACAATCACCTACTCCTTGCTTTCCTTCGGGGATCCCTTTGCCAGGATTCCCCTTAGAATTCACTGTTCCTCCGGAATAGGCAGGATAATGCCACCGTGCACCCAAAGATATCCACACCCTGATCCCCGGAACCTGTGAACATGTTACTTTACACGGAAAAAGAGGATTACGTTTGCTAACCAGCTGGCCTTAAGACAGGGAGATTCTCCCGGGTCATCCGGGTGGGCCCAGAGTAAGCCCAAGGACCCTTAAAAGTAGAAGAGGAGGGCGAAGGTGTCGTCAGCAGGCTGTGCCCTGAGGTCTGCCCACCACTGCTGGCTGTGGAGCAGCAGGAAGGAATGGAAGAGGTCAGGACGCTGATTCTCCCCCAGAGCCTCCGGAAGGGATCGCAGCCTGTTGCCAACACCGTGGTTTTATCCCAGAGTGAACTTTGTGTTGGACTGCTGACCGACAAGGACTCTAAGCTAATACATTTGTATTGTTCTAAGTCACTAAGTTTGTGCAATTTGTTAGAGCAGCAATAAAAAAATAATATGCCCCTTACAAGTTAGTTTCATCCTCTGCAAGGTGGCCCTGTGATTACGTAGCATCCAAAGGTCCTTTATTTTCTTCTCTCCCTCTAGGTAAGCAACATGGTGACAAAGAAGGGACGATGAATATTACTTAGTGTGGATTCAAAAACGTAATAACTGATGTAAGTCCGTAATATGGTTATAGCCTCTATAATCAGGAGTTTTCTCATTTGTAAAAAAGACTTTTGAGGGGGCTTCCCTGGTGGCGCAGTGGTTGAGAGTCCGCCTGCCGATGTAGGGGACACGGGTTCGTGCCCCGATCCGGGAAGATCCCTCATGCCGCGGAGCGGCTGGGCCCGTGAGCCATGGCCGCTGAGCCTGCGCGTCCGGAGCCTGTGCTCCGCCACGGGAGAGGCCACGACAGTGAGAGGCCCGCGTACCGCAAAATAAATAAAAATTAAAGAAAGACTTTTGAAATACCTGCCTCCTCTGACTCTCTGGGTGGCTTCAAGGAGTTTATGAGATGAGGTGGTGAAAGAATAAAAGTGCCGGCTGTTAAACACACATGATGCGCTACACACTGGTCCCCAGGCTTCATATGATGCGCTACACACTGGTCCCCAGGCTTCATATGATGCGCTACACACTGGTCCCCAGGCTTCATATGCAGCCTCTTGTTTAATCTCCACAGTAACACCATGAGCTATTTTCCCCTGTTTAAAAATATTTAGTGCTTAACTACTTTTAAAATACTTAAGTATTTACTATTTCAAGTAGTATCTTAAAAACTATTTTTCCCCCACCAAGGTAGAGAGTAGCTAAGGACTCTGAAAATGATAAAGCACCAGAGATTATAAGTAAGTGGACTTCATGTGCAGAATCAACATACAATGAAGAAAAGTGTTTTTCTTCTACTAGTAATTTTCCTGAAAATATTTTCTTTTTTCGTTTAAGCTTCACCGACACTAACTTTCAATATGTGTTCCTTGGACATTTCTATCACAGTTATTCTCTTCATTTATCTGTCCCTTGATTTTGTAAATAATATGTGTGGGGTGCCTGTTAGATGGCAGGTACTACCCTAAGCATTACGGATAGAAAAGTAAACACCAATAGCATGGTACCAGCTGTTGAGGAGTTTAAACTGTAAGGAGGTCTATAGACGAAAACGGGAAGTGACAGTGCAGTGTGGTCCCGGCATCGTGGAGATGGCGGTCGCTAGGAGGACATTAAGTGATTCGTCTAATCCAGACCTGAGAAGTCAAGGAACACTGTCCAGAGGAAGTCACATCTCAATTAAGATCTGAAGGCAAAGTAGGAGTTAGGCACGGGGAAGAAGAGAATATTCTGGTCGAATACCGTTACCTCCAGTATTTCAGCCTCTTCCTCATTTACGTGGACTTGCCTTTTCTTGACTCTCTCTAGAAACTCAACTAGGTCCTGCTTTAAGGTTCATTCCAAAATACAACTTGATGTTAAGTCCCTGATGTGAAATTTTCAAAGGTCTCATGTTTAAGAAGTCCTTGGTCTATAATCCATTTTTACCTGATCCAATATTCTCTTAAATAAATGACAAAAGTTGTTTGAGACAACTTGATTTCCCTGTCCAGTTAGAGTGTGGCCCACTTTTATTAGCTAATCATTATATAAACAACAAGTGAAAAATAAATGTTTTCTATATCGATTTTCATTCCAGTGCTTACATTCTTTGGCCACTAGATGGAGCTTGTGTGCCCGAGAGACAAAAATGCTGATTCAGTTTACCTCGGAAACTAGTGAAACTAAGCTATCAGGACATTGCGAAGAGGAAAACACTGAAACTAAATTTTAAGTGATCCTGGTTCTTAAGTTTATCCTTAAAAGGTAAAACCAACATCTTCCTTTCCTTTTAGATAAATAGGACGGTAAGAAATTTTAAATTAAATAAAATTAGTGCCCATCTTGTCCCACCTCATCCTGACCCAAGCTTTACTTCCATTTCTTTTATTTTGACATTCTAATAATACTGTCTTCTAACAACCTAACCTGGCAACTGGCACTACTTGCTGTTCCTTATTTATGCCCTCCACTCTCCCATCTCCTTATCTAAACGGATGCTTTCCTCTCAACCTGGAAGACTCACTTCCTCTCTTCCAATACTTCCCCCTCCATTATTATTGATACTTTTAGAAATCCCACTCATTATTCAAGACACTTTTCAACTAGCACCTCCCCCATGAAACTCTTCCGGTTACTACTGCAAGAAAATGCTTTCTTTCCATTCCCTTTTCCTTCTTTTAACGAGCTTACTATTTTGTTTAATAATAAATGTAGCATGCATTATTGCAAAGCGATATGCATCTCTCTAGCACGTAAAGATTTTCTGCCTTATGATTATTTATGAACATTTCTTCATCTCTGTACTGTATAATGTTTGCCTCTTGAGTGCAGAGACTATCTTAGTCATCTTTATGTTTCCTGAAGTATTTAGCACCATATTATTTATTGAGTTGATTTGAATAATATCCATACGTTGTTGCCCAAACTCTAAGAATCAGAAGGGAGATGATGATTCTTCGTGATAGTCTCTTGAATAAATTGGATGAAGTTCGTTTAGCAAGACCTGTGGAACCAAATCGTCTTTCTACCTAGAAATGACGGTCGTGGCATGAGACTCCAAATTTATAGAAATGACAGGTACAGTGTAACTATGTTAAAATATAAAACTGATCTCAAAATAGAGAAAGCAAAAGCTTCAGATGGCAGAAATAAAGGTGAAATTCAAATCACAGTAGTAAGACCCAGGAACTGAGGTCTTAACCCAATGAAGAAGTGGCCCTAGGGCCACTTAATGAGAAGCTGAACTGAAATACCTGTGCAAATTAGGACCCTGAAGAGATTTTCACTTTCTGAAGGCTCAGGAAGTTGCCAAGCTTATCCTCTGCTCAGCAGTCTCAGCTGAGTAGGGAAGGTAATGGTTCCCATGGAAATTCAAAGTCCTAGTCTGTGAGAGTGCAATTTTACATGTTGGGGGAAACTAAATGAGTACTGGTTGTAATAATAAGGCATTCTAACCAAGAAAATTAAAACATCCTAACATGAAAGAAGGAGAGGTTACAGTTGAAACATTTTGTGTTCCTAAATTACGGTTTTTCTGAGAGGAGGCTACCATCAATCATTGATTAATTTCGGACAGCATAAAATCAAGTATGCATGTTAAAAATTTGTAATCACCTGTCGTGTGTTTGCTGCAACATTTAAGAACATTCAATTCTGTAATAGAAAATGAAAGAAAGAAAACAATGAACAGATACACAGATATGTTGCTATAGGTAAAGAAAATAGACTATATTGATACTGAACATACAGACAGAAAGGGATGGGAGGACCAGGTTAGCACATTCATGGGACATACAAGACACCAAAAATTCGTGAGGATTTACTGTGGCCCCGTCTGCCCTCTGCTCAAGCCAGTCAGATAAAATACACGGACGCTCAGCAAGTTATCAGGGTTGAGTTACAACTCTAGCCAGGCACCCCAGTCCCTGAGTCTGGTAGAGAAAGTATCAACTGGCTCCAGACACCTTCTATCTGCTCACCCTCAATGCTGGTCCTCACAGCACAACGTCAGAGGGGAAGGCTGGTGCAGAAAAATGGGGTCGGGACACACAAACGTTTGCCTCTACAGGATTCAGGTAACTTGGTCCTTCCGTCTCAATTGCAGCCTTTCCTAAGAACACGATTAACCTTACTCCCTCTCTTTTCCCTGGCCTCTTGCTATTGGCTTTACATAGGGTCAACAAACCGTGTGATTTCAGCATCTTCATTTGTTCTGTGAGCCTTTCCAAGTTAACCCCTTGGTAGTGGCCTCGGAAGCTACCATTGCATCACAATAATTCCCCACTGACATACCACTAAGAAGTAGAGATAAACATCTAACTCATAAATAAAGAAGGGAGGAAAAGGGAAAGAAAAAATCACTCAAACAGAAGGCAAGAAAGGACTAAAGGGAATTAAGAAATGATATTTATAAAATTAGATTCGATTACCTTCTCCTCTGTTTCAAGAATGGACAACCAGTTTTTCATTCACACGCTGACTCACATGGCTCAGTAGGGGCTGAATAGGACACCAGGTTAAGGAGTCTAAAACCAATCCTCTTAGGGAAGAAAGAGGACCCTCATCTATCAGCCGGCTGCTAAAAGGCACTGGAAATGAGAAGAAGTAATATGAGGAACACATATTGGCCTTTCCTGGTCCAGGTTTTTGAAGCTTAAAAGTATCACCACCAATTCCTAGGGCTTTCAACAACTCCATTATATCTTCTTTTAGAGTGTGTGTGTGTGTGTGTGTGTGTGTGTGTGTGTGTGTGTTTTCAGGTGGTGCTCTTACACGCAATTCTTGTACCTAGCTAGGAGAAAAGTGAACTTATATACTATTAACTTAAATATGAGTATTTATAATAACCACAACCCCATCAAAGCCATAAGGTAACACATATATGTACGTATGTATAGTGCTACAGCATAGGAAAGAAGGTACAAGGAGATGCTTACACCTGGCAAGGGATTTCAGCCGTTATTCAATTTAATTCTACAAATGGTCATTGAGTTCTTACTCTGACATGTGCAAGGTACTCTACTATAGCAAGGCATAGTTCCTGCCCTCAAGAAACTTAATTATAGTGAAGGAGAAATCCATGCACAGAACCAACTGTAAAACAGAGTATGATGTCAGTAGATACCAAATCTAACTTGGCATCATGGTCATCCAAAAACCTGGTTTTTAAATGGAAATATATTTCACCTACTGTGTAAGTCTAAGGTGTGTAGCATGTTGATTTGGCACATTTATACATTGCAGCATAATTGCCATTGCAGCCTTAGCGAGCACCTCTTTCACGTCACGTCCCATCCCATAATTATCATTTCTTTTTTTCTGGTGAGAATAATTAAGATCTAGTCTCTTAACAAGTTTGATGCTTATAATGCAATATTGTTGCCTTAACACATGAATCATAACTTAGCTGGGCACAGAATTCTTGGGTAACGCTCTTTCCCCCTCAAAACTCTGTAGATACACACATTGTTGTTATTATCCAAACCATCTGAGAGCAAGTTGCGTACATCAAACCGCTTTACCCCTAAGTATGGTGTGTATTACCTAGAACAAGGATAGTCTAGGTACATACATATTAATTTGCTGACTTTCAGTCTTTCTTCTAAGAATATGAGCCCTGCAGAGGCAGGAACTACTTCTTTCTTGGTCCCCGCAGTATCCCCAGGAGCTAGAATAGTACCTGTCAATTAAAGAACAGGGATAGGCAAACTTTCTCTTTAAAGGGCTAGAGATATGTATTTTAGGCTTTGCAGGCCAAAAGGCAAAATCTAGGATATAATATCAACTCTTCTATAACAGGGAGAAAACAAATTTTCACAATTTTTTAATTGATGGAGTTCAAAATATAAGAATTCTAATTGAATACAATGTTTTAGTAATACTACAGGCTGGATTAGGAGGCAGCAGCGGGCAGGCAGCAACGGTTTGGCCAGCAGAGGATCAGTGAAGCAGAGACAGTTCTTTGGGGGAGGAGAGAGCAAGGGAACGCAACAGACAGCAGCGGATGCTGGGAGCCTCGTCCACACCCGCAGCCCGAAAGGGGCTCTCAAGGGCTCCACGGTACTCAGGGAACTAAGGTGGCGTCGGAATCCCTCCAGTCACTCGGAGTCTGGTTGGGGAGGGGCGGGGGTGGCGGCCAGGAAGGAGCCGCGATGAGATACAGCAACGAGAAGGAAGGTGGTAGAGGGCAAGAAGGTTAGATCAGGTCTCTGTAGCAACTGAGCAACCGTTGTAGCAGGAAGGCAGCCATAGACAATGTATAAACTAATGAGCGTGGCTGTGCTCCAATCAAACTTTATTTATGGATGCTAAAATTTGAATTTTGTACGATCTTCCCATGCCCCTAAATATCACTTTTCTTTTTTCTTTTTTAAATTGCTAAAAACGTGAACATCATTCTTGGCTAGTAGGCTATACAAAAACAGGATTGGGGTTAGATTTGGCCCCTGTAATAGATGCTCAAATAGAAGGAAGAAATAAAGAAAAAAGGAAAAAAAAATTTAGGGCTTCCCTGGTGGCGCAGGGGTTGAGAGTCCGCCTGCCGATGCAGGGGACACGGGTTCGTGCCCCGGTCCGGGAAGATCCCACGTGCCGCGGAGCGGCTGGGCGCGTGAGCCATGGCCGCTGAGCCTGCGCGTCCGGAGCCTGTGCTCCGCAACGGGAGAGGCCACAACAGTGAGAGGCCCGCGTACCGCAAAAAAAAAAAAAAAAGAAAAAAAATGTAATGGTGAAGTCATGAGTCATATACAAATACGACGTGAACGTACGTCAAAGATTTTATTTAACTCATTAAATTATGGGGGAAGTCAGACGTTACAGCTGGTTCAAGGAAGAATTCAGACACACACACACACAGTCTCACACACACAATTAGGAATGCCGAAGTAAATTTACTCATGGAGGCAAAATTGGGCGGTATCTACAGGGCGACGATCCTTTGTATTCCTCTGCACAAAATTCATCTGCATTACTCCAGCTCTGAGTTGTAAACTAGCTCAAAGACAATGAGAGGCCCTGGGCCCTTCCATTCAGGGCTACATTTGGGAAAATGAGACCACTTACCAGTTAAAAAATCAAGTATTGTGAAATCTTAAGCAGGTACTGGTTTCAAAATGTCAAACGTGTACTCTGTGCTGCTTTACAGGCAATGCTAAAAATGTATTTGTAGCCAGTTTGTTCATAAACTATCATAACATTTTAAGGATATGGTAGTTGCAGAAACATTTTATTCCAAATCCTCCATCCCAAGCATACCGCCTGTGGCCCACAAGACTTTATGTAGGATCAGGGGCTTCCCTGGTGGCGCAGTGGTTAAGAATCCACCTGCCAATGCAGGGGACACGGGTTCAAGCACTGGTCCGGGAAGATCCCACATGCCGCGGAGCAACTAAGCCCGTGCACCACAACTACTGAGCCTGTGCTCTAGAGCCCGTGCTGCGCAACAAGAGAAGCCACTGCAGCAAGAAGCCCGCGCACCACAATGAAGAGTAGCCCCCGCTCGCCACAACTAGAGAAAGCGGGCACGCGGCAACGAAGACCCAACGCAGCCAAAAATTAATTAACTAATTAATTAATTAAAAAGAAGACTTTGTGTAGGATCAGGAACAACAGAGTAAAGTAGCTTTTTTCAAAATGTAGATTCTGGTCACAGGTCCAGCACGTACTGTCTGTGGGATCTTTGGGGGATTAAGTTTGACATGTCTCAGTCTCAGTTTCTTCATGTGTTACTTGGAAATAATAATAGGAACTATTTCAGAGGGCTGTTACGAGAATTACATGATATAATACAAGTGACACACTTAGCATACAGAGTAACCACACTACACGGTTATTCTTTTTCTTTGAGATCAGGGCTTGATAACTTCTAATTTGTCTAAAATTTGTGTGGGACCACATACCATTTTGGGGCAGTCTTGACAAAGCCGTGAGTTACTATTTTATGGCATGTTTGTATATTATGAGAGAAAGTTCCCTTTTCTGGGGGAACACCAATACACTTAAAACTCTGGATCTTAACTGAACTGTCGTGATGTGGAATTGCTGAGCTCTCCTGGTTACCCCATCTCTCAGAGGCATGCATGTCAACAGAAAGAGGAGAAACGCCACCTGACTTTCTGCAAAAATCAAAATGTTCTTTGAATTAGACACAAGTCTTTTCTAAAAGTCTCCATTGAAACTATGTGAGTATTATTCTCCAGCATGTATTCAATTATATTAGATCCTAATATTAAAAAGTCATCTTTTTCTATATGGCTGTTAAAAAACTGGCAACTCCCACACTACAGTGGGCACAGAAGAAGAATTAGATTTGAGCCTAATTTCATTCCAAGTACATTACACACTTAATTACATCTTTTTCTGTTCAATTTAAAGAGCATTCGACAGTTAAGAAATTAGAATTGCTGTACCTGCACTTCTAAATTGAAGAAAACAAGCGTCACTGAAGTGGCTTTTTTAAAGAACCACAAGAGTTTGGTTTTTTTTTTTTCCTGAAATAGAACATTTTTCTATATGAAGCACTGGCATTTTTACTCCATACCCTACCCATTCATCACTCTGCTCAAATTATCATTTCAATTCCTCAACTCAGTGGCTTGTTGTTATTGTTGTTTCTATTTATGGTAAATGAAAACCAGTACTGATGCTGTAAAAATAACATTAAGATGCAAACTCAAACCTCATAAGAAAAACTTTCTGAGCTGAGGGCATTTCTGGCAGGGGTTTCCATAAAATGAAATTCCCTTAAGATTGACTCTTGAAATATCCTTTGTTTGACCTTGGATTGCTCTCTTTTGCCCACTTGGTCAACCCAGGTGAATTTAATTTTCTCTCTTCTCTGTGCCATTATCAACTCTGCAGGCAACCCTTCCATGGAAATCCAAACTGCTGTAAGAGGACCCAGTAGGGCAGAACTGTCCTTGAAACGCTACAATGGGGAAAACAGCTTGAGAATGTTATGAAGCAAGACAGACTGACGTGAAAGATATTTTCATCTCCACTCACTTTTGCCAGCTCAGGGCAAAGTTAGGAGAACAGTGCACAGTGTACTGTAAAGTAATACTGTATGGAACAGGTGAGTTAAGAATGGAGAATGGAAAAGTGACTCAGACACAAGTCACACCATTGTGAATCTATCCTCAAGATAAACTGTCAGTGGCAATAACTGGCAAATTTCTGTTACTGTTTAATAGTAAACTAATTTATGCTATGAACATCTGCATTCTGCACAGAGCACGGTACGATGTTCTTAGTATAAAAGTAGACGAAAAGTGGAATTTAGTTCTCAGATCCAAGCTGTCTCTTAAGTTACTGATGTCTATTGCAAGCCGAAGGAAAGAAAATTATCGTTCAGGAAACATAAACAGTCTAGGGTGCAAAGTGAGGAAAGGAGAATGCTCTGCTAGCCAGGGCTTTATTTAAGAGCATGATAAAAAGTTACTGAGGGAGAGTATGGTTTCTGTGCATGTGACAATTTTTCTACATTACTGTTTTCTAACAAAAATGACGTCTTTGGGGACTTCCCTGGTGGTCCAGGGGTTAGGAATCCGTGCTTCCACTGCAGGGGCAAGGGTTTGATCTCTTGGCCGGGGAACTAAGATCGCACATGCCCCACGGCAAGGCCAAAAAGAAAAAAAAAATGACATCTTTCATTGCAAGATAGATGAGGGCTTCATATTGAAGAAAGCCTATATCCCAGGTCTTTGATTGTGAATCCTATTAACAAATTGCCTTGAAACCATCTCAGGTTCCTAGTTCTTAGCTTTTCCTTTCCATGAATATAAAATGGAGATGATGAAATAATGGAAATTTTAAAAAAGTTTTTTTTTTTTTTCCGTATGTGTTTGCTTTAGGATTCCTGAGTGGCCATTTTTACCTCTATGAAATACTACTAACACTGAGAACTTCAAAATATAGTGGTACCTCCATGGGGCAATGCCTTAGAAGCTAAGTCTATTTGGATGAAATGAAACTTTAAAAGAACAAGCTTCAAAAAACTTTAAAAGAGGGAATTCCCTGGAGGTCCAGTGGTTTGGACTCTGCTCTTTCACTGCCAAGGGCACGGGTTTGATCCCTGGTTGGGAAAATAAGATCCCTTAAGACCTGAGGCGTGGCCAAAAAAAAAAAAAACAATCTTTGAAAGAATAGATAGAGAGATAGATGATTGATACATAGATACATCTTGAAAGAATAAAATTTAAAAATGTTTTGAATGTGCTAGTGAGAGTACAGGGCAATAGGACTCCTTACATACTGCTGGAGAAATGTATATTGGTAACAACTTTCTGGAAAGTAATTTATCAGTATGTATCAATAACTTGTAAAATGTGTTAGTCTGCTCAGCCTGCCATAACAAAATACCATAGTCTGGGTGACTTAAATAACAGAAACTTATATTTCACGGTCCAGAGACTAGAAGTCCAAGATCAAGGTACAGCAGGTCCGTTTCTGGTAAGAGCTCTCTTCTTGGCCTGCAGACAGCTGCCCTCTCCCTATGTGCACATGTGGTGGAGAGAGAGAAAGATTTCTCTCACTTTCTTTTCTTATAAAGCCATAGTCCAGTGGGGTTAGAGTTACTCCAGCAGCCTATACTGCGTGTGAGGTGAGGGTGTGGATCAGGGAACGGTAACTGGAATGTAGCCCTATATGAAAACTGAAAATCAGTCCTTGTATTGTTTATAATGTTAGACTAGGAAAACAAACACACCGTTCAAAAAATATTAATAGTTGAGTATGTTGTGATACAACATAAGACAGAAAATTAATCAATCAATGAAAGGGTTAAAGTTTTTCTCCTAACCATGGAAAATACTTGTTTTACAAAGTACAGGATGAAGAATTATTTAGGTACTATGATATCAACTATGAAAATAAGTGTGTAGGTGCATAGAGAAAATCCTTAAGGAAAATATAGCAAAATATTAGAAGTCGTTATGTCTGGGTAGCAAGATCATGCCGATTCTTTTCAAATCTTCTACAATAAGCATATATTACTGCTGATAATATAACAATCTTCTTTCAAAGTCAACGAATATGTAAATGTAGGGTAAACAAAGACAGAAGAGCTAAATGTGTATTATCTAGGAAGCCCACCAACTACCTTAATAAGAGTAATTAAAGAATTTTATAATGAAATCTTATGTAAATAACTTGGGATATTATTATTATTTGGTCTATCCTTTTTGATAAGCCCAAATGGGGCATTTTGTTCCTCATTTTGCCCATGTATACATGTTGCAGATAGGAAAATAAGGGAGAACTGCTTCTCTATCTGATGTATTCCCTCATATTGGACTATTTAAATTTACAGTATGCAAATCTAATTTATGTTCCTCTCAGATGGGGCTGCTGAGTGGAACACAGAAACATTTTTTATTTTTTTGTTTTGCATCTAACACTTTATGCTTTGCCTTATTTCCAACATTGGGATGCTGAAATTTTCTAAACACAGTTGAATTTCAAGCTTCAGTGGAAATAAAAACGCGTCTGACCTTCTGCTACTGAAGAAAGCTCTTTCCTGTTCCCTGTCCTTCAGTTGGAGGTGGTCCCTTCCGAAATTCGACTTTCATTAGTATTACAAAAACTTCAGCCGGACACTAAAAATACATCTCGTGCTCTTGTGCATCGGTTGCCTTTGCTCCTAACCTCCTCGAGTCTTTCTAGAGGAGCACATTCAAAAACAATTTATAAGTATTTGCATCTCTAAGTGATAAATGCACATACCTCAAAACCATTTTATGTTTTACCCTTATAAGATTTAAGAATATGTCTTGCTACTCTGTTACTGAGTTGTAAGTCGTCTGGTAACCAAGTATGTACATGGGCTCACTCTTAAAGAAATACACATATTAGGAAGAGCACAGGGGAGAGCGCCCCAAACGCAGGTGTTTGTAATGATAATTTATTTTTCTGAATACTTAATCCCTATAGAGTCCCCATTTTGTCTGCTGGCTGAGAAGGCAATCTAATACATGCTAAATAAAGTCAAAGACTTCAGTCGTTTATCCCTGCATTCAGGTTTAACACCGTCAGTCCCTTCAGGACGTGGCATCTTACCACCAGCACAGATTCAGGGCTCAGGGTATAATGATGTGGCAGGCTAGCGGGGCTCCTACAGCAGGGGAAGAGTTCGGGTCTGCTCTCACCCTCTCTCTTCCACTGGCCTCTACAGAGAGGCAACTTGTCAATTCAGGTCATCGATTTGGGCTGTACCCCTGCTATCACCTCATCACGTAGTCTGGTCCATCACTTACGGACTTCAAGTTCATGAAGTTCATCCCATGTTATCTTCATCCCAAACAGCTCCACGACCTTTCTTCCCTTTGCCATTTTGATGACCGTCAATGAGAATGGAAAATTTTAGTCTACGCCCCCTGGGCTACGTCAGAGTCAAGTAAGACTTAGGCAGCCACCCTGGACCTTCTCTATCCAGAGATGCCACGACACCACTCCTCCTTGACTGCCACTGAACTTTGCTGGGTGGAGATTCTTCTTTCATGGACTTGCCACATCCTTGGGCTTTCTTGGGAAGCAGGACACGTAGGTCCTTTCTACTCCCGGATGTTCAAGCCCAGAACTGTACCGTTTCTAACCTCCTCTGGGACCAGTTACGAGGAGTCATAAAGAACCTTAGAGTTCCCTCCAACCAGACCCTCCTCCTCCCCCAACCCAAAGCCACTCCTTCCACACTTTGGGCAAACTTGGTCGAGTTGAAGATGGGGACAAGCATACCTTGGCTCTTTACCTATTCTCTCCCTCTCCCATTTATTATTCTTAAATTTTAAATCTCCATATGTTTGAAACTCAAAACACTATCATCTTTCCAAAACCCAGCTCTGAAGGTGAAAAGTCTAGAGTTCCAAGAATATTTTCTCATGTGTGTTTCAAGGGCTTATCTTCGAGGTCAAATGCCATGCATTTTATGGTTCCATCTCTACCCCCAGCATAATGAGTAGTTCAGATTTCACAGTGCAACTTACGGGGATGAGAACCACCTCCGTAAATAACTCAAACTTACCTAACTACCTATCCCACCCATTTAACAGTAAATAACTCAAACTTACTTAACAACCTATCCCACCCATTTATTCAACATTTATTTATTGAGCACCTATTGTGTGCCACGCACTGTCCTCAATACTGATGTGTATATAGCAAAAGGTAGAAATACAACTGGTTTTCATAATATAACTTTGTAATGTTTATAAATTTCCTGAAACGTTTTGAAAAGATAGTGGTGACCGAGCCACAAGCTGTACTAGATTTACCGTGAGTTGAAAACCAGGCAGTTGTGCTCTGGGCACCTAGGCAAGGTGGGCGTATCATCTCCTGAATAAAAACCATGAGCTAGCCGCGAAAGCAGAATCCCATTAGATTTCCAAGGTGGCATCAAGGTAAACCAGAATAGTATTGCAAAAGTCAAGTCAGGCACAGCAAGAGATTAATGAGCTAAAAATTCAAGTAAGTCACAAACTAAAGGGAAACCAATGCAGAAGGAAGTTCCAAGTAGGGAAAAGGAAGGTGAGACTGGCATAATTCTCTGAGCCTCCTTGAAGCGTTCATCAAACCTTTTTTTTTTAAAATTGTGTTGGTGACCTCAAGCCTGAACGTGCTATGGTGTAACCTCTTTTGGCTTTTGCACTTTCAAAACAGTTATAAGCGACACTATTTCAGGAACAAAACAAGTAATGCTTATGCACAGAGTAACAATTAAATTCTGAAACAAATTTCTCTTTGGCTGTTTCGTCTATTTGCATGACCTCAATAAGGACAATTCACAAATCTGTTACCCTGAAGACCCAGCGCAAACGAATGCCCTGACACATCTTGTGAATCCAGGGATGCAGGGCCAAATGCTTGGTGCTCATCTCCCTCTGATTGTTTTGGCATCTCAAACTCATTTCATCTCGAACAGAAATCGTCTCTTTCAGAGAAAGGTGCTTACCACCCCGAGATCTTTATCTCTCTCCATCGCATTCCTGCCCCTGGAGCCACCCAAATTCAGAACCTCCAAGCTGTCTTTGATTGTTACGTCTTATCCACCGGTCTTCCTCCAGCTCACGTTTCCCATTCAGCCTTGGGTTGACATTAAATTGAGTTATAAATAACAGATGATCATTATATACTTTGCCTTTTTATTTTTCTGTGCTACAGAGAAGCTATAGCTTTGAGTCATATTAATCAATGTATTCTTTTTTTTGTTGTTGCCATTTTAAGGCCATGTAAGAGATGTATGTGTGTCTTAGCCTGTTCAGGCTGATGTAACAAAAATACCATGGACTAGATGGGTTACACAACATTTATTTCTCACAGTTTTGGAGACTAGGAAGCCTAGGATCAAGGTGCTGGCAGATTTGGTGTCTGGAGAGCGCCTGCTTCCTGGCTCATAGATGGGCATTTTCCCTCTGTGTCCTCACATGAGTGACATGTCTTCACATGGGTGATGGGGTGAGACAGCTCTCTGGGATCTCTTTTATAAGGGCACTAATCCCATTCATGAGGGCTCCACCCTCATGACCTAATCACCTCCCAAAGGTACCATCTCCTAACATCATCACATTGGGGGTTAGGATTTCAATATGTGGATTGGGGTGGCGGGACACAACCATTCAGCCCATAATAATACAGCTGCAGAAAGTTATGTGCATTCATGAGTGCTGCTAGTCTGTTAAAAAAGGCTTGTGTCTGATAGTTCTCAACTGTCCACTCCCTGCTTTCCTCTGTGAGATAGAAGCTCATCACTTTCATTAAAGGTTATAAACAAGAGGTTGAAACTATACCAAGAAAAAGAGTGACAGAGAAATACCACTGTTCTTTCACTTTTCAAGGAAGACTAGTTTTGTTCTGAAGCAACAACCTTTAGGTTTTTTAGTCTCTGAGTTACTTTATACTTTTAGGACTTGTTGAGTATCCTAAAGAACTTTTGTCTGTGAGTTATAAATATCAAGACTTAATGTTTTGGAAATTGAAAAACTGAAAAGTTATTTGAATGCTTTGAAGATAGGAATAATGAACACACTGCATATTTATGTTAATGTCATCCTAGTATTGATATTAGTATTATTTTGACATCATACGCTAAGAAATTACTGTCCTAAAACGTCAGTTTGTTCCAGAATATGAAAGAGCATAATTAAGCCCAATACTCTGAAACTGAATTTATCTGCTTTGATTTATTATACCTGAGTCTCAATAAAAGCTATGAAATGTTAAAAATTATAACAAAATTTTCTCAATTCTGATGGGCTGTCTTCCTTGGTTCACCAATTATTGCCTTCACCTATGATATCAAAGTTTATTGTTTACCTGATGTGTAATCTGCCTACAAAGCAGAGAGTCTGTGTCTTAAATAATTTTCTTCGTTTTATATTGACTGTATTATGAACTTGATTATTCAAGAAAAAGAAAAGCAAAGATCCTCGCTTATGAAAGAGCTAAGTTCTGTACAATAATGCTATTTCTATGCTTTTAAAAAATTAATTATTTAATAAACCATGGAAATTTATTTCTCACAGTTCTGGGGACTTGGATCTGAAGCCCATGTTCAGAGTGCTGGCAGATTCTGTGTTTGGTGAGGGACCACTTCCTGGTTCATAGATGGACATTTATTTTCTATGCTTATTTTTATTTTTGTTTTTTTCAGCCACACCATGTGGCATGTGGGATTTTAGTTCCCCAACCAGGGATTAAACCCATGCCCCCTGCAGTGGAAGTGCCAAGTCCTAACCACTGGACTTCCCGGGAAGTCCCATCTATGCTTATTTTTAAGTGTTTTACTGTCACTTCGATTAAATAGTTTCTCAGGCACCCATTATCCTATCTTAATCAAGTCCCCCAATTTCCTTTGACATTTTTTATATAGAATTTTTTTTTAAATTTCAGACTATCTTTTATAATAAAGCCATCTTTGAGATTTCCTAGAGGGCCTCTGGAAAAGCACAAAGGTTTGTGCTTTTATTTTATGAAAAGAGAGATGCTAGAAATAATTTGGTTACGTTTGTTTGACGTGTTACAATAGTAAGAGTTGCATAGGAATATTTTTCAAAGTAGAAAGTGCACACAGCCTAGCCTAGGTTAAATATGTCTAGGTAAACCGTTATCACTATAAATATTTCAGAAATCAAATATGGTAGAAAAGCCTGGAGATTCGTTAATGCCTTTGCTGATGATAACGTTTTACACTCAGAGTGAACACAGACAATCAAAATTCCTTTTTTAAAAATAAATTTATTTATTTATTTTTGGCTGCGTTGGGTCTTCGTTGCTGTGCACGGGCTTTCTCTAGTTGCAGCGAGTGGGGGCTACTCTTTATTGTGGTGCGCGGGCTTCTCATTGCAGTGGCTTCTCTTGTTGCCGAGCACAGGCTCTAGGTGCATGGGCTTCAGTAGTGGTGGCACACGGGCTCAATAGTTGTAGCTTGCAGGCTGTAGAGTGCAGGCTCAGTAGTTGTGGCACACGGGCTTAGTTGCTCCATGGCATGTGGGATCTTCCTGGACCAGGGCTCGAACCTGGGTCCCCTGCATTGGCGGGGGATTCTTAACCACTGCGCCACCAGGGAAGTCCCAAAATTCTTAAGAAATAGTAATTCAATGTTCCCTGATAAATTCAGTATCTTCCATTATGATATCACTGGTTATAGTAATAAATTAGTGGGACAATGGCTTGGACCAAGGTGAGGTGGAGGTGATGACAAAAGTCCGTTTCTAGATAAATGTTGAAGGTGGAGCCTACAGATTTATTCATGAATTGGGTCTGCATTCGTGAGAAAAAGAGAGGCTGTATGGTCTACGCCAACTAAACATGGAACTCAGGCGGTCTCTGCATTTACTGAATCACTAACTCAGGATTAAAAATCATCTTTCTCTTCTCTAGATTAAATCCCAGTTCCATTTAACCTCTATAGTCTGTATACTCAAATCCCAATTTGCAATTTTAATAAAGTTTTCGACAGACCCAAAGTGTTCAATATAACATTCAGATGGTGGCGTCTAAAACTCGTCCCGTTGCTGGAAGGAGAACCAATTAAAATTGCAAGTACAGTGAAGAGATCTCACAGCAGTCCCTCCAACATTTTTGATTTTTCCAAATGCAAGATGTACCTGAAGAGAAAATCTCATTATGTTGGGAATGTTTATGCCTTTGCCAGCACAAGTAATTTTTTTAGCCAAGCATGTACTAGCCCAGGACAGATGATCTCTATTCCAAAGAAGAGATTGCAACACTTTTTCCTTGTTCACCAGATGTGCTCCAGCCTTTAGGTCATAAAAGATCTAAACAATCTTTCTCCAACACTAATTTTGACTGATTAGTTGCTACTTTGGTCAGAGGATTGCTTTCTCAAAGTCAGAGTGAATGGTTTTGGAAAACGGACATAGATTAAGTAGAAAAAACAGTTATATGTGATGCAGTCCCATGCGCGAGCCTTTGCTTATTTCCCACAACAGTAAGTTACTGCACCTGTTCACTTACTGTTACACAGGCAGAGCTGGATTTATTGTGCTTTGCTTTATCGCGCTTCACAGATAACGTATTTTTTTTACAAATTGAAGGTTGTGGCAACCCTTCATCAATCAAATCTGTTGGTACCATTTACCCAACAGCAATATTTTTTAATTGTTATCCACATTATTTTTTTAGACATAATTTTATTGCATACTTCACAGACTATAGTATAGTGTAAACATAACTTTTATATGTACTTGGAAACCAAAAAATTCATGTGACTCGTTTTATTCCAATAGTCGCTTCATTTTAGTGGAACTGAACATGCAATATGTCTGAGGGTCTGCCTGTCTTGACAACTACAATATGAATAAGCAGATCAATGGATCTCCAGGACTTTCCCACTTGTGAAAGTGTGTTAAATCAAGCTGTATTGATTACCTATAGGTGCATTTCAGTAGCTTAAGTAGCAAAGAAACACTGTAACAAACTGATTTGTTTATATATATATATATATATATATATGTACATATATATGAATCAAATCTGAACATGACTTGATTTTTAATTTAAATATTGTAGCTCTCAGGTTGCTTTTCTGTTGGATTAAATGTCAAGTACATCCTTAATTTACTAAATCAGAGTTCAAGTCTGTAATTGCAGTAATCTCTTTGATAATGTGTCCTTAAGGCAGGGGAATACTTTGACTTAATTAAAAAGAGAGAATGTCAGTTGATGAGCATGTCTTTTCAGAGAATGTCTCCTGGCAGATATATTGAATCAAAGAAATAATACTCAGTTCAGTGAAAACTTACAGTTAAAGAAAATATTTGTAAATCTTAAAATGAATATACCATTTGTGTCATTAGGCAATGTGAGTTTGTCACTTTTACCCTGATGGGAGCAAATAGGTTTTCTGATAGCAACACAGTCCCTGATCTTATCCTGAACTATGATCCTGGGGAATTTTCCTAACTGATACTTGCTTCAGTCCATTTTTATCGGAGTGAAACAGAGTCCCCCTAAAACCGAGTTCCCCTGCCAAGTTTATGATTAACTTCTCTATCCAAAACTGTATTCCTTTTCTTGTGCCACCCCTGGTCCCCCTAGGATTGAGGAATATCAGAGAAAAGGGGGGATTAAAACTGACCAGGGCCCTCCTGGGTACAAAAGGGCCTCCATGTCCCCTGTTTCTTGTTTGGAGAAAGAGGCTTAATCTTCTAGGCCTTCCCTGAGTTCCACAGAGCAGACCCAAGCAGTTACTAATTAGGGAAGTGAGGGGATGCAGACACAAAGTAAACGCAGCCAAGCGAGAAAAGGAGTGATGGTTTAAACAACGGTCCGGTGATAAAGCAGAGCCCTGCTTACCCCTCGAGGGCTGCACATCACCATCTGACACTTAGCTTTGAGTTGTTCTGCAGAAATTCGTCCCCTACCCAGGTGGAGGGTGGTGACTGCATGCTGACCACAAGCACGTGGACCCCAGCCTGGCTGGAACCAGAGGTGATGATTAAGATTCCAGAAGCATCACCCTGTCACCTCACCACCCACCAGTCAGAAGAAAGTCATGCCCCCTGCAACCCTAACTGAAAGAACATGGCCTCTAAGAACCCCCCTGTGAAAGCCAGCAGGGAGTTGGGGTCTTTTGAGCCTGAGCGGCCTGTTCTCCTTTCTGGGCGCCCCGCCGTAAACGCTGGACCTTCATTCACCACTGCCCAGGGGCAGTAGACTGGCTTTGCTGTGTCATGGGCAAGCAGACCCCAGTTCATCTTGGTAACGATAGAGGGGTAATTTTTTTTTTTTTCGGCCGTGTGGTGCAGCATGTGGGATCTTAGTTCCCCGACCAGGGATCGAACCTGGGCCCCCTGCAGTAGAAGTGTGGAGTCTTAACCACTGCACCACCAGGGAAGTCCTGAGGGGTAATCTGTTAATTACCCCTCAGGTTTTAAAATTTAAGGTTTTAAATTTTTTTTGTTTCTCTTTATTTTAATAATACTCTAGGAGAAAGTCCTGGTCTCTCTGTTCTTCTCTTGACCTGCCAACACCCAGCTTTATGACTTTAGGCAAATTATTTAACCTCAGATTCCCTCATGTATAAAATGTGAAGTTTTAGCTGCAACGTTTGATCCAGATCTAATATTCTGTGATTATTTGCTTTATTTAAAGATCATCTTTTGTTTACCAAACATTTGAAGATTTTATTTATAGTAAACGGATCTTTTATTCCTATGCATTGAGTTCTAAAACCTCCAAAGTTGGAATCATACTGTCAGGAAAACACTGAAACAACAATAGTAAAAGACTTTGAAATGGATGAAGAGTATTGGGTGACCCGTCTAGCACAACCCTCTGGGTTATCTCTACCTTTCATTGTCCTTGAGCTATTTTTTTTAATTTAATTTTTATTTTTTATGGAGTATAGTTGATTTACAATGTTGTGTTACTTTCAGGTGTACAGCAAAGTGAATCAGTTATACACATACATATATCCATTCTTTTTCAGACTCTTTTCCCATATAGGTTATTTCCTTGAGCTATTTTGTAACTCCAGGAGATGTAAAATACTGATAGTAATTCAAATGAGTCTTGTCCATATGCAAATTGTGTCTACTGAAATGTAATTGATCATTGTCTCTGGATATTAACCTGTTTTACATTTATTTGCAAGTTCATTTCAGTATTCCTAATTGACTACATGTGTGTAGTTCTTTGAACTGTTCTTTGAATCAGTTATAACACCTTATTGGTTTCCTCGTTTATTAATAAGTTATCATTAAATAAAATGCACTAAATAAAATAAATGGACATGTGTGCATTTTATATTTGTATTAGGGTTACGATTTTAACCTTTAAAAAATTACCCTTCTAATTAGCTAAATAGGTTTCTGGGGGGATTAAATGAGATGACACGTGTGAAGTACTTGGCATCTAGCACCTGAGACACAATGATGATGATTTTTCACGTTTAGTCTAATGATCAAGTGAACTTTGATTCTAGTGCACAGATGTCTTCAGAGTTAACTGGTAAGAATTCAGAATAACATAAAGGATTTAGCTGAGGTGGTTTGAAGCTAATAAGACTACAGAGTTCTTGAGAGACAAACCTATGTATCATTAAACTACATATATTTTGGTTATGAATCTTCAAAATCAATATCTCACTTAAAATCGTGTTTAGATTTCATATTCAATACCTTCAAAATCTGCCAATGGGCTAGCAGAGATTGTGTTATCACCGGAAGTGCCTAAGGCTGCAGACGCTCAAGAAAAAACCCTGGAAAAATATGTAGTGGAGTCTGAAGGGAACCCCCTCCTCACTGCTCATAATTCTGCCACTCAAAGAAGTCACCCACTTGCCAAAGAGGCATTAATAATGTGGGGGAAATAAAAGAAGGAATGGCAAATAAATGAATCAAAATAAGGGAGTTAAACTTCCAGGGCTTCCCTGGTGGCCTGCCAGTGCAGGGGACATGGGTTTGAGCCTTGGTCCGGGAAGATCCCACATGCTGTGGAGCAGCTAAGCCCGTGTGCCACGACTACTGAAGCCCACGCACCTTAGAGCCCGTGCTCCACAACAAGAGAAGCCGCTGCAATGAGAAGCCCGTGCACCACAATGAAGAGTAGCCCCCTCTCGCCGCAACTAGAGAAAGCCCACGCGCAGCAGCGAAGACCCAACGCAGCCAAAAATAAATAAATAAAATAAATTTAAAAATAAATAAATAAACAAAATAAACTTCCAACTGTCCTATCTTTTTCCTCCTAGCCTACCTTACCACCAAAATAGATAGACCTTGCAATGCAGAGAGTGAAGGATATTTATTTAGGTATGTATTTCTATGTTCCCCCATTGAATGAAGACACTTAGAGTGAAGGATATTTTATTTCGGTATGTATTTCTACGTTACTCCATTGAACAAAGAAACCTGAACTAAGACGCTTAAAGATGTAGTTGGATAAACTGCTCTAAAAGGAAGGAATCCTGCTTAGGAACTTATTACACCCTGGAACAGGTTGACTGCAAGCTTATTACACCCTGGAACGGGTTGACTGCAAGCTTATTACACCCTGGAACGGGTTGACTGCAAGCTTATTACACCCTGGAACGGGTTGACTGCAAGCTTATTACACCCTGGAACGGGTTGACTGCAAGCTTATTACACCCTGGAACGGGTTGACTGCAAGCTTATTACACCCTGGAACGGGTTGACTGCAAGCTTATTACACCCTGGAACGGGTTGACTGCAAGCTTATTACACCCTGGAACGGGTTAACTGCAAGCTTATTACACCCTGGAATGGGTTGACTGCAAGCTTATTACACCCTGGAACAGGTTTTCTAGGAACAAGACTGCCTTTCATCAAGATACATGAAATAGGTTGTTGGAGAAGACTGAGTGAGAAGGGTGGAAGGGGCAGGAGAAACATCCTCAAAGAACTTCTCTCCCTCGACGTCATGAGCAAAATAAAACAAACAAAACAAACAAATAAGTTCAACCAACATTGATGAAATGCTGTGTGCCAGGTGCTATTTTAGAAAATCTCTGCCCTTGTGATGCTTATCTTGGGAGGGAGAAGAGCAGAAGAACAATCTGTAAATAAAATGAAGAAGGAAACCGCGCCATATATTAGACAGTGACAGGTGCTATGGAGGGGAACGAAAACAAGCAGAGCTGAGGGCTGTAGCTTCAATGAGCTTGGTCAGAGAAGGTCACTTTGAGGGGATATTTGAGCGAAGACTTAAAGAAAGAGAAGAAGCAAGCCCTGAGGATACAGGAAGGGGTGGAAGGAGGGAAGAATGTTCCAGGTAGGAGACCCTGAGGCAGGTAAACACCTGGTGAGCTTGAGGACTAACAGGGAGGACAGCGGGTCTCAGCAGAAAGAGGGAGGAGGAGAGAACTGGACCAGGTTAGGGAGGTACCGGGAGTGAGGATGCTGGCAGAGCCCTACGGGCCCAGAGAGCCAGTGAGAGATGTCAGCTTTCACTCTCAAAGAGGTGGGCGGGGGCACTGGAGAATTTTAAGTGGAGTGATATGACCTGACTTAGATTTTAAAAGGACCACCAGGAAAAAAAAGAAAATTCAAGAGTCAACACGAAATAGAAGCGTCTACAGAGAAAGAGAGGGAAGCACTGAGTCCAAACTGGCTCCCGTGCTTCCCCCCACCCAACCCCCTACAGCCAAGAAGCCATATTGAAAGATCTCCTTCCCCCCCAAACCTGGAGACAGTCAAGTCGAGCTGGTTCACTTCGCTTTTTTCTCT